>NC_134483.1:285687407-286287407 GCF_040206685.1 Ascaphus truei
TGAATTTTGTGATATTTTTTATTAAAATGGTGTATAAGGGTATATATATAAATATATTTTATGCACTGTATATGAGCTGGCGATTTCTAAGTCTGTGGTTCCGAGAGGGGGTAACCAGGCTCACTAATAAAGGTCAAGCCACTTGGCTGCCAGAATGCCCTGCTTCAGCACAGACCAGAAAGGCATTGTGATAAGCGTATCCCCGGTATAGTCAGGGGTTAATGGGAGTCGTCCCCGTCCCCCCAGTATTACGCCCAGAACCATCGACCCGGTACATGTGGTTCAGACTGTCTCCAACCAGCCATAATGTTGTGAGAGTGAAATTATGTCTAAGTCCAGCTTTGGTACATTAGAAGCAACTCTGAAACTTAACCTAAGCGTTTTTTCGAAGCTACTTTTTGGCTAACTTCTTATAGGAAGGTCTAGAAGCTCTGAAAATGAACGTGCGCGTCTTTCACTCTTCCCGAGGGACTTAGAAGAATTTTGTGATATTTTTTATTAAAATGGTGTATAAGGGTATATATATAAATATATTTTATGCACTGTATATGAGCTGGCGATTTCTAAGTCTGTGGTTCCGAGAGGGGGTAACCAGGCTCACTAATAAAGGTCAAGCCACTTGGCTGCCAGAATGCCCTGCTTCAGCACAGACCAGAAAGGAATTGTGATAAGCGTATCCCCCGGTATAGTCAGGGGTTAATGGGAGTCGTCCCCGTCCCCCCCAGTATACGCCCAGAACCATCGACCAAGTACTTGTGGTTCAGACTGTCTCCAACCAGCCATAATGCTGTGAGAGTGAAATTATGTCTAAGTCCAGCTTTGGTACATTAGAAGCAACTCTGAAACTTAACCTAAGCGTTTTTCGAAGCTACTTTTTGGCTAACTTCTTATAGGAAGGTCTAGAAGCTCTGAAAATGAACGTGCGCGTCTTTCACTCTTCCCGAGGGACTTAGAAGAATTTTGTGATATTTTTTATTAAAATGGTGTATAAGGGTATATATATAAATATATTTTATGCACTGTATATGAGCTGGCGATTTCTAAGTCTGTGGTTCCGAGAGGGGGTAACCAGGCTCACTAATAAAGGTCAAGCCACTTGGCTGCCAGAATGCCCTGCTTCAGCACAGACCAGAAAGGCATTGTGATAAGCGTATCTCCGGTATAGTCAGGGGTTAATGGGAGTCGTCCCCGTCCCCCCAGTATACGCCCAGAACCATCGACCCGGTACTTGTGGTTCAGACTGTCTCCAACCAGCCATAATGTTGTGAGAGTGAAATTATGTCTAAGTCCAGCTTTGGTACATTAGAAGCAACTCTGAAACTTAACCTAAGCGTTTTTCGAAGCTACTTTTTGGCTAACTTCTTATAGGAAGGTCTAGGAGCTCTGAAAATGAACGTGCGCGTTTTTCACTCTTCCCGAGGGACTTAGAAGAATTTTGTGATATTTTTTATTAAAATGGTGTATAAGGGGTATATATATAAATATATTTTATGCACTGTATATGAGCTGGCGATTTCTAAGTCTGTGGTTCCGAGAGGGGGTAACCAGGCTCACTAATAAAGGTCAAGCCACTTGGCTGCCAGAATGCCCTGCTTCAGCACAGACCAGAAAGGCATTGTGATAAGCGTATCCCCGGTATAGTCAGGGGTTAATGGGAGTCGTCCCCGTCCCACCAGTATACGCCCAGAACCATCGACCCGGTACATGTGGTTCAGACTGTCTCCAACCAGCCATAATGTTGTGAGAGTGAAATTATGTCTAAGTCCAGCTTTGGTACATTAGAAGCAACTCTGAAACTTAACCTAAGCGTTTTTCGAAGCTACTTTTTGGCTAACTTCTTATAGGAAGGTCTAGAAGCTCTGAAAATGAACGTGCGCGTCTTTCACTGTTCCCGAGGGACTTAGAAGAATTTTGTGATATTTTTTATTAAATGGTGTATAAGGGTATATATATAAATATATTTTATGCACTGTATATGAGCTGGCGATTTCTAAGTCTGTGGTTCCGAGAGGGGGTAACCAGGCTCACTAATAAAGGTCAAGCCACTTGGCTGCCAGAATGCCCTGCTTCAGCACAGACCAGAAAGGAATTGTGATAAGCGTATCCCCGGTATAGTCAGGGGTTAATGGGAGTCGTCCCCGTCCCCCCAGTATACGCCCAGAACCATCGACCAAGTACTTGTGGTTCAGACTGTCTCCAACCAGCCATAATGCTGTGAGAGTGAAATTATGTCTAAGTCCAGCTTTGGTACATTAGAAGCAACTCTGAAACTTAACCTAAGCGTTTTTCGAAGCTACTTTTTGGCTAACTTCTTATAGGAAGGTCTAGAAGCTCTGAAAATGAACGTGCGCGTCTTTCACTCTTCCCGAGGGACTTAGAAGAATTTTGTGATATTTTTTATTAAAATGGTGTATAAGGGTATATATATAAATATATTTTATGCACTGTATATGAGCTGGCGATTTCTAAGTCTGTGGTTCCGAGAGGGGGTAACCAGGCTCACTAATAAAGGTCAAGCCACTTGGCTGCCAGAATGCCCTGCTTCAGCACAGACCAGAAAGGCATTGTGATAAGCGTATCTCCGGTATAGTCAGGGGTTAATGGGAGTCGTCCCCGTCCCCCCAGTATACGCCCAGAACCATCGACCCGGTACTTGTGGTTCAGACTGTCTCCAACCAGCCATAATGTTGTGAGAGTGAAATTATGTCTAAGTCCAGCTTTGGTACATTAGAAGCAACTCTGAAACTTAACCTAAGCGTTTTTCGAAGCTACTTTTTGGCTAACTTCTTATAGGAAGGTCTAGGAACGCTGAAAATGAACGTGCGCATCTTTCACTCTTCCCGAGGGACTTAGAAGAATTTTGTGATATTTTTTATTAAAATGGTGTATAAGGGTATATATATAAATATATTATATAAATATATTTTATGCACTGTATATGAGCTGGCGATTTCTAAGTCTGTGGTTCCGAGAGGGGGTAACCAGGCTCACTAATAAAGGTCAAGCCACTTGGCTGCCAGAATGCCCTGCTTCAGCACAGACCAGAAAGGCATTGTGATAAGCGTATCCCCGGTATAGTCAGGGGTTAATGGGAGTCGTCCCCGTCCCCCCAGTATACGCCCAGAACCATCGACCCGGTACTTGTGGTTCAGACTGTCTCCAACCAGCCATAATGTTGTGAGAGTGAAATTATGTCTAAGTCCAGCTTTGGTAAATTAGAAGCAACTCTGAAACTTAACCTAAGCGTTTTTCGAAGCTACTTTTTGGCTAACTTCTTATAGGAAGGTCTAGGAGCTCTGAAAATGAACGTGCGCGTCTTTCACTCTTCCCGAGGGACTTACAGTAGAAGAATTTTGTGATATTTTTTATTAAAATGGTGTATAAGGGTATATATATAAATATATTTTATGCACTGTATATGAGCTGGCGATTTCTAAGTCTGTGGTTCCGAGAGGGGGTAACCAGGCTCACTAATAAAGGTCAAGCCACTTGGCTGCCAGAATGCCCTGCTTCAGCACAGACCAGAAAGGCATTGTGATAAGCGTATCCCCGGTATAGTCAGGGGTTAATGGGAGTCGTCCCCGTCCCCCCAGTATACGCCCAGAACCATCGACCCGGTACTTGTGGTTCAGACTGTCTCCAACCAGCCATAATGTTGTGAGAGTGAAATTATGTCTAAGTCCAGCTTTGGTACATTAGAAGCAACTCTGAAACTTAACCTAAGCGTTTTTCGAAGCTACTTTTTGGCTAACTTCTTATAGGAAGGTCTAGGAACGCTGAAAATGAACGTGCGCATCTTTCACTCTTCCCGAGGGACTTAGAAGAATTTTGTGATATTTTTTATTAAAATGGTGTATAAGGGTATATATATAAATATATTTTATGCACTGTATATGAGCTGGCGATTTCGGAGTCTGTGGTTCCGAGAGGGGGTAACCAGGCTCACTAATAAAGGTCAAGCCATTTGGCTGCCAGAATGCCCTACTTCAGCACAGACCAGAAAGGCATTGTGATAAGCGTATCCCCGGTATAGTCAGGGGTTAATGGGAGTCGTCCCCGTCCCCCCAGTATAGGCCCAGAACCATCGACCCGGTACTTGTGGTTCAGACTGTCTCCAACCAGCCATAATGTTGTGAGAGTGAAATTGTGTCTAAGTCCAGCTTTGGTACATTAGAAGCAACTCTGAAACTTAACCTAAGCGTTTTTCGAAGCTACTTTTTGGCTAACTTCTTATAGGAAGGTCTAGAAGCTCTGAAAATGAACGTGCGCGTCTTTCACTCTTCCCGAGGGACTTAGAAGAATTTTGTGATATTTTTTATTAAAATGGTGTATAAGGGTATATATATAAATATATTTTATGCACTGTATATGAGCTGGCGATTTCTAAGTCTGTGGTTCCGAGAGGGGGTAACCAGGCTCACTAATAAAGGTCAAGCCACTTGGCTGCCAGAATGCCCTGCTTCAGCACAGACCAGAAAGGCATTGTGATAAGCGTATCCCCGGTATAGTCAGGGGTTAATGGGAGTCGTCCCCGTCCCCCCAGTATACGCCCAGAACCATCGACCCGGTACTTGTGGTTCAGACTGTCTCCAACCAGCCATAATGTTGTGAGAGTGAAATTATGTCTAAGTCCAGCTTTGGTACATTAGAAGCAACTCTGAAACTTAACCTAAGCGTTTTTCGAAGCTACTTTTTGGCTAACTTCTTATAGGAAGGTCTAGGAACGCTGAAAATGAACGTGCGCATCTTTCACTCTTCCCGAGGGACTTAGAAGAATTTTGTGATATTTTTTATTAAAATGGTGTATAAGGGTATATATATAAATATATTTTATGCACTGTATATGAGCTGGCGATTTCTGAGTCTGTGGTTCCGAGAGGGGGTAACCAGGCTCACTAATAAAGGTCAAGCCATTTGGCTGCCAGAATGCCCTACTTCAGCACAGACCAGAAAGGCATTGTGATAAGCGTATCCCCGGTATAGTCAGGGGTTAATGGGAGTCGTCCCCGTCCCCCCAGTATAGGCCCAGAACCATCGACCCGGTACTTGTGGTTCAGACTGTCTCCAACCAGCCATAATGTTGTGAGAGTGAAATTGTGTCTAAGTCCAGCTTTGGTACATTAGAAGCAACTCTGAAACTTAACCTAAGCGTTTTTCGAAGCTACTTTTTGGCTAACTTCTTATAGGAAGGTCTAGAAGCTCTGAAAATGAACGTGCGCGTCTTTCACTCTTCCCGAGGGACTTAGAAGAATTTTGTGATATTTTTTATTAAAATGGTGTATAAGGGTATATATATAAATATATTTTATGCACTGTATATGAGCTGGCGATTTCTAAGTCTGTGGTTCCGAGAGGGGGTAACCAGGCTCACTAATAAAGGTCAAGCCACTTGGCTGCCAGAATGCCCTGCTTCAGCACAGACCAGAAAGGCATTGTGATAAGCGTATCCCCGGTATAGTCAGGGGTTAATGGGAGTCGTCCCCGTCCCCCCAGTATACGCCCAGAACCATCGACCCGGTACTTGTGGTTCAGACTGTCTCCAACCAGCCATAATGTTGTGAGAGTGAAATTATGTCTAAGTCCAGCTTTGGTACATTAGAAGCAACTCTGAAACTTAACCTAAGCGTTTTTCGAAGCTACTTTTTGGCTAACTTCTTATAGGAAGGTCTAGAAGCTCTGAAAATGAACGTGCGCGTCTTTCACTCTTCCCGAGGGACTTAGAAGAATTTTGTGATATTTTTTATTAAAATGGTGTATAAGGGTATATATATAAATATATTTTATGCACTGTATATGAGCTGGCGATTTCTAAGTCTGTGGTTCCGAGAGGGGGTAACCAGGCTCACTAATAAAGGTCAAGCCACTTGGCTGCCAGAATGCCCTGCTTCAGCACAGACCAGAAAGGCATTGTGATAAGCGTATCCCCGGTATAGTCAGGGGTTAATGGGAGTCGTCCCCGTCCCCCCAGTATACGCCCAGAACCATCGACCCGGTACTTGTGGTTCAGACTGTCTCCAACCAGCCATAATGTTGTGAGAGTGAAATTATGTCTAAGTCCAGCTTTGGTACATTAGAAGCAACTCTGAAACTTAACCTAAGCGTTTTTCGAAGCTACTTTTTGGCTAACTTCTTATAGGAAGGTCTAGGAACGCTGAAAATGAACGTGCGCATCTTTCACTCTTAACGAGGGACTTAGAAGAATTTTGTGATATTTTTTATTAAAATGGTGTATAAGGGTATATATATAAATATATTATATAAATATATTTTATGCACTGTATATGAGCTGGCGATTTCTAAGTCTGTGGTTCCGAGAGGGGGTAACCAGGCTCACTAATAAAGGTCAAGCCACTTGGCTGCCAGAATGCCCTGCTTCAGCACAGACCAGAAAGGCATTGTGATAAGCGTATCCCCGGTATAGTCAGGGGTTAATGGGAGTCGTCCCCGTCCCCCCAGTATACGCCCAGAACCATCGACCCGGTACTTGTGGTTCAGACTGTCTCCAACCAGCCATAATGTTGTGAGAGTGAAATTATGTCTAAGTCCAGCTTTGGTAAATTAGAAGCAACTCTGAAACTTAACCTAAGCGTTTTTCGAAGCTACTTTTTGGCTAACTTCTTATAGGAAGGTCTAGGAGCTCTGAAAATGAACGTGCGCGTCTTTCACTCTTCCCGAGGGACTTACAGTAGAAGAATTTTGTGATATTTTTTATTAAAATGGTGTATAAGGGTATATATATAAATATATTTTATGCACTGTATATGAGCTGGCGATTTCTAAGTCTGTGGTTCCGAGAGGGGGTAACCAGGCTCACTAATAAAGGTCAAGCCACTTGGCTGCCAGAATGCCCTGCTTCAGCACAGACCAGAAAGGCATTATGATAAGCGTATCCCCGGTATAGTCAGGGGTTAATGGGAGTCGTCCCCGTCCCCCCAGTATACGCCCAGAACCATGGACCCGGTACTTGTGGTTCGGACTGTCTCCAACCAGCCATAATGTTGTGAGAGTGAAATTATGTCAAAGTCCAGCTTTGGTACATTAGAAGCAACTCTGAAACTTAACCTAAGCGTTTTTCGAAGCTACTTTTTGGCTAACTTCTTATAGGAAGGTCTAGGAGCTCTGAAAATGAACGTGCGCGTTTTTCACTCTTCCCGAGGGACTTAGAAGAATTTTGTGATATTTTTTATTAAAATGGTGTATAAGGGTATATATATAAATATATTTTATGCACTGTATATGAGCTGGCGATTTCTAAGTCTGTGGTTCCGAGAGGGGGTAACCAGGCTCACTAATAAAGGTCAAGCCACTTGGCTGCCAGAATGCCCTGCTTCAGCACAGACCAGAAAGGCATTGTGATAAGCGTATCCCCGGTATAGTCAGGGGTTAATGGGAGTCGTCCCCGTCCCCCCAGTATACGCCCAGAACCATCGACCCGGTACAAGTGGTTCAGACTGTCTCCAACCAGCCATAATGTTGTGAGAGTGAAATTATGTCTAAGTCCAGCTTTGGTACATTAGAAGCAACTCTGAAACTTAACCTAAGCGTTTTTCGAAGCTACTTTTTGGCTAACTTCTTATAGGAAGGTCTAGAAGCTCTGAAAATGAACGTGCGCGTCTTTCACTCTTCCCGAGGGACTTAGAAGAATTTTGTGATATTTTTTATTAAAATGGTGTATAAGGGTATATATATAAATATATTTTATGCACTGTATATGAGCTGGCGATTTCTAAGTCTGTGGTTCCGAGAGGGATTAACCAGGCTCACTAATAAAGGTCAAGCCACTTGGCTGCCAGAATGCCCTGCTTCAGCACAGACCAGAAAGGCATTGTGATAAGCGTATCTCCGGTATAGTCAGGGGTTAATGGGAGTCGTCCCCGTCCCCCCAGTATACGCCCAGAACCATCGACCCGGTACTTGTGGTTCAGACTGTCTCCAACCAGCCATAATGTTGTGAGAGTGAAATTATGTCTAAGTCCAGCTTTGGTACATTAGAAGCAACTCTGAAACTTAACCTAAGCGTTTTTCGAAGCTACTTTTTGGCTAACTTCTTATAGGAAGGTCTAGGAACGCTGAAAATGAACGTGCGCATCTTTCACTCTTCCCGAGGGACTTAGAAGAATTTTGTGATATTTTTTATTAAAATGGTGTATAAGGGTATATATATAAATATATTATATAAATATATTTTATGCACTGTATATGAGCTGGCGATTTCTAAGTCTGTGGTTCCGAGAGGGGGTAACCAGGCTCACTAATAAAGGTCAAGCCACTTGGCTGCCAGAATGCCCTGCTTCAGCACAGACCAGAAAGGCATTGTGATAAGCGTATCCCCGATATAGTCAGGGGTTAATGGGAGTCGTCCTCGTCCCCCCAGTATACGCCCAGAACCATCGACCCGGTACTTGTGGTTCGGACTGTCTCCAACCAGCCATAATGTTGTGAGAGTGAAATTATGTCTAAGTCCAGCTTTGGTACATTAGAAGCAACTCTGAAACTTAACCTAAGCGTTTTTCGAAGCTACTTTTTGGCTAACTTCTTATAGGAAGGTCTAGGAACGCTGAAAATGAACGTGCGCATCTTTCACTCTTCCCGAGGGACTTAGAAGAATTTTGTGATATTTTTTATTAAAATGGTGTATAAGGATATATATATAAATATATTTTATGCACTGTATATGAGCTGGCGATTTCTAAGTCTGTGGTTCCGAGAGGGGGTAACCAGGCTCACTAATAAAGGTCAAGCCACTTGGCTGGCAGAATGCCCTGCTTCAGCACAGACCAGAAAGGCATTGTGATAAGCGTATCCCCGGTATAGTCAGGGGTTAATGGGAGTAATCCCCGTCCCCCCAGTATACGCCCAGAACCATGGACACGGTACTTGTGGTTCGGACTGTCTCCAACCAGCCATAATGTTGTGAGAGTGAAATTATGTCTAAGTCCAGCTTCGGTACATTAGAAGCAACTCTGAAACTTAACCTAAGCGTATTTCGAAGCTACTTTTTGGCTAACTTCTTATAGGAAGGTCAAGGAGCTCTGAAAATGAACGTGCGCGTCTTTCACTCTTCCCGAGGGACTTAGAAGAATTTTGTGATATTTTTTATTAAAATGGTGTATAAGGGTATATCTATAAATATATTATATAAATATATTTTATGCACTGTATATGAGCTGGCGATTTCTAAGTCTGTGGTTCCGAGAGGGGGTAACCAGGCTCACTAATAAAGGTCAAGCCACTTGGCTGCCAGAATGCCCTGCTTCAGCACAGACCAGAAATGCATTGTGATAAGCGTATCCCCGGTATAGTCAGGGGTTAATGGGAGTCGTCCCCTTCCCCCAGTATACGCCCAGAACCATGGACCCGGTACTTGTGGTTCGGACTGTCTCCAACCAGCCATAATGTTGTGAGAGTGAAATTATGTCTAAGTCCAGCTTTGGTACATTAGAAGCAACTCTGAAACTTAACCTAAGCGTTTTTCGAAGCTACTTTTTGGCTAACTTCTTATAGGAAGGTCTAGGAGCTCTGAAAATGAACGTGCGCGTCTTTCACTCTTCCCGAGGGACTTAGAAGAATTTTGTGATATTTTTTATTAAAATGGTGTATAAGGGTATATATATATAAATATATTATATAAATATATTTTATGCACTGTATATGAGCTGGCGATTTCTAAGTCTGTGGTTCCGAGAGGGGGTAACCAGGCTCACTAATAAAGGTCAAGCCACTTGGTTGCCAGAATGCCCTGCTTCAGCACAGACCAGAAAGGCATTGTGATAAGCGTATCCCCGGTATAGTCAGGGGTTAATGGGAGTCGTCCCCGTCCCCCCCAGTAAACGCCCAGAACCATGGACCCGGTACTTGTGGTTCGGACTGTCTCCAACCAGCCATAATGTTGTGAGAGTGAAATTATGTCTAAGTCCAGCTTTGGTACATTAGAAGCAACTCTGAAACTTAACCTAAGCGTTTTTCGAAGCTACTTTTTGGCTAACTTCTTATAGGAAGGTCAAGGAGCTCTGAAAATGAACGTGCGCGTCTTTCACTCTTTCCGAGGGACTTAGAAGAATTTTGTGATATTTTTTATTAAAATGATGTATAAGGGTATATATATAAATATATTATATAAATATATTTTATGCACTGTATATGAGCTGGCGATTTCTAAGTCTGTGGTTCCGAGAGGGGGTAACCAGGCTCACTAATAAAGGTCAAGCCACTTGGCTGCCAGAATGCCCTGCTTCAGCACAGACCAGAAATGCATTGTGATAAGCGTATCCCCGGTATAGTCAGGGGTTAATGGGAGTCGTCCCCTTCCCCCAGTATACGCCCAGAACAATGGACCCGGTACTTGTGGTTCGGACTGTCTCCAACCAGCCATAATGTTGTGAGAGTGAAATTATGTCTAAGTCCAGCTTTGGTACATTAGAAGCAACTCTGAAACTTAACCTAAGCGTTTTTCGAAGCTACTTTTTGGCTAACTTCTTATAGGAAGGTCTAGAAGCTCTGAAAATGAACGTGCGCGTCTTTCACTCTTCCCGAGGGACTTAGAAGAATTTTGTGATATTTTTTATTAAAATGATGTATAAGGGTATATATATAAATATATTATATAAATATATTTTATGCACTGTATATGAGCTGGCGATTTCTAAGTCTGTGGTTCCGAGAGGGGGTAACCAGGCTCACTAATAAAGGTCAAGCCACTTGGCTGCCAGAATGCCCTGCTTCAGCACAGACCAGAAATGCATTGTGATAAGCGTATCCCCGGTATAGTCAGGGGTTAATGGGAGTCGTCCCCTTCCCCCAGTATACGCCCAGAACAATGGACCCGGTACTTGTGGTTCGGAATGTCTCCAACCAGCCATAATGTTGTGAGAGTGAAATTATGTCTAAGTCCAGCTTTGGTACATTAGAAGCAACTCTGAAACTTAACCTAAGCGTTTTTCGAAGCTACTTTTTGGCTAACTTCTTATAGGAAGGTCTAGGAGTTCTGAAAATGAACGTGCGCGTCTTTCACTCTTCCCGAGGGACTTAGAAGAATTTTGTGATATTTTTTATTAAAATGGTGTATAAGGGTATATATATAAATATATTATATAAATATATTTTATGCACTGTATATGAGCTGGCGATTTCTAAGTCTGTGGTTCCGAGAGGGGGTAACCAGGCTCACTAATAAAGGTCAAGCCACTTGGTTGCCAGAATGCCCTGCTTCAGCACAGACCAGAAAGGCATTGTGATAAGCGTATCCCCTGTATAGTCAGGGGTTAATGGGAGTCGTCCCCGTCCCCCCCAGTAAACGCCCAGAACCATGGACCCGGTACTTGTGGTTCGGACTGTCTCCAACCAGCCATAATGTTGTGAGAGTGAAATTATGTCTAAGTCCAGCTTTGGTACATTAGAAGCAACTCTGAAACTTAACCTAAGCGTTTTTCGAAGCTACTTTTTGGCTAACTTCTTATAGGAAGGTCTAGAAGCTCTGAAAATGAACGTGCGCGTCTTTCACTCTTCCCGAGGGACTTAGAAGAATTTTGTGATATTTTTTATTAAAATGGTGTATAAGGGTATATATATAAATATATTTTATGCACTGTATATGAGCTGGCGATTTCTAAGTCTGTGGTTCCGAGAGGGGGTAACCAGGCTCACTAATAAAGGTCAAGCCACTTGGTTGCCAGAATGCCCTGCTTCAGCACAGACCAGAAAGGCATTGTGATAAGCGTATCCCCGGTATAGTCAGGGGTTAATGGGAGTCGTCCCCGTCCCCCCCAGTAAACGCCCAGAACCATGGACCCGGTACTTGTGGTTCGGACTGTCTCCAACCAGCCATAATGTTGTGAGAGTGAAATTATGTCTAAGTCCAGCTTTGGTACATTAGAAGCAACTCTGAAACTTAACCTAAGCGTTTTTCGAAGCTACTTTTTGGCTAACTTCTTATAGGAAGGTCTAGGAGCTCTGAAAATGAACGTGCGCGTCTTTCACTCTTCCCGAGGGACTTAGAAGAATTTTGTGATATTTTTTATTAAAATGGTGTATAAGGGTATATATATAAATATATTTTATGCACTGTATATGAGCTGGCGATTTCTAAGTCTGTGGTTCCGAGAGGGGGTAACCAGGCTCACTAATAAAGGTCAAGCCACTTGGCTGCCAGAATGCCCTGCTTCAGCACTGACCAGAAAGGCATTGTGATAAGCGTATCCCCGGTATAGTCAGGGGTTAATGGGAGTCGTCCCCGTCCCCCCAGTATACGCCCAGAACCATCGACCCGGTACTTGTGGTTCAGACTGTCTCCAACCAGCCATAATGTTGTGAGAGTGAAATTATGTCTAAGTCCAGCTTTGGTACATTAGAAGCAACTCTGAAACTTAACCTAAGCGTTTTTCGAAGCTACTTTTTGGCTAACTTCTTATAGGAAGGTCAAGGAGCTCTGAAAATGAACGTGCGCGTCTTTCACTCTTCCCGAGGGACTTAGAAGAATTTTGTGATATTTTTTATTAAAATGGTGTATAAGGGTATATCTATAAATATATTATATAAATATATTTTATGCACTGTATATGAGCTGGCGATTTCTAAGTCTGTGGTTCCGAGAGGGGGTAACCAGGCTCACTAATAAAGGTCAAGCCACTTGGCTGCCAGAATGCCCTGCTTCAGCACAGACCAGAAATGCATTGTGATAAGCGTATCCCCGGTATAGTCAGGGGTTAATGGGTGTCGTCCCCTTCCCCCAGTATACGCCCAGAACCATGGACCCGGTACTTGTGGTTCGGACTGTCTCCAACCAGCCATAATGTTGTGAGAGTGAAATTATGTCTAAGTCCAGCTTTGGTACATTAGAAGCAACTCTGAAACTTAACCTAAGCGTTTTTCGAAGCTACTTTTTGGCTAACTTCTTATAGGAAGGTCTAGGAGCTCTGAAAATGAACGTGCGCGTCTTTCACTCTTCCCGAGGGACTTAGAAGAATTTTGTGATATTTTTTATTAAAATGGTGTATAAGGGTATATATATAAATATATTTTATGCACTGTATATGAGCTGGCGATTTCTAAGTCTGTGGTTCCGAGAGGGGGTAACCAGGCTCACTAATAAAGGTCAAGCCACTTGGCTGGCAGAATGCCCTGCTTCAGCACAGACAAGAAAGGCATTGTGATAAGCGTATCCCCGGTATAGTCAGGGGTTAATGGGAGTAATCCCCGTCCCCCCAGTATACGCCCAGAACCATGGACCCGGTACTTGTGGTTCGGACTGTCTCCAACCAGCCATAATGTTGTGAGAGTGAAATTATGTCTAAGTCCAGCTTTGGTACATTAGAAGCAACTCTGAAACTTAACCTAAGCGTTTTTCGAAGCTACTTTTTGGCTAACTTCTTATAGGAAGGTCAAGGAGCTCTGAAAATGAACGTGCGCGTCTTTCACTCTTCCCGAGGGACTTAGAAGAATTTTGTGATATTTTTTATTAAAATGGTGTATAAGGGTATATCTATAAATATATTATATAAATATATTTTATGCACTGTATATGAGCTGGCGATTTCTAAGTCTGTGGTTCCGAGAGGGGGTAACCAGGCTCACTAATAAAGGTCAAGCCACTTGGCTGCCAGAATGCCCTGCTTCAGCACAGACCAGAAATGCATTGTGATAAGCGTATCCCCGGTATAGTCAGGGGTTAATGGCAGTCGTCCCCTTCCCCCAGTATACGCCCAGAACCATGGACCCGGTACTTGTGGTTCGGACTGTCTCCAACCAGCCATAATGTTGTGAGAGTGAAATTATGTCTAAGTCCAGCTTTGGTACATTAGAAGCAACTCTGAAACTTAACCTAAGCGTTTTTCGAAGCTACTTTTTGGCTAACTTCTTATAGGAAGGTCTAGGAGTTCTGAAAATGAACGTGCGCGTCTTTCACTCTTCCCGAGGGACTTAGAAGAATTTTGTGATATTTTTTATTAAAATGGTGTATAAGGGTATATATATAAATATATTATATAAATATATTTTATGCACTGTATATGAGCTGGCGATTTCTAAGTCTGTGGTTCCGAGAGGGGGTAACCAGGCTCACTAATAAAGGTCAAGCCACTTGGTTGCCAGAATGCCCTGCTTCAGCACAGACCAGAAAGGCATTGTGATAAGCGTATCCCCTGTATAGTCAGGGGTTAATGGGAGTCGTCCCCGTCCCCCCCAGTAAACGCCCAGAACCATGGACCCGGTACTTGTGGTTCGGACTGTCTCCAACCAGCCATAATGTCGTGAGAGTGAAATTATGTCTAAGTCCAGCTTTGGTACATTAGAAGCAACTCTGAAACTTAACCTAAGCGTTTTTCGAAGCTACTTTTTGGCTAACTTCTTATAGGAAGGTCTAGGAACGCTGAAAATGAACGTGCGCATCTTTCACTCTTCCCGAGGGACTTAGAAGAATGTTGTGATATTTTTTATTAAAATGGTGTATAAGGGTATATATATATATAAATATATTATATAAATATATTTTATGCACTGTATATGAGCTGGCGATTTCTAAGTCTGTGGTTCCGAGAGGGGGTAACCAGGCTCACTAATATAGGTCAAGCCACTTGGTTGCCAGAATGCCCTGCTTCAGCACAGACCAGAAAGGCATTGTGATAAGCGTATCCCCGGTATAGTCAGGGGTTAATGGGAGTCGTCCCCGTCCCCCCAGTATACGGCCAGAACCATGGACCCGGTACTTGTGGTTCGGACTGTCTCCAACCAGCCATAATGTTGTGAGAGTGAAATTATGTCTAAGTCCAGCTTTGGTACATTAGAAGCAACTCTGAAACTTAACCTAAGCGTTTTTCGAAGCTACTTTTTGGCTAACTTCTTATAGGAAGGTCTAGGAACGCTGAAAATGAACGTGCGCATCTTTCACTCTTCCCGAGGGACTTAGAAGAATTTTGTGATATTTTTTATTAAAATGGTGTATAAGGGTATATATATATAAATATATTATATAAATATATTTTATGCACTGTATATGAGCTGGCGATTTCTAAGACTGTGGTTCCGAGAGGGGGTAACCAGGCTCACTTATAAAGGTCAAGCCACTTGGCTGCCAGAATGCCCTGCTTCAGCACAGACCAGAAAGGAATTGTGATAAGCGTATCCCCGATATAGTCAGGGGTTAATGGGAGTCGTCCTCGTCCCCCCAGTAAACGCCCAGAACCATCGACCCGGTACTTGTGGTTCGGACTGTCTCCAACCAGCCATAATGTTGTGAGAGTGAAATTATGTCTAAGTCCAGCTTTGGTACATTAGAAGCAACTCTGAAACTTAACCTAAGCGTTTTTCGAAGCTACTTTTTGGCTAACTTCTTATAGGAAGGTCTAGGAACGCTGAAAATGAACGTGCGCATCTTTCACTCTTCCCGAGGGACTTAGAAGAATTTTGTGATATTTTTTATTAAAATGGTGTATAAGGATATATATATAAATATATTTTATGCACTGTATATGAGCTGGCGATTTCTAAGTCTGTGGTTCCGAGAGGGGGTAACCAGGCTCACTAATAAAGGTCAAGCCACTTGGTTGCCAGAATGCCCTGCTTCAGCACAGACCAGAAAGGCATTGTGATAAGCGTATCCCCGGTATAGTCAGGGGTTAATGGGAGTCGTCCCCGTCCCCCCCAGTAAACGCCCAGAACCATGGACCCGGTACTTGTGGTTCGGACTGTCTCCAACCAGCCATAATGTTGTGAGAGTGAAATTATGTCTAAGTCCAGCTTTGGTACATTAGAAGCAACTCTGAAACTTAACCTAAGCGTTTTTCGAAGCTACTTTTTGGCTAACTTCTTATAGGAAGGTCTAGGAGCTCTGAAAATGAATGTGCGCGTCTTTCACTCTTCCCGAGGGACTTAGAAGAATTTTGTGATATTTTTTATTAAAATGGTGTATAAGGGTATATATATAAATATATTATATAAATATATTTTATGCACTGTATATGAGCTGGCGATTTCTAAGTCTGTGGTTCCGAGAGGGGGTAACCAGGCTCATTAATAAAGGTCAAGCCACTTGGCTGCCAGAATGCCCTGCTTCAGCACAGACCAGAAAGGCATTGTGATAAGCGTATCCCCGGTATAGTCAGGGGTTAATGGGAGTCGTCCCCGTCCCCCCAGTATACGCCCAGAACCATGGACCCGGTACTTGTGGTTCGGACTGTCTCCAACCAGCCATAATGTTGTGAGAGTGAAATTACGTCTAAGTCCAGCTTTGGTACATTAGAAGCAACTCTGAAACTTAACCTAAGCGTTTTTCGAAGCTACTTTTTGGCTAACTTCTTATAGGAAGGTCTAGGAGCTCTGAAAATGAACGTGCGCGTCTTTCACTCTTCCCGAGGGACTTAGAAGAATTTTGTGATATTTTTTATTAAAATGGTGTATAAGGGTATATATATATAAATATATTATATAAATATATTTTATGCACTGTATATGAGCTGGCGATTTCTAAGTCTGTGGTTCCGAGAGGGGGTAACCAGGCTCACTTATAAAGGTCAAGCCACTTGGCTGCCAGAATGCCCTGCTTCAGCACAGACCAGAAATGCATTGTGATAAGCGTATCCCCGGTATAGTCAGGGGTTAATGGGAGTCGTCCCCTTCCCCCAGTATACGCCCAGAACCATGGACCCGGTACTTGTGGTTCGGACTGTCTCCAACCAGCCATAATGTTGTGAGAGTGAAATTATGTCTAAGTCCAGCTTTGGTACATTAGAAGCAACTCTGAAACTTAACCTAAGCGTTTTTCGAAGCTACTTTTTGGCTAACTTCTTATAGGAAGGTCTAGGAGCTCTGAAAATGAACGTGCGCGTCTTTCACTCTTCCCGAGGGACTTAGAAGAATTTTGTGATATTTTTTATTAAAATGGTGTATAAGGGTATATATATATAAATATATTATATAAATATATTTTATGCACTGTATATGAGCTGGCGATTTCTAAGTCTGTGGTTCCGAGAGGGGGTAACCAGGCTCACTTATAAAGGTCAAGCCACTTGGCTGCCAGAATGCCCTGCTTCAGCACAGACCAGAAAGGAATTGTGATAAGCGTATCCCCGATATAGTCAGGGGTTAATGGGAGTCGTCCTCGTCCCCCCAGTATACGCCCAGAACCATCGACCCGGTACTTGTGGTTCGGACTGTCTCCAACCAGCCATAATGTTGTGAGAGTGAAATTATGTCTAAGTCCAGCTTTGGTACATTAGAAGCAACTCTGAAACTTAACCTAAGCGTTTTTCGAAGCTACTTTTTGGCTAACTTCTTATAGGAAGGTCTAGGAACGCTGAAAATGAACGTGCGCATCTTTCACTCTTCCCGAGGGACTTAGAAGAATTTTGTGATATTTTTTATTAAAATGGTGTATAAGGATATACTGTATATATAAATATATTTTATGCACTGTATATGAGCTGGCGATTTCTAAGTCTGTGGTTCCGAGAGGGGGTAACCAGGCTCACTAATAAAGGTCAAGCCACTTGGTTGCCAGAATGCCCTGCTTCAGCACAGACCAGAAAGGCATTGTGATAAGCGTATCCCCGGTATAGTCAGGGGTTAATGGGAGTCGTCCCCGTCCCCCCCAGTAAACGCCCAGAACCATGGACCCGGTACTTGTGGTTCGGACTGTCTCCAACCAGCCATAATGTTGTGAGAGTGAAATTATGTCTAAGTCCAGCTTTGGTACATTAGAAGCAACTCTGAAACTTAACCTAAGCGTTTTTCGAAGCTACTTTTTGGCTAACTTCTTATAGGAAGGTCTAGGAGCTCTGAAAATGAATGTGCGCGTCTTTCACTCTTCCCGAGGGACTTAGAAGAATTTTGTGATATTTTTTATTAAAATGGTGTATAAGGGTATATATATAAATATATTATATAAATATATTTTATGCACTGTATATGAGCTGGCGATTTCTAAGTCTGTGGTTCCGAGAGGGGGTAACCAGGCTCATTAATAAAGGTCAAGCCACTTGGCTGCCAGAATGCCCTGCTTCAGCACAGACCAGAAAGGCATTGTGATAAGCGTATCCCCGGTATAGTCAGGGGTTAATGGGAGTCGTCCCCGTCCCCCCAGTATACGCCCAGAACCATGGACCCGGTACTTGTGGTTCGGACTGTCTCCAACCAGCCATAATGTTGTGAGAGTGAAATTATGTCTAAGTCCAGCTTTGGTACATTAGAAGCAACTCTGAAACTTAACCTAAGCGTTTTTCGAAGCTACTTTTTGGCTAACTTCTTATAGGAAGGTCTAGGAGCTCTGAAAATGAACGTGCGCGTCTTTCACTCTTCCCGAGGGACTTAGAAGAATTTTGTGATATTTTTTATTAAAATGGTGTATAAGGGTATATATATATAAATATATTATATAAATATATTTTATGCACTGTATATGAGCTGGCGATTTCTAAGTCTGTGGTTCCGAGAGGGGGTAACCAGGCTCACTTATAAAGGTCAAGCCACTTGGCTGCCAGAATGCCCTGCTTCAGCACAGACCAGAAATGCATTGTGATAAGCGTATCCCCGGTATAGTCAGGGGTTAATGGGAGTCGTCCCCTTCCCCCAGTATACGCCCAGAACCATGGACCCGGTACTTGTGGTTCGGACTGTCTCCAACCAGCCATAATGTTGTGAGAGTGAAATTATGTCTAAGTCCAGCTTTGGTACATTAGAAGCAACTCTGAAACTTAACCTAAGCGTTTTTCGAAGCTACTTTTTGGCTAACTTCTTATAGGAAGGTCTAGGAGCTCTGAAAATGAACGTGCGCGTCTTTCACTCTTCCCGAGGGACTTAGAAGAATTTTGTGATATTTTTTATTAAAATGGTGTATAAGGGTATATATATATAAATATATTATATAAATATATTTTATGCACTGTATATGAGCTGGCGATTTCTAAGTCTGTGGTTCCGAGAGGGGGTAACCAGGCTCACTTATAAAGGTCAAGCCACTTGGCTGCCAGAATGCCCTGCTTCAGCACAGACCAGAAATGCATTGTGATAAGCGTATCCCCGGTATAGTCAGGGGTTAATGGGAGTCGTCCCCTTCCCCCAGTATACGCCCAGAACCATGGACCCGGTACTTGTGGTTCGGACTGTCTCCAACCAGCCATAATGTTGTGAGAGTGAAATTATGTCTAAGTCCAGCTTTGGTACATTAGAAGCAACTCTGAAACTTAACCTAAGCGTTTTTCGAAGCTACTTTTTGGCTAACTTCTTATAGGAAGGTCTAGGAGCTCTGAAAATGAACGTGCGCGTCTTTCACTCTTCCCGAGGGACTTAGAAGAATTTTGTGATATTTTTTATTAAAATGGTGTATAAGGGTATATATATATAAATATATTATATAAATATATTTTATGCACTGTATATGAGCTGGCGATTTCTAAGTTTGTGGTTCCGAGAGGGGGTAACCAGGCTCACTAATAAAGGTCAAGCCACTTGGCTGCCAGAATGCCCTGCTTCAGCACAGACCAGAAAGGAATTGTGATAAGCGTATCCCCGATATAGTCAGGGGTTAATGGGAGTCGTCCTCGTCCCCCCAGTATACGCCCAGAACCATCGACCCGGTACTTGTGGTTCGGACTGTCTCCAACCAGCCATAATGTTGTGAGAGTGAAATTATGTCTAAGTCCAGCTTTGGTACATTAGAAGCAACTCTGAAACTTAACCTAAGCGTTTTTCGAAGCTACTTTTTGGCTAACTTCTTATAGGAAGGTCTAGGAACGCTGAAAATGAACGTGCGCATCTTTCACTCTTCCCGAGGGACTTAGAAGAATTTTGTGATATTTTTTATTAAAATGGTGTATAAGGATATATATATAAATATATTTTATGCACTGTATATGAGCTGGCGATTTCTAAGTCTGTGGTTCCGAGAGGGGGTAACCAGGCTCACTAATAAAGGTCAAGCCACTTGGTTGCCAGAATGCCCTGCTTCAGCACAGACCAGAAAGGCATTGTGATAAGCGTATCCCCGGTATAGTCAGGGGTTAATGGGAGTCGTCCCCGTCCCCCCCAGTAAACGCCCAGAACCATGGACCCGGTACTTGTGGTTCGGACTGTCTCCAACCAGCCATAATGTTGTGAGAGTGAAATTATGTCTAAGTCCAGCTTTGGTACATTAGAAGCAACTCTGAAACTTAACCTAAGCGTTTTTCGAAGCTACTTTTTGGCTAACTTCTTATAGGAAGGTCTAGGAGCTCTGAAAATGAACGTGCGCGTCTTTCACTCTTCCCGAGGGACTTAGAAGAATTTTGTGATATTTTTTATTAAAATGGTGTATAAGGGTATATATATATAAATATATTATATAAATATATTTTATGCACTGTATATGAGCTGGCGATTTCTAAGTCTGTGGTTCCGAGAGGGGGTAACCTGGCTCACTTATAAAGGTCAAGCCACTTGGCTGCCAGAATGCCCTGCTTCAGCACAGACCAGAAATGCATTGTGATAAGCGTATCCCCGGTATAGTCAGGGGTTAATGGGAGTCGTCCCCTTCCCCCAGTATACGCCCAGAACCATGGACCCGGTACTTGTGGTTCGGACTGTCTCCAACCAGCCATAATGTTGTGAGAGTGAAATTATGTCTAAGTCCAGCTTTGGTACATTAGAAGCAACTCTGAAACTTAACCTAAGCGTTTTTCGAAGCTACTTTTTGGCTAACTTCTTATAGGAAGGTCTAGGAGCTCTGAAAATGAACGTGCGCGTCTTTCACTCTTCCCGAGGGACTTAGAAGAATTTTGTGATATTTTTTATTAAAATGGTGTATAAGGGTATATATATATAAATATATTATATAAATATATTTTATGCACTGTATATGAGCTGGCGATTTCTAAGTCTGTGGTTCCGAGAGGGGGTAACCAGGCTCACTAATAAAGGTCAAGCCACTTGGCTGCCAGAATGCCCTGCTTCAGCACAGACCAGAAAGGCATTGTGATAAGCGTATCCCCGGTATAGTCAGGGGTTAATGGGAGTCGTCCCCGTCCCCCCAGTATACGCCCAGAACCATGGACCCGGTACTTGTGGTTCGGACTGTCTCCAACCAGCCATAATGTTGTGAGAGTGAAATTATGTCTAAGTCCAGCTTTGGTACATTAGAAGCAACTCTGAAACTTAACCTAAGCGTTTTTCGAAGCTACTTTTTGGCTAACTTCTTATAGGAAGGTCTAGGAGCTCTGAAAATGAACGTGCGCGTCTTTCACTCTTCCCGAGGGACTTAGAAGAATTTTGTGATATTTTTTATTAAAATGGTGTATAAGGGTATATATATAAATATATTATATAAATATATTTTATGCACTGTATATGAGCTGGCGATTTCTAAGTCTGTGGTTCCGAGAGGGGGTAACCAGGCTCACTTATAAAGGTCAAGCCACTTGGCTGCCAGAATGCCCTGCTTCAGCACAGACCAGAAAGGAATTGTGATAAGCGTATCCCCGATATAGTCAGGGGTTAATGGGAGTCGTCCTCGTCCCCCCAGTATACGCCCAGAACCATCGACCCGGTACTTGTGGTTCGGACTGTCTCCAACCAGCCATAATGTTGTGAGAGTGAAATTATGTCTAAGTCCAGCTTTGGTACATTAGAAGCAACTCTGAAACTTAACCTAAGCGTTTTTCGAAGCTACTTTTTGGCTAACTTCTTATAGGAAGGTCTAGGAACGCTAAAAATGAACGTGCGCATCTTTCACTCTTCCCGAGGGACTTAGAAGAATTTTGTGATATTTTTTATTAAAATGGTGTATAAGGATATATATATAAATATATTTTATGCACTGTATATGAGCTGGCGATTTCTAAGTCTGTGGTTCCGAGAGGGGGTAACCAGGCTCACTAATAAAGGTCAAGCCACTTGGTTGCCAGAATGCCCTGCTTCAGCACAGACCAGAAAGGCATTGTGATAAGCGTATCCCCGGTATAGTCAGGGGTTAATGGGAGTCGTCCCCGTCCCCCCCAGTAAACGCCCAGAACCATGGACCCGGTACTTGTGGTTCGGACTGTCTCCAACCAGCCATAATGTTGTGAGAGTGAAATTATGTCTAAGTCCAGCTTTGGTACATTAGAAGCAACTCTGAAACTTAACCTAAGCGTTTTTCGAAGCTACTTTTTGGCTAACTTCTTATAGGAAGGTCTAGGAGCTCTGAAAATGAATGTGCGCGTCTTTCACTCTTCCCGAGGGACTTAGAAGAATTTTGTGATATTTTTTATTAAAATGGTGTATAAGGGTATATATATAAATATATTATATAAATATATTTTATGCACTGTATATGAGCTGGCGATTTCTAAGTCTGTGGTTCCGAGAGGGGGTAACCAGGCTCACTAATAAAGGTCAAGCCACTTGGCTGCCAGAATGCCCTGCTTCAGCACAGACCAGAAAGGCATTGTGATAAGCGTATCCCCGGTATAGTCAGGGGTTAATGGGAGTCGTCCCCTTCCCCCAGTATACGCCCAGAACCATGGACCCGGTACTTGTGGTTCGGACTGTCTCCAACCAGCCATAATGTTGTGAGAGTGAAATTATGTCTAAGTCCAGCTTTGGTACATTAGAAGCAACTCTGAAACTTAACCTAAGCGTTTTTCGAAGCTACTTTTTGGCTAACTTCTTATAGGAAGGTCTAGGAGCTCTGAAAATGAACGTGCGCGTCTTTCACTCTTCCCGAGGGACTTAGAAGAATTTTGTGATATTTTTTATTAAAATGGTGTATAAGGGTATATATATATAAATATATTATATAAATATATTTTATGCACTGTATATGAGCTGGCGATTTCTAAGTCTGTGGTTCCGAGAGGGGGTAACCAGGCTCACTAATAAAGGTCAAGCCACTTGGCTGCCAGAATGCCCTGCTTCAGCACAGACCAGAAAGGCATTGTGATAAGCGTATCCCCGGTATAGTCAGGGGTTAATGGGAGTCGTCCCCTTCCCCCAGTATACGCCCAGAACAATGGACCCGGTACTTGTGGTTCGGACTGTCTCCAACCAGCCATAATGTTGTGAGAGTGAAATTATGTCTAAGTCCAGCTTTGGTACATTAGAAGCAACTCTGAAACTTAACCTAAGCGTTTTTCGAAGCTACTTTTTGGCTAACTTCTTATAGGAAGGTCTAGGAGTTCTGAAAATGAACGTGCGCGTCTTTCACTCTTCCCGAGGGTTTTAGAAGAATTTTGTGATATTTTTTATTAAAATGGTGTATAAGGGTATATATATATAAATATATTATATAAATATATTTTATGCACTGTATATGAGCTGGCGATTTCTAAGTCTGTGGTTCCGAGAGGGGGTAACCAGGCTCACTTATAAAGGTCAAGCCACTTGACTGCCAGAATGCCCTGCTTCAGCACAGACCAGAAATGCATTGTGATAAGCGTATCCCCGGTATAGTCAGGGGTTAATGGGAGTCGTCCCCGTCCCCCAGTATACGCCCAGAACCATGGACCCGGTACTTGTGGTTCGGACTGTCTCCAACCAGCCATAATGTTGTGAGAGTGAAATTATGTCTAAGTCCAGCTTTGGTACATTAGAAGCAACTCTGAAACTTAACCTAAGCGTTTTTCTAAGCTACTTTTTGGCTAACTTCTTATAGGAAGGTCAAGGAGCTCTGAAAATGAACGTGCGCGTCTTTCACTCTTCCCGAGGGACTTAGAAGAATTTTGTGATATTTTTTATTAAAATGGTGTATAAGGGTATATATATAAATATATTATATAAATATATTTTATGCACTGTATATGAGCTGGCGATTTCTAAGTCTGTGGTTCCGAGAGGGGGTAACCAGGCTCACTAATAAAGGTCAAGCCACTTGGCTGCCAGAATGCCCTGCTTCAGCACAGACCAGAAATGCATTGTGATAAGCGTATCCCCGGTATAGTCAGGGGTTAATGGGAGTCGTCCCCTTCCCCCAGTATACGCCCAGAACAATGGACCCGGTACTTGTGGTTCGGACTGTCTCCAACCAGCCATAATGTTGTGAGAGTGAAATTATGTCTAAGTCCAGCTTTGGTACATTAGAAGCAACTCTGAAACTTAACCTAAGCGTTTTTCGAAGCTACTTTTTGGCTAACTTCTTATAGGAAGGTCTAGGAGTTCTGAAAATGAACGTGCGCGTCTTTCACTCTTCCCGAGGGTTTTAGAAGAATTTTGTGATATTTTTTATTAAAATGGTGTATAAGGGTATATATATAAATATATTATATAAATATATTTTATGCACTGTATATGAGCTGGCGATTTCTAAGTCTGTGGTTCCGAGAGGGGGTAACCAGGCTCACTAATAAAGGTCAAGCCACTTGGTTGCCAGAATGCCCTGCTTCAGCACAGACCAGAAAGGCATTGTGATAAGCGTATCCCCGGTATAGTCAGGGGTTAATGGGAGTCGTCCCCGTCCCCCCAGTATACGCCCAGAACCATGGACCCGGTACTTGTGGTTCGGACTGTCTCCAACCAGCCATAATGTTGTGAGAGTGAAATTATGTCTAAGTCCAGCTTTGGTACATTAGAAGCAACTCTGAAACTTAACCTAAGCGTTTTTCGAAGCTACTTTTTGGCTAACTTCTTATAGGAAGGTCTAGGAACGCTGAAAATGAACGTGCGCATCTTTCACTCTTCCCGAGGGACTTAGAAGAATTTTGTGATATTTTTTATTAAAATGGTGTATAAGGGTATATATATAAATATATTTTATGCACTGTATATGAGCTGGCGATTTCTAAGTCTGTGGTTCCGAGAGGGGGTAACCAGGCTCACTAATAAAGGTCAAGCCACTTGGCTGGCAGAATGCCCTGCTTCAGTACAGACCAGAAAGGCATTGTGATAAGCGTATCCCCGGTATAGTCAGGGGTTAATGGGAGTCGTCCTCGTCCCCCCAGTATACGCCCAGAACCATCGACCCGGTACTTGTGGTTCGGACTGTCTCCAACCAGCCATAATGTTGTGAGAGTGAAATTATGTCTAAGTCCAGCTTTGGTACATTAGAAGCAACTCTGAAACTTAACCTAAGCGTTTTTCGAAGCTACTTTTTGGCTAACTTCTTATAGGAAGGTCTAGGAACGCTGAAAATGAACGTGCGCATCTTTCACTCTTCCCGAGGGACTTAGAAGAATTTTGTGATATTTTTTATTAAAATGGTGTATAAGGATATATATATAAATATATTTTATGCACTGTATATGAGCTGGCGATTTCTAAGTCTGTGGTTCCGAGAGGGGGTAACCAGGCTCACTAATAAAGGTCAAGCCACTTGGTTGCCAGAATGCCCTGCTTCAGCACAGACCAGAAAGGCATTGTGATAAGCGTATCCCCGGTATAGTCAGGGGTTAATGGGAGTCGTCCCCGTCCCCCCCAGTAAACGCCCAGAACCATGGACCCGGTACTTGTGGTTCGGACTGTCTCCAACCAGCCATAATGTTGTGAGAGTGAAATTATGTCTAAGTCCAGCTTTGGTACATTAGAAGCAACTCTGAAACTTAACCTAAGCGTTTTTCGAAGCTACTTTTTGGCTAACTTCTTATAGGAAGGTCTAGGAGCTCTGAAAATGAACGTGCGCGTCTTTCACTCTTCCCGAGGGACTTAGAAGAATTTTGTGATATTTTTTATTAAAATGGTGTATAAGGGTATATATATATAAATATATTATATAAATATATTTTATGCACTGTATATGAGCTGGCGATTTCTAAGTCTGTGGTTCCGAGAGGGGGTAACCTGGCTCACTTATAAAGGTCAAGCCACTTGGCTGCCAGAATGCCCTGCTTCAGCACAGACCAGAAATGCATTGTGATAAGCGTATCCCCGGTATTGTCAGGGGTTAATGGGAGTCGTCCCCTTCCCCCAGTATACGCCCAGAACCATGGACCCGGTACTTGTGGTTCGGACTGTCTCCAACCAGCCATAATGTTGTGAGAGTGAAATTATGTCTAAGTCCAGCTTTGGTACATTAGAAGCAACTCTGAAACTTAACCTAAGCGTTTTTCGAAGCTACTTTTTGGCTAACTTCTTATAGGAAGGTCTAGGAGCTCTGAAAATGAACGTGCGCGTCTTTCACTCTTCCCGAGGGACTTAGAAGAATTTTGTGATATTTTTTATTAAAATGGTGTATAAGGGTATATATATATATAAATATATTATATAAATATATTTTATGCACTGTATATGAGCTGGCGATTTCTAAGTCTGTGGTTCCGAGAGGGGGTAACCAGGCTCACTAATAAAGGTCAAGCCACTTGGCTGCCAGAATGCCCTGCTTCAGCACAGACCAGAAAGGCATTGTGATAAGCGTATCCCCGGTATAGTCAGGGGTTAATGGGAGTCGTCCCCGTCCCCCCAGTATACGCCCAGAACCATGGACCCGGTACTTGTGGTTCGGACTGTCTCCAACCAGCCATAATGTTGTGAGAGTGAAATTATGTCTAAGTCCAGCTTTGGTACATTAGAAGCAACTCTGAAACTTAACCTAAGCGTTTTTCGAAGCTACTTTTTGGCTAACTTCTTATAGGAAGGTCTAGGAGCTCTGAAAATGAACGTGCGCGTCTTTCACTCTTCCCGAGGGACTTAGAAGAATTTTGTGATATTTTTTATTAAAATGGTGTATAAGGGTATATATATAAATATATTATATAAATATATTTTATGCACTGTATATGAGCTGGCGATTTCTAAGTCTGTGGTTCCGAGAGGGGGTAACCAGGCTCACTTATAAAGGTCAAGCCACTTGGCTGCCAGAATGCCCTGCTTCAGCACAGACCAGAAAGGAATTGTGATAAGCGTATCCCCGATATAGTCAGGGGTTAATGGGAGTCGTCCTCGTCCCCCCAGTATACGCCCAGAACCATCGACCCGGTACTTGTGGTTCGGACTGTCTCCAACCAGCCATAATGTTGTGAGAGTGAAATTATGTCTAAGTCCAGCTTTGGTACATTAGAAGCAACTCTGAAACTTAACCTAAGCGTTTTTCGAAGCTACTTTTTGGCTAACTTCTTATAGGAAGGTCTAGGAACGCTGAAAATGAACGTGCGCATCTTTCACTCTTCCCGAGGGACTTAGAAGAATTTTGTGATATTTTTAATTAAAATGGTGTATAAGGATATATATATAAATATATTTTATGCACTGTATATGAGCTGGCGATTTCTAAGTCTGTGGTTCCGAGAGGGGGTAACCAGGCTCACTAATAAAGGTCAAGCCACTTGGTTGCCAGAATGCCCTGCTTCAGCACAGACCAGAAAGGCATTGTGATAAGCGTATCCCCGGTATAGTCAGGGGTTAATGGGAGTCGTCCCCGTCCCCCCCAGTAAACGCCCAGAACCATGGACCCGGTACTTGTGGTTCGGACTGTCTCCAACCAGCCATAATGTTGTGAGAGTGAAATTATGTCTAAGTCCAGCTTTGGTACATTAGAAGCAACTCTGAAACTTAACCTAAGCGTTTTTCGAAGCTACTTTTTGGCTAACTTCTTATAGGAAGGTCTAGGAGCTCTGAAAATGAATGTGCGCGTCTTTCACTCTTCCCGAGGGACTTAGAAGAATTTTGTGATATTTTTTATTAAAATGGTGTATAAGGGTATATATATAAATATATTATATAAATATATTTTATGCACTGTATATGAGCTGGCGATTTCTAAGTCTGTGGTTCCGAGAGGGGGTAACCAGGCTCACTAATAAAGGTCAAGCCACTTGGCTGCCAGAATGCCCTGCTTCAGCACAGACCAGAAAGGCATTGTGATAAGCGTATCCCCGGTATAGTCAGGGGTTAATTGGAGTCGTCCCCTTCCCCCAGTATACGCCCAGAACCATGGACCCGGTACTTGTGGTTCGGACTGTCTCCAACCAGCCATAATGTTGTGAGAGTGAAATTATGTCTAAATCCAGCTTTGGTACATTAGAAGCAACTCTGAAACTTAACCTAAGCGTTTTTCGAAGCTACTTTTTGGCTAACTTCTTATAGGAAGGTCTAGGAGCTCTGAAAATGAACGTGCGCGTCTTTCACTCTTCCCGAGGGACTTAGAAGAATTTTGTGATATTTTTTATTAAAATGGTGTATAAGGGTATATATATAAATATATTATATAAATATATTTTATGCACTGTATATGAGCTGGCGATTTCTAAGTCTGTGGTTCCGAGAGGGGGTAACCAGGCTCACTAATAAAGGTCAAGCCACTTGGCTGCCAGAATGCCCTGCTTCAGCACAGACCAGAAATGCATTGTGATAAGCGTATCCCCGGTATAGTCAGGGGTTAATGGGAGTCGTCCCCTTCCCCCAGTATACGCCCAGAACAATGGACCCGGTACTTGTGGTTCGGACTGTCTCCAACCAGCCATAATGTTGTGAGAGTGAAATTATGTCTAAGTCCAGCTTTGGTACATTAGAAGCAACTCTGAAACTTAACCTAAGCGTTTTTCGAAGCTACTTTTTGGCTAACTTCTTATAGGAAGGTCTAGGAGTTCTGAAAATGAACGTGCGCGTCTTTCACTCTTCCCGAGGGTTTTAGAAGAATTTTGTGATATTTTTTATTAAAATGGTGTATAAGGGTATATATATAAATATATTATATAAATATATTTTATGCACTGTATATGAGCTGGCGATTTCTAAGTCTGTGGTTCCGAGAGGGGGTAACCAGGCTCACTAATAAAGGTCAAGCCACTTGGTTGCCAGAATGCCCTGCTTCAGCACAGACCAGAAAGGCATTGTGATAAGCGTATCCCCGGTATAGTCAGGGGTTAATGGGAGTCGTCCCCGTCCCCCCAGTATACGCCCAGAACCATGGACCCGGTACTTGTGGTTCGGACTGTCTCCAACCAGCCATAATGTTGTGAGAGTGAAATTATGTCTAAGTCCAGCTTTGGTACATTAGAAGCAACTCTGAAACTTAACCTAAGCGTTTTTCGAAGCTACTTTTTGGCTAACTTCTTATAGGAAGGTCTAGGAACGCTGAAAATGAACGTGCGCATCTTTCACTCTTCCCGAGGGACTTAGAAGAATTTTGTGATATTTTTTATTAAAATGGTGTATAAGGGTATATATATAAATATATTTTATGCACTGTATATGAGCTGGCGATTTCTAAGTCTGTGGTTCCGAGAGGGGGTAACCAGGCTCACTAATAAAGGTCAAGCCACTTGGCTGGCAGAATGCCCTGCTTCAGCACAGACCAGAAAGGCATTGTGATAAGCGTATCCCCGGTATAGTCAGGGGTTAATGGGAGTCGTCCCCGTCCCCCCAGTATACGCCCAGAACCATGGACCCGGTACTTGTGGTTCGGACTGTCTCCAACCAGCCATAATGTTGTGAGAGTGAAATTATGTCTAAGTCCAGCTTTGGTACATTAGAAGCAACTCTGAAACTTTACCTAAGCGTTTTTCGAAGCTACTTTTTGGCTAACTTCTTATAACAAGGTCAAGGAGCTCTGAAAATGAACGTGCGCGTCTTTCACTCTTCCCGAGGGACTTAGAAGAATTTTGTGATATTTTTTATTAAAATGGTGTATAAGGGTATATATATATAAATATATTATATAAATATATTTTATGCACTGTATATGAGCTGGCGATTTCTAAGTCTGTGGTTCCGAGAGGGGGTTACCAGGCTCACTTATAAAGGTCAAGCCACTTGACTGCCAGAATGCCCTGCTTCAGCACAGACCAGAAATGCATTGTGATAAGCGTATCCCCGGTATAGTCAGGGGTTAATGGGAGTCGTCCCCTTCCCCCAGTATACGCCCAGAACCATGGACCCGGTACTTGTGGTTCGGACTGTCTCCAACCAGCCATAATGTTGTGAGAGTGAAATTATGTCGAAGTCCAGCTTTGGTACATTAGAAGCAACTCTGAAACTTAACCTAAGCGTTTTTCGAAGCTACTTTTTGGCTAACTTCTTATAGGAAGGTCTATGAGCTCTGAAAATGAACGTGCGCGTCTTTCACTCTTCCCGAGGGACTTAGAAGAATTTTGTGATATTTTTTATTAAAATGGTGTATAAGGGTATATATATAAATATATTTTATGCACTGTATATGAGCTGGCGATTTCTAAGTCTGTGGTTCCGAGAGGGGGTAACCAGGCTCACTAATAAAGGTCAAGCCACTTGGTTGCCAGAATGCCCTGCTTCAGCACAGACCAGAAATGCATTGTGATAAGCGTATCCCCGGTATAGTCAGGGGTTAATGGGAGTCGTCCCCTTCCCCCAGTATACGCCCAGAACCATGGACCCGGTACTTGTGGTTCGGACTGTCTCCAACCAGCCATAATGTTGTGAGAGTGAAATTATGTCTAAGTCCAGCTTTGGTACATTAGAAGCAACTCTGAAACTTAACCTAAGCGTTTTTCGAAGCTACTTTTTGGTTAACTTCTTATAGGAAGGTCTAGGAACGCTGAAAATGAACGTGCGCATCTTTCACTCTTCCCGAGGGACTTAGAAGAATTTTGTGATATTTTTTATTAAAATGGTGTATAAGGATATATATATAAATATATTTTATGCACTGTATATGAGCTGGCGATTTCTAAGTCTGTGGTTCCGAGAGGGGGTAACCAGGCTCACTAATAAAGGTCATGCCACTTGGCTGGCAGAATGCCCTGCTTCAGCACAGACCAGAAAGGCATTGTGATAAGCGTATCCCCGGTATAGTCAGGGGTTAATGGGAGTAATCCCCGTCCCCCCAGTATACGCCCAGAACCATGGACCCGGTACTTGTGGTTCGGACTGTCTCCAACCAGCCATAATGTTGTGAGAGTGAAATTATGTCTAAGTCCAGCTTTGGTACATTAGAAGCAACTCTGAAACTTAACCTAAGCGTTTTTCGAAGCTACTTTTTGGCTAACTTCTTATAGGAAGGTCAAGGAGCTCTGAAAATGAACGTGCGCGTCTTTCACTCTTCCCGAGGGACTTAGAAGAATTTTGTGATATTTTTTATTAAAATGGTGTATAAGGGTATATCTATAAATATATTATATAAATATATTTTATGCACTGTATATGAGCTGGCGATTTCTAAGTCTGTGGTTCCGAGAGGGGGTAACCAGGCTCACTAATAAAGGTCAAGCCACTTGGCTGGCAGAATGCCCTGCTTCAGCACAGACCAGAAAGGCATTGTGATAAGCGTATCCCCGGTATAGTCAGGGGTTAATGGGAGTCGTCCTCGTCCCCCCAGTATACGCCCAGAACCATCGACCCGGTACTTGTGGTTCGGACTGTCTCCAACCAGCCATAATGTTGTGAGAGTGAAATTATGTCTAAGTCCAGCTTTGGTACATTAGAAGCAACTCTGAAACTTAACCTAAGCGTTTTTCGAAGCTACTTTTTGGCTAACTTCTTATAGGAAGGTCTAGGAACGCTGAAAATGAACGTGCGCATCTTTCACTCTTCCCGAGGGACTTAGAAGAATTTTGTGATATTTTTTATTAAAATGGTGTATAAGGACATATATATAAATATATTTTATGCACTGTATATGAGCTGGCGATTTCTAAGTCTGTGGTTCCGAGAGGGGGTAACCAGGCTCACTAATAAAGGTCAAGCCACTTGGTTGCCAGAATGCCCTGCTTCAGCACAGACCAGAAAGGCATTGTGATAAGCGTATCCCCGGTATAGTCAGGGGTTAATGGGAGTCGTCCCCGTCCCCCCCAGTAAACGCCCAGAACCATGGACCCGGTACTTGTGGTTCGGACTGTCTCCAACCAGCCATAATGTTGTGAGAGTGAAATTATGTCTAAGTCCAGCTTTGGTACATTAGAAGCAACTCTGAAACTTAACCTAAGCGTTTTTCGAAGCTACTTTTTGGCTAACTTCTTATAGGAAGGTCTGGAAGCGCTGAAAATGAACGTGCGCGTCTTTCACTCTTCCCGAGGGACTTAGAAGAATTTTGTGATATTTTTTATTAAAATGGTGTATAAGGGTATATATATAAATATATTATATAAATATATTTTATGCACTGTATATGAGCTGGCGATTTCTAAGTCTGTGGTTCCGAGAGGGGGTAACCAGGCTCACTAATAAAGGTCAAGCCACTTGGCTGGCAGAATGCCCTGCTTCAGCACAGACCAGAAAGGCATTGTGATAAGCGTATCCCCGGTATAGTCAGGGGTTAATGGGAGTCGTCCCCGTCCCCCCAGTATACGCCCAGAACCATCGACCCGGTACTTGTGGTTCAGACTGTCTCCAACCAGCCATAATGTTGTGAGAGTGAAATTATGTCTAAGTCCAGCTTTGGTACATTAGAAGCAACTCTGAAACTTAACCTAAGCGTTTTTCGAAGCTACTTTTTGGTTAACTTCTTATAGGAAGGTCTAGGAACGCTGAAAATGAACGTGCGCATCTTTCACTCTTCCCGAGGGACTTAGAAGAATTTTGTGATATTTTTTATTAAAATGGTGTATAAGGATATATATATAAATATATTTTATGCACTGTATATGAGCTGGCGATTTCTAAGTCTGTGGTTCCGAGAGGGGGTAACCAGGCTCACTAATAAAGGTCATGCCACTTGGCTGGCAGAATGCCCTGCTTCAGCACAGACCAGAAAGGCATTGTGATAAGCGTATCCCCGGTATAGTCAGGGGTTAATGGGAGTAATCCCCGTCCCCCCAGTATACGCCCAGAACCATGGACCCGGTACTTGTGGTTCGGACTGTCTCCAACCAGCCATAATGTTGTGAGAGTGAAATTATGTCTAAGTCCAGCTTTGGTACATTAGAAGCAACTCTGAAACTTAACCTAAGCGTTTTTCGAAGCTACTTTTTGGCTAACTTCTTATAGGAAGGTCAAGGAGCTCTGAAAATGAACGTGCGCGTCTTTCACTCTTCCCGAGGGACTTAGAAGAATTTTGTGATATTTTTTATTAAAATGGTGTATAAGGGTATATCTATAAATATATTATATAAATATATTTTATGCACTGTATATGAGCTGGCGATTTCTAAGTCTGTGGTTCCGAGAGGGGGTAACCAGGCTCACTAATAAAGGTCAAGCCACTTGGCTGGCAGAATGCCCTGCTTCAGCACAGACCAGAAAGGCATTGTGATAAGCGTATCCCCGGTATAGTCAGGGGTTAATGGGAGTCGTCCTCGTCCCCCCAGTATACGCCCAGAACCATCGACCCGGTACTTAAAGTTCGGACTGTCTCCAACCAGCCATAATGTTGTGAGAGTGAAATTATGTCTAAGTCCAGCTTTGGTACATTAGAAGCAACTCTGAAACTTAACCTAAGCGTTTTTCGAAGCTACTTTTTGGCTAACTTCTTATAGGAAGGTCTAGGAACGCTGAAAATGAACGTGCGCATCTTTCACTCTTCCCGAGGGACTTAGAAGAATTTTGTGATATTTTTTATTAAAATGGTGTATAAGGATATATATATAAATATATTTTATGCACTGTATATGAGCTGGCGATTTCTAAGTCTGTGGTTCCGAGAGGGGGTAACCAGGCTCACTAATAAAGGTCAAGCCACTTGGTTGCCAGAATGCCCTGCTTCAGCACAGACCAGAAAGGCATTGTGATAAGCGTATCCCCGGTATAGTCAGGGGTTAATGGGAGTCGTCCCCGTCCCCCCCAGTAAACGCCCAGAACCATGGACCCGGTACTTGTGGTTCGGACTGTCTCCAACCAGCCATAATGTTGTGAGAGTGAAATTATGTCTAAGTCCAGCTTTGGTACATTAGAAGCAACTCTGAAACTTAACCTAAGCGATTTTCGAAGCTACTTTTTGGCTAACTTCTTATAGGAAGGTCTGGAAGCGCTGAAAATGAACGTGCGCGTCTTTCACTCTTCCCGAGGGACTTAGAAGAATTTTGTGATATTTTTTATTAAAATGGTGTATAAGGGTATATATATAAATATATTATATAAATATATTTTATGCACTGTATATGAGCTGGCGATTTCTAAGTCTGTGGTTCCGAGAGGGGGTAACCAGGCTCACTAATAAAGGTCAAGCCACTTGGCTGCCAGAATGCCCTGCTTCAGCACAGACCAGAAAGGCATTGTGATAAGCGTATCCCCGGTATAGTCAGGGGTTAATGGGAGTCGTCCCCGTCCCCCCAGTATACGCCCAGAACCATCGACCCGGTACTTGTGGTTCAGACTGTCTCCAACCAGCCATAATGTTGTGAGAGTGAAATTATGTCTAAGTCCAGCTTTGGTACATTAGAAGCAACTCTGAAACTTAACCTAAGCGTTTTTCGAAGCTACTTTTTGGCTAACTTCTTATAGGAAGGTCTGGAAGCGCTGAAAATGAACGTGCGCGTCTTTCACTCTTCCCGAGGGACTTAGAAGAATTTTGTGATATTTTTTATTAAAATGGTGTATAAGGGTATATCTATAAATATATTATATAAATATATTTTATGCACTGTATATGAGCTGGCGATTTCTAAGTCTGTGGTTCCGAGAGGGGGTAACCAGGCTCACTAATAAAGGTCAAGCCACTTGGCTGGCAGAATGCCCTGCTTCAGCACAGACCAGAAAGGCATTGTGATAAGCGTATCCCCGGTATAGTCAGGGGTTAATGGGAGTCGTCCTCGTCCCCCCAGTATACGCCCAGAACCATCGACCCGGTACTTGTGGTTCGGACTGTCTCCAACCAGCCATAATGTTGTGAGAGTGAAATTATGTCTAAGTCCAGCTTTGGTACATTAGAAGCAACTCTGAAACTTAACCTAAGCGTTTTTCGAAGCTACTTTTTGGCTAACTTCTTATAGGAAGGTCTAGGAACGCTGAAAATGAACGTGCGCATCTTTCACTCTTCCCGAGGGACTTAGAAGAATTTTGTGATATTTTTTATTAAAATGGTGTATAAGGATATATATATAAATATATTTTATGCACTGTATATGAGCTGGCGATTTCTAAGTCTGTGGTTCCGAGAGGGGGTAACCAGGCTCACTAATAAAGGTCAAGCCACTTGGTTGCCAGAATGCCCTGCTTCAGCACAGACCAGAAAGGCATTGTGATAAGCGTATCCCCGGTATAGTCAGGGGTTAATGGGAGTCGTCCCCGTCCCCCCCAGTAAACGCCCAGAACCATGGACCCGGTACTTGTGGTTCGGACTGTCTCCAACCAGCCATAATGTTGTGAGAGTGAAATTATGTCTAAGTCCAGCTTTGGTACATTAGAAGCAACTCTGAAACTTAACCTAAGCGTTTTTCGAAGCTACTTTTTGGCTAACTTCTTATAGGAAGGTCTGGAAGCGCTGAAAATGAACGTGCGCGTCTTTCACTCTTCCCGAGGGACTTAGAAGAATTTTGTGATATTTTTTATTAAAATGGTGTATAAGGGTATATATATAAATATATTATATAAATATATTTTATGCACTGTATATGAGCTGGCGATTTCTAAGTCTGTGGTTCCGAGAGGGGGTAACCAGGCTCACTAATAAAGGTCAAGCCACTTGGCTGCCAGAATGCCCTGCTTCAGCACAGACCAGAAAGGCATTGTGATAAGCGTATCCCCGGTATAGTCAGGGGTTAATGGGAGTCGTCCCCGTCCCCCCAGTATACGCCCAGAACCATCGACCCGGTACTTGTGGTTCAGACTGTCTCCAACCAGCCATAATGTTGTGAGAGTGAAATTATGTCTAAGTCCAGCTTTGGTACATTAGAAGCAACTCTGAAACTTAACCTAAGCGTTTTTCGAAGCTACTTTTTGGCTAACTTCTTATAGGAAGGTCTAGGAGTGCTGAAAATGAACGTGCGCGTCTTTCACTCTTCCCGAGGGACTTAGAAGAATTTTGTGATATTTTTTATTAAAATGGTGTATAAGGGTATATATATAAATATATTATATAAATATATTTTATGCACTGTATATGAGCTGGCGATTTCTAAGTCTGTGGTTCCGAGAGGGGGTAACCAGGCTCACTAATAAAGGTCAAGCCACTTGGCTGCCAGAATGCCCTGCTTCAGCACAGACCAGAAAGGCATTGTGATAAGCGTATCCCCGGTATAGTCAGGGGTTAATGGGAGTCATCCCCGTCCCCCCCAGTATACGCCCAGAACCATGGACCCGGTACTTGTGGTTCGGACTGTCTCCAACCAGCCATAATGTTGTGAGAGTGAAATTATGTCTAAGTCCAGCTTTGGTACTTTAGAAGCAACTCTGAAACTTAACCTAAGCGTTTTTCGAAGCTACTTTTTGGCTAACTTCTTATAGGAAGGTCTAGGAGCGCTGAAAATGAACGTGCGCGTCTTTCACTCTTCCCGAGGGACTTAGAAGAATTTTGTGATATTTTTTATTAAAATGGTGTATAAGGGTACTGTATATATATAAATATATTTTATGCACTGTATATGAGCTGGCGATTTCTAAGTCTATGGTTCCGAGAGGGGGTAACCAGGCTCACTAATAAAGGTCAAGCCACTTGGCTGCCAGAATGCCCTGCTTCAGCACAGACCAGAAAGGCATTGTGATAAGCGTATCCCCGGTATAGTCAGGGGTTAATGGGAGTCGTCCCCGTCCCCCCCAGTATACGCCCAGAACCATGGACCCGGTACTTGTGGTTCGGACTGTCTCCAACCAGCCATAATGTTGTGAGAGTGAAATTATGTCTAAGTCCAACTTTGGTACATTAGAAGCAACTCTGAAACTTAACCTAAGCGTTTTTCGAAGCTACTTTTTGGCTAACTTCTTATAGGAAGGTCTGGGAGCGCTGAAAATGAACGTGCGCGTCTTTCACTCTTCCCGAGGGACTTAGAAGAATTTTGTGATATTTTTTATTAAAATGGTGTATAAGGGTATATATATAAATATATTATATAAATATATTTTATGCACTGTATATGAGCTGGCGATTTCTAAGTCTGTGGTTCCGAGAGGGGGTAACCAGGCTCACTAATAAAGGTCAAGCCACTTGGCTGCCAGAATGCCCTGCTTCAGCACAGACCAGAAAGGCATTGTGATAAGCGTATCCCCGGTATAGTCAGGGGTTAATGGGAGTCGTCCCCGTCCCCCCCAGTATACGCCCAGAACCATGGACCCGGTACTTGTGGTTCGGACTGTCTCCAACCAGCCATAATGTTGTGAGAGTGAAATTATGTCTAAGTCCAGCTTTGGTACATTAGAAGCAACTCTGAAACTTAACCTAAGCGTTTTTCGAAGCTACTTTTTGGCTAACTTCTTATAGGAAGGTCTGGAAGCGCTGAAAATGAACGTGCGCGTCTTTCACTCTTCCCGAGGGACTTAGAAGAATTTTGTGATATTTTTTATTAAAATGGTGTATAAGGGTATATATATAAATATATTATATAAATATATTTTATGCACTGTATATGAGCTGGCGATTTCTAAGTCTGTGGTTCCGAGAGGGGGTAACCAGGCTCACTAATAAAGGTCAAGCCACTTGGCTGGCAGAATGCCCTGCTTCAGCACAGACCAGAAAGGCATTGTGATAAGCGTATCCCCGGTATAGTCAGGGGTTAATGGGAGTCGTCCCCGTCCCCCCAGTATACGCCCAGAACCATCGACCCGGTACTTGTGGTTCAGACTGTCTCCAACCAGCCATAATGTTGTGAGAGTGAAATTATGTCTAAGTCCAGCTTTGGTACATTAGAAGCAACTCTGAAACTTAACCTAAGCGTTTTTCGAAGCTACTTTTTGGTTAACTTCTTATAGGAAGGTCTAGGAACGCTGAAAATGAACGTGCGCATCTTTCACTCTTCCCGAGGGACTTAGAAGAATTTTGTGATATTTTTTATTAAAATGGTGTATAAGGATATATATATAAATATATTTTATGCACTGTATATGAGCTGGCGATTTCTAAGTCTGTGGTTCCGAGAGGGGGTAACCAGGCTCACTAATAAAGGTCATGCCACTTGGCTGGCAGAATGCCCTGCTTCAGCACAGACCAGAAAGGCATTGTGATAAGCGTATCCCCGGTATAGTCAGGGGTTAATGGGAGTAATCCCCGTCCCCCCAGTATACGCCCAGAACCATGGACCCGGTACTTGTGGTTCGGACTGTCTCCAACCAGCCATAATGTTGTGAGAGTGAAATTATGTCTAAGTCCAGCTTTGGTACATTAGAAGCAACTCTGAAACTTAACCTAAGCGTTTTTCGAAGCTACTTTTTGGCTAACTTCTTATAGGAAGGTCAAGGAGCTCTGAAAATGAACGTGCGCGTCTTTCACTCTTCCCGAGGGACTTAGAAGAATTTTGTGATATTTTTTATTAAAATGGTGTATAAGGGTATATCTATAAATATATTATATAAATATATTTTATGCACTGTATATGAGCTGGCGATTTCTAAGTCTGTGGTTCCGAGAGGGGGTAACCAGGCTCACTAATAAAGGTCAAGCCACTTGGCTGGCAGAATGCCCTGCTTCAGCACAGACCAGAAAGGCATTGTGATAAGCGTATCCCCGGTATAGTCAGGGGTTAATGGGAGTCGTCCTCGTCCCCCCAGTATACGCCCAGAACCATCGACCCGGTACTTAAAGTTCGGACTGTCTCCAACCAGCCATAATGTTGTGAGAGTGAAATTATGTCTAAGTCCAGCTTTGGTACATTAGAAGCAACTCTGAAACTTAACCTAAGCGTTTTTCGAAGCTACTTTTTGGCTAACTTCTTATAGGAAGGTCTAGGAACGCTGAAAATGAACGTGCGCATCTTTCACTCTTCCCGAGGGACTTAGAAGAATTTTGTGATATTTTTTATTAAAATGGTGTATAAGGATATATATATAAATATATTTTATGCACTGTATATGAGCTGGCGATTTCTAAGTCTGTGGTTCCGAGAGGGGGTAACCAGGCTCACTAATAAAGGTCAAGCCACTTGGTTGCCAGAATGCCCTGCTTCAGCACAGACCAGAAAGGCATTGTGATAAGCGTATCCCCGGTATAGTCAGGGGTTAATGGGAGTCGTCCCCGTCCCCCCCAGTAAACGCCCAGAACCATGGACCCGGTACTTGTGGTTCGGACTGTCTCCAACCAGCCATAATGTTGTGAGAGTGAAATTATGTCTAAGTCCAGCTTTGGTACATTAGAAGCAACTCTGAAACTTAACCTAAGCGATTTTCGAAGCTACTTTTTGGCTAACTTCTTATAGGAAGGTCTGGAAGCGCTGAAAATGAACGTGCGCGTCTTTCACTCTTCCCGAGGGACTTAGAAGAATTTTGTGATATTTTTTATTAAAATGGTGTATAAGGGTATATATATAAATATATTATATAAATATATTTTATGCACTGTATATGAGCTGGCGATTTCTAAGTCTGTGGTTCCGAGAGGGGGTAACCAGGCTCACTAATAAAGGTCAAGCCACTTGGCTGCCAGAATGCCCTGCTTCAGCACAGACCAGAAAGGCATTGTGATAAGCGTATCCCCGGTATAGTCAGGGGTTAATGGGAGTCGTCCCCGTCCCCCCAGTATACGCCCAGAACCATCGACCCGGTACTTGTGGTTCAGACTGTCTCCAACCAGCCATAATGTTGTGAGAGTGAAATTATGTCTAAGTCCAGCTTTGGTACATTAGAAGCAACTCTGAAACTTAACCTAAGCGTTTTTCGAAGCTACTTTTTGGCTAACTTCTTATAGGAAGGTCTGGAAGCGCTGAAAATGAACGTGCGCGTCTTTCACTCTTCCCGAGGGACTTAGAAGAATTTTGTGATATTTTTTATTAAAATGGTGTATAAGGGTATATCTATAAATATATTATATAAATATATTTTATGCACTGTATATGAGCTGGCGATTTCTAAGTCTGTGGTTCCGAGAGGGGGTAACCAGGCTCACTAATAAAGGTCAAGCCACTTGGCTGGCAGAATGCCCTGCTTCAGCACAGACCAGAAAGGCATTGTGATAAGCGTATCCCCGGTATAGTCAGGGGTTAATGGGAGTCGTCCTCGTCCCCCCAGTATACGCCCAGAACCATCGACCCGGTACTTGTGGTTCGGACTGTCTCCAACCAGCCATAATGTTGTGAGAGTGAAATTATGTCTAAGTCCAGCTTTGGTACATTAGAAGCAACTCTGAAACTTAACCTAAGCGTTTTTCGAAGCTACTTTTTGGCTAACTTCTTATAGGAAGGTCTAGGAACGCTGAAAATGAACGTGCGCATCTTTCACTCTTCCCGAGGGACTTAGAAGAATTTTGTGATATTTTTTATTAAAATGGTGTATAAGGATATATATATAAATATATTTTATGCACTGTATATGAGCTGGCGATTTCTAAGTCTGTGGTTCCGAGAGGGGGTAACCAGGCTCACTAATAAAGGTCAAGCCACTTGGTTGCCAGAATGCCCTGCTTCAGCACAGACCAGAAAGGCATTGTGATAAGCGTATCCCCGGTATAGTCAGGGGTTAATGGGAGTCGTCCCCGTCCCCCCCAGTAAACGCCCAGAACCATGGACCCGGTACTTGTGGTTCGGACTGTCTCCAACCAGCCATAATGTTGTGAGAGTGAAATTATGTCTAAGTCCAGCTTTGGTACATTAGAAGCAACTCTGAAACTTAACCTAAGCGTTTTTCGAAGCTACTTTTTGGCTAACTTCTTATAGGAAGGTCTGGAAGCGCTGAAAATGAACGTGCGCGTCTTTCACTCTTCCCGAGGGACTTAGAAGAATTTTGTGATATTTTTTATTAAAATGGTGTATAAGGGTATATATATAAATATATTATATAAATATATTTTATGCACTGTATATGAGCTGGCGATTTCTAAGTCTGTGGTTCCGAGAGGGGGTAACCAGGCTCACTAATAAAGGTCAAGCCACTTGGCTGCCAGAATGCCCTGCTTCAGCACAGACCAGAAAGGCATTGTGATAAGCGTATCCCCGGTATAGTCAGGGGTTAATGGGAGTCGTCCCCGTCCCCCCAGTATACGCCCAGAACCATCGACCCGGTACTTGTGGTTCAGACTGTCTCCAACCAGCCATAATGTTGTGAGAGTGAAATTATGTCTAAGTCCAGCTTTGGTACATTAGAAGCAACTCTGAAACTTAACCTAAGCGTTTTTCGAAGCTACTTTTTGGCTAACTTCTTATAGGAAGGTCTAGGAGTGCTGAAAATGAACGTGCGCGTCTTTCACTCTTCCCGAGGGACTTAGAAGAATTTTGTGATATTTTTTATTAAAATGGTGTATAAGGGTATATATATAAATATATTATATAAATATATTTTATGCACTGTATATGAGCTGGCGATTTCTAAGTCTGTGGTTCCGAGAGGGGGTAACCAGGCTCACTAATAAAGGTCAAGCCACTTGGCTGCCAGAATGCCCTGCTTCAGCACAGACCAGAAAGGCATTGTGATAAGCGTATCCCCGGTATAGTCAGGGGTTAATGGGAGTCATCCCCGTCCCCCCCAGTATACGCCCAGAACCATGGACCCGGTACTTGTGGTTCGGACTGTCTCCAACCAGCCATAATGTTGTGAGAGTGAAATTATGTCTAAGTCCAGCTTTGGTACTTTAGAAGCAACTCTGAAACTTAACCTAAGCGTTTTTCGAAGCTACTTTTTGGCTAACTTCTTATAGGAAGGTCTAGGAGCGCTGAAAATGAACGTGCGCGTCTTTCACTCTTCCCGAGGGACTTAGAAGAATTTTGTGATATTTTTTATTAAAATGGTGTATAAGGGTACTGTATATATATAAATATATTTTATGCACTGTATATGAGCTGGCGATTTCTAAGTCTATGGTTCCGAGAGGGGGTAACCAGGCTCACTAATAAAGGTCAAGCCACTTGGCTGCCAGAATGCCCTGCTTCAGCACAGACCAGAAAGGCATTGTGATAAGCGTATCCCCGGTATAGTCAGGGGTTAATGGGAGTCGTCCCCGTCCCCCCCAGTATACGCCCAGAACCATGGACCCGGTACTTGTGGTTCGGACTGTCTCCAACCAGCCATAATGTTGTGAGAGTGAAATTATGTCTAAGTCCAGCTTTGGTACATTAGAAGCAACTCTGAAACTTAACCTAAGCGTTTTTCGAAGCTACTTTTTGGCTAACTTCTTATAGGAAGGTCTGGGAGCGCTGAAAATGAACGTGCGCGTCTTTCACTCTTCCCGAGGGACTTAGAAGAATTTTGTGATATTTTTTATTAAAATGGTGTATAAGGGTATATATATAAATATATTATATAAATATATTTTATGCACTGTATATGAGCTGGCGATTTCTAAGTCTGTGGTTCCGAGAGGGGGTAACCAGGCTCACTAATAAAGGTCAAGCCACTTGGCTGCCAGAATGCCCTGCTTCAGCACAGACCAGAAAGGCATTGTGATAAGCGTATCCCCGGTATAGTCAGGGGTTAATGGGAGTCGTCCCCGTCCCCCCCAGTATACGCCCAGAACCATGGACCCGGTACTTGTGGTTCGGACTGTCTCCAACCAGCCATAATGTTGTGAGAGTGAAATTATGTCTAAGTCCAGCTTTGGTACATTAGAAGCAACTCTGAAACTTAACCTAAGCGTTTTTCGAAGCTACTTTTTGGCTAACTTCTTATAGGAAGGTCTGGAAGCGCTGAAAATGAACGTGCGCGTCTTTCACTCTTCCCGAGGGACTTAGAAGAATTTTGTGATATTTTTTATTAAAATGGTGTATAAGGGTATATATATAAATATATTATATAAATATATTTTATGCACTGTATATGAGCTGGCGATTTCTAAGTCTGTGGTTCCGAGAGGGGGTAACCAGGCTCACTAATAAAGGTCAAGCCACTTGGCTGCCAGAATGCCCTGCTTCAGCACAGACCAGAAAGGCATTGTGATAAGCGTATCCCCGGTATAGTCAGGGGTTAATGGGAGTCGTCCCCGTCCCCCCCAGTATACGCCCAGAACCATGGACCCGGTACTTGTGGTTCGGACTGTCTCCAACCAGCCATAATGTTGTGAGAGTGAAATTATGTCTAAGTCCAGCTTTGGTACATTAGAAGCAACTCTGAAACTTAACCTAAGCGTTTTTCGAAGCTACTTTTTGGCTAACTTCTTATAGGAAGGTCTGGAAGCGCTGAAAATGAACGTGCGCGTCTTTCACTCTTCCCGAGGGACTTAGAAGAATTTTGTGATATTTTTTATTAAAATGGTGTATAAGGGTATATATATAAATATATTATATAAATATATTTTATGCACTGTATATGAGCTGGCGATTTCTAAGTCTGTGGTTCCGAGAGGGGGTAACCAGGCTCACTAATAAAGGTCAAGCCACTTGGCTGCCAGAATGCCCTGCTTCAGCACAGACCAGAAAGGCATTGTGATAAGCGTATCCCCGGTATAGTCAGGGGTTAATGGGAGTCGTCCCCGTCCCCCCAGTATACGCCCAGAACCATCGACCCGGTACTTGTGGTTCAGACTGTCTCCAACCAGCCATAATGTTGTGAGAGTGAAATTATGTCTAAGTCCAGCTTTGGTACATTAGAAGCAACTCTGAAACTTAACCTAAGCGTTTTTCGAAGCTACTTTTTGGCTAACTTCTTATAGGAAGGTCTAGGAGTGCTGAAAATGAACGTGCGCGTCTTTCACTCTTCCCGAGGGACTTAGAAGAATTTTGTGATATTTTTTATTAAAATGGTGTATAAGGGTATATATATAAATATATTATATAAATATATTTTATGCACTGTATATGAGCTGGCGATTTCTAAGTCTGTGGTTCCGAGAGGGGGTAACCAGGCTCACTAATAAAGGTCAAGCCACTTGGCTGCCAGAATGCCCTGCTTCAGCACAGACCAGAAAGGCATTGTGATAAGCGTATCCCCGGTATAGTCAGGGGTTAATGGGAGTCGTCCCCGTCCCCCCAGTATACGCCCAGAACCATCGACCCGGTACTTGTGGTTCAGACTGTCTCCAACCAGCCATAATGTTGTGAGAGTGAAATTATGTCTAAGTCCAGCTTTGGTACATTAGAAGCAACTCTGAAACTTAACCTAAGCGTTTTTCGAAGCTACTTTTTGGCTAACTTCTTATAGGAAGGTCTAGGAGTGCTGAAAATGAACGTGCGCGTCTTTCACTCTTCCCGAGGGACTTAGAAGAATTTTGTGATATTTTTTATTAAAATGGTGTATAAGGGTATATATATTAATATATTATATAAATATATTTTATGCACTGTATATGAGCTGGCGATTTCTAAGTCTGTGGTTCCGAGAGGGGGTAACCAGGCTCACTAATAAAGGTCAAGCCACTTGGCTGCCAGAATGCCCTGCTTAAGCACAGACCAGAAAGGCATTGTGATAAGCGTATCCCCGGTATAGTCAGGGGTTAATGGGAGTCGTCCCCGTCCCCCCCAGTATACGCCCAGAACCATGGACCCGGTACTTGTGGTTCGGACTGTCTCCAACCAGCCATAATGTTGTGAGAGTGAAATTATGTCTAAGTCCAGCTTTGGTACATTAGAAGCAACTCTGAAACTTAACCTAAGCGTTTTTCGAAGCTACTTTTTGGCTAACTTCTTATAGGAAGGTCTGGAAGCGCTGAAAATGAACGTGCGCGTCTTTCATTCTTCCCGAGGGACTTAGAAGAATTTTGTGATATTTTTTATTAAAATGGTGTATAAGGGTATATATATAAATATATTATATAAATATATTTTATGCACTGTATATGAGCTGGCGATTTCTAAGTCTGTGGTTCCGAGAGGGGGTAACCAGGCTCACTAATAAAGGTCAAGCCACTTGGCTGCCAGAATGCCCTGCTTCAGCACAGACCAGAAAGGCATTGTGATAAGCGTATCCCCGGTATAGTCAGGGGTTAATGGGAGTCGTCCCCGTCCCCCCAGTATACGCCCAGAACCATCGACCCTGTACTTGTGGTTCAGACTGTCTCCAACCAGCCATAATGTTGTGAGAGTGAAATTATGTCTAAGTCCAGCTTTGGTACATTAGAAGCAACTCTGAAACTTAACCTAAGCGTTTTTCGAAGCTACTTTTTGGCTAACTTCTTATAGGAAGGTCTAGGAGCGCTGAAAATGAACGTGCGCGTCTTTCACTCTTCCCGAGGGACTTAGAAGAATTTTGTGATATTTTTTATTAAAATGGTGTATAAGGGTATATATAGAAATATATTTTATGCACTGTATATGAGCTGGCGATTCCTAAGTCTGTGGTTCCGAGAGGGGGTAACCAGGCTCACTAATAAAGGTCAAGCCACTTGGTTTCCAGAATGCCCTGCTTCAGCACAGACCAGAAAGGCATTGTGATAAGCGTATCCCCGGTATAGTCAGGGGTTAATGGGAGTCGCCCCCGTCCCCCTAGTATACGGCCAGAACCATGGACCCGGTACTTGTGCTTCGGACTGTCTCCAACCAGCCATAATGTTGTGAGAGTGAAATTATGTCTAAGTCCAGCTTTGGTACATTAGAAGCAACTCTGAAACTTAACCTAAGCGTTTTTCGAAGCTACTTACTTTTTGGCTAACTTCTTATAGGAAGGTCTAGGAGCGCTGAAAATGAACGTGCGCGTCTTTCACTCTTCCCGAGGGACTTAGAAGAATTTTGTGATATTTTTTATTAAAATGGTGTATAAGGGTATATATATAAATATATTATATAAATATATTTTATGCACTGTATATGAGCTGGCGATTTCTAAGTCTGTGGTTCCGAGAGGGGGTAACCAGGCTCACTAATAAAGGTCAAGCCACTTGGCTGCCAGAATGCCCTGCTTCAGCACAGACCAGAAAGGCATTGTGATAAGCGTATCCCCGGTATAGTCAGGGGTTAATGGGAGTCGTCCCCGTCCCCCCAGTATACGCCCAGAACCATCGACCCGGTACTTGTGGTTCGGACTGTCTCCAACCAGCCATAATGTTGTGAGAGTGAAATTATGTCTAAGTCCAGCTTTGGAACATTAGAAGCAACTCTGAAACTTAACCTAAGCGTTTTTCGAAGCTACTTTTTGGCTAACTTCTTATAGGAAGGTCTAGGAGCTCTGAAAATGAACGTGCGCGTCTTTCACTCTTCCCGAGGGACTTAGAAGAATTTTGTGATATTTTTTATTAAAATGGTGTATAAGGGTATATATATAAATATATTTTATGCACTGTATATGAGCTGGCGATTTCTAAGTCTGTGGTTCCGAGAGGGGGTAACCAGGCTCACTAATAAAGGTCAAGCCACTTGGTTTCCAGAATGTCCTGCTTCAGCACAGACCAGAAAGGCATTGTGATAAGCGTATCCCCGGTATAGTCAGGGGTTAATGGGAGTCGTCCCCGTCCCCCCAGTATACGCCCAGAACCATCGACCCGGTACTTGTGGTTCAGACTGTCTCCAACCAGCCATAATGTTGTGAGAGTGAAATTATGTCTAAGTCCAGCTTTGGAACATTAGAAGCAACTCTGAAACTTAACCTAAGCGTTTTTCGAAGCTACTTTTTGGCTAACTTCTTATAGGAAGGTCTAGGAGCTCTGAAAATGAACGTGCGCGTCTTTCACTCTTCCCGAGGGACTTAGAAGAATTTTGTGATATTTTTTATTAAAATGGTGTATAAGGGTATATATATAAATATATTATATATATATATTTTATGCACTGTATATGAGCTGGCGATTTCTAAGTCTGTGGTTCCGAGAGGGGGTAACCAGGCTCACTAATAAAGGTCAAGCCACTTGGCTGCCAGAATGCCCTGCTTCAGCACAGACCAGAAAGGCATTGTGATAAGCTTATCCCCGGTATAGTCAGGGGTTAATGGGAGTCGTCCCCGTCCCCCCAAGTATACGCCCAGAACCATCGACCCGGTACTTGTGGTTCGGACTGTCTCCAACCAGCCATAATGTTGTGAGAGTGAAATTATGTCTAAGTCCAGCTTTGGTACATTAGAAGCAACTCTGAAACTTAACCTAAGCGTTTTTCGAAGCTACTTTTTGGCTAACTTCTTATAGGAAGGTCTAGGAGCGCTGAAAATGAACGTGCGCGTCTTTCACTCTTCCCGAGGGACTTAGAAGAATTTTGTGATATTTTTTATTAAAATGGTGTATAAGGGTATATATAGAAATATATTTTATGCACTGTATATGAGCTGGCGATTTCTAAGTCTGTGGTTCCGAGAGGGGGTAACCAGGCTCACTAATAAAGGTCAAGCCACTTGGTTTCCAGAATGCCCTGCTTCAGCACAGACCAGAAAGGCATTGTGATAAGCGTATCCCCGGTATAGTCAGGGGTTAATGGGAGTCGCCCCCGTCCCCCCAGTATACGGCCAGAACCATGGACCCGGTACTTGTGCTTCGGACTGTCTCCAACCAGCCATAATGTTGTGAGAGTGAAATTATGTCTAAGTCCAGCTTTGGTACATTAGAAGCAACTCTGAAACTTAACCTAAGCGTTTTTCGAAGCTACTTTTTGGCTAACGTCTTATAGGAAGGTCTAGGAGCGCTGAAAATGAACGTGCGCGTCTTTCACTCTTCCCGAGGGACTTAGAAGAATTTTGTGATATTTTTTATTAAAATGGTGTATAAGGGTATATATATAAATATATTATATAAATATATTTTATGCACTGTATATGAGCTGGCGATTTCTAAGTCTGTGGTTCCGAGAGGGGGTAACCAGGCTCACTAATAAAGGTCAAGCCACTTGGCTGCCAGAATGCCCTGCTTCAGCACAGACCAGAAAGGCATTGTGATAAGCGTATCCCCGGTATAGTCAGGGGTTAATGGGAGTCGTCCCCGTCCCCCCAGTATACGCCCAGAACCATCGACCCGGTACTTGTGGTTCAGACTGTCTCCAACCAGCCATAATGTTGTGAGAGTGAAATTATGTCTAAGTCCAGCTTTGGTACATTAGAAGCAACTCTGAAACTTAACCTAAGCGTTTTTCGAAGCTACTTTTTGGCTAACTTCTTATAGGAAGGTCTAGGAGTGCTGAAAATGAACGTGCGCGTCTTTCACTCTTCCCGAGGGACTTAGAAGAATTTTGTGATATTTTTTATTAAAATGGTGTATAAGGGTATATATATAAATATATTATATAAATATATTTTATGCACTGTATATGAGCTGGCGATTTCTAAGTCTGTGGTTCCGAGAGGGGGTAACCAGGCTCACTAATAAAGGTCAAGCCACTTGGCTGCCAGAATGCCCTGCTTCAGCACAGACCAGAAAGGCATTGTGATAAGCGTATCCCCGGTATAGTCAGGGGTTAATGGGAGTCGTCCCCGTCCCCCCCAGTATACGCCCAGAACCATGGACCCGGTACTTGTGGTTCGGACTGTCTCCAACCAGCCATAATGTTGTGAGAGTGAAATTATGTCTAAGTCCAGCTTTGGTACTTTAGAAGCAACTCTGAAACTTAACCTAAGCGTTTTTCGAAGCTACTTTTTGGCTAACTTCTTATAGGAAGGTCTAGGAGCGCTGAAAATGAACGTGCGCGTCTTTCACTCTTCCCGAGGGACTTAGAAGAATTTTGTGATATTTTTTATTAAAATGGTGTATAAGGGTACTGTATATATAAATATATTTTATGCACTGTATATGAGCTGGCGATTTCTAAGTCTATGGTTCCGAGAGGGGGTAACCAGGCTCACTAATAAAGGTCAAGCCACTTGGCTGCCAGAATGCCCTGCTTCAGCACAGACCAGAAAGGCATTGTGATAAGCGTATCCCCGGTATAGTCAGGGGTTAATGGGAGTCGTCCCCGTCCCCCCCAGTATACGCCCAGAACCATGGACCCGGTACTTGTGGTTCGGACTGTCTCCAACCAGCCATAATGTTGTGAGAGTGAAATTATGTCTAAGTCCAGCTTTGGTACATTAGAAGCAACTCTGAAACTTAACCTAAGCGTTTTTCGAAGCTACTTTTTGGCTAACTTCTTATAGGAAGGTCTGGGAGCGCTGAAAATGAACGTGCGCGTCTTTCACTCTTCCCGAGGGACTTAGAAGAATTTTGTGATATTTTTTATTAAAATGGTGTATAAGGGTATATATATAAATATATTATATAAATATATTTTATGCACTGTATATGAGCTGGCGATTTCTAAGTCTGTGGTTCCGAGAGGGGGTAACCAGGCTCACTAATAAAGGTCAAGCCACTTGGCTGCCAGAATGCCCTGCTTCAGCACAGACCAGAAAGGCATTGTGATAAGCGTATCCCCGGTATAGTCAGGGGTTAATGGGAGTCGTCCCCGTCCCCCCCAGTATACGCCCAGAACCATGGACCCGGTACTTGTGGTTCGGACTGTCTCCAACCAGCCATAATGTTGTGAGAGTGAAATTATGTCTAAGTCCAGCTTTGGTACATTAGAAGCAACTCTGAAACTTAACCTAAGCGTTTTTCGAAGCTACTTTTTGGCTAACTTCTTATAGGAAGGTCTGGAAGCGCTGAAAATGAACGTGCGCGTCTTTCACTCTTCCCGAGGGACTTAGAAGAATTTTGTGATATTTTTTATTAAAATGGTGTATAAGGGTATATATATAAATATATTATATAAATATATTTTATGCACTGTATATGAGCTGGCGATTTCTAAGTCTGTGGTTCCGAGAGGGGGTAACCAGGCTCACTAATAAAGGTCAAGCCACTTGGCTGCCAGAATGCCCTGCTTCAGCACAGACCAGAAAGGCATTGTGATAAGCGTATCCCCGGTATAGTCAGGGGTTAATGGGAGTCGTCCCCGTCCCCCCCAGTATACGCCCAGAACCATGGACCCGGTACTTGTGGTTCGGACTGTCTCCAACCAGCCATAATGTTGTGAGAGTGAAATTATGTCTAAGTCCAGCTTTGGTACTTTAGAAGCAACTCTGAAACTTAACCTAAGCGTTTTTCGAAGCTACTTTTTGGCTAACTTCTTATAGGAAGGTCTAGGAGCGCTGAAAATGAACGTGCGCGTCTTTCACTCTTCCCGAGGGACTTAGAAGAATTTTGTGATATTTTTTATTAAAATGGTGTATAAGGGTACTGTATATATAAATATATTTTATGCACTGTATATGAGCTGGCGATTTCTAAGTCTATGGTTCCGAGAGGGGGTAACCAGGCTCACTAATAAAGGTCAAGCCACTTGGCTGCCAGAATGCCCTGCTTCAGCACAGACCAGAAAGGCATTGTGATAAGCGTATCCCCGGTATAGTCAGGGGTTAATGGGAGTCGTCCCCGTCCCCCCCAGTATACGCCCAGAACCATGGACCCGGTACTTGTGGTTCGGACTGTCTCCAACCAGCCATAATGTTGTGAGAGTGAAATTATGTCTAAGTCCAGCTTTGGTACATTAGAAGCAACTCTGAAACTTAACCTAAGCGTTTTTCGAAGCTACTTTTTGGCTAACTTCTTATAGGAAGGTCTGGGAGCGCTGAAAATGAACGTGCGCGTCTTTCACTCTTCCCGAGGGACTTAGAAGAATTTTGTGATATTTTTTATTAAAATGGTGTATAAGGGTATATATATAAATATATTATATAAATATATTTTATGCACTGTATATGAGCTGGCGATTTCTAAGTCTGTGGTTCCGAGAGGGGGTAACCAGGCTCACTAATAAAGGTCAAGCCACTTGGCTGCCAGAATGCCCTGCTTCAGCACAGACCAGAAAGGCATTGTGATAAGCGTATCCCCGGTATAGTCAGGGGTTAATGGGAGTCGTCCCCGTCCCCCCCAGTATACGCCCAGAACCATGGACCCGGTACTTGTGGTTCGGACTGTCTCCAACCAGCCATAATGTTGTGAGAGTGAAATTATGTCTAAGTCCAGCTTTGGTACATTAGAAGCAACTCTGAAACTTAACCTAAGCGTTTTTCGAAGCTACTTTTTGGCTAACTTCTTATAGGAAGGTCTGGAAGCGCTGAAAATGAACGTGCGCGTCTTTCACTCTTCCCGAGGGACTTAGAAGAATTTTGTGATATTTTTTATTAAAATGGTGTATAAGGGTATATATATAAATATATTATATAAATATATTTTATGCACTGTATATGAGCTGGCGATTTCTAAGTCTGTGGTTCCGAGAGGGGGTAACCAGGCTCACTAATAAAGGTCAAGCCACTTGGCTGCCAGAATGCCCTGCTTCAGCACAGACCAGAAAGGCATTGTGATAAGCGTATCCCCGGTATAGTCAGGGGTTAATGGGAGTCGTCCCCGTCCCCCCCAGTATACGCCCAGAACCATGGACCCGGTACTTGTGGTTCGGACTGTCTCCAACCAGCCATAATGTTGTGAGAGTGAAATTATGTCTAAGTCCAGCTTTGGTACATTAGAAGCAACTCTGAAACTTAACCTAAGCGTTTTTCGAAGCTACTTTTTGGCTAACTTCTTATAGGAAGGTCTGGAAGCGCTGAAAATGAACGTGCGCGTCTTTCACTCTTCCCGAGGGACTTAGAAGAATTTTGTGATATTTTTTATTAAAATGGTGTATAAGGGTATATATATAAATATATTATATAAATATATTTTATGCACTGTATATGAGCTGGCGATTTCTAAGTCTGTGGTTCCGAGAGGGGGTAACCAGGCTCACTAATAAAGGTCAAGCCACTTGGCTGCCAGAATGCCCTGCTTCAGCACAGACCAGAAAGGCATTGTGATAAGCGTATCCCCGGTATAGTCAGGGGTTAATGGGAGTCGTCCCCGTCCCCCCAGTATACGCCCAGAACCATCGACCCGGTACTTGTGGTTCAGACTGTCTCCAACCAGCCATAATGTTGTGAGAGTGAAATTATGTCTAAGTCCAGCTTTGGTACATTAGAAGCAACTCTGAAACTTAACCTAAGCGTTTTTCGAAGCTACTTTTTGGCTAACTTCTTATAGGAAGGTCTAGGAGTGCTGAAAATGAACGTGCGCGTCTTTCACTCTTCCCGAGGGACTTAGAAGAATTTTGTGATATTTTTTATTAAAATGGTGTATAAGGGTATATATATAAATATATTATATAAATATATTTTATGCACTGTATATGAGCTGGCGATTTCTAAGTCTGTGGTTCCGAGAGGGGGTAACCAGGCTCACTAATAAAGGTCAAGCCACTTGGCTGCCAGAATGCCCTGCTTCAGCACAGACCAGAAAGGCATTGTGATAAGCGTATCCCCGGTATAGTCAGGGGTTAATGGGAGTCGTCCCCGTCCCCCCAGTATACGCCCAGAACCATCGACCCGGTACTTGTGGTTCAGACTGTCTCCAACCAGCCATAATGTTGTGAGAGTGAAATTATGTCTAAGTCCAGCTTTGGTACATTAGAAGCAACTCTGAAACTTAACCTAAGCGTTTTTCGAAGCTACTTTTTGGCTAACTTCTTATAGGAAGGTCTAGGAGTGCTGAAAATGAACGTGCGCGTCTTTCACTCTTCCCGAGGGACTTAGAAGAATTTTGTGATATTTTTTATTAAAATGGTGTATAAGGGTATATATATTAATATATTATATAAATATATTTTATGCACTGTATATGAGCTGGCGATTTCTAAGTCTGTGGTTCCGAGAGGGGGTAACCAGGCTCACTAATAAAGGTCAAGCCACTTGGCTGCCAGAATGCCCTGCTTCAGCACAGACCAGAAAGGCATTGTGATAAGCGTATCCCCGGTATAGTCAGGGGTTAATGGGAGTCGTCCCCGTCCCCCCCAGTATACGCCCAGAACCATGGACCCGGTACTTGTGGTTCGGACTGTCTCCAACCAGCCATAATGTTGTGAGAGTGAAATTATGTCTAAGTCCAGCTTTGGTACATTAGAAGCAACTCTGAAACTTAACCTAAGCGTTTTTCGAAGCTACTTTTTGGCTAACTTCTTATAGGAAGGTCTGGAAGCGCTGAAAATGAACGTGCGCGTCTTTCATTCTTCCCGAGGGACTTAGAAGAATTTTGTGATATTTTTTATTAAAATGGTGTATAAGGGTATATATATAAATATATTATATAAATATATTTTATGCACTGTATATGAGCTGGCGATTTCTAAGTCTGTGGTTCCGAGAGGGGGTAACCAGGCTCACTAATAAAGGTCAAGCCACTTGGCTGCCAGAATGCCCTGCTTCAGCACAGACCAGAAAGGCATTGTGATAAGCGTATCCCCGGTATAGTCAGGGGTTAATGGGAGTCGTCCCCGTCCCCCCAGTATACGCCCAGAACCATCGACCCTGTACTTGTGGTTCAGACTGTCTCCAACCAGCCATAATGTTGTGAGAGTCAAATTATGTCTAAGTCCAGCTTTGGTACATTAGAAGCAACTCTGAAACTTAACCTAAGCGTTTTTCGAAGCTACTTTTTGGCTAACTTCTTATAGGAAGGTCTAGGAGCGCTGAAAATGAACGTGCGCGTCTTTCACTCTTCCCGAGGGACTTAGAAGAATTTTGTGATATTTTTTATTAAAATGGTGTATAAGGGTATATATAGAAATATATTTTATGCACTGTATATGAGCTGGCGATTCCTAAGTCTGTGGTTCCGAGAGGGGGTAACCAGGCTCACTAATAAAGGTCAAGCCACTTGGTTTCCAGAATGCCCTGCTTCAGCACAGACCAGAAAGGCATTGTGATAAGCGTATCCCCGGTATAGTCAGGGGTTAATGGGAGTCGCCCCCGTCCCCCTAGTATACGGCCAGAACCATGGACCCGGTACTTGTGCTTCGGACTGTCTCCAACCAGCCATAATGTTGTGAGAGTGAAATTATGTCTAAGTCCAGCTTTGGTACATTAGAAGCAACTCTGAAACTTAACCTAAGCGTTTTTCGAAGCTACTTACTTTTTGGCTAACTTCTTATAGGAAGGTCTAGGAGCGCTGAAAATGAACGTGCGCGTCTTTCACTCTTCCCGAGGGACTTAGAAGAATTTTGTGATATTTTTTATTAAAATGGTGTATAAGGGTATATATATAAATATATTATATAAATATATTTTATGCACTGTATATGAGCTGGCGATTTCTAAGTCTGTGGTTCCGAGAGGGGGTAACCAGGCTCACTAATAAAGGTCAAGCCACTTGGCTGCCAGAATGCCCTGCTTCAGCACAGACCAGAAAGGCATTGTGATAAGCGTATCCCCGGTATAGTCAGGGGTTAATGGGAGTCGTCCCCGTCCCCCCAGTATACGCCCAGAACCATCGACCCGGTACTTGTGGTTCGGAGTGTCTCCAACCAGCCATAATGTTGTGAGAGTGAAATTATGTCTAAGTCCAGCTTTGGAACATTAGAAGCAACTCTGAAACTTAACCTAAGCGTTTTTCGAAGCTACTTTTTGGCTAACTTCTTATAGGAAGGTCTAGGAGCTCTGAAAATGAACGTGCGCGTCTTTCACTCTTCCCGAGGGACTTAGAAGAATTTTGTGATATTTTTTATTAAAATGGTGTATAAGGGTATATATATAAATATATTTTATGCACTGTATATGAGCTGGCGATTTCTAAGTCTGTGGTTCCGAGAGGGGGTAACCAGGCTCACTAATAAAGGTCAAGCCACTTGGTTTCCAGAATGTCCTGCTTCAGCACAGACCAGAAAGGCATTGTGATAAGCGTATCCCCGGTATAGTCAGGGGTTAATGGGAGTCGTCCCCGTCCCCCCAGTATACGCCCAGAACCATCGACCCGGTACTTGTGGTTCAGACTGTCTCCAACCAGCCATAATGTTGTGAGAGTGAAATTATGTCTAAGTCCAGCTTTGGAACATTAGAAGCAACTCTGAAACTTAACCTAAGCGTTTTTCGAAGCTACTTTTTGGCTAACTTCTTATAGGAAGGTCTAGGAGCTCTGAAAATGAACGTGCGCGTCTTTCACTCTTCCCGAGGGACTTAGAAGAATTTTGTGATATTTTTTATTAAAATGGTGTATAAGGGTATATATATAAATATATTATATATATATATTTTATGCACTGTATATGAGCTGGCGATTTCTAAGTCTGTGGTTCCGAGAGGGGGTAACCAGGCTCACTAATAAAGGTCAAGCCACTTGGCTGCCAGAATGCCCTGCTTCAGCACAGACCAGAAAGGCATTGTGATAAGCTTATCCCCGGTATAGTCAGGGGTTAATGGGAGTCGTCCCCGTCCCCCCAAGTATACGCCCAGAACCATCGACCCGGTACTTGTGGTTCGGACTGTCTCCAACCAGCCATAATGTTGTGAGAGTGAAATTATGTCTAAGTCCAGCTTTGGTACATTAGAAGCAACTCTGAAACTTAACCTAAGCGTTTTTCGAAGCTACTTTTTGGCTAACTTCTTATAGGAAGGTCTAGGAGCGCTGAAAATGAACGTGCGCGTCTTTCACTCTTCCCGAGGGACTTAGAAGAATTTTGTGATATTTTTTATTAAAATGGTGTATAAGGGTATATATAGAAATATATTTTATGCACTGTATATGAGCTGGCGATTTCTAAGTCTGTGGTTCCGAGAGGGGGTAACCAGGCTCACTAATAAAGGTCAAGCCACTTGGTTTCCAGAATGCCCTGCTTCAGCACAGACCAGAAAGGCATTGTGATAAGCGTATCCCCGGTATAGTCAGGGGTTAATGGGAGTCGCCCCCGTCCCCCCAGTATACGGCCAGAACCATGGACCCGGTACTTGTGCTTCGGACTGTCTCCAACCAGCCATAATGTTGTGAGAGTGAAATTATGTCTAAGTCCAGCTTTGGTACATTAGAAGCAACTCTGAAACTTTACCTAAGCGTTTTTCGAAGCTACTTTTTGGCTAACGTCTTATAGGAAGGTCTAGGAGCGCTGAAAATGAACGTGCGCGTCTTTCACTCTTCCCGAGGGACTTAGAAGAATTTTGTGATATTTTTTATTAAAATGGTGTATAAGGGTATATATAGAAATATATTTTATGCACTGTATATGAGCTGGCGATTTCTAAGTCTGTGGTTCCGAGAGGGGGTAACCAGGCTCACTAATAAAGGTCAAGCCACTTGGTTTCCAGAATGCCCTGCTTCAGCACAGACCAGAAAGGCATTGTGATAAGCGTATCCCCGGTATAGTCAGGGGTTAATGGGAGTCGCCCCCGTCCCCCCAGTATACGGCCAGAACCATGGACCCGGTAATTGTGCTTCGGACTGTCTCCAACCAGCCATAATGTTGTGAGAGTGAAATTATGTCTAAGTCCAACTTTGGTACATTAGAAGCAACTCTGAAACTTAACCTAAGCGTTTTTCGAAGCTACTTACTTTTTGGCTAACTTCTTATAGGAAGGTCTAGGAGTGCTGAAAATGAACGTGCGCGTCTTTCACTCTTCCCGAGGGACTTAGAAGAATTTTGTGATATTTTTTATTAAAATGGTGTATAAGGGTATATATATAAATATATTATATAAATATATTTTATGCACTGTATATGAGCTGGCGATTTCTAAGTCTGTGGTTCCGAGAGGGGGTAACCAGGCTCACTAATAAAGGTCAAGCCACTTGGCTGCCAGAATGCCCTGCTTCAGCACAGACCAGAAAGGCATTGTGATAAGCTTATCCCCGGTATAGTCAGGGGTTAATGGGAGTCGTCCCCGTCCCCCCAGTATACGCCCAGAACCATCGACCCGGTACTTGTGGTTCGGAATGTCTCCAACCAGCCATAATGTTGTGAGAGTGAAATTATGTCTAAGTCCAGCTTTGGTACATTAGAAGCAACTCTGAAACTTAACCTAAGCGTTTTTCGAAGCTACTTTTTGGCTAACTTCTTATAGGAAGGTCTAGGAGCGCTGAAAATGAACGTGCGCGTCTTTCACTCTTCCCGAGGGACTTAGAAGAATTTTGTGATATTTTTTATTAAAATGGTGTATAAGGGTATATATATAAATATATTATATAAATATATTTTATGCACTGTATATGAGCTGGCGATTTCTAAGTCTGTGGTTCCGAGAGGGGGTAACCAGGCTCACTAATAAAGGTCAAGCCACTTGGTTTCCAGAATGCCCTGCTTCAGCACAGACCAGAAAGGCATTGTGATAAGCGTATCCCCGGTATAGTCAGGGGTTAATGGGAGTCGCCCCCGTCCCCCCAGTATACGGCCAGAACCATGGACCCGGTACTTGTGCTTCGGACTGTCTCCAACCAGCCATAATGTTGTGAGAGTGAAATTATGTCTAAGTCCAGCTTTGGTACATTAGAAGCAACTCTGAAACTTAACCTAAGCGTTTTTCGAAGCTACTTTTTGGCTAACTTCTTATAGGAAGGTCTAGGAGCGCTGAAAATGAACGTGCGCGTCTTTCACTCTTCCCGAGGGACTTAGAAGAATTTTGTGATATTTTTTATTAAAATGGTGTATAAGGGTATATATAGAAATATATTTTATGCACTGTATATGAGCTGGCGATTTCTAAGTCTGTGGTTCCGAGAGGGGGTAACCAGGCTCACTAATAAAGGTCAAGCCACTTGGTTTCCAGAATGCCCTGCTTCAGCACAGACCAGAAAGGCATTGTGATAAGCTTATCCCCGGTATAGTCAGGGGTTAATGGGAGTCGTCCCCGTCCCCCCAGTATACGCCCAGAACCATCGACCCGGTACTTGTGGTTCGGAATGTCTCCAACCAGCCATAATGTTGTGAGAGTGAAATTATGTCTAAGTCCAGCTTTGGTACATTAGAAGCAACTCTGACACTTAACCTAAGCGTTTTTCGAAGCTACTTTTTGGCTAACTTCTTATAGGAAGGTCTAGGAGCGCTGAAAATGAACGTGCGCGTCTTTCACTCTTCCCGAGGGACTTAGAAGAATTTTGTGATATTTTTTATTAAAATGGTGTATAAGGGTATATATATAAATATATTATATAAATATATTTTATGCACTGTATATGAGCTGGCGATTTCTAAGTCTGTGGTTCCGAGAGGGGGTAACCAGGCTCACTAATAAAGGTCAAGCCACTTGGCTGCCAGAATGCCCTGCTTCAGCACAGACCAGAAAGGCATTGTGATAAGCTTATCCCCGGTATAGTCAGGGGTTAATGGGAGTCGTCCCCGTCCCCCCAGTATACGCCCAGAACCATCGACCCGGTACTTGTGGTTCGAACTGTCTCCAACCAGCCATAATGTTGTGAGAGTGAAATTATGTCTAAGTCCAGCTTTGGTACATTAGAAGCAACTCTGAAACTTAACCTAAGCGTTTTTCGAAGCTACTTTTTGGCTAACTTCTTATAGGAAGGTCTAGGAGCGCTGAAAATGAACGTGCGCGTCTTTCACTCTTCCCGAGGGACTTAGAAGAATTTTGTGATATTTTTTATTAAAATGGTGTATAAGGGTATATATAGAAATACATTTTATGCACTGTATATGAGCTGGCGATTTCTAAGTCTGTGGTTCCGAGAGGGGGTAACCAGGCTCACTAATAAAGGTTAAGCCACTTGGTTTCCAGAATGCCCTGCTTCAGCACAGACCAGAAAGGCATTGTGATAAGCGTATCCCCGGTATAGTCAGGGGTTAATGGGAGTCGCCCCCGTCCCCCCAGTATACGGCCAGAACCATGGACCCGGTACTTGTGCTTCGGACTGTCTCCAACCAGCCATAATGTTGTGAGAGTGAAATTATGTCTAAGTCCAGCTTTGGTACATTAGAAGCAACTCTGAAACTTAACCTAAGCGTTTTTCGAAGCTACTTACTTTTTGGCTAACTTCTTATAGGAAGGTCTAGGAGCGCTGAAAATGAACGTGCGCGTCTTTCACTCTTCCCGAGGGACTTAGAAGAATTTTGTGATATTTTTTATTAAAATGGTGTATAAGGGTATATATATAAATATATTATATAAATATATTTTATGGACTGTATATGAGCTGGCGATTTCTAAGTCTGTGGTTCCGAGAGGGGGTAACCAGGCTCACTAATAAAGGTCAAGCCACTTGGCTGCCAGAATGCCCTGCTTCAGCACAGACCAGAAAGGCATTGTGATAAGCGTATCCCCGATATAGTCAGGGGTTAATGGGAGTCGTCCCCGTCCCCCCCAGTATACGCCCAGAACCATGGACCCGGTACTTGTGGTTCGGACTGTCTCCAACCAGCCATAATGTTGTGAGAGTGAAATTATGTCTAAGTCCAGCTTTGGTACATTAGAAGCAACTCTGAAACTTAACCTAAGCGTTTTTCGAAGCTACTTTTTGGCTAACTTCTTATAGGAAGGTCTAGGAGCTCTGAAAATGAACGTGCGCGTCTTTCACTCTTCCCGAGGGACTTAGAAGAATTTTGTGATATTTTTTATTAAAATGGTGTATAAGGGTATATATATAAATATATTTTATGCACTGTATATGAGCTGGCGATTTCTAAGTCTGTGGTTCCGAGAGGGGGTAACCAGGCTCACTAATAAAGGTCAAGCCACTTGGCTGCCAGAATGCCCTGCTTCAGCACAGACCAGAAAGGCATTGTGATAAGCGTATCCCCGGTATAGTCAGGGGTTAATGGGAGTTGTCCCCGTCCCCCCCAGTATACGCCCAGAACCATGGACCCGGTACTTGTGGTTCGGACTGTCTCCAACCAGCCATAATGTTGTGAGAGTGAAATTATGTCTAAGTCCAGCTTTGGTACATTAGAAGCAACTCTGAAACTTAACCTAAGCGTTTTTCGAAGCTACTTACTTTTTGGCTAACTTCTTATAGGAAGGTCTGGGAGCGCTGAAAATGAACGTGCGCGTCTTTTACTCTTCCCGAGGGACTTAGAAGAATTTTGTGATATTTTTTATTAAAATGGTGTATAAGGGTATATATATAAATATATTATATAAATATATTTTATGCACTGTATATGAGCTGGCGATTTCTAAGTCTGTGGTTCCGAGAGGGGGTAACCAGGCTCACTAATAAAGGTCAAGCCACTTGGCTGCCAGAATGCCCTGCTTCAGCACAGACCAGAAAGGCATTGTGATAAGCGTATCCCCGGTATAGTCAGGGGTTAATGGGAGTCGTCCCCGTCCCCCCAGTATACGCCCAGAACCATCGACCCGGTACTTGTGGTTCAGACTGTCTCCAACCAGCCATAATGTTGTGAGAGTGAAATTATGTCTAAGTCCAGCTTTGGTACATTAGAAGCAACTCTGAAACTTAACATAAGCGTTTTTCGAAGCTACTTTTTGGCTAACTTCTTATAGGAAGGTCTAGGAGCTCTGAAAATGAAAGTGCGCGTCTTTCACTCTTCCCGAGGGACTTAGAAGAATTTTGTGATATTTTTTATTAAAATGGTGTATAAGGGTATATATATAAATATATTATATAAATATATTTTATGCACTGTATATGAGCTGGCGATTTCTAAGTCTGTGGTTCCGAGAGGGGGTAACCAGGCTCACTAATAAAGGTCAAGCCACTTGGCTGCCAGAATGCCCTGCTTCAGCACAGACCAGAAAGGCATTGTGATAAGCTTATCCCCGGTATAGTCAGGGGTTAATGGGAGTCGTCCCCGTCCCCCCAGTATACTGTACGCCCAGAACCATCGACCCGGTACTTGTGGTTCGGACTGTCTCCAACCAGCCATAATGTTGTGAGAGTGAAATTATGTCTAAGTCCAGCTTTGGTACATTAGAAGCAACTCTGAAACTTAACCTAAGCGTTTTTCGAAGCTACTTTTTGGCTAACTTCTTATAGGAAGGTCTAGGAGCTCTGAAAATGAACGTGCGCGTCTTTCACTCTTCCCGAGGGACTTAGAAGAATTTTGTGATATTTTTTATTAAAATGGTGTATAAGGGTATATATAGAAATATATTTTATGCACTGTATATGAGCTGGCGATTTCTAAGTCTGTGGTTCCGAGAGGGGGTAACCAGGCTCACTAATAAAGGTCAAGCCACTTGGTTTCCAGAATGCCCTGCTTCAGCACAGACCAGAAAGGCATTGTGATAAGCGTATCCCCGGTATAGTCAGGGGTTAATGGGAGTCGCCCCCGTCCCCCCAGTATACGGCCAGAACCATGGACCCGGTACTTGTGCTTCGGACTGTCTCCAACCAGCCATAATGTTGTGAGAGTGAAATTATGTCTAAGTCCAGCTTTGGTACATTAGAAGCAACTCTGAAACTTAACCTAAGCGTTTTTCGAAGCTACTTTTTGGCTAACTTCTTATAGGAAGGTCTGGGAGCGCTGAAAATGAACGTGCGCGTCTTTTACTCTTCCCGAGGGACTTAGAAGAATTTTGTGATATTTTTTATTAAAATGGTGTATAAGGGTATATATATAAATATATTATATAAATATATTTTATGCACTGTATATGAGCTGGCGATTTCTAAGTCTGTGGTTCCGAGAGGGGGTAACCAGGCTCACTAATAAAGGTCAAGCCACTTGGCTGCCAGAATGCCCTGCTTCAGCACAGACCAGAAAGGCATTGTGATAAGCGTATCCCCGGTATAGTCAGGGGTTAATGGGAGTTGTCCCCGTCCCCCCCAGTATACGCCCAGAACCATGGACCCGGTACTTGTGGTTCGGACTGTCTCCAACCAGCCATAATGTTGTGAGAGTGAAATTATGTCTAAGTCCAGCTTTGGTACATTAGAAGCAACTCTGAAACTTAACCTAAGCGTTTTTCGAAGCTACTTTTTGGCTAACTTCTTATAGGAAGGTCTGGGAGCGCTGAAAATGAACGTGCGCGTCTTTTACTCTTCCCGAGGGACTTAGAAGAATTTTGTGTTATTTTTTATTAAAATGGTGTATAAGGGTATATATATAAATATATTATATAAATATATTTTATGCACTGTATATGAGCTGGCGATTTCTAAGTCTGTGGTTCCGAGAGGGGGTAACCAGGCTCACTAATAAAGGTCAAGCCACTTGGCTGCCAGATTGCCCTGCTTCAGCACAGACCAGAAAGGCATTGTGATAAGCGTATCCCCGGTATAGTCAGGGGTTAATGGGAGTCGTCCCCGTCCCCCCAGTATACGCCCAGAACCATCGACCCGGTACTTGTGGTTCAGACTGTCTCCAACCAGCCATAATGTTGTGAGAGTGAAATTATGTCTAAGTCCAGCTTTGGTACATTAGAAGCAACTCTGAAACTTAACATAAGCGTTTTTCGAAGCTACTTTTTGGCTAACTTCTTATAGGAAGGTCTAGGAGCTCTGAAAATGAAAGTGCGCGTCTTTCACTCTTCCCGAGGGACTTAGAAGAATTTTGTGATATGTTTTATTAAAATGGTGTATAAGGGTTTATATATAAATATATTATATAAATATATTTTATGCACTGTATATGAGCTGGCGATTTCTAAGTCTGTGGTTCCGAGAGGGGGTAACCAGGCTCACTAATAAAGGTCAAGCCACTTGGCTGCCAGAATGCCCTGCTTCAGCACAGACCAGAAAGGCATTGTGATAAGCTTATCCCCGGTATAGTCAGGGGTTAATGGGAGTCGTCCCGTCCCCCCAGTATACGCCCAGAACCATCGACCCGGTACTTGTGGTTCGGACTGTCTCCAACCAGCCATAATGTTGTGAGAGTGAAATTATGTCTAAGTCCAGCTTTGGTACATTAGAAGCAACTCTGAAACTTAACCTAAGCGTTTTTCGAAGCTACTTTTTGGCTAACTTCTTATAGGAAGGTCTAGGAGCTCTGAAAATGAACGTGCGCGTCTTTCACTCTTCCCAAGGGACTTAGAAGAATTTTGTGATATTTTTTATTAAAATGGTGTATAAGGGTATATATAAAAAATATATTTTATGCACTGTATATGAGCTGGCGATTTCTAAGTCTGTGGTTCCGAGAGGGGGTAACCAGGCTCACTAATAAAGGTCAAGCCACTTGGTTTCCAGAATGCCCTGCTTCAGCACAGACCAGAAAGGCATTGTGATAAGCGTATCCCCGGTATATTCAGGGGTTAACGGGAGTCGCCCCCGTCCCCCCAGTATACGGCCAGAACCATGGACCCGGTACTTGTGCTTCGGACTGTCTCCAACCAGCCATAATGTTGTGAGAGTGAAATTATGTCTAAGTCCAGCTTTGGTACATTAGAAGCAACTCTGAAACTTAACCTAAGCGTTTTTCGAAGCTACTTTTTGGCTAACTTCTTATAGGAAGGTCTGGGAGCGCTGAAAATGAACGTGCGCGTCTTTTACTCTTCCCGAGGGACTTAGAAGAATTTTGTGATATTTTTTATTAAAATGGTGTATAAGGGTATATATATAAATATATTATATAATATATTTTATGCACTGTATATGAGCTGGCGATTTCTAAGTCTGTGGTTCCGAGAGGGGGTAACCAGGCTCACTAATAAAGGTCAAGCCACTTGGCTGCCAGAATGCCCTGCTTCAGCACAGACCAGAAAGTCATTGTGATAAGCGTATCCCCGGTATAGTCAGGGGTTAATGGGAGTCGTCCCCGTCCCCCCAGTATACGCCCAGAACCATCGACCCGGTACTTGTGGTTCAGACTGTCTCCAACCAGCCATAATGTTGTGAGAGTGAAATTATGTCTAAGTCCAGCTTTGGTACATTAGAAGCAACTCTGAAACTTAACATAAGCGTTTTTCGAAGCTACTTTTTGGCTAACTTCTTATAGGAAGGTCTAGGAGCTCTGAAAATGAAAGTGCGCGTCTTTCACTCTTCCCGAGGGACTTAGAAGAATTTTGTGATATTTTTTATTAAAATGGTGTATAAGGGTATATATATATAAATATATTATATAAATATAATTTATGCACTGTATATGAGCTGGCGATTTCTAAGTCTGTGGTTCCGAGAGGGGGTAACCAGGCTCACTAATAAAGGTCAATGCACTTGGTTTCCAGAATGCCCTGCTTCAGCACAGACCAGAAAGGCATTGTGATAAGCGTATCCCCGGTATAGTCAGGGGTTAATGGGAGTCGCCCCCGTCCCCCCAGTATACGGCCAGAACCATGGACCCGGTACTTGTGCTTCGGACTGTCTCCAACCAGCCATAATGTTGTGAGAGTGAAATTATGTCTAAGTCCAGCTTTGGTACATTAGAAGCAACTCTGAAACTTAACCTAAGCGTTTTTCGAAGCTACTTACTTTTTGGCTAACTTCTTATAGGAAGGTCTAGGAGCGCTGAAAATGAACGTGCGCGTCTTTCACTCTTCCCGAGGGACTTAGAAGAATTTTGTGATATTTTTTATTAAAATGGTGTATAAGGGTATATATATAAATATATTATATAAATATATTTTATGCACTGTATATGAGCTGGCGATTTCTAAGTCTGTGGTTCCGAGAGGGGGTAACCAGGCTCACTAATAAAGGTCAAGCCACTTGGCTGCCAGAATGCCCTGCTTCAGCACAGACCAGAAAGGCATTGTGATAAGCGTATCCCCGGTATAGTCAGGGGTTAATGGGAGTCGTCCCCGTCCCCCCAGTATACGCCCAGAACCATCGACCCGGTACTTGTGGTTCGGAGTGTCTCCAACCAGCCATAATGTTGTGAGAGTGAAATTATGTCTAAGTCCAGCTTTGGTACATTAGAAGCAACTCTGAAACTTAACCTAAGCGTTTTTCGAAGCTACTTTTTGGCTAACTTCTTATAGGAAGGTCTAGGAGCGCTGAAAATGAACGTGCTCGTCTTTCACTCTTCCCGAGGGACTTAGAAGAATTTTGTGATATTTTTTATTAAAATGGTGTATAAGGGTATATATATAAATATATTTTATGCACTGTATATGAGCTAGCGATTTCTAAGTCTGTGGTTCCGAGAGGGGGTAACCAGGCTCACTAATAAAGGTCAAGCCACTTGGCTGCCAGAATGCCCTGCTTCAGCACAGACCAGAAAGGCATTGTGATAAGCGTATCCCCGGTATAGTCAGGGGTTAATGGGAGTCGTCCCCGTCCCCCCCAGTATACGCCCAGAACCATGGACCCGGAACTTGTGGTTTGGACTGTCTCCAACCAGCCATAATGTTGTGAGAGTCAAATTATGTCTAAGTCCAGCTTTGGTACATTAGAAGCAACTCTGAAACTTAACCTAAGCGTTTTTCGTTGCTACTTTTTGGCTAACTTCTTATAGGAAGGTCTAGGAGCTCTGAAAATGAACGTGCGCGTCTTTCACTCTTCCCAAGGGACTTAGAAGAATTTTGTGATATTTTTTATTAAAATGGTGTATAAGGGTATATATATAAATATATTTTATGCACTGTATATGAGCTGGCGATTTCTAAGTCTGTGGTTCCGAGAGGGGGTAACCAGGCTCACTAATAAAGGTCAAGCCACTTGGCTGCCAGAATGCCCTGCTTCAGCACAGACCAAAAAGGCATTGTGATAAGCGTATCCCCGATATAGTCAGGGGTTAATGGGAGTCGTCCCCGTCCCCCCAGTATACGCCCAGAACCATCGACCCGGTACTTGTGGTTCGGAGTGTCTCCAACCAGCCATAATGTTGTGAGAGTCAAATTATGTCTAAGTCCAGCTTTGGTACATTAGAAGCAACTCTGAAACTTAACCTAAGCGTTTTTCGTTGCTACTTTTTGGCTAACTTCTTATAGGAAGGTCTAGGAGCTCTGAAAATGAACGTGCGCGTCTTTCACTCTTCCCAAGGGACTTAGAAGAATTTTGTGATATTTTTTATTAAAATGGTGTATAAGGGTATATATATAAATATATTTTATGCACTGTATATGAGCTGGCGATTTCTAAGTCTGTGGTTCCGAGAGGGGGTAACCAGGCTCACTAATAAAGGTCAAGCCACTTGGCTGCCAGAATGCCCTGCTTCAGCACAGACCAAAAAGGCATTGTGATAAGCGTATCCCCGATATAGTCAGGGGTTAATGGGAGTCGTCCCCGTCCCCCCAGTATACGCCCAGAACCATCGACCCGGTACTTGTGGTTCGGACTGTCTCCAACCAGCCATAATGTTGTGAGAGTGAAATTATGTCTAAGTCCAGCTTTGGTACATTAGAAGCAACTCTGAAACTTAACCTAAGCGTTTTTCGAAGCTACTTTTTGGCTAACTTCTTATAGGAAGGTCTAGGAGCGCTGAAAATGAACGTGCGCGTCTTTCACTCTTCCCGAGGGACTTAGAAGAATTTTGTGATATTTTTTATTAAAATGGTGTATAAGGGTATATATAGAAATATATTTTATGCACTGTATATGAGCTGGCGATTTCTAAGTCTGTGGTTCCGAGAGGGGGTAACCAGGCTCACTAATAAAGGTCAAGCCACTTGGTTTCCAGAATGCCCTGCTTCAGCACAGACCAGAAAGGCATTGTGATAAGCGTATCCCCGGTATAGTCAGGGGTTAATGGGAGTCGCCCCCGTCCCCCCAGTATACGGCCAGAACCATGGACCCGGTACTTGTGCTTCGGACTGTCTCCAACCAGCCATAATGTTGTGAGAGTGAAATTACTGTATGTCTAAGTCCAGCTTTGGTACATTAGAAGCAACTCTGAAACTTAACCTAAGCGTTTTTCGAAGCTACTTACTTTTTGGCTAACTTCTTATAGGAAGGTCTAGGAGCGCTGAAAATGAACGTGCGCGTCTTTCACTCTTCCCGAGGGACTTAGAAGAATTTTGTGATATTTTTTATTAAAATGGTGTATAAGGGTATATATATAAATATATTATATAAATATATTTTATGCACTGTATATGAGCTGGCGATTTCTAAGTCTGTGGTTCCGAGAGGGGGTAACCAGGCTCACTAATAAAGGTCAAGCCACTTGGCTGCCAGAATGCCCTGCTTCAGCACAGACCAGAAAGGCATTGTGATAAGCGTATCCCCGGTATAGTCAGGGGTTAATGGGAGTCGTCCCCGTCCCCCCAGTATACGCCCAGAACCATCGACCCGGTACTTGTGGTTCGGAGTGTCTCCAACCAGCCATAATGTTGTGAGAGTGAAATTATGTCTAAGTCCAGCTTTGGTACATTAGAAGCAACTCTGAAACTTAACCTAAGCGTTTTTCGAAGCTACTTTTTGGCTAACTTCTTATAGGAAGGTCTAGGAGCGCTGAAAATGAACGTGCTCGTCTTTCACTCTTCCCGAGGGACTTAGAAGAATTTTGTGATATTTTTTATTAAAATGGTGTATAAGGGTATATATATAAATATATTTTATGCACTGTATATGAGCTAGCGATTTCTAAGTCTGTGGTTCCGAGAGGGGGTAACCAGGCTCACTAATAAAGGTCAAGCCACTTGGCTGCCAGAATGCCCTGCTTCAGCACAGACCAGAAAGGCATTGTGATAAGCGTATCCCCGGTATAGTCAGGGGTTAATGGGAGTCGTCCCCGTCCCCCCCAGTATACGCCCAGAACCATGGACCCGGAACTTGTGGTTTGGACTGTCTCCAACCAGCCATAATGTTGTAAGAGTCAAATTATGTCTAAGTCCAGCTTTGGTACATTAGAAGCAACTCTGAAACTTAACCTAAGCGTTTTTCGTTGCTACTTTTTGGCTAACTTCTTATAGGAAGGTCTAGGAGCTCTGAAAATGAACGTGCGCGTCTTTCACTCTTCCCAAGGGACTTAGAAGAATTTTGTGATATTTTTTATTAAAATGGTGTATAAGGGTATATATATAAATATATTTTATGCACTGTATATGAGCTGGCGATTTCTAAGTCTGTGGTTCCGAGAGGGGGTAACCAGGCTCACTAATAAAGGTCAAGCCACTTGGCTGCCAGAATGCCCTGCTTCAGCACAGACCAAAAAGGCATTGTGATAAGCGTATCCCCGATATAGTCAGGGGTTAATGGGAGTCGTCCCCGTCCCCCCAGTATACGCCCAGAACCATCGACCCGGTACTTGTGGTTCGGAGTGTCTCCAACCAGCCATAATGTTGTGAGAGTCAAATTATGTCTAAGTCCAGCTTTGGTACATTAGAAGCAACTCTGAAACTTAACCTAAGCGTTTTTCGTTGCTACTTTTTGGCTAACTTCTTATAGGAAGGTCTAGGAGCTCTGAAAATGAACGTGCGCGTCTTTCACTCTTCCCAAGGGACTTAGAAGAATTTTGTGATATTTTTTATTAAAATGGTGTATAAGGGTATATATATAAATATATTTTATGCACTGTATATGAGCTGGCGATTTCTAAGTCTGTGGTTCCGAGAGGGGGTAACCAGGCTCACTAATAAAGGTCAAGCCACTTGGCTGCCAGAATGCCCTGCTTCAGCACAGACCAAAAAGGCATTGTGATAAGCGTATCCCCGATATAGTCAGGGGTTAATGGGAGTCGTCCCCGTCCCCCCAGTATACGCCCAGAACCATCGACCCGGTACTTGTGGTTCGGACTGTCTCCAACCAGCCATAATGTTGTGAGAGTGAAATTATGTCTAAGTCCAGCTTTGGTACATTAGAAGCAACTCTGAAACTTAACCTAAGCGTTTTTCGAAGCTACTTTTTGGCTAACTTCTTATAGGAAGGTCTAGGAGCGCTGAAAATGAATGTGCGCGTCTTTCACTCTTCCCGAGGGACTTAGAAGAATTTTGTGATATTTTTTATTAAAATGGTGTATAAGGGTATATATAGAAATATATTTTATGCACTGTATATGAGCTGGCGATTTCTAAGTCTGTGGTTCCGAGAGGGGGTAACCAGGCTCACTAATAAAGGTCAAGCCACTTGGTTTCCAGAATGCCCTGCTTCAGCACAGACCAGAAAGGCATTGTGATAAGCGTATCCCCGGTATAGTCAGGGGTTAATGGGAGTCGCCCCCGTCCCCCCAGTATACGGCCAGAACCATGGACCCGGTACTTGTGCTTCGGACTGTCTCCAACCAGCCATAATGTTGTGAGAGTGAAATTACTGTATGTCTAAGTCCAGCTTTGGTACATTAGAAGCAACTCTGAAACTTAACCTAAGCGTTTTTCGAAGCTACTTACTTTTTGGCTAACTTCTTATAGGAAGGTCTAGGAGCGCTGAAAATGAACGTGCGCGTCTTTCACTCTTCCCGAGGGACTTAGAAGAATTTTGTGATATTTTTTATTAAAATGGTGTATAAGGGTATATATATAAATATATTATATAAATATATTTTATGCACTGTATATGAGCTGGCGATTTCTAAGTCTGTGGTTCCGAGAGGGGGTAACCAGGCTCACTAATAAAGGTCAAGCCACTTGGCTGCCAGAATGCCCTGCTTCAGCACAGACCAGAAAGGCATTGTGATAAGCGTATCCCCGATATAGTCAGGGGTTAATGGGAGTCGTCCCCGTCCCCCCCAGTATACGCCCAGAACCATGGACCCGGTACTTGTGGTTCGGACTGTCTCCAACCAGCCATAATGTTGTGAGAGTGAAATTATGTCTAAGTCCAGCTTTGGTACATTAGAAGCAACTCTGAAACTTAACCTAAGCGTTTTTCGAAGCTACTTTTTGGCTAACTTCTTATAGGAAGGTTTGGGAGCGCTGAAAATGAACGTGCGCGTCTTTCACTCTTCCCGAGGGACTTAGAAGAATTTTGTGATATTTTTTATTAAAATGGTGTATAAGGGTATATATATAAATATATTATATAAATATATTTTATGCACTGTATATGAGCTGGCGATTTCTAAGTCTGTGGTTCCGAGAGGGGGTAACCAGGCTCACTAATAAAGGTCAAGCCACTTGGCTGCCAGAATGCCCTGCTTCAGCACAGACCAGAAAGGCATTGTGATAAGCGTATCCCCGGTATAGTCAGGGGTTAATGGGAGTCGTCCCCGTCCCCCCAGTATACGCCCAGAACCATCGACCCGGTACTTGTGGTTCAGACTGTCTCCAACCAGCCATAATGTTGTGAGAGTGAAATTATGTCTAAGTCCAGCTTTGGTACATTAGAAGCAACTCTGAAACTTAACATAAGCGTTTTTCGAAGCTACTTTTTGGCTAACTTCTTATAGGAAGGTCTAGGAGCTCTGAAAATGAAAGTGCGCGTCTTTCACTCTTCCCGAGGGACTTAGAAGAATTTTGTGATATTTTTTATTAAAATGGTGTATAAGGGTATATATATATAAATATATTATATAAATATAATTTATGCACTGTATATGAGCTAGCGATTTCTAAGTCTGTGGTTCCGAGAGGGGGTAACCAGGCTCACTAATAAAGGTCAAGCCACTTGGCTGCCAGAATGCCCTGCTTCAGCACAGACCAGAAAGGCATTGTGATAAGCGTATCCCCGATATAGTCAGGGGTTAATGGGAGTCGTCCCCGTCCCACCCAGTATACGCCCAGAACCATGGACCCGGTACTTGTGGTTCGGACTGTCTCCAACCAGCCATAATGTTGTGAGAGTGAAATTATGTCTAAGTCCAGCTTTGGTACATTAGAAGCAACTCTGAAACTTAACCTAAGCGTTTTTCGAAGCTACTTTTTGGCTAACTTCTTATAGGAAGGTTTGGGAGCGCTGAAAATGAACGTGCGCGTCTTTCACTCTTCCCGAGGGACTTAGAAGAATTTTGTGATATTTTTTATTAAAATGGTGTATAAGGGTATATATATAAATATATTATATAAATATATTTTATGCACTGTATATGAGCTGGCGATTTCTAAGTCTGTGGTTCCGAGAGGGGGTAACCAGGCTCACTAATAAAGGTCAAGCCACTTGGCTGCCAGAATGCCCTGCTTCAGCACAGACCAGAAAGGCATTGTGATAAGCGTATCCCCGGTATAGTCAGGGGTTAATGGGAGTCGTCCCCGTCCCCCCCAGTATACGCCCAGAACCATGGACCCGGTACTTGTGGTTCGGACTGTCTCCAACCAGCCATAATGTTGTGAGAGTGAAATTATGTCTAAGTCCAGCTTTGGTACATTAGAAGCAACTCTGAAACTTAACCTAAGCGTTTTTCGAAGCTACTTTTTGGCTAACTTCTTATAGGAAGGTCTGGGAGCGCTGAAAATGAACGTGCGCGTCTTTTACTCTTCCCGAGGGACTTAGAAGAATTTTGTGATATTTTTTATTAAAATGGTGTATAAGGGTATATATATAAATATATTATATAAATATATTTTATGCACTGTATATGAGCTGGCGATTTCTAAGTCTGTGGTTCCGAGAGGGGGTAACCAGGCTCACTAATAAAGGTCAAGCCACTTGGCTGCCAGAATGCCCTGCTTCAGCACAGACCAGAAAGGCATTGTGATAAGCGTATCCCCGGTATAGTCAGGGGTTAATGGGAGTCGTCCCCGTCCCCCCAGTATACGCCCAGAACCATCGACCCGGTACTTGTGGTTCAGACTGTCTCCAACCAGCCATAATGTTGTGAGAGTGAAATTATGTCTAAGTCCAGCTTTGGTACATTAGAAGCAACTCTGAAACTTAACATAAGCGTTTTTCGAAGCTACTTTTTGGCTAACTTCTTATAGGAAGGTCTAGGAGCTCTGAAAATGAAAGTGCGCGTCTTTCACTCTTCCCGAGGGACTTAGAAGAATTTTGTGATATTTTTTATTAAAATGGTGTATAAGGGTATATATATATAAATATATTATATAAATATAATTTATGCACTGTATATGAGCTAGCGATTTCTAAGTCTGTGGTTCCGAGAGGGGGTAACCAGGCTCACTAATAAAGGTCAAGCCACTTGGTTTCCAGAATGCCCTGCTTCAGCACAGACCAGAAAGGCATTGTGATAAGCGTATCCCCGGTATAGTCAGGGGTTAATGGGAGTCGCCCCCGTCCCCCCAGTATACGGCCAGAACCATGGACCCGGTACTTGTGCTTCGGACTGTCTCCAACCAGCCATAATGTTGTGAGAGTGAAATTATGTCTAAGTCCAGCTTTGGTACATTAGAAGCAACTCTGAAACTTAACCTAAGCGTTTTTCGTTGCTACTTTTTGGCTAACTTCTTATAGGAAGGTCTAGGAGCTCTGAAAATGAACGTGCGCGTCTTTCACTCTTCCCAAGGGACTTAGAAGAATTTTGTGATATTTTTTATTAAAATGGTGTATAAGGGTATATATATAAATATATTTTATGCACTGTATATGAGCTGGCGATTTCTAAGTCTGTGGTTCCGAGAGGGGGTAACCAGGCTCACTAATAAAGGTCAAGCCACTTGGCTGCCAGAATGCCCTGCTTCAGCACAGACCAAAAAGGCATTGTGATAAGCGTATCCCCGATATAGTCAGGGGTTAATGGGAGTCGTCCCCGTCCCCCCAGTATACGCCCAGAACCATCGACCCGGTACTTGTGGTTCGGACTGTCTCCAACCAGCCATAATGTTGTGAGAGTGAAATTATGTCTAAGTCCAGCTTTGGTACATTAGAAGCAACTCTGAAACTTAACCTAAGCGTTTTTCGAAGCTACTTTTTGGCTAACTTCTTATAGGAAGGTCTAGGAGCGCTGAAAATGAACGTGCGCGTCTTTCACTCTTCCCGAGGGACTTAGAAGAATTTTGTGATATTTTTTATTAAAATGGTGTATAAGGGTATATATAGAAATATATTTTATGCACTGTATATGAGCTGGCGATTTCTAAGTCTGTGGTTCCGAGAGGGGGTAACCAGGCTCACTAATAAAGGTCAAGCCACTTGGTTTCCAGAATGCCCTGCTTCAGCACAGACCAGAAAGGCATTGTGATAAGCGTATCCCCGGTATAGTCAGGGGTTAATGGGAGTCGCCCCCGTCCCCCCAGTATACGGCCAGAACCATGGACCCGGTACTTGTGCTTCGGACTGTCTCCAACCAGCCATAATGTTGTGAGAGTGAAATTACTGTATGTCTAAGTCCAGCTTTGGTACATTAGAAGCAACTCTGAAACTTAACCTAAGCGTTTTTCGAAGCTACTTACTTTTTGGCTAACTTCTTATAGGAAGGTCTAGGAGCGCTGAAAATGAACGTGCGCGTCTTTCACTCTTCCCGAGGGACTTAGAAGAATTTTGTGATATTTTTTATTAAAATGGTGTATAAGGGTATATATATATAAATATATTATATAAATATAATTTATGCACTGTATATGAGCTAGCGATTTCTAAGTCTGTGGTTCCGAGAGGGGGTAACCAGGCTCACTAATAAAGGTCAAGCCACTTGGTTTCCAGAATGCCCTGCTTCAGCACAGACCAGAAAGGCATTGTGATAAGCGTATCCCCGGTATAGTCAGGGGTTAATGGGAGTCGCCCCCGTCCCCCCAGTATACGGCCAGAACCATGGACCCGGTACTTGTGCTTCGGACTGTCTCCAACCAGCCATAATGTTGTGAGAGTGAAATTATGTCTAAGTCCAGCTTTGGTACATTAGAAGCAACTCTGAAACTTAACCTAAGCGTTTTTCGTTGCTACTTTTTGGCTAACTTCTTATAGGAAGGTCTAGGAGCTCTGAAAATGAACGTGCGCGTCTTTCACTCTTCCCAAGGGACTTAGAAGAATTTTGTGATATTTTTTATTAAAATGGTGTATAAGGGTATATATATAAATATATTTTATGCACTGTATATGAGCTGGCGATTTCTAAGTCTGTGGTTCCGAGAGGGGGTAACCAGGCTCACTAATAAAGGTCAAGCCACTTGGCTGCCAGAATGCCCTGCTTCAGCACAGACCAAAAAGGCATTGTGATAAGCGTATCCCCGATATAGTCAGGGGTTAATGGGAGTCGTCCCCGTCCCCCCAGTATACGCCCAGAACCATCGACCCGGTACTTGTGGTTCGGACTGTCTCCAACCAGCCATAATGTTGTGAGAGTGAAATTATGTCTAAGTCCAGCTTTGGTACATTAGAAGCAACTCTGAAACTTAACCTAAGCGTTTTTCGAAGCTACTTTTTGGCTAACTTCTTATAGGAAGGTCTAGGAGCGCTGAAAATGAACGTGCGCGTCTTTCACTCTTCCCGAGGGACTTAGAAGAATTTTGTGATATTTTTTATTAAAATGGTGTATAAGGGTATATATAGAAATATATTTTATGCACTGTATATGAGCTGGCGATTTCTAAGTCTGTGGTTCCGAGAGGGGGTAACCAGGCTCACTAATAAAGGTCAAGCCACTTGGTTTCCAGAATGCCCTGCTTCAGCACAGACCAGAAAGGCATTGTGATAAGCGTATCCCCGGTATAGTCAGGGGTTAATGGGAGTCGCCCCCGTCCCCCCAGTATACGGCCAGAACCATGGACCCGGTACTTGTGCTTCGGACTGTCTCCAACCAGCCATAATGTTGTGAGAGTGAAATTACTGTATGTCTAAGTCCAGCTTTGGTACATTAGAAGCAACTCTGAAACTTAACCTAAGCGTTTTTCGAAGCTACTTACTTTTTGGCTAACTTCTTATAGGAAGGTCTAGGAGCGCTGAAAATGAACGTGCGCGTCTTTCACTCTTCCCGAGGGACTTAGAAGAATTTTGTGATATTTTTTATTAAAATGGTGTATAAGGGTATATATATAAATATATTATATAAATATATTTTATGCACTATATATGAGCTGGCGATTTCTAAGTCTGTGGTTCCGAGAGGGGGTAACCAGGCTCACTAATAAAGGTCAAGCCACTTGGCTGCCAGAATGACCTGCTTCAGCACAGACCAGAAAGGCATTGTGATAAGCGTATCCCCGATATAGTCAGGGGTTAATGGGAGTCGTCCCCGTCCCCCCCAGTATACGCCCAGAACCATGGACCCGGTACTTGTGGTTCGGACTGTCTCCAACCAGCCATAATGTTGTGAGAGTGAAATTATGTCTAAGTCCAGCTTTGGTACATTAGAAGCAACTCTGAAACTTAACCTAAGCGTTTTTCGAAGCTACTTTTTGGCTAACTTCTTATAGGAAGGTTTGGGAGCGCTGAAAATGAACGTGCGCGTCTTTCACTCTTCCCGAGGGACTTAGAAGAATTTTGTGATATTTTTTATTAAAATGGTGTATAAGGGTATATATATAAATATATTATATAAATATATTTTATGCACTGTATATGAGCTGGCGATTTCTAAGTCTGTGGTTCCGAGAGGGGGTAACCAGGCTCACTAATAAAGGTCAAGCCACTTGGCTGCCAGAATGCCCTGCTTCAGCACAGACCAGAAAGGCATTGTGATAAGCGTATCCCCGGTATAGTCAGGGGTTAATGGGAGTCGTCCCCGTCCCCCCAGTATACGCCCAGAACCATCGACCCGGTACTTGTGGTTCAGACTGTCTCCAACCAGCCATAATGTTGTGAGAGTGAAATTATGTCTAAGTCCAGATTTGGTACATTAGAAGCAACTCTGAAACTTAACATAAGCGTTTTTCGAAGCTACTTTTTGGCTAACTTCTTATAGGAAGGTCTAGGAGCTCTGAAAATGAAAGTGCGCGTCTTTCACTCTTCCCGAGGGACTTAGAAGAATTTTGTGATATTTTTTATTAAAATGGTGTATAAGGGTATATATATATAAATATATTATATAAATATAATTTATGCACTGTATATGAGCTAGCGATTTCTAAGTCTGTGGTTCCGAGAGGGGGTAACCAGGCTCACTAATAAAGGTCAAGCCACTTGGCTGCCAGAATGCCCTGCTTCAGCACAGACCAGAAAGGCATTGTGATAAGCGTATCCCCGATATAGTCAGGGGTTAATGGGAGTCGTCCCCGTCCCCCCCAGTATACGCCCAGAACCATGGACCCGGTACTTGTGGTTCGGACTGTCTCCAACCAGCCATAATGTTGTGAGAGTGAAATTATGTCTAAGTCCAGCTTTGGTACATTAGAAGCAACTCTGAAACTTAACCTAAGCGTTTTTCGAAGCTACTTTTTGGCTAACTTCTTATAGGAAGGTTTGGGAGCGCTGAAAATGAACGTGCGCGTCTTTCACTCTTCCCGAGGGACTTAGAAGAATTTTGTGATATTTTTTATTAAAATGGTGTATAAGGGTATATATATAAATATATTATATAAATATATTTTATGCACTGTATATGAGCTGGCGATTTCTAAGTCTGTGGTTCCGAGAGGGGGTAACCAGGCTCACTAATAAAGGTCAAGCCACTTGGCTGCCAGAATGCCCTGCTTCAGCACAGACCAGAAAGGCATTGTGATAAGCGTATCCCCGGTATAGTCAGGGGTTAATGGGAGTCGTCCCCGTCCCCCCCAGTATACGCCCAGAACCATGGACCCGGTACTTGTGGTTCGGACTGTCTCCAACCAGCCATAATGTTGTGAGAGTGAAATTATGTCTAAGTCCAGCTTTGGTACATTAGAAGCAACTCTGAAACTTAACCTAAGCGTTTTTCGAAGCTACTTTTTGGCTAACTTCTTATAGGAAGGTCTAGGAGCTCTGAAAATGAACGTGCGCGTCTTTTACTCTTCCCGAGGGACTTAGAAGAGTTTTGTGATATTTTTTATTAAAATGGTGTATAAGGGTATATATATAAATATATTATATAAATATATTTTATGCACTGTATATGAGCTGGCGATTTCTAAGTCTGTGGTTCCGAGAGGGGGTAACCAGGCTCACTAATAAAGGTCAAGCCACTTGGCTGCCAGAATGCCCTGCTTCAGCACAGACCAGAAAGGCATTGTGATAAGCGTATCCCCGGTATAGTCAGGGGTTAATGGGAGTCGTCCCCGTCCCCCCAGTATACGCCCAGAACCATCGACCCGGTACTTGTGGTTCAGACTGTCTCCAACCAGCCATAATGTTGTGAGAGTGAAATTATGTCTATGTCCAGCTTTGGTACATTAGAAGCAACTCTGAAACTTAACATAAGCGTTTTTCGAAGCTACTTTTTGGCTAACTTCTTATAGGAAGGTCTAGGAGCTCTGAAAATGAAAGTGCGCGTCTTTCACTCTTCCCGAGGGACTTAGAAGAATTTTGTGATATTTTTTATTAAAATGGTGTATAAGGGTATATATATATAAATATATTATATAAATATAATTTATGCACTGTATATGAGCTAGCGATTTCTAAGTCTGTGGTTCCGAGAGGGGGTAACCAGGCTCACTAATAAAGGTCAAGCCACTTGGTTTCCAGAATGCCCTGCTTCAGCACAGACCAGAAAGGCATTGTGATAAGCGTATCCCCGGTATAGTCAGGGGTTAATGGGAGTCGCCCCCGTCCCCCCAGTATACGGCCAGAACCATGGACCCGGTACTTGTGCTTCGGACTGTCTCCAACCAGCCATAATGTTGTGAGAGTGAAATTATGTCTAAGTCCAGCTTTGGTACATTAGAAGCAACTCTGAAACTTAACCTAAGCGTTTTTCGAAGCTACTTACTTTTTGGCTAACTTCTTATAGGAAGGTCTAGGAGAGCTGAAAATGAACTTGCGCGTCTTTCACTCTTCCCGAGGGACTTAGAAGAATTTTGTGATATTTTTTATTAAAATGGTGTATAAGGGTATATATATAAATATATTATATAAATATATTTTATGCACTGTATATGAGCTGGCGATTTCTAAGTCTGTGGTTCCGAGAGGGGGTAACCAGGCTCACTAATAAAGGTCAAGCCACTTGGCTGCCAGAATGCCCTGCTTCAGCACAGACCAGAAAGGCATTGTGATAAGCGTATCCCCGATATAGTCAGGGGTTAATGGGAGTCGTCCCCGTCCCCCCCAGTATACGCCCAGAACCATGGACCCGGTACTTGTGGTTCGGACTGTCTCCAACCAGCCATAATGTTGTGAGAGTGAAATTATGTCTAAGTCCAGCTTTGGTACATTAGAAGCAACTCTGAAACTTAACCTAAGCGTTTTTCGAAGCTACTTTTTGGCTAACTTCTTATAGGAAGGTTTGGGAGCGCTGAAAATGAACGTGCGCGTCTTTCACTCTTCCCGAGGGACTTAGAAGAATTTTGTGATATTTTTTATTAAAATGGTGTATAAGGGTATATATATATAAATATATTATATAAATATAATTTATGCACTGTATATGAGCTAGCGATTTCTAAGTCTGTGGTTCCGAGAGGGGGTAACCAGGCTCACTAATAAAGGTCAAGCCACTTGGCTGCCAGAATGCCCTGCTTCAGCACAGACCAGAAAGGCATTGTGATAAGCGTATCCCCGATATAGTCAGGGGTTAATGGGAGTCGTCCCCGTACCCCCCAGTATACGCCCAGAACCATGGACCCGGTACTTGTGGTTCGGACTGTCTCCAACCAGCCATAATGTTGTGAGAGTGAAATTATGTCTAAGTCCAGCTTTGGTACATTAGAAGCAACTCTGAAACTTAACCTAAGCGTTTTTCGAAGCTACTTTTTGGCTAACTTCTTATAGGAAGGTTTGGGAGCGCTGAAAATGAACGTGCGCGTCTTTCACTCTTCCCGAGGGACTTAGAAGAATTTTGTGATATTTTTTATTAAAATGGTGTATAAGGGTATATATATAAATATATTATATAAATATATTTTATGCACTGTATATGAGCTGGCGATTTCTAAGTCTGTGGTTCCGAGAGGGGGTAACCAGGCTCACTAATAAAGGTCAAGCCACTTGGCTGCCAGAATGCCCTGCTTCAGCACAGACCAGAAAGGCATTGTGATAAGCGTATCCCCGGTATAGTCAGGGGTTAATGGGAGTCGTCCCCGTCCCCCCCAGTATACGCCCAGAACAATGGACCCGGTACTTGTGGTTCGGACTGTCTCCAACCAGCCATAATGTTGTGAGAGTGAAATTATGTCTAAGTCCAGCTTTGGTACATTAGAAGCAACTCTGAAACTTAACCTAAGCGTTTTTCGAAGCTACTTTTTGGCTAACTTCTTATAGGAAGGTCTAGGAGCTCTGAAAATGAACGTGCGCGTCTTTTACTCTTCCCGAGGGACTTAGAAGAGTTTTGTGATATTTTTTATTAAAATGGTGTATAAGGGTATATATATAAATATATTATATAAATATATTTTATGCACTGTATATGAGCTGGCGATTTCTAAGTCTGTGGTTCCGAGAGGGGGTAACCAGGCTCACTAATAAAGGTCAAGCCACTTGGCTGCCAGAATGCCCTGCTTCAGCACAGACCAGAAAGGCATTGTGATAAGCGTATCCCCGGTATAGTCAGGGGTTAATGGGAGTCGTCCCCGTCCCCCCAGTATACGCCCAGAACCATCGACCCGGTACTTGTGGTTCAGACTGTCTCCAACCAGCCATAATGTTGTGAGAGTGAAATTATGTCTAAGTCCAGCTTTGGTACATTAGAAGCAACTCTGAAACTTAACATAAGCGTTTTTCGAAGCTACTTTTTGGCTAACTTCTTATAGGAAGGTCTAGGAGCTCTGAAAATGAAAGTGCGCGTCTTTCACTCTTCCCGAGGGACTTAGAAGAATTTTGTGATATTTTTTATTAAAATGGTGTATAAGGGTATATATATATAAATATATTATATAAATATAATTTATGCACTGTATATGAGCTAGCGATTTCTAAGTCTGTGGTTCCGAGAGGGGGTAACCTGGCTCACTAATAAAGGTCAAGCCACTTGGTTTCCAGAATGCCCTGCTTCAGCACAGACCAGAAAGGCATTGTGATAAGCGTATCCCCGGTATAGTCAGGGGTTAATGGGAGTCGCCCCCGTCCCCCCAGTATACGGCCAGAACCATGGACCCGGTACTTGTGCTTCGGACTGTCTCCAACCAGCCATAATGTTGTGAGAGTGAAATTATGTCTAAGTCCAGCTTTGGTACATTAGAAGCAACTCTGAAACTTAACCTAAGCGTTTTTCGAAGCTACTTACTTTTTGGCTAACTTCTTATAGGAAGGTCTAGGAGAGCTGAAAATGAACTTGCGCGTCTTTCACTCTTCCCGAGGGACTTAGAAGAATTTTGTGATATTTTTTATTAAAATGGTGTATAAGGGTATATATATAAATATATTATATAAATATATTTTATGCACTGTATATGAGCTGGCGATTTCTAAGTCTGTGGTTCCGAGAGGGGGTAACCAGGCTCACTAATAAAGGTCAAGCCACTTGGCTGCCAGAATGCCCTGCTTCAGCACAGACCAGAAAGGCATTGTGATAAGCGTATCCCCGGTATAGTCAGGGGTTAATGGGAGTCGTCCCCGTCCCCCCAGTATACGCCCAGAACCATCGACCCGGTACTTGTGGTTCGGAGTGTCTCCAACCAGCCATAATGTTGTGAGAGTGAAATTATGTCTAAGTCCAGCTTTGGTACATTAGAAGCAACTCTGAAACTTAACCTAAGCGTTTTTCGAAGCTACTTTTTGCCTAACTTCTTATAGGAAGGTCTAGGAGCGCTGAAAATGAACGTGCTCGTCTTTCACTCTTCCCGAGGGACTTAGAAGAATTTTGTGATATTTTTTATTAAAATGGTGTATAAGGGTATATATATAAATATATTTTATGCACTGTATATGAGCTAGCGATTTCTAAGTCTGTGGTTCCGAGAGGGGGTAACCAGGCTCACTAATAAAGGTCAAGCCACTTGGCTGCCAGAATGCCCTGCTTCAGCACAGACCAGAAAGGCATTGTGATAAGCGTATCCCCGGTATAGTCAGGGGTTAATGGGAGTCGTCCCCGTCCCCCCCAGTATACGCCCAGAACCATGGACCCGGTACTTGTGGTTCGGACTGTCTCCAACCAGCCATAATGTTGTGAGAGTCAAATTATGTCTAAGTCCAGCTTTGGTACATTAGAAGCAACTCTGAAACTTAACCTAAGCGTTTTTCGTTGCTACTTTTTGGCTAACTTCTTATAGGAAGGTCTAGGAGCTCTGAAAATGAACGTGCGCGTCTTTCACTCTTCCCAAGGGACTTAGAAGAATTTTGTGATATTTTTTATTAAAATGGTGTATAAGGGTATATATATAAATATATTTTATGCACTGTATATGAGCTGGCGATTTCTAAGTCTGTGGTTCCGAGAGGGGGTAACCAGGCTCACTAATAAAGGTCAATCCACTTGGCTGCCAGAATGCCCTGCTTCAGCACAGACCAAAAAGGCATTGTGATAAGCGTATCCCCGATATAGTCAGGGGTTAATGGGAGTCGTCCCCGTCCCCCCAGTATACGCCCAGAACCATCGACCCGGTACTTGTGGTTCGGAGTGTCTCCAACCAGCCATAATGTTGTGAGAGTGAAATTATGTCTAAGTCCAGCTTTGGTACATTAGAAGCAACTCTGAAACTTAACCTAAGCGTTTTTCGAAGCTACTTTTTGGCTAACTTCTTATAGGAAGGTCTAGGAGCCCTGAAAATGAACGTGCGCGTCTTTCACTCTTCCCGAGGGACTTAGAAGAATTTTGTGATATTTTTTATTAAAATGGTGTATAAGGGTATATATATAAATATATTATATAAATATATTTTATGCACTGTATATGAGCTGGCGATTTCTAAGTCTGTGGTTCCGAGAGGGGGTAACCAGGCTCACTAATAAAGGTCAAGCCACTTGGCTGCCAGAATGCCCTGCTTCAGCACAGACCAGAAAGGCATTGTGATAAGCGTATCCCCGGTATAGTCAGGGGTTAATGGGAGTCGTCCCCGTCCCCCCCAGTATACGCCCAGAACCATGGACCCGGTACTTGTGGTTCGGACTGTCTCCAACCAGCCATAATGTTGTGAGAGTGAAATTATGTCTAAGTCCAGCTTTGGTACATTAGAAGCAACTCTGAAACTTAACCTAAGCGTTTTTCGAAGCTACTTTTTGGCTAACTTCTTATAGGAAGGTCTAGGAGCTCTGAAAATGAACGTGCGCGTCTTTTACTCTTCCCGAGGGACTTAGAAGAGTTTTGTGATATTTTTTATTAAAATGGTGTATAAGGGTATATATATAAATATATTATATAAATATATTTTATGCACTGTATATGAGCTGGCGATTTCTAAGTCTGTGGTTCCGAGAGGGGGTAACCAGGCTCACTAATAAAGGTCAAGCCACTTGGCTGCCAGAATGCCCTGCTTCAGCACAGACCAGAAAGGCATTGTGATAAGCGTATCCCCGGTATAGTCAGGGGTTAATGGGAGTCGTCCCCGTCCCCCCAGTATACGCCCAGAACCATCGACCCGGTACTTGTGGTTCAGACTGTCTCCAACCAGCCATAATGTTGTGAGAGTGAAATTATGTCTATGTCCAGCTTTGGTACATTAGAAGCAACTCTGAAACTTAACATAAGCGTTTTTCGAAGCTACTTTTTGGCTAACTTCTTATAGGAAGGTCTAGGAGCTCTGAAAATGAAAGTGCGCGTCTTTCACTCTTCCCGAGGGACTTAGAAGAATTTTGTGATATTTTTTATTAAAATGGTGTATAAGGGTATATATATATAAATATATTATATAAATATAATTTATGCACTGTATATGAGCTAGCGATTTCTAAGTCTGTGGTTCCGAGAGGGGGTAACCAGGCTCACTAATAAAGGTCAAGCCACTTGGTTTCCAGAATGCCCTGCTTCAGCACAGACCAGAAAGGCATTGTGATAAGCGTATCCCCGGTATAGTCAGGGGTTAATGGGAGTCGCCCCCGTCCCCCCAGTATACGGCCAGAACCATGGACCCGGTACTTGTGGTTCGGACTGTCTCCAACCAGCCATAATGTTGTGAGAGTGAAATTATGTCTAAGTCCAGCTTTGGTACATTAGAAGCAACTCTGAAACTTAACCTAAGCGTTTTTCGAAGCTACTTACTTTTTGGCTAACTTCTTATAGGAAGGTCTAGGAGAGCTGAAAATGAACTTGCGCGTCTTTCACTCTTCCCGAGGGACTTAGAAGAATTTTGTGATATTTTTTATTAAAATGGTGTATAAGGGTATATATATAAATATATTATATAAATATATTTTATGCACTGTATATGAGCTGGCGATTTCTAAGTCTGTGGTTCCGAGAGGGGGTAACCAGGCTCACTAATAAAGGTCAAGCCACTTGGCTGCCAGAATGCCCTGCTTCAGCACAGACCAGAAAGGCATTGTGATAAGCGTATCCCCGATATAGTCAGGGGTTAATGGGAGTCGTCCCCGTCCCCCCCAGTATACGCCCAGAACCATGGACCCGGTACTTGTGGTTCGGACTGTCTCCAACCAGCCATAATGTTGTGAGAGTGAAATTATGTCTAAGTCCAGCTTTGGTACATTAGAAGCAACTCTGAAACTTAACCTAAGCGTTTTTCGAAGCTACTTTTTGGCTAACTTCTTATAGGAAGGTTTGGGAGCGCTGAAAATGAACGTGCGCGTCTTTCACTCTTCCCGAGGGACTTAGAAGAATTTTGTGATATTTTTTATTAAAATGGTGTATAAGGGTATATATATAAATATATTATATAAATATATTTTATGCACTGTATATGAGCTGGCGATTTCTAAGTCTGTGGTTCCGAGAGGGGGTAACCAGGCTCACTAATAAAGGTCAAGCCACTTGGCTGCCAGAATGCCCTGCTTCAGCACAGACCAGAAAGGCATTGTGATAAGCGTATCCCCGGTATAGTCAGGGGTTAATGGGAGTCGTCCCCGTCCCCCCAGTATACGCCCAGAACCATCGACCCGGTACTTGTGGTTCAGACTGTCTCCAACCAGCCATAATGTTGTGAGAGTGAAATTATGTCTAAGTCCAGCTTTGGTACATTAGAAGCAACTCTGAAACTTAACATAAGCGTTTTTCGAAGCTACTTTTTGGCTAACTTCTTATAGGAAGGTCTAGGAGCTCTGAAAATGAAAGTGCGCGTCTTTCACTCTTCCCGAGGGACTTAGAAGAATTTTGTGATATTTTTTATTAAAATGGTGTATAAGGGTATATATATATAAATATATTATATAAATATAATTTATGCACTGTATATGAGCTAGCGATTTCTAAGTCTGTGGTTCCGAGAGGGGGTAACCAGGCTCACTAATAAAGGTCAAGCCACTTGGCTGCCAGAATGCCCTGCTTCAGCACAGACCAGAAAGGCATTGTGATAAGCGTATCCCCGATATAGTCAGGGGTTAATGGGAGTCGTCCCCGTACCCCCCAGTATACGCCCAGAACCATGGACCCGGTACTTGTGGTTCGGACTGTCTCCAACCAGCCATAATGTTGTGAGAGTGAAATTATGTCTAAGTCCAGCTTTGGTACATTAGAAGCAACTCTGAAACTTAACCTAAGCGTTTTTCGAAGCTACTTTTTGGCTAACTTCTTATAGGAAGGTTTGGGAGCGCTGAAAATGAACGTGCGCGTCTTTCACTCTTCCCGAGGGACTTAGAAGAATTTTGTGATATTTTTTATTAAAATGGTGTATAAGGGTATATATATAAATATATTATATAAATATATTTTATGCACTGTATATGAGCTGGCGATTTCTAAGTCTGTGGTTCCGAGAGGGGGTAACCAGGCTCACTAATAAAGGTCAAGCCACTTGGCTGCCAGAATGCCCTGCTTCAGCACAGACCAGAAAGGCATTGTGATAAGCGTATCCCCGGTATAGTCAGGGGTTAATGGGAGTCGTCCCCGTCCCCCCCAGTATACGCCCAGAACCATGGACCCGGTACTTGTGGTTCGGACTGTCTCCAACCAGCCATAATGTTGTGAGAGTGAAATTATGTCTAAGTCCAGCTTTGGTACATTAGAAGCAACTCTGAAACTTAACCTAAGCGTTTTTCGAAGCTACTTTTTGGCTAACTTCTTATAGGAAGGTTTGGGAGCTCTGAAAATGAACGTGCGCGTCTTTTACTCTTCCCGAGGGACTTAGAAGAGTTTTGTGATATTTTTTATTAAAATGGTGTATAAGGGTATATATATAAATATATTATATAAATATATTTTATGCACTGTATATGAGCTGGCGATTTCTAAGTCTGTGGTTCCGAGAGGGGGTAACCAGGCTCACTAATAAAGGTCAAGCCACTTGGCTGCCAGAATGCCCTGCTTCAGCACAGACCAGAAAGGCATTGTGATAAGCGTATCCCCGGTATAGTCAGGGGTTAATGGGAGTCGTCCCCGTCCCCCCAGTATACGCCCAGAACCATCGACCCGGTACTTGTGGTTCAGACTGTCTCCAACCAGCCATAATGTTGTGAGAGTGAAATTATGTCTAAGTCCAGCTTTGGTACATTAGAAGCAACTCTGAAACTTAACATAAGCGTTTTTCGAAGCTACTTTTTGGCTAACTTCTTATAGGAAGGTCTAGGAGCTCTGAAAATGAAAGTGCGCGTCTTTCACTCTTCCCGAGGGACTTAGAAGAATTTTGTGATATTTTTTATTAAAATGGTGTATAAGGGTATATATATATAAATATATTATATAAATATAATTTATGCACTGTATATGAGCTAGCGATTTCTAAGTCTGTGGTTCCGAGAGGGGGTAACCAGGCTCACTAATAAAGGTCAAGCCACTTGGTTTCCAGAATGCCCTGCTTCAGCACAGACCAGAAAGGCATTGTGATAAGCGTATCCCCGGTATAGTCAGGGGTTAATGGGAGTCGCCCCCGTCCCCCCAGTATACGGCCAGAACCATGGACCCGGTACTTGTGCTTCGGACTGTCTCCAACCAGCCATAATGTTGTGAGAGTGAAATTATGTCTAAGTCCAGCTTTGGTACATTAGAAGCAACTCTGAAACTTAACCTAAGCGTTTTTCGAAGCTACTTACTTTTTGGCTAACTTCTTATAGGAAGGTCTAGGAGAGCTGAAAATGAACTTGCGCGTCTTTCACTCTTCCCGAGGGACTTAGAAGAATTTTGTGATATTTTTTATTAAAATGGTGTATAAGGGTATATATATAAATATATTATATAAATATATTTTATGCACTGTATATGAGCTGGCGATTTCTAAGTCTGTGGTTCCGAGAGGGGGTAACCAGGCTCACTAATAAAGGTCAAGCCACTTGGCTGCCAGAATGCCCTGCTTCAGCACAGACCAGAAAGGCATTGTGATAAGCGTATCCCCGGTATAGTCAGGGGTTAATGGGAGTCGTCCCCGTCCCCCCAGTATTCGCCCAGAACCATCGACCCGGTACTTGTGGTTCGGAGTGTCTCCAACCAGCCATAATGTTGTGAGAGTGAAATTATGTCTAAGTCCAGCTTTGGTACATTAGAAGCAACTCTGAAACTTAACCTAAGCGTTTTTCGAAGCTACTTTTTGGCTAACTTCTTATAGGAAGGTCTAGGAGCGCTGAAAATGAACGTGCTCGTCTTTCACTCTTCCCGAGGGACTTAGAAGAATTTTGTGATATTTTTTATTAAAATGGTGTATAAGGGTATATATATAAATATATTTTATGCACTGTATATGAGCTAGCGATTTCTAAGTCTGTGGTTCCGAGAGGGGGTAACCAGGCTCACTAATAAAGGTCAAGCCACTTGGCTGCCAGAATGCCCTGCTTCAGCACAGACCAGAAAGGCATTGTGATAAGCGTATCCCCGGTATAGTCAGGGGTTAATGGGAGTCGTCCCCGTCCCCCCCAGTATACGCCCAGAACCATGGACCCGGTACTTGTGGTTCGGACTGTCTCCAACCAGCCATAATGTTGTGAGAGTCAAATTATGTCTAAGTCCAGCTTTGGTACATTAGAAGCAACTCTGAAACTTAACCTAAGCGTTTTTCGTTGCTACTTTTTGGCTAACTTCTTATAGGAAGGTCTAGGAGCTCTGAAAATGAACGTGCGCGTCTTTCACTCTTCCCAAGGGACTTAGAAGAATTTTGTGATATTTTTTATTAAAATGGTGTATAAGGGTATATATATAAATATATTTTATGCACTGTATATGAGCTGGCGATTTCTAAGTCTGTGGTTCCGAGAGGGGGTAACCAGGCTCACTAATAAAGGTCAATCCACTTGGCTGCCAGAATGCCCTGCTTCAGCACAGACCAAAAAGGCATTGTGATAAGCGTATCCCCGATATAGTCAGGGGTTAATGGGAGTCGTCCCCGTCCCCCCAGTATACGCCCAGAACCATCGACCCGGTACTTGTGGTTCGGAGTGTCTCCAACCAGCCATAATGTTGTGAGAGTGAAATTATGTCTAAGTCCAGCTTTGGTACATTAGAAGCAACTCTGAAACTTAACCTAAGCGTTTTTCGAAGCTACTTTTTGGCTAACTTCTTATAGGAAGGTCTAGGAGCCCTGAAAATGAACGTGCGCGTCTTTCACTCTTCCCGAGGGACTTAGAAGAATTTTGTGATATTTTTTATTAAAATGGTGTATAAGGGTATATATAGAAATATATTTTATGCACTGTATATGAGCTGGCGATTTCTAAGTCTGTGGTTCCGAGAGGGGGTAACCAGGCTCACTAATAAAGGTCAAGCCACTTGGCTGCCAGAATGCCCTGCTTCAGCACAGACCAGAAAGGCATTGTGATAAGCGTATCCCCGGTATAGTCAGGGGTTAATGGGAGTCGTCCCCGTCCCCCCCAGTATACGCCCAGAACCATGGACCCGGTACTTGTGGTTCGGACTGTCTCCAACCAGCCATAATGTTGTGAGAGTCAAATTATGTCTAAGTCCAGCTTTGGTACATTAGAAGCAACTCTGAAACTTAACCTAAGCGTTTTTCGTTGCTACTTTTTGGCTAACTTCTTATAGGAAGGTCTAGGAGCTCTGAAAATGAACGTGCGCGTCTTTCACTCTTCCCAAGGGACTTAGAAGAATTTTGTGATATTTTTTATTAAAATGGTGTATAAGGGTATATATATAAATATATTTTATGCACTGTATATGAGCTGGCGATTTCTAAGTCTGTGGTTCCGAGAGGGGGTAACCAGGCTCACTAATAAAGGTCAAGCCACTTGGCTGCCAGAATGCCCTGCTTCAGCACAGACCAAAAAGGCATTGTGATAAGCGTATCCCCGATATAGTCAGGGGTTAATGGGAGTCGTCCCCGTCCCCCCAGTATACGCCCAGAACCATCGACCCGGTACTTGTGGTTCGGAGTGTCTCCAACCAGCCATAATGTTGTGAGAGTGAAATTACTGTATGTCTAAGTCCAGCTTTGGTACATTAGAAGCAACTCTGAAACTTAACCTAAGCGTTTTTCGAAGCTACTTACTTTTTGGCTAACTTCTTATAGGAAGGTCTAGGAGCGCTGAAAATGAACGTGCGCGTCTTTCACTCTTCCCGAGGGACTTAGAAGAATTTTGTGATATTTTTTATTAAAATGGTGTATAAGGGTATATATATAAATATATTATATAAATATATTTTATGCACTGTATATGAGCTGGCGATTTCTAAGTCTGTGGTTCCGAGAGGGGGTAACCAGGCTCACTAATAATGGTCAAGCCACTTGGCTGCCAGAATGCCCTGCTTCAGCACAGACCAGAAAGGCATTGTGATAACGTATCCCCGATATAGTCAGGGGTTAATGGGAGTCGTCCCCGTCCCCCCCAGTATACGCCCAGAACCATGGACCCGGTACTTGTGGTTCGGACTGTCTCCAACCAGCCATAATGTTGTGAGAGTGAAATTATGTCTAAGTCCAGCTTTGGTACATTAGAAGCAACTCTGAAACTTAACCTAAGCGTTTTTCGAAGCTACTTTTTGGCTAACTTCTTATAGGAAGGTCTGGGAGCGCTGAAAATGAACGTGCGCGTCTTTCACTCTTCCCGAGGGACTTAGAAGAATTTTGTGATATTTTTTATTAAAATGGTGTATAAGGGTATATATATAAATATATTATATAAATATATTTTATGCACTGTATATGAGCTGGCGATTTCTAAGTCTGTGGTTCCGAGAGGGGGTAACCAGGCTCACTAATAAAGGTCAAGCCACTTGGCTGCCAGAATGCCCTGCTTCAGCACAGACCAGAAAGGCATTGTGATAAGCGTATCCCCGGTATAGTCAGGGGTTAATGGGAGTCGTCCCCGTCCCCCCCAGTATACGCCCAGAACCATGGACCCGGTACTTGTGGTTCGGACTGTCTCCAACCAGCCATAATGTTGTGAGAGTGAAATTATGTCTAAGTCCAGCTTTGGTACATTAGAAGCAACTCTGAAACTTAACCTAAGCGTTTTTCGTTGCTACTTTTTGGCTAACTTCTTATAGGAAGGTCTAGGAGCTCTGAAAATGAACGTGCGCGTCTTTCACTCTTCCCAAGGGACTTAGAAGAATTTTGTGATATTTTTTATTAAAATGGTGTATAAGGGTATATATATAAATATATTATATAAATATATTTTATGCACTGTATATGAGCTGGCGATTTCTAAGTCTGTGGTTCCGAGAGGGGGTAACCAGGCTCACTAATAAAGGTCAAGCCACTTGGCTGCCAGAATGCCCTGCTTCAGCACAGACCAGAAAGGCATTGTGATAAGCGTATCCCCGGTATAGTCAGGGGTTAATGGGAGTCGTCCCCGTCCCCCCAGTATACGCCCAGAACCATCGACCCGGTACTTGTGGTTCGGACTGTCTCCAACCAGCCATAATGTTGTGAGAGTCAAATTATGTCTAAGTCCAGCTTTGGTACATTAGAAGCAACTCTGAAACTTAACCTAAGCGTTTTTCGAAGCTACTTTTTGGTTAACTTCTTATAGGAAGGTCTAGGAGCTCTGAAAATGAACGTGCGCGTCTTTCACTCTTCCCGAGGGACTTAGAAGAATTTTGTGATATTTTTTATTAAAATGGTGTATAAGGGTATATATATAAATATATTTTATGCACTGTATATGAGCTGGCGATTTCTAAGTCTGTGGTTCCGAGAGGGGGTAACCAGGCTCACTAATAAAGGTCAAGCCACTTGGCTGCCAGAATGCCCTGCTTCAGCACAGACCAAAAAGGCATTGTGATAAGCGTATCCCCGATATAGTCAGGGGTTAATGGGAGTCGTCCCCGTCCCCCCAGTATACGCCCAGAACCATCGACCCGGTACTTGTGGTTCGGAGTGTCTCCAACCAGCCATAATGTTGTGAGAGTGAAATTATGTCTAAGTCCAGCTTTGGTACATTAGAAGCAACTCTGAAACTTAACCTAAGCGTTTTTCGAAGCTACTTTTTGGCTAACTTCTTATAGGAAGGTCTAGGAGCGCTTAAAATGAACGTGCGCGTCTTTCACTCTTCCCGAGGGACTTAGAAGAATTTTGTGATATTTTTTATTAAAATGGTGTATAAGGGTATATATAGAAATATATTTTATGCACTGTATATGAGCTGGCGATTTCTAAGTCTGTGGTTCCGAGAGGGGGTAACCAGGCTCACTAATAAAGGTCAAGCCACTTGGTTTCCAGAATGCCCTGCTTCAGCACAGACCAGAAAGGCATTGTGATAAGCGTATCCCCGGTATAGTCAGGGGTTAATGGGAGTCGCCCCCGTCCCCCCAGTATACGGCCAGAACCATGGACCCGGTACTTGTGCTTCGGACTGTCTCCAACCAGCCATAATGTTGTGAGAGTGAAATTACTGTATGTCTAAGTCCAGCTTTGGTACATTAGAAGCAACTCTGAAACTTAACCTAAGCGTTTTTCGAAGCTACTTACTTTTTGGCTAACTTCTTATAGGAAGGTCTAGGAGCGCTGAAAATGAACGTGCGCGTCTTTCACTCTTCCCGAGGGACTTAGAAGAATTTTGTGATATTTTTTATTAAAATGGTGTATAAGGGTATATATATAAATATATTATATAAATATATTTTATGCACTGTATATGAGCTGGCGATTTCTAAGTCTGTGGTTCCGAGAGGGGGTAACCAGGCTCACTAATAATGGTCAAGCCACTTGGCTGCCAGAATGCCCTGCTTCAGCACAGACCAGAAAGGCATTGTGATAACGTATCCCCGATATAGTCAGGGGTTAATGGGAGTCGTCCCCGTCCCCCCCAGTATACGCCCAGAACCATGGACCCGGTACTTGTGGTTCGGACTGTCTCCAACCAGCCATAATGTTGTGAGAGTGAAATTATGTCTAAGTCCAGCTTTGGTACATTAGAAGCAACTCTGAAACTTAACCTAAGCGTTTTTCGAAGCTACTTTTTGGCTAACTTCTTATAGGAAGGTCTGGGAGCGCTGAAAATGAACGTGCGCGTCTTTCACTCTTCCCGAGGGACTTAGAAGAATTTTGTGATATTTTTTATTAAAATGTTGTATAAGGGTATATATATAAATATATTATATAAATATATTTTATGCACTGTATATGAGCTGGCGATTTCTAAGTCTGTGGTTCCGAGAGGGGGTAACCAGGCTCACTAATAAAGGTCAAGCCACTTGGCTGCCAGAATGCCCTGCTTCAGCACAGACCAGAAAGGCATTGTGATAAGCGTATCCCCGGTATAGTCAGGGGTTAATGGGAGTCGTCCCCGTCCCCCCAGTATACGCCCAGAACCATCGACCCGGTACTTGTGGTTCGGACTGTCTCCAACCAGCCATAATGTTGTGAGAGTCAAATTATGTCTAAGTCCAGCTTTGGTACATTAGAAGCAACTCTGAAACTTAACCTAAGCGTTTTTCGAAGCTACTTTTTGGCTAACTTCTTATAGGAAGGTCTAGGAGCTCTGAAAATGAACGTGCGCGTCTTTCACTCTTCCCGAGGGACTTAGAAGAATTTTGTGATATTTTTTATTAAAATGGTGAATAAGGGTATATATATAAATATATTTTATGCACTGTATATGAGCTGGCGATTTCTAAGTCTGTGGTTCCGAGAGGGGGTAACCAGGCTCACTAATAAAGGTCAAGCCACTTGGCTGCCAGAATGCCCTGCTTCAGCACAGACCAGAAAGGCATTGTGATAAGCGTATCCCCGGTATAGTCAGGGGTTAATGGGAGTCGTCCCCGTCCCCCCCAGTATACGCCCAGAACCATGGACCCGGTACTTGTGGTTCGGACTGTCTCCAACCAGCCATAATGTTGTGAGAGTGAAATTATGTCTAAGTCCAGCTTTGGTACATTAGAAGCAACTCTGAAACTTAACCTAAGCGTTTTTCGTTGCTACTTTTTGGCTAACTTCTTATAGGAAGGTCTAGGAGCTCTGAAAATGAACGTGCGCGTCTTTCACTCTTCCCAAGGGACTTAGAAGAATTTTGTGATATTTTTTATTAAAATGGTGTATAAGGGTATATATATAAATATATTATATAAATATATTTTATGCACTGTATATGAGCTGGCGATTTCTAAGTCTGTGGTTCCGAGAGGGGGTAACCAGGCTCACTAATAAAGGTCAAGCCACTTGGCTGCCAGAATGCCCTGCTTCAGCACAGACCAGAAAGGCATTGTGATAAGCGTATCCCCGGTATAGTCAGGGGTTAATGGGAGTCGTCCCCGTCCCCCCAGTATACGCCCAGAACCATCGACCCGGTACTTGTGGTTCGGACTGTCTCCAACCAGCCATAATGTTGTGAGAGTCAAATTATGTCTAAGTCCAGCTTTGGTACATTAGAAGCAACTCTGAAACTTAACCTAAGCGTTTTTCGAAGCTACTTTTTGGTTAACTTCTTATAGGAAGGTCTAGGAGCTCTGAAAATGAACGTGCGCGTCTTTCACTCTTCCCGAGGGACTTAGAAGAATTTTGTGATATTTTTTATTAAAATGGTGTATAAGGGTATATATATAAATATATTTTATGCACTGTATATGAGCTGGCGATTTCTAAGTCTGTGGTTCCGAGAGGGGGTAACCAGGCTCACTAATAAAGGTCAAGCCACTTGGCTGCCAGAATGCCCTGCTTCAGCACAGACCAAAAAGGCATTGTGCTAAGCGTATCCCCGATATAGTCAGGGGTTAATGGGAGTCGTCCCCGTCCCCCCAGTATACGCCCAGAACCATCGACCCGGTACTTGTGGTTCGGAGTGTCTCCAACCAGCCATAATGTTGTGAGAGTGAAATTATGTCTAAGTCCAGCTTTGGTACATTAGAAGCAACTCTGAAACTTAACCTAAGCGTTTTTCGAAGCTACTTTTTGGCTAACTTCTTATAGGAAGGTCTAGGAGCGCTTAAAATGAACGTGCGCGTCTTTCACTCTTCCCGAGGGACTTAGAAGAATTTTGTGATATTTTTTATTAAAATGGTGTATAAGGGTATATATAGAAATATATTTTATGCACTGTATATGAGCTGGCGATTTCTAAGTCTGTGGTTCCGAGAGGGGGTAACCAGGCTCACTAATAAAGGTCAAGCCACTTGGTTTCCAGAATGCCCTGCTTCAGCACAGACCAGAAAGGCATTGTGATAAGCGTATCCCCGGTATAGTCAGGGGTTAATGGGAGTCGCCCCCGTCCCCCCAGTATACGGCCAGAACCATGGACCCGGTACTTGTGCTTCGGACTGTCTCCAACCAGCCATAATGTTGTGAGAGTGAAATTACTGTATGTCTAAGTCCAGCTTTGGTACATTAGAAGCAACTCTGAAACTTAACCTAAGCGTTTTTCGAAGCTACTTACTTTTTGGCTAACTTCTTATAGGAAGGTCTAGGAGCGCTGAAAATGAACGTGCGCGTCTTTCACTCTTCCCGAGGGACTTAGAAGAATTTTGTGATATTTTTTATTAAAATGGTGTATAAGGGTATATATATAAATATATTATATAAATATATTTTATGCACTGTATATGAGCTGGCGATTTCTAAGTCTGTGGTTCCGAGAGGGGGTAACCAGGCTCACTAATAATGGTCAAGCCACACTGCTGCCAGAATGCCCTGCTTCAGCACAGACCAGAAAGGCATTGTGATAACGTATCCCCGATATAGTCAGGGGTTAATGGGAGTCGTCCCCGTCCCCCCCAGTATACGCCCAGAACCATGGACCCGGTACTTGTGGTTCGGACTGTCTCCAACCAGCCATAATGTTGTGAGAGTGAAATTATGTCTAAGTCCAGCTTTGGTACATTAGAAGCAACTCTGAAACTTAACCTAAGCGTTTTTCGAAGCTACTTTTTGGCTAACTTCTTATAGGAAGGTCTGGGAGCGCTGAAAATGAACGTGCGCGTCTTTCACTCTTCCCGAGGGACTTAGAAGAATTTTGTGATATTTTTTATTAAAATGGTGTATAAGGGTATATATATAAATATATTATATAAATATATTTTCTGCACTGTATATGAGCTGGCGATTTCTAAGTCTGTGGTTCCGAGAGGGGGTAACCAGGCTCACTAATAAAGGTCAAGCCACTTGGCTGCCAGAATGCCCTGCTTCAGCACAGACCAGAAAGGCATTGTGATAAGCGTATCCCCGGTATAGTCAGGGGTTAATGGGAGTCGTCCCCGTCCCCCCAGTATACGCCCAGAACCATCGACCCGGTACTTGTGGTTCGGACTGTCTCCAACCAGCCATAATGTTGTGAGAGTCAAATTATGTCTAAGTCCAGCTTTGGTACATTAGAAGCAACTCTGAAACTTAACCTAAGCGTTTTTCGAAGCTACTTTTTGGCTAACTTCTTATAGGAAGGTCTAGGAGCTCTGAAAATGAACGTGCGCGTCTTTCACTCTTCCCGAGGGACTTAGAAGAATTTTGTGATATTTTTTATTAAAATGGTGAATAAGGGTATATATATAAATATATTTTATGCACTGTATATGAGCTGGCGATTTCTAAGTCTGTGGTTCCGAGAGGGGGTAACCAGGCTCACTAATAAAGGTCAAGCCACTTGGCTGCCAGAATGCCCTGCTTCAGCACAGACCAGAAAGGCATTGTGATAAGCGTATCCCCGGTATAGTCAGGGGTTAATGGGAGTCGTCCCCGTCCCCCCCAGTATACGCCCAGAACCATGGACCCGGTACTTGTGGTTCGGACTGTCTCCAACCAGCCATAATGTTGTGAGAGTGAAATTATGTCTAAGTCCAGCTTTGGTACATTAGAAGCAACTCTGAAACTTAACCTAAGCGTTTTTCGAAGCTACTTTTTGGCTATCTTCTTATAGGAAGGTCTGGGAGCGCTGAAAATGAACGTGCGCGTCTTTTACTCTTCTCGAGGGACTTAGAAGAATTTTGTGATATTTTTTATTAAAATGGTGTATAAGGGTATATATATAAATATATTATATAAATATATTTTATGCACTGTATATGAGCTGGCGATTTCTAAGTCTGTGGTTCCGAGAGGGGGTAACCAGGCTCACTAATAAAGGTCAAGCCACTTGGCTGCCAGAATGCCCTGCTTCAGCACAGACCAGAAAGGCATTGTGATAAGCGTATCCCCGGTATAGTCAGGGGTTAATGGGAGTCGTCCCCGTCCCCCCAGTATACGCCCAGAACCATCGACCCGGTACTTGTGGTTCGGACTGTCTCCAACCAGCCATAATGTTGTGAGAGTCAAATTATGTCTAAGTCCAGCTTTGGTACATTAGAAGCAACTCTGAAACTTAACCTAAGCGTTTTTCGAAGCTACTTTTTGGTTAACTTCTTATAGGAAGGTCTAGGAGCTCTGAAAATGAACGTGCGCGTCTTTCACTCTTCCCGAGGGACTTAGAAGAATTTTGTGATATTTTTTATTAAAATGGTGTATAAGGGTATATATATAAATATATTTTATGCACTGTATATGAGCTGGCGATTTCTAAGTCTGTGGTTCCGAGAGGGGGTAACCAGGCTCACTAATAAAGGTCAAGCCACTTGGCTGCCAGAATGCCCTGCTTCAGCACAGACCAGAAAGGCATTGTGATAAGCGTATCCCCGGTATAGTCAGGGGTTAATGGGAGTCGTCCCCGTCCCCCCCAGTATACGCCCAGAACCATGGACCCGGTACTTGTGGTTCGGACTGTCTCCAACCAGCCATAATGTTGTGAGAGTGAAATTATGTCTAAGTCCAGCTTTGGTACATTAGAAGCAACTCTGAAACTTAACCTAAGCGTTTTTCGAAGCTACTTTTTGGCTAACTTCTTATAGGAAGGTCTAGGAGCTCTGAAAATGAAAGTGCGCGTCTTTCACTCTTCTGTGACTTAGAAGAATTTTGTGATATTTTTTATTAAAATGGTGTATAAGGGTATATATATATAAATATATTATATAAATATATTTTATGCACTGTATATGAGCTGGCGATTTCTAAGTCTGTGGTTCCGAGAGGGGGTAACCAGGCTCACTAATAAAGGTCAAGCCACTTGGCTGCCAGAATGCCCTGCTTCAGCACAGACCAGAAAGGCATTGTGATAAGCGTATCCCCGGTATAGTCAGGGGTTAATGGGAGTCGTCCCCGTCCCCCCAGTATACGCCCAGAACCATCGACCCGGTACTTGTGGTTCAGACTGTCTCCAACCAGCCATAATGTTGTGAGAGTGAAATTATGTCTAAGTCCAGCTTTGGTACATTAGAAGCAACTCTGAAACTTAACCTAAGCGTTTTTCGAAGCTACTTTTTGGCTAACTTCTTATAGGAAGGTCTGGGAGCGCTTAAAATGAACGTGCGCGTCTTTCACTCTTCCCGAGGGACTTAGAAGAATTTTGTGATATTTTTTTATTAAAATGGTGTATAAGGGTATATATATAAATATATTATATAAATATATTTTATGCACTGTATATGAGCTGGCGATTTCTAAGTCTGTGGTTCCGAGAGGGGGTAACCAGGCTCACTAATAAAGGTCAAGCCACTTGGCTGCCAGAATGCCCTGCTTCAGCACAGACCAGAAAGGCATTGTGATAAGCGTATCCCCGGTATAGTCAGGGGTTAATGGGAGTCGTCCCCGTCCCCCCAGTATACGCCCAGAACCATCGACCCGGTACTTGTGGTTCGGACTGTCTCCAACCAGCCATAATGTTGTGAGAGTCAAATTATGTCTAAGTCCAGCTTTGGTACATTAGAAGCAACTCTGAAACTTAACCTAAGCGTTTTTCGAAGCTACTTTTTGGCTAACTTCTTATAGGAAGGTCTAGGAGCTCTGAAAATGAACGTGCGCGTCTTTCACTCTTCCCGAGGGACTTAGAAGAATTTTGTGATATTTTTTATTAAAATGGTGTATAAGGGTATATATAGAAATATATTTTATGCACTGTATATGAGCTGGCGATTTCTAAGTCTGTGGTTCCGAGAGGGGGTAACCAGGCTCACTAATAAAGGTCAAGCCACTTGGTTTCCAGAATGCCCTGCTTCAGCACAGACCAGAAAGGCATTGTGATAAGCGTATCCCCGGTATAGTCAGGGGTTAATGGGAGTCGCCCCCGTCCCCCCAGTATACGGCCAGAACCATGGACCCGGTACTTGTGCTTCGGACTGTCTCCAACCAGCCATAATGTTGTGAGAGTCAAATTATGTCTAAGTCCAGCTTTGGTACATTAGAAGCAACTCTGAAACTTAACCTAAGCGTTTTTCGAAGCTACTTACTTTTTGGCTAACTTCTTATAGGAAGGTCTAGGAGCGCTGAAAATGAACGTGCGCGTCTCTCACTCTTCCCGAGGGACTTAGAAGAATTTTGTGATATTTTTTATTAAAATGGTGTATAAGGGTATATATATAAATATATTATATAAATATATTTTATGCACTGTATATGAGCTGGCGATTTCTAAGTCTGTGGTTCCGAGAGGGGGTAACCAGGCTCACTAATAAAGGTCAAGCCACTTGGCTGCCAGAATGCCCTGCTTCAGCACAGACCAGAAAGGCATTGTGATAAGCGTATCCCCGGTATAGTCAGGGGTTAATGGGAGTCGTCCCCGTCCCCCCAGTATACGCCCAGAACCATCGACCCGGTACTTGTGGTTCGGAGTGTCTCCAACCAGCCATAATGTTGTGAGAGTGAAATTATGTCTAAGTCCAGCTTTGGTACATTAGAAGCAACTCTGAAACTTAACCTAAGCGTTTTTCGAAGCTACTTTTTGGCTAACTTCTTATAGGAAGGTCTAGGAGCGCTGAAAATGAACGTGCTCGTCTTTCACTCTTCCCGAGGGACTTAGAAGAATTTTGTGATATTTTTTATTAAAATGGTGTATAAGGGTATATATATAAATATATTTTATGCACTATATATGAGCTGGCGATTTCTAAGTCTGTGGTTCCGAGAGGGGGTAACCAGGCTCACTAATAAAGGTCAAGCCACTTGGCTGCCAGAATGCCCTGCTTCAGCACAGACCAGAAAGGCATTGTGATAAGCGTATCCCCGGTATAGTCAGGGGTTAATGGGAGTCATCCCCGTCCCCCCCAGTATACGCCCAGAACCATGGACCCGGTACTTGTGGTTCGGACTGTCTCCAACCAGCCATAATGTTGTGAGAGTCAAATTATGTCTAAGTCCAGCTTTGGTACATTAGAAGCAACTCTGAAACTTAACCTAAGCGTTTTTCGTTGCTACTTTTTGGCTAACTTCTTATAGGAAGGTCTAGGAGCTCTGAAAATGAACGTGCGCGTCTTTCACTCTTCCCAAGGGACTTAGAAGAATTTTGTGATATTTTTTATTAAAATGGTGTATAAGGGTATATATATAAATATATTTTATGCACTGTATATGAGCTGGCGATTTCTAAGTCTGTGGTTCCGAGAGGGGGTAACCAGGCTCACTAATAAAGGTCAAGCCACTTGGCTGCCAGAATGCCCTGCTTCAGCACAGACCAGAAAGGCATTGTGATAAGCGTATCCCCGGTATAGTCAGGGGTTAATGGGAGTCGTCCCCGTCCCCCCCAGTATACGCCCAGAACCATGGACCCGGTACTTGTGGTTCGGACTGTCTCCAACCAGCCATAATGTTGTGAGAGTGAAATTATGTCTAAGTCCAGCTTTGGTACATTAGAAGCAACTCTGAAACTTAACCTAAGCGTTTTTCGAAGCTACTTTTTGGCTAACTTCTTATAGGAAGGTCTGGGAGCGCTGAAAATGAACGTGCGCGTCTTTTACTCTTCCCGAGGGACTTAGAAGAATTTTGTGATATTTTTTATTAAAATGGTGTATAAGGGTATATATATAAATATATTATATAAATATATTTTATGCACTGTATATGAGCTGGCGATTTCTAAGTCTGTGGTTCCGAGAGGGGGTAACCAGGCTCACTAATAAAGGTCAAGCCACTTGGCTGCCAGAATGCCCTGCTTCAGCACAGACCAGAAAGGCATTGTGATAAGCGTATCCCCGGTATAGTCAGGGGTTAATGGGAGTCGTCCCCGTCCCCCCAGTATACGCCCAGAACCATCGACCCGGTACTTGTGGTTCAGACTGTCTCCAACCAGCCATAATGTTGTGAGAGTGAAATTATGTCTAAGTCCAGCTTTGGTACATTAGAAGCAACTCTGAAACTTAACATAAGCGTTTTTCGAAGCTACTTTTTGGCTAACTTCTTATAGGAAGGTCTAGGAGCTCTGAAAATGAAAGTGCTCGTCTTTCACTCTTCCCGAGGGACTTAGAAGAATTTTGTGATATTTTTTATTAAAATGGTGTATAAGGGTATATATATATAAATATATTATATAAATATATTTTATGCACTGTATATGAGCTGGCGATTTCTAAGTCTGTGGTTCCGAGAGGGGGTAACCAGGCTCACTAATAAAGGTCAAGCCACTTGGCTGCCAGAATGCCCTGCTTCAGCACAGACCAGAAAGGCATTGTGATAAGCTTATCCCCGGTATAGTCAGGGGTTAATGGGAGTCGTCCCTGTCCCCCCAGTATACGCCCAGAACCATCGACCCGGTACTTGTGGTTCGGACTGTCTCCAACCAGCCATAATGTTGTGAGAGTGAAATTATGTCTAAGTCCAGCTTTGGTACATTAGAAGCAACTCTGAAACTTAACCTAAGCGTTTTTCGAAGCTACTTTTTGGCTAACTTCTTATAGGAAGGTCTAGGAGCGCTGAAAATGAACGTGCGCGTCTTTCACTCTTCCCGAGGGACTTAGAAGAATTTTGTGATATTTTTTATTAAAATGGTGTATAAGGGTATATATAGAAATATATTTTATGCACTGTATATGAGCTGGCGATTTCTAAGTCTGTGGTTCCGAGAGGGGGTAACCAGGCTCACTAATAAAGGTCAAGCCACTTGGTTTCCAGAATGCCCTGCTTCAGCACAGACCAGAAAGGCATTGTGATAAGCGTATCCCCGGTATAGTCAGGGGTTAATGGGAGTCGCCCCCGTCCCCCCAGTATACGGCCAGAACCATTTACCCGGTACTTGTGCTTCGGACTATCTCCAACCAGCCATAATGTTGTGAGAGTGAAATTATGTCTAAGTCCAGCTTTGGTACATTAGAAGCAACTCTGAAACTTAACCTAAGCGTTTTTCGAAGCTACTTACTTTTTGGCTAACTTCTTATAGGAAGGTCTAGGAGCGCTGAAAATGAACGTGCGCGTCTTTCACTCTTCCCGAGGGACTTAGAAGAATTTTGTGATATTTTTTATTAAAATGGTGTATAAGGGTATATATATAAATATATTATATAAATATATTTTATGCACTGTATATGAGCTGGCGATTTCTAAGTCTGTGGTTCCGAGAGGGGGTAACCAGGCTCACTAATAAAGGTCAAGCCACTTGGCTGCCAGAATGCCCTGCTTCAGCACAGACCAGAAAGGCCTTTGTGATAAGCGTATCCCCGGTATAGTCAGGGGTTAATGGGAGTCGTCCCCGTCCCCCCAGTATACGCCCAGAACCATCGACCCGGTACTTGTGGTTCGGAGTGTCTCCAACCAGCCATAATGTTGTGAGAGTGAAATTATGTCTAAGTCCAGCTTTGGTACATTAGAAGCAACTCTGAAACTTAACCTAAGCGTTTTTCGAAGCTACTTTTTGGCTAACTTCTTATAGGAAGGTCTAGGAGCGCTGAAAATGAACGTGCTCGTCTTTCACTCTTCCCGAGGGACTTAGAAGAATTTTGTGATATTTTTTATTAAAATGGTGTATAAGGGTATATATATAAATATATTTTATGCACTGTATATGAGCTGGCGATTTCTAAGTCTGTGGTTCCGAGAGGGGGTAACCAGGCTCACTAATAAAGGTCAAGCCACTTGGCTGCCAGAATGCCCTGCTTCAGCACAGACCAGAAAGGCATTGTGATAAGCGTATCCCCGGTATAGTCAGGGGTTAATGGGAGTCGTCCCCGTCCCCCCCAGTATACGCCCAGAACCATGGACCCGGTACTTGTGGTTCGGACTGTCTCCAACCAGCCATAATGTTGTGAGAGTCAAATTATGTCTAAGTCCAGCTTTGGTACATTAGAAGCAACTCTGAAACTTAACCTAAGCGTTTTTCGAAGCTACTTACTTTTTGGCTAACTTCTTATAGGAAGGTCTAGGAGCGCTGAAAATGAACGTGCGCGTCTTTCACTCTTCCCGAGGGACTTAGAAGAATTTTGTGATATTTTTTATTAAAATGGTGTATAAGGGTATATATATAAATATATTATATAAATATATTTTATGCACTGTATATGAGCTGGCGATTTCTAAGTCTGTGGTTCCGAGAGGGGGTAACCAGGCTCACTAATAAAGGTCAAGCCACTTGGCTGCCAGAATGCCCTGCTTCAGCACAGACCAGAAAGGCATTGTGATAAGCGTATCCCCGGTATAGTCAGGGGTTAATGGGAGTCGTCCCCGTCCCCCCAGTATACGCCCAGAACCATCGACCCGGTACTTGTGGTTCGGAGTGTCTCCAACCAGCCATAATGTTGTGAGAGTGAAATTATGTCTAAGTCCAGCTTTGGTACATTAGAAGCAACTCTGAAACTTAACCTAAGCGTTTTTCGAAGCTACTTTTTGGCTAACTTCTTATAGGAAGGTCTAGGAGCGCTGAAAATGAACGTGCTCGTCTTTCACTCTTCCCGAGGGACTTAGAAGAATTTTGTGATATTTTTTATTAAAATGGTGTATAAGGGTATATATATAAATATATTTTATGCACTGTATATGAGCTGGCGATTTCTAAGTCTGTGGTTCCGAGAGGGGGTAACCAGGCTCACTAATAAAGGTCAAGCCACTTGGCTGCCAGAATGCCCTGCTTCAGCACAGACCAGAAAGGCATTGTGATAAGCGTATCCCCGGTATAGTCAGGGGTTAATGGGAGTCATCCCCGTCCCCCCCAGTATACGCCCAGAACCATGGACCCGGTACTTGTGGTTCGGACTGTCTCCAACCAGCCATAATGTTGTGAGAGTGAAATTATGTCTAAGTCCAGCTTTGGTACATTAGAAGCAACTCTGAAACTTAACCTAAGCGTTTTTCGAAGCTACTTTTTGGCTAACTTCTTATAGGAAGGTCTAGGAGCGCTGAAAATGAACGTGCGCGTCTTTCACTCTTCCCGAGGGACTTAGAAGAATTTTGTGATATTTTTTATTAAAATGGTGTATAAGGGTATATATAGAAATATATTTTATGCACTGTATATGAGCTGGCGATTTCTAAGTCTGTGGTTCCGAGAGGGGGTAACCAGGCTCACTAATAAAGGTCAAGCCACTTGGTTTCCAGAATGCCCTGCTTCAGCACAGACCAGAAAGGCATTGTGATAAGCGTATCCCCGGTATAGTCAGGGGTTAATGGGAGTCGCCCCCGTCCCCCCAGTATACGGCCAGAACCATTTACCCGGTACTTGTGCTTCGGACTATCTCCAACCAGCCATAATGTTGTGAGAGTGAAATTATGTCTAAGTCCAGCTTTGGTACATTAGAAGCAACTCTGAAACTTAACCTAAGCGTTTTTCGAAGCTACTTACTTTTTGGCTAACTTCTTATAGGAAGGTCTAGGAGCGCTGAAAATGAACGTGCGCGTCTTTCACTCTTCCCGAGGGACTTAGAAGAATTTTGTGATATTTTTTATCAAAATGGTGTATAAGGGTATATATATAAATATATTATATAAATATATTTTATGCACTGTATATGAGCTGGCGATTTCTAAGTCTGTGGTTCCGAGAGGGGGTAACCAGGCTCACTAATAAAGGTCAAGCCACTTGGCTGCCAGAATGCCCTGCTTCAGCACAGACCAGAAAGGCATTGTGATAAGCGTATCCCCGGTATAGTCAGGGGTTAATGGGAGTCGTCCCCGTCCCCCCAGTATACGCCCAGAACCATCGACCCGGTACTTGTGGTTCGGAGTGTCTCCAACCAGCCATAATGTTGTGAGAGTGAAATTATGTCTAAGTCCAGCTTTGGTACATTAGAAGCAACTCTGAAACTTAACCTAAGCGTTTTTCGAAGCTACTTTTTGGCTAACTTCTTATAGGAAGGTCTAGGAGCGCTGAAAATGAACGTGCTCGTCTTTCACTCTTCCCGAGGGACTTAGAAGAATTTTGTGATATTTTTTATTAAAATGGTGTATAAGGGTATATATATAAATATATTTTATGCACTGTATATGAGCTGGCGATTTCTAAGTCTGTGGTTCCGAGAGGGGGTAACCAGGCTCACTAATAAAGGTCAAGCCACTTGGCTGCCAGAATGCCCTGCTTCAGCACAGACCAGAAAGGCATTGTGATAAGCGTATCCCCGGTATAGTCAGGGGTTAATGGGAGTCGTCCCCGTCCCCCCCAGTATACGCCCAGAACCATGGACCCGGTACTTGTGGTTCGGACTGTCTCCAACCAGCCATAATGTTGTGAGAGTCAAATTATGTCTAAGTCCAGCTTTGGTACATTAGAAGCAACTCTGAAACTTAACCTAAGCGTTTTTCGAAGCTACTTACTTTTTGGCTAACTTCTTATAGGAAGGTCTAGGAGCGCTGAAAATGAACGTGCGCGTCTTTCACTCTTCCCGAGGGACTTAGAAGAATTTTGTGATATTTTTTATTAAAATGGTGTATAAGGGTATATATATAAATATATTATATAAATATATTTTATGCACTGTATATGAGCTGGCGATTTCTAAGTCTGTGGTTCCGAGAGGGGGTAACCAGGCTCACTAATAAAGGTCAAGCCACTTGGCTGCCAGAATGCCCTGCTTCAGCACAGACCAGAAAGGCATTGTGATAAGCGTATCCCCGGTATAGTCAGGGGTTAATGGGAGTCGTCCCCGTCCCCCCAGTATACGCCCAGAACCATCGACCCGGTACTTGTGGTTCGGAGTGTCTCCAACCAGCCATAATGTTGTGAGAGTGAAATTATGTCTAAGTCCAGCTTTGGTACATTAGAAGCAACTCTGAAACTTAACCTAAGCGTTTTTCGAAGCTACTTTTTGGCTAACTTCTTATAGGAAGGTCTAGGAGCGCTGAAAATGAACGTGCTCGTCTTTCACTCTTCCCGAGGGACTTAGAAGAATTTTGTGATATTTTTTATTAAAATGGTGTATAAGGGTATATATATAAATATATTTTATGCACTGTATATGAGCTGGCGATTTCTAAGTCTGTGGTTCCGAGAGGGGGTAACCAGGCTCACTAATAAAGGTCAAGCCACTTGGCTGCCAGAATGCCCTGCTTCAGCACAGACCAGAAAGGCATTGTGATAAGCGTATCCCCGGTATAGTCAGGGGTTAATGGGAGTCGTCCCCGTCCCCCCCAGTATACGCCCAGAACCATGGACCCGGTACTTGTGGTTCGGACTGTCTCCAACCAGCCATAATGTTGTGAGAGTGAAATTATGTCTAAGTCCAGCTTTGGTACATTAGAAGCAACTCTGAAACTTAACCTAAGCGTTTTTCGAAGCTACTTTTTGGCTAACTTCTTATAGGAAGGTCTGGGAGCGCTGAAAATGAACGTGCGCGTCTTTTACTCTTCCCGAGGGACTTAGAAGAATTTTGTGATATTTTTTATTAAAATGGTGTATAAGGGTATATATATATAAATATATTATATAAATATATTTTATGCACTGTATATGAGCTGGCGATTTCTAAGTCTGTGGTTCCGAGAGGGGGTAACCAGGCTCACTAATAAAGGTCAAGCCACTTGGCTGCCAGAATGCCCTGCTTCAGCACAGACCAGAAAGGCATTGTGATAAGCGTATCCCCGGTATAGTCAGGGGTTAATGGGAGTCGTCCCCGTCCCCCCAGTATACGCCCAGAACCATCGACCCGGTACTTGTGGTTCAGACTGTCTCCAACCAGCCATAATGTTGTGAGAGTGAAATTATGTCTAAGTCCAGCTTTGGTACATTAGAAGCAACTCTGAAACTTAACATAAGCGTTTTTCGAAGCTACTTTTTGGCTAACTTCTTATAGGAAGGTCTAGGAGCTCTGAAAATGAAAGTGCGCGTCTTTCACTCTTCCCGAGGGACTTAGAAGAATTTTGTGATATTTTTTATTAAAATGGTGTATAAGGGTATATATATATAAATATATTAAATAAATATATTTTATGCACTGTATATGAGCTGGCGATTTCTAAGTCTGTGGTTCCGAGAGGGGGTAACCAGGCTCACTAATAAAGGTCAAGCCACTTGGCTGCCAGAATGCCCTGCTTCAGCACAGACCAGAAAGGCATTGTGATAAGCTTATCCCCGGTATAGTCAGGGGTTAATGGGAGTCGTCCCTGTCCCCCCAGTATACGCCCAGAACCATCGACCCGGTACTTGTGGTTCGGACTGTCTCCAACCAGCCATAATGTTGTGAGAGTGAAATTATGTCTAAGTCCAGCTTTGGTACATTAGAAGCAACTCTGAAACTTAACCTAAGCGTTTTTCGAAGCTACTTTTTGGCTAACTTCTTATAGGAAGGTCTAGGAGCGCTGAAAATGAACGTGCGCGTCTTTCACTCTTCCCGAGGGACTTAGAAGAATTTTGTGATATTTTTTATTAAAATGGTGTATAAGGGTATATATAGAAATATATTTTATGCACTGTATATGAGCTGGCGATTTCTAAGTCTGTGGTTCCGAGAGGGGGTAACCAGGCTCACTAATAAAGGTCAAGCCACTTGGTTTCCAGAATGCCCTGCTTCAGCACAGACCAGAAAGGCATTGTGATAAGCGTATCCCCGGTATAGTCAGGGGTTAATGGGAGTCGCCCCCGTCCCCCCAGTATACGGCCAGAACCATTTACCCGCTACTTGTGCTTCGGACTGTCTCCAACCAGCCATAATGTTGTGAGAGTGAAATTATGTCTAAGTCCAGCTTTGGTACATTAGAAGCAACTCTGAAACTTAACCTAAGCGTTTTTCGAAGCTACTTACTTTTTGGCTAACTTCTTATAGGAAGGTCTAGGAGCGCTGAAAATGAACGTGCGCGTCTTTCACTCTTCCCGAGGGACTTAGAAGAATTTTGTGATATTTTTTATTAAAATGGTGTATAAGGGTATATATATAAATATATTATATAAATATATTTTATGCACTGTATATGAGCTGGCGATTTCTAAGTCTGTGGTTCCGAGAGGGGGTAACCAGGCTCACTAATAAAGGTCAAGCCACTTGGCTGCCAGAATGCCCTGCTTCAGCACAGACCAGAAAGGCATTGTGATAAGCGTATCCCCGGTATAGTCAGGGGTTAATGGGAGTCGTCCCCGTCCCCCCAGTATACGCCCAGAACCATCGACCCGGTACTTGTGGTTCGGAGTGTCTCCAACCAGCCATAATGTTGTGAGAGTGAAATTATGTCTAAGTCCAGCTTTGGTACATTAGAAGCAACTCTGAAACTTAACCTAAGCGTTTTTCGAAGATACTTTTTGGCTAACTTCTTATAGGAAGGTCTAGGAGCGCTGAAAATGAACGTGCTCGTCTTTCACTCTTCCCGAGGGACTTAGAAGAATTTTGTGATATTTTTTATTAAAATGGTGTATAAGGGTATATATATAAATATATTTTATGCACTGTATATGAGCTGGCGATTTCTAAGTCTGTGGTTCCGAGAGGGGGTAACCAGGCTCACTAATAAAGGTCAAGCCACTTGGCTGCCAGAATGCCCTGCTTCAGCACAGACCAGAAAGGCATTGTGATAAGCGTATCCCCGGTATAGTCAGGGGTTAATGGGAGTCGTCCCCGTCCCCCCCAGTATACGCCCAGAACCATGGACCCGGTACTTGTGGTTCGGACTGTCTCCAACCAGCCATAATGTTGTGAGAGTCAAATTATGTCTAAGTCCAGCTTTGGTACATTAGAAGCAACTCTGAAACTTAACCTAAGCGTTTTTCGTTGCTACTTTTTGGCTAACTTCTTATAGGAAGGTCTAGGAGCTCTGAAAATGAACGTGCGCGTCTTTCACTCTTCCCAAGGGACTTAGAAGAATTTTGTGATATTTTTTATTAAAATGGTGTATAAGGGTATATATATAAATATATTTTATGCACTGTATATGAGCTGGCGATTTCTAAGTCTGTGGTTCCGAGAGGGGGTAACCAGGCTCACTAATAAAGGTCAAGCCATTTGGCTGCCAGAATGCCCTGCTTCAGCACAGACCAGAAAGGCATTGTGATAAGCGTATCCCCGGTATAGTCAGGGGTTAATGGGAGTCGTCCCCGTCCCCCCCAGTATACGCCCAGAACCATGGACCCGGTACTTGTGGTTCGGACTGTCTCCAACCAGCCATAATGTTGTGAGAGTGAAATTATGTCTAAGTCCAGCTTTGGTACATTAGAAGCAACTCTGAAACTTAACCTAAGCGTTTTTCGAAGCTACTTACTTTTTGGCTAACTTCTTATAGGAAGGTCTAGGAGCGCTGAAAATGAACGTGCGCGTCTTTCACTCTTCCCGAGGGACTTAGAAGAATTTTGTGATATTTTTTATTAAAATGGTGTATAAGGGTATATATATAAATATATTATATAAATATATTTTATGCACTGTATATGAGCTGGCGATTTCTAAGTCTGTGGTTCCGAGAGGGGGTAACCAGGCTCACTAATAAAGGTCAAGCCACTTGGCTGCCAGAATGCCCTGCTTCAGCACAGACCAGAAAGGCATTGTGATAAGCGTATCCCCGGTATAGTCAGGGGTTAATGGGAGTCGTCCCCGTCCCCCCAGTATACGCCCAGAACCATCGATCCGGTACTTGTGGTTCGGAGTGTCTCCAACCAGCCATAATGTTGTGAGAGTGAAATTATGTCTAAGTCCAGCTTTGGTACATTAGAAGCAACTCTGAAACTTAACCTAAGCGTTTTTCGAAGCTACTTTTTGGCTAACTTCTTATAGGAAGGTCTAGGAGCGCTGAAAATGAACGTGCTCGTCTTTCACTCTTCCCGAGGGACTTAGAAGAATTTTGTGATATTTTTTATTAAAATGGTGTATAAGGGTATATATATAAATATATTTTATGCACTGTATATGAGCTGGCGATTTCTAAGTCTGTGGTTCCGAGAGGGGGTAACCAGGCTCACTAATAAAGGTCAAGCCACTTGGCTGCCAGAATGCCCTGCTTCAGCACAGACCAGAAAGGCATTGTGATAAGCGTATCCCCGGTATAGTCAGGGGTTAATGGGAGTCGTCCCCGTCCCCCCCAGTATACGCCCAGAACCATGGACCCGGTACTTGTGGTTCGGACTGTCTCCAACCAGCCATAATGTTGTGAGAGTCAAATTATGTCTAAGTCCAGCTTTGGTACATTAGAAGCAACTCTGAAACTTAACCTAAGCGTTTTTCGTTGCTACTTTTTGGCTAACTTCTTATAGGAAGGTCTAGGAGCTCTGAAAATGAACGTGCGCGTCTTTCACTCTTCCCAAGGGACTTAGAAGAATTTTGTGATATTTTTTATTAAAATGGTGTATAAGGGTATATATATAAATATATTTTATGCACTGTATATGAGCTGGCGATTTCTAAGTCTGTGGTTCCGAGAGGGGGTAACCAGGCTCACTAATAAAGGTCAAGCCATTTGGCTGCCAGAATGCCCTGCTTCAGCACAGACCAGAAAGGCATTGTGATAAGCGTATCCCCGGTATAGTCAGGGGTTAATGGGAGTCGTCCCCGTCCCCCCCAGTATACGCCCAGAACCATGGACCCGGTACTTGTGGTTCGGACTGTCTCCAACCAGCCATAATGTTGTGAGAGTGAAATTATGTCTAAGTCCAGCTTTGGTACATTAGAAGCAACTCTGAAACTTAACCTAAGCGTTTTTCGTTGCTACTTTTTGGCTAACTTCTTATAGGAAGGTCTAGGAGCTCTGAAAATGAACGTGCGCGTCTTTCACTCTTCCCAAGGGACTTCGAAGAATTTTGTGATATTTTTTATTAAAATGGTGTATAAGGGTATATATATAAATATATTTTATGCACTGTATATGAGCTGGCGATTTCTAAGTCTGTGGTTCCGAGAGGGGGTAACCAGGCTCACTAATAAAGGTCAAGCCACTTGGCTGCCAGAATGCCCTGCTTCAGCACAGACCAGAAAGGCATTGTGATAAGCGTATCCCCGGTATAGTCAGGGGTTAATGGGAGTCGTCCCCGTCCCCCCAGTATACGCCCAGAACCATCGACCCAGTACTTGTGGTTCGGACTGTCTCCAACCAGCCATAATGTTGTGAGAGTGAAATTATGTCGAAGTCCAGCTTTGGTACATTAGAAGCAACTCTGAAACTTAACCTAAGCGTTTTTCGAAGCTACTTTTTGGCTAACTTCTTATAGGAAGGTCTAGGAGCGCTGAAAATGAACGTGCGCGTCTTTCACTCTTCCAGAGGGACTTAGAAGAATTTTGTGATATTTTTTATTAAAATGGTGTATAAGGGTATATATATAAATATATTATATAAATATATTTTATGCACTGTATATGAGCTGGCGATTTCTAAGTCTGTGGTTCCGAGAGGGGGTAACCAGGCTCACTAATAAAGGTCAAGCCACTTGGCTGCCAGAATGCCCTGCTTCAGCACAGACCAGAAAGGCATTGTGATAAGCGTATCCCCGGTATAGTCAGGGGTTAATGGGAGTCGTCCCCGTCCCCCCAGTATACGCCCAGAACCATCGACCCAGTACTTGTGGTTCGGACTGTCTCCAACCAGCCATAATGTTGTGAGAGTGAAATTATGTCGAAGTCCAGCTTTGGTACATTAGAAGCAACTCTGAAACTTAACCTAAGCGTTTTTCGAAGCTACTTTTTGGCTAACTTCTTATAGGAAGGTCTAGGAGCGCTGAAAATGAACGTGCGCGTCTTTCACTCTTCCAGAGGGACTTAGAAGAATTTTGTGATATTTTTTATTAAAATGGTGTATAAGGGTATATATATAAATATATTATATAAATATATTTTATGCACTGTATATGAGCTGGCGATTTCTAAGTCTGTGGTTCCGAGAGGGGGTAACCAGGCTCACTAATAAAGGTCAAGCCACTTGGCTGCCAGAATGCCCTGCTTCAGCACAGACCAGAAAGGCATTGTGATAAGCGTATCCCCGGTATAGTCAGGGGTTAATGGGAGTCGTCCACGTCCCCCCAGTATACGCCCAGAACCATCGACCCAGTACTTGTGGTTCGGACTGTCTCCAACCAGCCATAATGTTGTGAGAGTAAAATTATGTCTAAGTCCAGCTTTGGTACATTAGAAGCAACTCTGAAACTTAACCTAAGCGTTTTTCGAAGCTACTTTTTGGCTAACTTCTTATAGGAAGGTCTGGGAGCGCTGAAAATGAACGTGCGCGTCTTTCACTCTTCCCGAGGGACTTAGAAGAATTTTGTGATATTTTTTATTAAAATGGTGTATAAGGGTATATATATAAATATATTATATAAATATATTTTATGCACTGTATATGAGCTGGCGATTTCTAAGTCTGTGGTTCCGAGAGGGGGTAACCAGGCTCACTAATAAAGGTCAAGCCACTTGGCTGCCAGAATGCCCTGCTTCAGCACAGACCAGAAAGGCATTGTGATAAGCGTATCCCCGGTATAGTCAGGGGTTAATGGGAGTCGTCCCCGTCCCCCCCAGTATACGCCCAGAACCATGGACCCGGTACTTGTGGTTCGGACTGTCTCCAACCAGCCATAATGTTGTGAGAGTGAAATTATGTCTAAGTCCAGCTTTGGTACATTAGAAGCAACTCTGAAACTTAACCTAAGCGTTTTTCGAAGCTACTTTTTGGCTAACTTCTTATAGGAAGGTGTAGGAACGCTGAAAATGAACGTGCGCATCTTTCACTCTTCCCGAGGGACTTAGAAGAATTTTGTGATATTTTTTATTAAAATGGTGTATAAGGGTATATATATAAATATATTATATAAATATATTTTATGCACTGTATATGAGCTGGCGATTTCTAAGTCTGTGGTACCGAGAGGGGGTAACCAGGCTCACTAATAAAGGTCAAGCCACTTGGCTGCCAGAATGCCCTGCTTCAGCACAGACCAGAAAGGCATTGTGATAAGCGTATCCCCGGTATAGTCAGGGGTTAATGGGAGTCGTCCCCGTCCCCCCCAGTATACGCCCAGAACCATGGACCCGGTACTTGTGGTTCGGACTGTCTCCAACCAGCCATAATGTTGTGAGAGTGAAATTATGTCTAAGTCCAGCTTTGGAACATTAGAAGCAACTCTGAAACTTAACCTAAGCGTTTTTCGAAGCTACTTTTTGGCTAACTTCTTATAGGAAGGTCTAGGAGCTCTGAAAATGAACGTGCGCGTCTTTCACTCTTCCCGAGGGACTTAGAAGAATTTTGTGATATTTTTTATTAAAATGGTGTATAAGGGTATATATATAAATATATTTTATGCACTGTATATGAGCTGGCGATTTCTAAGTCTGTGGTTCCGAGAGGGGGTAACCAGGCTCACTAATAAAGGTCAAGCCACTTGGCTGCCAGAATGCCCTGCTTCAGCACAGACCAGAAAGGCATTATGATAAGCGTATCCCCGGTATAGTCAGGGGTTAATGGGAGTCGTCCCCGTCCCCCCAGTATACGCCCAGAACCATGGACCCGGTACTTGTGGTTCAGACTGTCTCCAACCAGCCATAATGTTGTGAGAGTGAAATTATGTCTAAGTCCAGCTTTGGTACATTAGAAGCAACTCTGAAACTTAACCTAAGCGTTTTTCGAAGCTACTTTTTGGCTAACTTCTTATAGGAAGGTGTAGGAACGCTGAAAATGAACGTGCGCATCTTTCACTCTTCCCGAGGGACTTAGAAGAATTTTGTGATATTTTTTATTAAAATGGTGTATAAGGGTATATATATAAATATATTATATAAATATATTTTATGCACTGTATATGAGCTGGCGATTTCTAAGTCTGTGGTTCCGAGAGGGGGTAACCAGGCTCACTAATAAAGGTCAAGCCACTTGGCTGCCAGAATGCCCTGCTTCAGCACAGACCAGAAAGGCATTGTGATAAGCGTATCCCCGGTATAGTCAGGGGTTAATGGGAGTCGTCCCCGTCCCCCCCAGTATACGCCCAGAACCATGGACCCGGTACTTGTGGTTCGGACTGTCTCCAACCAGCCATAATGTTGTGAGAGTGAAATTATGTCTAAGTCCAGCTTTGGAACATTAGAAGCAACTCTGAAACTTAACCTAAGCGTTTTTCGAAGCTACTTTTTGGCTAACTTCTTATAGGAAGGTCTAGGAACGCTGAAAATGAACGTGCGCATCTTTCACTCTTCCCGAGGGACTTAGAAGAATTTTGTGATATTTTTTATTAAAATGGTGTATAAGGGTATATATATAAATATATTAAATAAATATATTTTATGCACTGTATATGAGCTGGCGATTTCTAAGTCTGTGGTTCCGAGAGGGGGTAACCAGGCTCACTAATAAAGGTCAAGCCACTTGGCTGCCAGAATGCCCTGCTTCAGCACAGACCAGAAAGGCATTGTGATAAGCGTATCCCCGGTATAGTCAGGGGTTAATGGGAGTCGTCCCCGTCCCCCCAGTATACGCCCAGAACCATCGACCCGGTACTTGTGGTTCAGACTGTCTCCAACCAGCCATAATGTTGTGAGAGTGAAATTATGTCTAAGTCCAGCTTTGGTACATTAGAAGCAACTCTGAAACTTAACCTAAGCGTTTTTCGAAGCTACTTTTTGGCTAACTTCTTATAGGAAGGTCAAGGAGCTCTGAAAATGAACGTGCGCGTCTTTCACTCTTCCCGAGGGACTTAGAAGAATTTTGTGATATTTTTTATTAAAATGGTGTATAAGGGTATATATATAAATATATTTTATGCACTGTATATGAGCTGGCGATTTCTAAGTCTGTGGTTCCGAGAGGGGGAAACCAGGCTCACTAATAAAGGTCAAGCCACTTGGCTGCCAGAACGCCCTGCTTCAGCACAGACCAGAAAGGCATTATGATAAGCGTATCCCCGGTATAGTCAGGGGTTAATGGGAGTCGTCCCCGTCCCCCCAGTATACGCCCAGAACCATGGACCCGGTACTTGTGGTTCAGACTGTCTCCAACCAGCCATAATGTTGTGAGAGTGAAATTATGTCTAAGTCCAGCTTTGGTACATTAGAAGCAACTCTGAAACTTAACCTAAGCGTTTTTCGAAGCTACTTTTTGGCTAACTTCTTATAGGAAGGTGTAGGAACGCTGAAAATGAACGTGCGCATCTTTCACTCTTCCCGAGGGACTTAGAAGAATTTTGTGATATATTTTATTAAAATGGTGTATAAGGGTATATATATAAATATATTATATAAATATATTTTATGCACTGTATATGAGCTGGCGATTTCTAAGTCTGTGGTTCCGAGAGGGGGTTACCAGGCTCACTAATAAAGGTCAAGCCACTTGGCTGCCAGAATGCCCTGCTTCAGCACAGACCAGAAAGGCATTGTGATAAGCGTATCCCCGGTATAGTCAGGTGTTAATGGGAGTCGCCCCCGTCCCCCCAGTATACGGCCAGAACCATGGACCCGGTACTTGTGCTTCGGACTGTCTCCAACCAGCCATAATGTTGTGAGAGTGAAATTATGTCTAAGTCCAGCTTTGGTACATTAGAAGCAACTCTGAAACTTAACCTAAGCGTTTTTCGAAGCTACTTTTTGGCTAACTTCTTATAGGAAGGTGTAGGAACGCTGAAAATGAACGTGCGCATCTTTCACTCTTCCCGAGGGACTTAGAAGAATTTTGTGATATTTTTTATTAAAATGGTGTATAAGGGTATATATATAAATATATTATATAAATATATTTTATGCACTGTATATGAGCTGGCGATTTCTAAGTCTGTGGTTCCGAGAGGGGGTAACCAGGCTCACTAATAAAGGTCAAGCCACTTGGCTGCCAGAATGCCCTGCTTCAGCACAGACCAGAAAGGCATTGTGATAAGCGTATCCCCGGTATAGTCAGGGGTTAATGGGAGTCGTCCCCGTCCCCCCCAGTATACGCCCAGAACCATGGACCCGGTACTTGTGGTTCGGACTGTCTCCAACCAGCCATAATGTTGTGAGAGTGAAATTATGTCTAAGTCCAGCTTTGGAACATTAGAAGCAACTCTGAAACTTAACCTAAGCGTTTTTCGAAGCTACTTTTTGGCTAACTTCTTATAGGAAGGTCTGGGAACGCTGAAAATGAACGTGCGCATCTTTCACTCTTCCCGAGGGACTTAGAAGAAATTTGTGATATTTTTTATTAAAATGGTGTATAAGGGTATATATATAAATATATTAAATAAATATATTTTATGCACTGTATATGAGCTGGCGATTTCTAAGTCTGTGGTTCCGAGAGGGGGTAACCAGGCTCACTAATAAAGGTCAAGCCACTTGGCTGCCAGAATGCCCTGCTTCAGCACAGACCAGAAAGGCATTGTGATAAGCGTATCCCCGGTATAGTCAGGGGTTAATGGGAGTCGTCCCCGTCCCCCCAGTATACGCCCAGAACCATCGACCCGGTACTTGTGGTTCAGACTGTCTCCAACCAGCCATAATGTTGTGAGAGTGAAATTATGTCTAAGTCCAGCTTTGGTACATTAGAAGCAACTCTGAAACTTAACCTAAGCGTTTTTCGAAGCTACTTTTTGGCTAACTTCTTATAGGAAGGTCAAGGAGCTCTGAAAATGAACGTGCGCGTCTTTCACTCTTCCCGAGGGACTTAGAAGAATTTTGTGATATTTTTTATTAAAATGGTGTATAAGGGTATATATATAAATATATTTTATGCACTGTATATGAGCTGGCGATTTCTAAGTCTGTGGTTCCGAGAGGGGGTAACCAGGCTCACTAACAAAGGTCAAGCCACTTGGCTGCCAGAATGCCCTGCTTCAGCACAGACCAGAAAGGCATTGTGATAAGCGTATCCCCGGTATAGTCAGGGGTTAATGGGAGTCCCCCCCGTCCCCCCCAGTATACGCCCAGAACCATGGACCCGGTACTTGTGGTTCGGACTGTCTCCAACCAGCCATAATGTTGTGAGAGTCAAATTATGTCTAAGTCCAGCTTTGGTACATTAGAAGCAACTCTGAAACTTAACCTAAGCGTTTTTCGAAGCTACTTTTTGGCTAACTTCTTATAGGAAGGTCTAGGAGCTCTGAAAATGAACGTGCGCGTCTTTCACTCTTCCCGAGGGACTTAGAAGAATTTTGTGATATTTTTTATTAAAATGGTGTATAAGGGTATATATATAAATATATTTTATGCACTGTATATGAGCTGGCGATTTCTAAGTCTGTGGTTCCGAGAGGGGGTAACCAGGCTCACTAATAAAGGTCAAGCCACTTGGCTGCCAGAATGCCCTGCTTCAGCACAGACCAGAAAGGCATTATGATAAGCGTATCCCCGGTATAGTCAGGGGTTAATGGGAGTCGTCCCCGTCCCCCCAGTATACGCCCAGAACCATGGACCCGGTACTTGTGGTTCAGACTGTCTCCAACCAGCCATAATGTTGTGAGAGTGAAATTATGTCTAAGTCCAGCTTTGGTACATTAGAAGCAACTCTGAAACTTAACCTAAGCGTTTTTCGAAGCTACTTTTTGGCTAACTTCTTATAGGAAGGTGTAGGAACGCTGAAAATGAACGTGCGCATCTTTCACTCTTCCCGAGGGACTTAGAAGAATTTTGTGATATTTTTTATTAAAATGGTGTATAAGGGTATATATATAAATATATTATATAAATATATTTTATGCACTGTATATGAGCTGGCGATTTCTAAGTCTGTGGTTCCGAGAGGGGGTAACCAGGCTCACTAATAAAGGTCAAGCCACTTGGCTGCCAGAATGCCCTGCTTCAGCACAGACCAGAAAGGCATTGTGATAAGCGTATCCCCGGTATAGTCAGGGGTTAATGGGAGTCGTCCCCGTCCCCCCCAGTATACGCCCAGAACCATGGACCTGGTACTTGTGGTTCGGACTGTCTCCAACCAGCCATAATGTTGTGAGAGTCAAATTATGTCTAAGTCCAGCTTTGGTACATTAGAAGCAACTCTGAAACTTAACCTAAGCGTTTTTCGAAGCTACTTACTTTTTGGCTAACTTCTTATAGGAAGGTCTAGGAGCGCTGAAAATGAACGTGCGCGTCTTTCACTCTTCCCGAGGGACTTAGAAGAATTTTGTGATATTTTTTATTAAAATGGTGTATAAGGGTATATATATAAATATATTATATAAATATATTTTATGCACTGTATATGAGCTGGCGATTTCTAAGTCTGTGGTTCCGAGAGGGGGTAACCAGGCTCACTAATAAAGGTCAAGCCACTTGGCTGCCAGAATGCCCTGCTTCAGCACAGACCAGAAAGGCATTGTGATAAGCGTATCCCCGGTATAGTCAGGGGTTAATGGGAGTCGTCCCCGTCCCCCCAGTATACGCCCAGAACCATCGACCCGGTACTTGTGGTTCGGAGTGTCTCCAACCAGCCATAATGTTGTGAGAGTGAAATTATGTCTAAGTCCAGCTTTGGTACATTAGAAGCAACTCTGAAACTTAACCTAAGCGTTTTTCGAAGCTACTTTTTGGCTAACTTCTTATAGGAAGGTCTAGGAGCGTTGAAAATGAACGTGCTCGTCTTTCACTCTTCCCGAGGGACTTAGAAGAATTTTGTGATATTTTTTATTAAAATGGTGTATAAGGGTATATATATAAATATATTTTATGCACTGTATATGAGCTGGCGATTTCTAAGTCTGTGGTTCCGAGAGGGGGTAACCAGGCTCACTAATAAAGGTCAAGCCACTTGGCTGCCAGAATGCCCTGCTTCAGCACAGACCAGAAAGGCATTGTGATAAGCGTATCCCCGGTATAGTCAGGGGTTAATGGGAGTCGTCCCCGTCCCCCCCAGTATACGCCCAGAACCATGGACCCGGTACTTGTGGTTCGGACTGTCTCCAACCAGCCATAATGTTGTGAGAGTGAAATTATGTCTAAGTCCAGCTTTGGTACATTAGAAGCAACTCTGAAACTTAACCTAAGCGTTTTTCGAAGCTACTTTTTGGCTAACTTCTTATAGGAAGGTCTGGGAGCGCTGAAAATGAACGTGCGCGTCTTTTACTCTTCCCGAGGGACTTAGAAGAATTTTGTGATATTTTTTATTAAAATGGTGTATAAGGGTATATATATATAAATATATTATATAAATATATTTTATGCACTGTATATGAGCTGGCGATTTCTAAGTCTGTGGTTCCGAGAGGGGGTAACCAGGCTCACTAATAAAGGTCAAGCCACTTGGCTGCCAGAATGCCCTGCTTCAGCACAGACCAGAAAGGCATTGTGATAAGCGTATCCCCGGTATAGTCAGGGGTTAATGGGAGTCGTCCCCGTCCCCCCAGTATACGCCCAGAACCATCGACCCGGTACTTGTGGTTCAGACTGTCTCCAACCAGCCATAATGTTGTGAGAGTGAAATTATGTCTAAGTCCAGCTTTGGTACATTAGAAGCAACTCTGAAACTTAACATAAGCGTTTTTCGAAGCTACTTTTTGGCTAACTTCTTATAGGAAGGTCTAGGAGCTCTGAAAATGAAAGTGCGCGTCTTTCACTCTTCCCGAGGGACTTAGAAGAATTTTGTGATATTTTTTATTAAAATGGTGTATAAGGGTATATATATATAAATATATTAAATAAATATATTTTATGCACTGTATATGAGCTGGCGATTTCTAAGTCTGTGGTTCCGAGAGGGGGTAACCAGGCTCACTAATAAAGGTCAAGCCACTTGGCTGCCAGAATGCCCTGCTTCAGCACAGACCAGAAAGGCATTGTGATAAGCTTATCCCCGGTATAGTCAGGGGTTAATGGGAGTCGTCCCTGTCCCCCCAGTATACGCCCAGAACCATCGACCCGGTACTTGTGGTTCGGACTGTCTCCAACCAGCCATAATGTTGTGAGAGTGAAATTATGTCTAAGTCCAGCTTTGGTACATTAGAAGCAACTCTGAAACTTAACCTAAGCGTTTTTCGAAGCTACTTTTTGGCTAACTTCTTATAGGAAGGTCTAGGAGCGCTGAAAATGAACGTGCGCGTCTTTCACTCTTCCCGAGGGACTTAGAAGAATTTTGTGATATTTTTTATTAAAATGGTGTATAAGGGTATATATAGAAATATATTTTATGCACTGTATATGAGCTGGCGATTTCTAAGTCTGTGGTTCCGAGAGGGGGTAACCAGGCTCACTAATAAAGGTCAAGCCACTTGGTTTCCAGAATGCCCTGCTTCAGCACAGACCAGAAAGGCATTGTGATAAGCGTATCCCCGGTATAGTCAGGGGTTAATGGGAGTCGCCCCCGTCCCCACAGTATACGGCCAGAACCATTTACCCGCTACTTGTGCTTCGGACTGTCTCCAACCAGCCATAATGTTGTGAGAGTGAAATTATGTCTAAGTCCAGCTTTGGTACATTAGAAGCAACTCTGAAACTTAACCTAAGCGTTTTTCGAAGCTACTTACTTTTTGGCTAACTTCTTATAGGAAGGTCTAGGAGCGCTGAAAATGAACGTGCGCGTCTTTCACTCTTCCCGAGGGACTTAGAAGAATTTTGTGATATTTTTTATTAAAATGGTGTATAAGGGTATATATATAAATATATTATATAAATATATTTTATGCACTGTATATGAGCTGGCGATTTCTAAGTCTGTGGTTCCGAGAGGGGGTAACCAGGCTCACTAATAAAGGTCAAGCCACTTGGCTGCCAGAATGCCCTGCTTCAGCACAGACCAGAAAGGCATTGTGATAAGCGTATCCCCGGTATAGTCAGGGGTTAATGGGAGTCGTCCCCGTCCCCCCAGTATACGCCCAGAACCATCGATCCGGTACTTGTGGTTCGGAGTGTCTCCAACCAGCCATAATGTTGTGAGAGTGAAATTATGTCTAAGTCCAGCTTTGGTACATTAGAAGCAACTCTGAAACTTAACCTAAGCGTTTTTCGAAGCTACTTTTTGGCTAACTTCTTATAGGAAGGTCTAGGAGCGCTGAAAATGAACGTGCTCGTCTTTCACTCTTCCCGAGGGACTTAGAAGAATTTTGTGATATTTTTTATTAAAATGGTGTATAAGGGTATATATATAAATATATTTTATGCACTGTATATGAGCTGGCGATTTCTAAGTCTGTGGTTCCGAGAGGGGGTAACCAGGCTCACTAATAAAGGTCAAGCCACTTGGCTGCCAGAATGCCCTGCTTCAGCACAGACCAGAAAGGCATTGTGATAAGCGTATCCCCGGTATAGTCAGGGGTTAATGGGAGTCGTCCCCGTCCCCCCCAGTATACGCCCAGAACCATGGACCCGGTACTTGTGGTTCGGACTGTCTCCAACCAGCCATAATGTTGTGAGAGTCAAATTATGTCTAAGTCCAGCTTTGGTACATTAGAAGCAACTCTGAAACTTAACCTAAGCGTTTTTCGTTGCTACTTTTTGGCTAACTTCTTATAGGAAGGTCTAGGAGCTCTGAAAATGAACGTGCGCGTCTTTCACTCTTCCCAAGGGACTTAGAAGAATTTTGTGATATTTTTTATTAAAATGGTGTATAAGGGTATATATATAAATATATTTTATGCACTGTATATGAGCTGGCGATTTCTAAGTCTGTGGTTCCGAGAGGGGGTAACCAGGCTCACAAATAAAGGTCAAGCCATTTGGCTGCCAGAATGCCCTGCTTCAGCACAGACCAGAAAGGCATTGTGATAAGCGTATCCCCGGTATAGTCAGGGGTTAATGGGAGTCGTCCCCGTCCCCCCCAGTATACGCCCAGAACCATGGACCCGGTACTTGTGGTTCGGACTGTCTCCAACCAGCCATAATGTTGTGAGAGTGAAATTATGTCTAAGTCCAGCTTTGGTACATTAGAAGCAACTCTGAAACTTAACCGAAGCGTTTTTCGAAGCTACTTACTTTTTGGCTAACTTCTTATAGGAAGGTCTAGGAGCGCTGAAAATGAACGTGCGCGTCTTTCACTCTTCCCGAGGGACTTAGAAGAATTTTGTGATATTTTTTATTAAAATGGTGTATAAGGGTATATATATAAATATATTATATAAATATATTTTATGCACTGTATATGAGCTGGCGATTTCTAAGTCTGTGGTTCCGAGAGGGGGTAACCAGGCTCACTAATAAAGGTCAAGCCACTTGGCTGCCAGAATGCCCTGCTTCAGCACAGACCAGAAAGGCATTGTGATAAGCGTATCCCCGGTATAGTCAGGGGTTAATGGGAGTCGTCCCCGTCCCCCCAGTATACGCCCAGAACCATCGATCCGGTACTTGTGGTTCGGAGTGTCTCCAACCAGCCATAATGTTGTGAGAGTGAAATTATGTCTAAGTCCAGCTTTGGTACATTAGAAGCAACTCTGAAACTTAACCTAAGCGTTTTTCGAAGCTACTTTTTGGCTAACTTCTTATAGGAAGGTCTAGGAGCGCTGAAAATGAACGTGCTCGTCTTTCACTCTTCCCGAGGGACTTAGAAGAATTTTGTGATATTTTTTATTAAAATGGTGTATAAGGGTATATATATAAATATATTTTATGCACTGTATATGAGCTGGCGATTTCTAAGTCTGTGGTTCCGAGAGGGGGTAACCAGGCTCACTAATAAAGGTCAAGCCACTTGGCTGCCAGAATGCCCTGCTTCAGCACAGACCAGAAAGGCATTGTGATAAGCGTATCCCCGGTATAGTCAGGGGTTAATGGGAGTCGTCCCCGTCCCCCCCAGTATACGCCCAGAACCATGGACCCGGTACTTGTGGTTCGGACTGTCTCCAACCAGCCATAATGTTGTGAGAGTCAAATTATGTCTAAGTCCAGCTTTGGTACATTAGAAGCAACTCTGAAACTTAACCTAAGCGTTTTTCGTTGCTACTTTTTGGCTAACTTCTTATAGGAAGGTCTAGGAGCTCTGAAAATGAACGTGCGCGTCTTTCACTCTTCCCAAGGGACTTAGAAGAATTTTGTGATATTTTTTATTAAAATGGTGTATAAGGGTATATATATAAATATATTTTATGCACTGTATATGAGCTGGCGATTTCTAAGTCTGTGGTTCCGAGAGGGGGTAACCAGGCTCACTAATAAAGGTCAAGCCATTTGGCTGCCAGAATGCCCTGCTTCAGCACAGACCAGAAAGGCATTGTGATAAGCGTATCCCCGGTATAGTCAGGGGTTAATGGGAGTCGTCCCCGTCCCCCCCAGTATACGCCCAGAACCATGGACCCGGTACTTGTGGTTCGGACTGTCTCCAACCAGCCATAATGTTGTGAGAGTGAAATTATGTCTAAGTCCAGCTTTGGTACATTAGAAGCAACTCTGAAACTTAACCTAAGCGTTTTTCGTTGCTACTTTTTGGCTAACTTCTTATAGGAAGGTCTAGGAGCTCTGAAAATGAACGTGCGCGTCTTTCACTCTTCCCAAGGGACTTCGAAGAATTTTGTGATATTTTTTATTAAAATGGTGTATAAGGGTATATATATAAATATATTTTATGCACTGTATATGAGCTGGCGATTTCTAAGTCTGTGGTTCCGAGAGGGGGTAACCAGGCTCACTAATAAAGGTCAAGCCACTTGGCTGCCAGAATGCCCTGCTTCAGCACAGACCAGAAAGGCATTGTGATAAGCGTATCCCCGGTATAGTCAGGGGTTAATGGGAGTCGTCCCCGTCCCCCCAGTATACGCCCAGAACCATCGACCCAGTACTTGTGGTTCGGACTGTCTCCAACCAGCCATAATGTTGTGAGAGTGAAATTATGTCGAAGTCCAGCTTTGGTACATTAGAAGCAACTCTGAAACTTAACCTAAGCGTTTTTCGAAGCTACTTTTTGGCTAACTTCTTATAGGAAGGTCTAGGAGCGCTGAAAATGAACGTGCGCGTCTTTCACTCTTCCAGAGGGACTTAGAAGAATTTTGTGATATTTTTTATTAAAATGGTGTATAAGGGTATATATATAAATATATTATATAAATATATTTTATGCACTGTATATGAGCTGGCGATTTCTAAGTCTGTGGTTCCGAGAGGGGGTAACCAGGCTCACTAATAAAGGTCAAGCCACTTGGCTGCCAGAATGCCCTGCTTCAGCACAGACCAGAAAGGCATTGTGATAAGCGTATCCCCGGTATAGTCAGGGGTTAATGGGAGTCGTCCCCGTCCCCCCAGTATACGCCCAGAACCATCGACCCAGTACTTGTGGTTCGGACTGTCTCCAACCAGCCATAATGTTGTGAGAGTGAAATTATGTCGAAGTCCAGCTTTGGTACATTAGAAGCAACTCTGAAACTTAACCTAAGCGTTTTTCGAAGCTACTTTTTGGCTAACTTCTTATAGGAAGGTCTAGGAGCGCTGAAAATGAACGTGCGCGTCTTTCACTCTTCCAGAGGGACTTAGAAGAATTTTGTGATATTTTTTATTAAAATGGTGTATAAGGGTATATATATAAATATATTATATAAATATATTTTATGCACTGTATATGAGCTGGCGATTTCTAAGTCTGTGGTTCCGAGAGGGGGTAACCAGGCTCACTAATAAAGGTCAAGCCACTTGGCTGCCAGAATGCCCTGCTTCAGCACAGACCAGAAAGGCATTGTGATAAGCGTATCCCCGGTATAGTCAGGGGTTAATGGGAGTCGTCCACGTCCCCCCAGTATACGCCCAGAACCATCGACCCAGTACTTGTGGTTCGGACTGTCTCCAACCAGCCATAATGTTGTGAGAGTGAAATTATGTCTAAGTCCAGCTTTGGTACATTAGAAGCAACTCTGAAACTTAACCTAAGCGTTTTTCGAAGCTACTTTTTGGCTAACTTCTTATAGGAAGGTCTAGGAGCGCTGAAAATGAACGTGCGCATCTTTCACTCTTCCCTAGGGACTTAGAAGAATTTTGTGATATTTTTTATTAAAATGGTGTATAAGGGTATATATATAAATATATTTTATGCACTGTATATGAGCTGGCGATTTCTAAGTCTGTGGTTCCGAGAGGGGGTAACCAGGCTCACTAACAAAGGTCAAGCCACTTGGCTGCCAGAATGCCCTGCTTCAGCACAGACCAGAAAGGCATTGTGATAAGCTTATCCCCGGTATAGTCAGGGGTTAATGGGAGTCCCCCCCGTCCCCCCCAGTATACGCCCAGAACCATGGACCCGGTACTTGTGGTTCGGACTGTCTCCAACCAGCCATAATGTTGTGAGAGTCAAATTATGTCTAAGTCCAGCTTTGGTACATTAGAAGCAACTCTGAAACTTAACCTAAGCGTTTTTCGAAGCTACTTTTTGGCTAACTTCTTATAGGAAGGTCTAGGAGCTCTGAAAATGAACGTGCGCGTCTTTCACTCTTCCCGAGGGACTTAGAAGAATTTTGTGATATTTTTTATTAAAATGGTGTATAAGGGTATATATATAAATATATTTTATGCACTGTATATGAGCTGGCGATTTCTAAGTCTGTGGTTCCGAGAGGGGGTAACCAGGCTCACTAATAAAGGTCAAGCCACTTGGCTGCCAGAATGCCCTGCTTCAGCACAGACCAGAAAGGCATTGTGATAAGCGTATCCCCGGTATAGTCAGGGGTTAATGGGAGTCGTCCCCGTCCCCCCCAGTATACGCCCAGAACCATGGACCCGGTACTTGTGGTTCGGACTGTCTCCAACCAGCCATAATGTTGTGAGAGTGAAATTATGTCTAAGTCCAGCTTTGGTACATTAGAAGCAACTCTGAAACTTAACCTAAGCGTTTTTCGAAGCTACTTTTTGGCTAACTTCTTATAGGAAGGTGTAGGAACGCTGAAAATGAACGTGCGCATCTTTCACTCTTCCCGAGGGACTTAGAAGAATTTTGTGATATTTTTTATTAAAATGGTGTATAAGGGTATATATATAAATATATTATATAAATATATTTTATGCACTGTATATGAGCTGGCGATTTCTAAGTCTGTGGTACCGAGAGGGGGTAACCAGGCTCACTAATAAAGGTCAAGCCACTTGGCTGCCAGAATGCCCTGCTTCAGCACAGACCAGAAAGGCATTGTGATAAGCGTATCCCCGGTATAGTCAGGGGTTAATGGGAGTCGTCCCCGTCCCCCCCAGTATACGCCCAGAACCATGGACCCGGTACTTGTGGTTCGGACTGTCTCCAACCAGCCATAATGTTGTGAGAGTGAAATTATGTCTAAGTCCAGCTTTGGAACATTAGAAGCAACTCTGAAACTTAACCTAAGCGTTTTTCGAAGCTACTTTTTGGCTAACTTCTTATAGGAAGGTCTGGGAACGCTGAAAATGAACGTGCGCATCTTTCACTCTTCCCGAGGGACTTAGAAGAAATTTGTGATATTTTTTATTAAAATGGTGTATAAGGGTATATATATAAATATATTAAATAAATATATTTTATGCACTGTATATGAGCTGGCGATTTCTAAGTCTGTGGTTCCGAGAGGGGGTAACCAGGCTCACTAATAAAGGTCAAGCCACTTGGCTGCCAGAATGCCCTGCTTCAGCACAGACCAGAAAGGCATTGTGATAAGCGTATCCCCGGTATAGTCAGGGGTTAATGGGAGTCGTCCCCGTCCCCCCAGTATACGCCCAGAACCATCGACCCGGTACTTGTGGTTCAGACTGTCTCCAACCAGCCATAATGTTGTGAGAGTGAAATTATGTCTAAGTCCAGCTTTGGTACATTAGAAGCAACTCTGAAACTTAACCTAAGCGTTTTTCGAAGCTACTTTTTGGCTAACTTCTTATAGGAAGGTCTAGGAGCTCTGAAAATGAACGTGCGCGTCTTTCACTCTTCCCGAGGGACTTAGAAGAATTTTGTGATATTTTTTATTAAAATGGTGTATAAGGGTATATATATAAATATATTTTATGCACTGTATATGAGCTGGCGATTTCTAAGTCTGTGGTTCCGAGAGGGGGTAACCAGGCTCACTAATAAAGGTCAAGCCACTTGGCTGCCAGAATGCCCTGCTTCAGCACAGACCAGAAAGGCATTATGATAAGCGTATCCCCGGTATAGTCAGGGGTTAATGGGAGTCGTCCCCGTCCCCCCAGTATACGCCCAGAACCATGGACCCGGTACTTGTGGTTCAGACTGTCTCCAACCAGCCATAATGTTGTGAGAGTGAAATTATGTCTAAGTCCAGCTTTGGTACATTAGAAGCAACTCTGAAACTTAACCTAAGCGTTTTTCGAAGCTACTTTTTGGCTAACTTCTTATAGGAAGGTGTAGGAACGCTGAAAATGAACGTGCGCATCTTTCACTCTTCCCGAGGGACTTAGAAGAATTTTGTGATATTTTTTATTAAAATGGTGTATAAGGGTATATATATAAATATATTATATAAATATATTTTATGCACTGTATATGAGCTGGCGATTTCTAAGTCTGTGGTTCCGAGAGGGGGTAACCAGGCTCACTAATAAAGGTCAAGCCACTTGGCTGCCAGAATGCCCTGCTTCAGCACAGACCAGAAAGGCATTGTGATAAGCGTATCCCCGGTATAGTCAGGGGTTAATGGGAGTCGTCCCCGTCCCCCCCAGTATACGCCCAGAACCATGGACCCGGTACTTGTGGTTCGGACTGTCTCCAACCAGCCATAATGTTGTGAGAGTGAAATTATGTCTAAGTCCAGCTTTGGAACATTAGAAGCAACTCTGAAACTTAACCTAAGCGTTTTTCGAAGCTACTTTTTGGCTAACTTCTTATAGGAAGGTCTAGGAACGCTGAAAATGAACGTGCGCATCTTTCACTCTTCCCGAGGGACTTAGAAGAATTTTGTGATATTTTTTATTAAAATGGTGTATAAGGGTATATATATAAATATATTAAATAAATATATTTTATGCACTGTATATGAGCTGGCGATTTCTAAGTCTGTGGTTCCGAGAGGGGGTAACCAGGCTCACTAATAAAGGTCAAGCCACTTGGCTGCCAGAATGCCCTGCTTCAGCACAGACCAGAAAGGCATTGTGATAAGCGTATCCCCGGTATAGTCAGGGGTTAATGGGAGTCGTCCCCGTCCCCCCAGTATACGCCCAGAACCATCGACCCGGTACTTGTGGTTCAGACTGTCTCCAACCAGCCATAATGTTGTGAGAGTGAAATTATGTCTAAGTCCAGCTTTGGTACATTAGAAGCAACTCTGAAACTTAACCTAAGCGTTTTTCGAAGCTACTTTTTGGCTAACTTCTTATAGGAAGGTCTAGGAGCTCTGAAAATGAACGTGCGCGTCTTTCACTCTTCCCGAGGGACTTAGAAGAATTTTGTGATATTTTTTATTAAAATGGTGTATAAGGGTATATATATAAATATATTTTATGCACTGTATATGAGCTGGCGATTTCTAAGTCTGTGGTTCCGAGAGGGGGTAACCAGGCTCACTAATAAAGGTCAAGCCACTTGGCTGCCAGAATGCCCTGCTTCAGCACAGACCAGAAAGGCATTATGATAAGCGTATCCCCGGTATAGTCAGGGGTTAATGGGAGTCGTCCCCGTCCCCCCAGTATACGCCCAGAACCATGGACCCGGTACTTGTGGTTCAGACTGTCTCCAACCAGCCATAATGTTGTGAGAGTGAAATTATGTCTAAGTCCAGCTTTGGTACATTAGAAGCAACTCTGAAACTTAACCTAAGCGTTTTTCGAAGCTACTTTTTGGCTAACTTCTTATAGGAAGGTGTAGGAACGCTGAAAATGAACGTGCGCATCTTTCACTCTTCCCGAGGGACTTAGAAGAATTTTGTGATATTTTTTATTAAAATGGTGTATAAGGGTATATATATAAATATATTATATAAATATATTTTATGCACTGTATATGAGCTGGCGATTTCTAAGTCTGTGGTTCCGAGAGGGGGTAACCAGGCTCACTAATAAAGGTCAAGCCACTTGGCTGCCAGAATGCCCTGCTTCAGCACAGACCAGAAAGGCATTGTGATAAGCGTATCCCCGGTATAGTCAGGGGTTAATGGGAGTCGTCCCCGTCCCCCCCAGTATACGCCCAGAACCATGGACCCGGTACTTGTGGTTCGGACTGTCTCCAACCAGCCATAATGTTGTGAGAGTGAAATTATGTCTAAGTCCAGCTTTGGAACATTAGAAGCAACTCTGAAACTTAACCTAAGCGTTTTTCGAAGCTACTTTTTGGCTAACTTCTTATAGGAAGGTCTAGGAACGCTGAAAATGAACGTGCGCATCTTTCACTCTTCCCGAGGGACTTAGAAGAATTTTGTGATATTTTTTATTAAAATGGTGTATAAGGGTATATATATAAATATATTAAATAAATATATTTTATGCACTGTATATGAGCTGGCGATTTCTAAGTCTGTGGTTCCGAGAGGGGGTAACCAGGCTCACTAATAAAGGTCAAGCCACTTGGCTGCCAGAATGCCCTGCTTCAGCACAGACCAGAAAGGCATTGTGATAAGCGTATCCCCGGTATAGTCAGGGGTTAATGGGAGTCGTCCCCGTCCCCCCAGTATACGCCCAGAACCATCGACCCGGTACTTGTGGTTCAGACTGTCTCCAACCAGCCATAATGTTGTGAGAGTGAAATTATGTCTAAGTCCAGCTTTGGTACATTAGAAGCAACTCTGAAACTTAACCTAAGCGTTTTTCGAAGCTACTTTTTGGCTAACTTCTTATAGGAAGGTCAAGGAGCTCTGAAAATGAACGTGCGCGTCTTTCACTCTTCCCGAGGGACTTAGAAGAATTTTGTGATATTTTTTATTAAAATGGTGTATAAGGGTATATATATAAATATATTTTATGCACTGTATATGAGCTGGCGATTTCTAAGTCTGTGGTTCCGAGAGGGGGAAACCAGGCTCACTAATAAAGGTCAAGCCACTTGGCTGCCAGAACGCCCTGCTTCAGCACAGACCAGAAAGGCATTATGATAAGCGTATCCCCGGTATAGTCAGGGGTTAATGGGAGTCGTCCCCGTCCCCCCAGTATACGCCCAGAACCATGGACCCGGTACTTGTGGTTCAGACTGTCTCCAACCAGCCATAATGTTGTGAGAGTGAAATTATGTCTAAGTCCAGCTTTGGTACATTAGAAGCAACTCTGAAACTTAACCTAAGCGTTTTTCGAAGCTACTTTTTGGCTAACTTCTTATAGGAAGGTGTAGGAACGCTGAAAATGAACGTGCGCATCTTTCACTCTTCCCGAGGGACTTAGAAGAATTTTGTGATATATTTTATTAAAATGGTGTATAAGGGTATATATATAAATATATTATATAAATATATTTTATGCACTGTATATGAGCTGGCGATTTCTAAGTCTGTGGTTCCGAGAGGGGGTTACCAGGCTCACTAATAAAGGTCAAGCCACTTGGCTGCCAGAATGCCCTGCTTCAGCACAGACCAGAAAGGCATTGTGATAAGCGTATCCCCGGTATAGTCAGGTGTTAATGGGAGTCGCCCCCGTCCCCCCAGTATACGGCCAGAACCATGGACCCGGTACTTGTGCTTCGGACTGTCTCCAACCAGCCATAATGTTGTGAGAGTGAAATTATGTCTAAGTCCAGCTTTGGTACATTAGAAGCAACTCTGAAACTTAACCTAAGCGTTTTTCGAAGCTACTTTTTGGCTAACTTCTTATAGGAAGGTGTAGGAACGCTGAAAATGAACGTGCGCATCTTTCACTCTTCCCGAGGGACTTAGAAGAATTTTGTGATATTTTTTATTAAAATGGTGTATAAGGGTATATATATAAATATATTATATAAATATATTTTATGCACTGTATATGAGCTGGCGATTTCTAAGTCTGTGGTTCCGAGAGGGGGTAACCAGGCTCACTAATAAAGGTCAAGCCACTTGGCTGCCAGAATGCCCTGCTTCAGCACAGACCAGAAAGGCATTGTGATAAGCGTATCCCCGGTATAGTCAGGGGTTAATGGGAGTCGTCCCCGTCCCCCCCAGTATACGCCCAGAACCATGGACCCGGTACTTGTGGTTCGGACTGTCTCCAACCAGCCATAATGTTGTGAGAGTGAAATTATGTCTAAGTCCAGCTTTGGAACATTAGAAGCAACTCTGAAACTTAACCTAAGCGTTTTTCGAAGCTACTTTTTGGCTAACTTCTTATAGGAAGGTCTGGGAACGCTGAAAATGAACGTGCGCATCTTTCACTCTTCCCGAGGGACTTAGAAGAAATTTGTGATATTTTTTATTAAAATGGTGTATAAGGGTATATATATAAATATATTAAATAAATATATTTTATGCACTGTATATGAGCTGGCGATTTCTAAGTCTGTGGTTCCGAGAGGGGGTAACCAGGCTCACTAATAAAGGTCAAGCCACTTGGCTGCCAGAATGCCCTGCTTCAGCACAGACCAGAAAGGCATTGTGATAAGCGTATCCCCGGTATAGTCAGGGGTTAATGGGAGTCGTCCCCGTCCCCCCAGTATACGCCCAGAATCATCGACCCGGTACTTGTGGTTCAGACTGTCTCCAACCAGCCATAATGTTGTGAGAGTGAAATTATGTCTAAGTCCAGCTTTGGTACATTAGAAGCAACTCTGAAACTTAACCTAAGCGTTTTTCGAAGCTACTTTTTGGCTAACTTCTTATAGGAAGGTCAAGGAGCTCTGAAAATGAACGTGCGCGTCTTTCACTCTTCCCGAGGGACTTAGAAGAATTTTGTGATATTTTTTATTAAAATGGTGTATAAGGGTATATATATAAATATATTTTATGCACTGTATATGAGCTGGCGATTTCTAAGTCTGTGGTTCCGAGAGGGGGTAACCAGGCTCACTAACAAAGGTCAAGCCACTTGGCTGCCAGAATGCCCTGCTTCAGCACAGACCAGAAAGGCATTGTGATAAGCGTATCCCCGGTATAGTCAGGGGTTAATGGGAGTCCCCCCCGTCCCCCCCAGTATACGCCCAGAACCATGGACCCGGTACTTGTGGTTCGGACTGTCTCCAACCAGCCATAATGTTGTGAGAGTCAAATTATGTCTAAGTCCAGCTTTGGTACATTAGAAGCAACTCTGAAACTTAACCTAAGCGTTTTTCGAAGCTACTTTTTGGCTAACTTCTTATAGGAAGGTCTAGGAGCTCTGAAAATGAACGTGCGCGTCTTTCACTCTTCCCGAGGGACTTAGAAGAATTTTGTGATATTTTTTATTAAAATGGTGTATAAGGGTATATATATAAATATATTTTATGCACTGTATATGAGCTGGCGATTTCTAAGTCTGTGGTTCCGAGAGGGGGTAACCAGGCTCACTAATAAAGGTCAAGCCACTTGGCTGCCAGAATGCCCTGCTTCAGCACAGACCAGAAAGGCATTATGATAAGCGTATCCCCGGTATAGTCAGGGGTTAATGGGAGTCGTCCCCGTCCCCCCAGTATACGCCCAGAACCATGGACCCGGTACTTGTGGTTCAGACTGTCTCCAACCAGCCATAATGTTGTGAGAGTGAAATTATGTCTAAGTCCAGCTTTGGAACATTAGAAGCAACTCTGAAACTTAACCTAAGCGTTTTTCGAAGCTACTTTTTGGCTAACTTCTTATAGGAAGGTCTAGGAACGCTGAAAATGAACGTGCGCATCTTTCACTCTTCCCGAGGGACTTAGAAGAATTTTGTGATATTTTTTATTAAAATGGTGTATAAGGGTATATATATAAATATATTATATAAATATATTTTATGCACTGTATATGAGCTGGCGATTTCTAAGTCTGTGGTTCCGAGAGGGGGTAACCAGGCTCACTAATAAAGGTCAAGCCACTTGGCTGCCAGAATGCCCTGCTTCAGCACAGACCAGAAAGGCATTGTGATAAGCGTATCCCCGGTATAGTCAGGGGTTAATGGGAGTCGTCCCCGTCCCCCCCAGTATACGCCCAGAACCATGGACCCGGTACTTGTGGTTCGGACTGTCTCCAACCAGCCATAATGTTGTGAGAGTGAAATTATGTCTAAGTCCAGCTTTGGAACATTAGAAGCAACTCTGAAACTTAACCTAAGCGTTTTTCGAAGCTACTTTTTGGCTAACTTCTTATAGGAAGGTCTAGGAACGCTGAAAATGAACGTGCGCATCTTTCACTCTTCCCGAGGGACTTAGAAGAATTTTGTGATATTTTTTATTAAAATGGTGTATAAGGGTATATATATAAATATATTAAATAAATATATTTTATGCACTGTATATGAGCTGGCGATTTCTAAGTCTGTGGTTCCGAGAGGGGGTAACCAGGCTCACTAATAAAGGTCAAGCCACTTGGCTGCCAGAATGCCCTGCTTCAGCACAGACCAGAAAGGCATTGTGATAAGCGTATCCCCGGTATAGTCAGGGGTTAATGGGAGTCGTCCCCGTCCCCCCAGTATACGCCCAGAACCATCGACCCGGTACTTGTGGTTCAGACTGTCTCCAACCAGCCATAATGTTGTGAGAGTGAAATTATGTCTAAGTCCAGCTTTGGTACATTAGAAGCAACTCTGAAACTTAACCTAAGCGTTTTTCGAAGCTACTTTTTGGCTAACTTCTTATAGGAAGGTCAAGGAGCTCTGAAAATGAACGTGCGCGTCTTTCACTCTTCCCGAGGGACTTAGAAGAATTTTGTGATATTTTTTATTAAAATGGTGTATAAGGGTATATATATAAATATATTTTATGCACTGTATATGAGCTGGCGATTTCTAAGTCTGTGGTTCCGAGAGGGGGAAACCAGGCTCACTAATAAAGGTCAAGCCACTTGGCTGCCAGAACGCCCTGCTTCAGCACAGACCAGAAAGGCATTATGATAAGCGTATCCCCGGTATAGTCAGGGGTTAATGGGAGTCGTCCCCGTCCCCCCAGTATACGCCCAGAACCATGGACCCGGTACTTGTGGTTCAGACTGTCTCCAACCAGCCATAATGTTGTGAGAGTGAAATTATGTCTAAGTCCAGCTTTGGTACATTAGAAGCAACTCTGAAACTTAACCTAAGCGTTTTTCGAAGCTACTTTTTGGCTAACTTCTTATAGGAAGGTGTAGGAACGCTGAAAATGAACGTGCGCATCTTTCACTCTTCCCGAGGGACTTAGAAGAATTTTGTGATATATTTTATTAAAATGGTGTATAAGGGTATATATATAAATATATTATATAAATATATTTTATGCACTGTATATGAGCTGGCGATTTCTAAGTCTGTGGTTCCGAGAGGGGGTAACCAGGCTCACTAATAAAGGTCAAGCCACTTGGCTGCCAGAATGCCCTGCTTCAGCACAGACCAGAAAGGCATTGTGATAAGCGTATCCCCGGTATAGTCAGGTGTTAATGGGAGTCGCCCCCGTCCCCCCAGTATACGGCCAGAACCATGGACCCGGTACTTGTGCTTCGGACTGTCTCCAACCAGCCATAATGTTGTGAGAGTGAAATTATGTCTAAGTCCAGCTTTGGTACATTAGAAGCAACTCTGAAACTTAACCTAAGCGTTTTTCGAAGCTACTTACTTTTTGGCTAACTTCTTATAGGAAGGTCTAGGAGCGCTGAAAATGAACGTGCGCGTCTTTCACTCTTCCCGAGGGACTTAGAAGAATTTTGTGATATTTTTTATTAAAATGGTGTATAAGGGTATATATATAAATATATTATATAAATATATTTTATGCACTGTATATGAGCTGGCGATTTCTAAGTCTGTGGTTCCGAGAGGGGGTAACCAGGCTCACTAATAAAGGTCAAGCCACTTGGCTGCCAGAATGCCCTGCTTCAGCACAGACCAGAAAGGCATTGTGATAAGCGTATCCCCGGTATAGTCAGGGGTTAATGGGAGTCGTCCCCGTCCCCCCAGTATACGCCCAGAACCATCGACCCGGTACTTGTGGTTCAGACTGTCTCCAACCAGCCATAATGTTGTGAGAGTGAAATTATGTCTAAGTCCAGCTTTGGTACATTAGAAGCAACTCTGAAACTTAACCTAAGCGTTTTTCGAAGCTACTTTTTGGCTAACTTCTTATAGGAAGGTGTAGGAACGCTGAAAATGAACGTGCGCATCTTTCACTCTTCCCGAGGGACTTAGAAGAATTTTGTGATATTTTTTATTAAAATGGTGTATAAGGGTATATATATAAATATATTATATAAATATATTTTATGCACTGTATATGAGCTGGCGATTTCTAAGTCTGTGGTTCCGAGAGGGGGTAACCAGGCTCACTAATAAAGGTCAAGCCACTTGGCTGCCAGAATGCCCTGCTTCAGCACAGACCAGAAAGGCATTGTGATAAGCGTATCCCCGGTATAGTCAGGGGTTAATGGGAGTCGTCCCCGTCCCCCCCAGTATACGCCCAGAACCATGGACCCGGTACTTGTGGTTCGGACTGTCTCCAACCAGCCATAATGTTGTGAGAGTGAAATTATGTCTAAGTCCAGCTTTGGAACATTAGAAGCAACTCTGAAACTTAACCTAAGCGTTTTTCGAAGCTACTTTTTGGCTAACTTCTTATAGGAAGGTCTAGGAACGCTGAAAATGAACGTGCGCATCTTTCACTCTTCCCGAGGGACTTAGAAGAATTTTGTGATATTTTTTATTAAAATGGTGTATAAGGGTATATATATAAATATATTAAATAAATATATTTTATGCACTGTATATGAGCTGGCGATTTCTAAGTCTGTGGTTCCGAGAGGGGGTAACCAGGCTCACTAATAAAGATCAAGCCACTTGGCTGCCAGAATGCCCTGCTTCAGCACAGACCAGAAAGGCATTGTGATAAGCGTATCCCCGGTATAGTCAGGGGTTAATGGGAGTCGTCCCCGTCCCCCCAGTATACGCCCAGAACCATCGACCCGGTACTTGTGGTTCAGACTGTCTCCAACCAGCCATAATGTTGTGAGAGTGAAATTATGTCTAAGTCCAGCTTTGGTACATTAGAAGCAACTCTGAAACTTAACCTAAGCGTTTTTCGAAGCTACTTTTTGGCTAACTTCTTATAGGAAGGTCAAGGAGCTCTGAAAATGAACGTGCGCGTCTTTCACTCTTCCCGAGGGACTTAGAAGAATTTTGTGATATTTTTTATTAAAATGGTGTATAAGGGTATATATATAAATATATTTTATGCACTGTATATGAGCTGGCGATTTCTAAGTCTGTGGTTCCGAGAGGGGGAAACCAGGCTCACTAATAAAGGTCAAGCCACTTGGCTGCCAGAACGCCCTGCTTCAGCACAGACCAGAAAGGCATTATGATAAGCGTATCCCCGGTATAGTCAGGGGTTAATGGGAGTCGTCCCCGTCCCCCCAGTATACGCCCAGAACCATGGACCCGGTACTTGTGGTTCAGACTGTCTCCAACCAGCCATAATGTTGTGAGAGTGAAATTATGTCTAAGTCCAGCTTTGGTACATTAGAAGCAACTCTGAAACTTAACCTAAGCGTTTTTCGAAGCTACTTTTTGGCTAACTTCTTATAGGAAGGTGTAGGAACGCTGAAAATGAACGTGCGCATCTTTCACTCTTCCCGAGGGACTTAGAAGAATTTTGTGATATATTTTATTAAAATGGTGTATAAGGGTATATATATAAATATATTATATAAATATATTTTATGCACTGTATATGAGCTGGCGATTTCTAAGTCTGTGGTTCCGAGAGGGGGTAACCAGGCTCACTAATAAAGGTCAAGCCACTTGGCTGCCAGAATGCCCTGCTTCAGCACAGACCAGAAAGGCATTGTGATAAGCGTATCCCCGGTATAGTCAGGTGTTAATGGGAGTCGCCCCCGTCCCCCCAGTATACGGCCAGAACCATGGACCCGGTACTTGTGCTTCGGACTGTCTCCAACCAGCCATAATGTTGTGAGAGTGAAATTATGTCTAAGTCCAGCTTTGGTACATTAGAAGCAACTCTGAAACTTAACCTAAGCGTTTTTCGAAGCTACTTTTTGGCTAACTTCTTATAGGAAGGTCAAGGAGCTCTGAAAATGAACGTGCGCGTCTTTCACTCTTCCCGAGGGACTTAGAAGAATTTTGTGATATTTTTTATTAAAATGGTGTATAAGGGTATATATATAAATATATTTTATGCACTGTATATGAGCTGGCGATTTCTAAGTCTGTGGTTCCGAGAGGGGGAAACCAGGCTCACTAATAAAGGTCAAGCCACTTGGCTGCCAGAACGCCCTGCTTCAGCACAGACCAGAAAGGCATTATGATAAGCGTATCCCCGGTATAGTCAGGGGTTAATGGGAGTCGTCCCCGTCCCCCCAGTATACGCCCAGAACCATGGACCCGGTACTTGTGGTTCAGACTGTCTCCAACCAGCCATAATGTTGTGAGAGTGAAATTATGTCTAAGTCCAGCTTTGGTACATTAGAAGCAACTCTGAAACTTAACCTAAGCGTTTTTCGAAGCTACTTTTTGGCTAACTTCTTATAGGAAGGTGTAGGAACGCTGAAAATGAACGTGCGCATCTTTTACTCTTCCCGAGGGACTTAGAAGAATTTTGTGATATATTTTATTAAAATGGTGTATAAGGGTATATATATAAATATATTATATAAATATATTTTATGCACTGTATATGAGCTGGCGATTTCTAAGTCTGTGGTTCCGAGAGGGGGTAACCAGGCTCACTAATAAAGGTCAAGCCACTTGGCTGCCAGAATGCCCTGCTTCAGCACAGACCAGAAAGGCATTGTGATAAGCGTATCCCCGGTATAGTCAGGTGTTAATGGGAGTCGCCCCCGTCCCCCCAGTATACGGCCAGAACCATGGACCCGGTACTTGTGCTTCGGACTGTCTCCAACCAGCCATAATGTTGTGAGAGTGAAATTATGTCTAAGTCCAGCTTTGGTACATTAGAAGCAACTCTGAAACTTAACCTAAGCGTTTTTCGAAGCTACTTACTTTTTGGCTAACTTCTTATAGGAAGGTCTAGGAGCGCTGAAAATGAACGTGCGCGTCTTTCACTCTTCCCGAGGGACTTAGAAGAATTTTGTGATATTTTTTATTAAAATGGTGTATAAGGGTATATATATAAATATATTATATAAATATATTTTATGCACTGTATATGAGCTGGCGATTTCTAAGTCTGTGGTTCCGAGAGGGGGTAACCAGGCTCACTAATAAAGGTCAAGCCACTTGGCTGCCAGAATGCCCTGCTTCAGCACAGACCAGAAAGGCATTGTGATAAGCGTATCCCCGGTATAGTCAGGGGTTAATGGGAGTCGTCCCCGTCCCCCCAGTATACGCCCAGAACCATCGACCCAGTACTTGTGGTTCGGACTGTCTCCAACCAGCCATAATGTTGTGAGAGTGAAATTATGTCGAAGTCCAGCTTTGGTACATTAGAAGCAACTCTGAAACTTAACCTAAGCGTTTTTCGAAGCTACTTTTTGGCTAACTTCTTATAGGAAGGTCTAGGAGCGCTGAAAATGAACGTGCGCGTCTTTCACTCTTCCCGAGGGACTTAGAAGAATTTTGTGATATTTTTTATTAAAATGGTGTATAAGGGTATATATATATAAATATATTATATAAATATATTTTATGCACTGTATATGAGCTGGCGATTTCTAAGTCTGTGGTTCCGAGAGGGGGTAACCAGGCTCACTAATAAAGGTCAAGCCACTTGGCTGCCAGAATGCCCTGCTTCAGCACAGACCAGAAAGGCATTGTGATAAGCGTATCCCCGGTATAGTCAGGGGTTAATGGGAGTCGTCCCCGTCCCCCCAGTATACGCCCAGAACCATCGACCCAGTACTTGTGGTTCGGACTGTCTCCAACCAGCCATAATGTTGTGAGAGTGAAATTATGTCTAAGTCCAGCTTTGGTACATTAGAAGCAACTCTGAAACTTAACCTAAGCGTTTTTCGAAGCTACTTTTTGGCTAACTTCTTATAGGAAGGTCTAGGAGCGCTGAAAATGAACGTGCGCGTCTTTCACTCTTCCCTAGGGACTTAGAAGAATTTTGTGATATTTTTTATTAAATGGTGTATAAGGGTATATATATAAATATATTTTATGCACTGTATATGAGCTGGCGATTTCTAAGTCTGTGGTTCCGAGAGGGGGTAACCAGGCTCACTAACAAAGGTCAAGCCACTTGGCTGCCAGAATGCCCTGCTTCAGCACAGACCAGAAAGGCATTGTGATAAGCGTATCCCCGGTATAGTCAGGGGTTAATGGGAGTCCCCCCCGTCCCCCCCAGTATACGCCCAGAACCATGGACCCGGTACTTGTGGTTCGGACTGTCTCCAACCAGCCATAATGTTGTGAGAGTCAAATTATGTCTAAGTCCAGCTTTGGTACATTAGAAGCAACTCTGAAACTTAACCTAAGCGTTTTTCGAAGCTACTTTTTGGCTAACTTCTTATAGGAAGGTCTAGGAGCTCTGAAAATGAACGTGCGCGTCTTTCACTCTTCCCGAGGGACTTAGAAGAATTTTGTGATATTTTTTATTAAAATGGTGTATAAGGGTATATATATAAATATATTATATAAATATATTTTATGCACTGTATATGAGCTGGCGATTTCTAAGTCTGTGGTTCCGAGAGGGGGTAACCAGGCTCACTAATAAAGGTCAAGCCACTTGGCTGCCAGAATGCCCTGCTTCAGCACAGACCAGAAAGGCATTGTGATAAGCGTATCCCCGGTATAGTCAGGTGTTAATGGGAGTCGCCCCCGTCCCCCCAGTATACGGCCAGAACCATGGACCCGGTACTTGTGCTTCGGACTGTCTCCAACCAGCCATAATGTTGTGAGAGTGAAATTATGTCTAAGTCCAGCTTTGGTACATTAGAAGCAACTCTGAAACTTAACCTAAGCGTTTTTCGAAGCTACTTTTTGGCTAACTTCTTATAGGAAGGTCAAGGAGCTCTGAAAATGAACGTGCGCGTCTTTCACTCTTCCCGAGGGACTTAGAAGAATTTTGTGATATTTTTTATTAAAATGGTGTATAAGGGTATATATATAAATATATTTTATGCACTGTATATGAGCTGGCGATTTCTAAGTCTGTGGTTCCGAGAGGGGGAAACCAGGCTCACTAATAAAGGTCAAGCCACTTGGCTGCCAGAACGCCCTGCTTCAGCACAGACCAGAAAGGCATTATGATAAGCGTATCCCCGGTATAGTCAGGGGTTAATGGGAGTCGTCCCCGTCCCCCCAGTATACGCCCAGAACCATGGACCCGGTACTTGTGGTTCAGACTGTCTCCAACCAGCCATAATGTTGTGAGAGTGAAATTATGTCTAAGTCCAGCTTTGGTACATTAGAAGCAACTCTGAAACTTAACCTAAGCGTTTTTCGAAGCTACTTTTTGGCTAACTTCTTATAGGAAGGTGTAGGAACGCTGAAAATGAACGTGCGCATCTTTTACTCTTCCCGAGGGACTTAGAAGAATTTTGTGATATATTTTATTAAAATGGTGTATAAGGGTATATATATAAATATATTATATAAATATATTTTATGCACTGTATATGAGCTGGCGATTTCTAAGTCTGTGGTTCCGAGAGGGGGTAACCAGGCTCACTAATAAAGGTCAAGCCACTTGGCTGCCAGAATGCCCTGCTTCAGCACAGACCAGAAAGGCATTGTGATAAGCGTATCCCCGGTATAGTCAGGTGTTAATGGGAGTCGCCCCCGTCCCCCCAGTATACGGCCAGAACCATGGACCCGGTACTTGTGCTTCGGACTGTCTCCAACCAGCCATAATGTTGTGAGAGTGAAATTATGTCTAAGTCCAGCTTTGGTACATTAGAAGCAACTCTGAAACTTAACCTAAGCGTTTTTCGAAGCTACTTACTTTTTGGCTAACTTCTTATAGGAAGGTCTAGGAGCGCTGAAAATGAACGTGCGCGTCTTTCACTCTTCCCGAGGGACTTAGAAGAATTTTGTGATATTTTTTATTAAAATGGTGTATAAGGGTATATATATAAATATATTATATAAATATATTTTATGCACTGTATATGAGCTGGCGATTTCTAAGTCTGTGGTTCCGAGAGGGGGTAACCAGGCTCACTAATAAAGGTCAAGCCACTTGGCTGCCAGAATGCCCTGCTTCAGCACAGACCAGAAAGGCATTGTGATAAGCGTATCCCCGGTATAGTCAGGGGTTAATGGGAGTCGTCCCCGTCCCCCCAGTATACGCCCAGAACCATCGACCCAGTACTTGTGGTTCGGACTGTCTCCAACCAGCCATAATGTTGTGAGAGTGAAATTATGTCTAAGTCCAGCTTTGGTACATTAGAAGCAACTCTGAAACTTAACCTAAGCGTTTTTCGAAGCTACTTTTTGGCTAACTTCTTATAGGAAGGTCTAGGAGCGCTGAAAATGAACGTGCGCGTCTTTCACTCTTCCCTAGGGACTTAGAAGAATTTTGTGATATTTTTTATTAAATGGTGTATAAGGGTATATATATAAATATATTTTATGCACTGTATATGAGCTGGCGATTTCTAAGTCTGTGGTTCCGAGAGGGGGTAACCAGGCTCACTAACAAAGGTCAAGCCACTTGGCTGCCAGAATGCCCTGCTTCAGCACAGACCAGAAAGGCATTGTGATAAGCGTATCCCCGGTATAGTCAGGGGTTAATGGGAGTCCCCCCCGTCCCCCCCAGTATACGCCCAGAACCATGGACCCGGTACTTGTGGTTCGGACTGTCTCCAACCAGCCATAATGTTGTGAGAGTCAAATTATGTCTAAGTCCAGCTTTGGTACATTAGAAGCAACTCTGAAACTTAACCTAAGCGTTTTTCGAAGCTACTTTTTGGCTAACTTCTTATAGGAAGGTCTAGGAGCTCTGAAAATGAACGTGCGCGTCTTTCACTCTTCCCGAGGGACTTAGAAGAATTTTGTGATATTTTTTATTAAAATGGTGTATAAGGGTATATATATAAATATATTTTATGCACTGTATATGAGCTGGCGATTTCTAAGTCTGTGGTTCCGAGAGGGGGTAACCAGGCTCACTAATAAAGGTCAAGCCACTTGGCTGGCAGAATGCCCTGCTTCAGCACAGACCAGAAAGGCATTGTGATAAGCGTATCCCCGGTAAAGTCAGGGGTTAATGGGAGTCGTCCCCGTCCCCCCAGTATACGCCCAGAACCATGGACCCGGTACTTGTGGTTCAGACTGTCTCCAACCAGCCATAATGTTGTGAGAGTGAAATTATGTCTAAGTCCAGCTTTGCTACATTAGAAGCAACTCTGAAACTTAACCTAAGCGTTTTTCGAAGCTACTTTTTGGCTAACTTCTTATAGGAAGGTCTAGGAACGCTGAAAATGACCGTGCGCATCTTTCACTCTTCCCGAGGGACTTAGAATTTTGTGATATTTTTTATTAAAATGGTGTATAAGGGTATATATATAAATATATTAAATAAATATATTTTATGCACTGTATATGAGCTGGCGATTTCTAAGTCTGTGGTTCCGAGAGGGGGTAACCAGGCTCACTAATAAAGGTCAAGCCACTTGGCTGCCAGAATGCCCTGCTTCAGCACAGACCAGAAAGGCATTGTGATAAGCGTATCCCCGGTATAGTCAGGGGTTAATGGGAGTCGTCCCCGTCCCCCCAGTATACGCCCAGAACCATCGACCCGGTACTTGTGGTTCAGACTGTCTCCAACCAGCCATAATGTTGTGAGAGTGAAATTATGTCTAAGTCAAGCTTTGGTACATTAGAAGCAACTCTGAAACTTAACCTAAGCGTTTTTCGAAGCTACTTTTTGGCTAACTTCTTATAGGAAGGTCTAGGAACGCTGAAAATGAACGTGCGCATCTTTCACTCTTCCCGAGGGACTTAGAAGAATTTTGTGATATTTTTTATTAAAATGGTGTATAAGGGTATATATATAAATATATTATATAAATATATTTTATGCACTGTATATGAGCTGGCGATTTCTAAGTCTGTGGTTCCGAGAGGGGGTAACCAGGCTCACTAATAAAGGTCAAGCCACTTGGCTGCCAGAATGCCCTGCTTCAGCACAGACCAGAAAGGCATTGTGATAAGCGTATCCCCGGTATAGTCAGGGGTTAATGGGAGTCGTCCCCGTCCCCCCCAGTATACGCCCAGAACCATGGACCCGGTACTTGTGGTTCGGACTGTCTCCAACCAGCCATAATGTTGTGAGAATGAAATTATGTCTAAGTCCAGCTTTGGTACATTAGAAGCAACTCTGAAACTTAACCTAAGCGTTTTTCGAAGCTACTTTTTGGCTAACTTCTTATAGGAAGGTCTAGGAACGCTGAAAATGAACGTGCGCATCTTTCATTCTTCCCGAGGGACTTAGAAGAATTTTGTGATATTTTTTATTAAAATGGTGTATAAGGGTATATATATAAATATATTATATAAATATATTTTATGCACTGTATATGAGCTGGCGATTTCTAAGTCTGTGGTTCCGAGAGGGGGTAACCAGGCTCACTAATAAAGGTCAAGCCACTTGGCTGGCAGAATGCCCTGCTTCAGCACAGACCAGAAAGGCATTGTGATAAGCGTATCCCCGGTAAAGTCAGGGGTTAATGGGAGTAATCCCCGTCCCCCCAGTATACGCCCAGAACCATGGACCCGGTACTTGTGGTTCGGACTGTCTCCAACCAGCCATAATGTTGTGAGAGTGAAATTATGTTTAAGTCCAGCTTTGGTACATTAGAAGCAACTCTGAAACTTAACCTAAGCGTTTTTCGAAGCTACTTTTTGGCTAACTTCTTATAGGAAGGTCAAGGAGCTCTGAAAATGAACGTGCGCGTCTTTCACTCTTCCCGAGGGACTTAGAAGAATTTTGTGATATTTTTTATTAAAATGGTGTATAAGGGTATATATAAATATATTATTTAAATATATTTTATGCACTGTATATGAGCTGGCGATTTCTAAGTCTGTGGTTCCGAGAGGGGGTAACCAGGCTCACTAATAAAGGTCAAGCCACTTGGCTGCCAGAATGCCCTGCTTCAGCACAGACCAGAAATGCATTGTGATAAGCGCATCCCCGGTATAGTCAGGGGTTAATGGGAGTCGTCCCCTTCCCCCAGTATACGCCCAGAACCATGGACCCGGTACTTGTGGTTCGGACTGTCTCCAACCAGCCATAATGTTGTGAGAGTGAAATTATGTCTAAGTCCAGCTTTGGTACATTAGAAGCAACTCTGAAACTTAACCTAAGCGTTTTTCGAAGCTACTTTTTGGCTAACTTCTTATAGGAAGGTCTAGGAGCTCTGAAAATGAACGTGCGCGTCTTTCACTCTTCCCGAGGGACTTAGAAGAATTTTGTGATATTTTTTATTAAAATGGTGTATAAGGGTATATATATAAATATATTATATAAATATATTTTATGCACTGTATATGAGCTAGCGATTTCTAAGTCTGTGGTTCCGAGAGGGGGTAACCAGGCTCACTTATAAAGGTCAAGCCACTTGGCTGCCAGAATGCCCTGCTTCAGCACAGACCAGAAAGGCATTGTGATAAGCGTATCCCCGATATAGTCAGGGGTTAATGGGAGTCGTCCTCGTCCCCCCAGTATACGCCCAGAACCATCGACCCGGTACTTGTGGTTCGGACTGTCTTCAACCAGCCATAATGTTGTGAGAGTGAAATTATGTCTAAGTGCAGCTTTGGTACATTAGAAGCAACTCTGAAACTTAACCTAAGCGTTTTTCGAAGCTACTTTTTGGCTAACTTCTTATAGGAAGGTCTAGGAACGCTGAAAATGAACGTGCGCGTCTTTCACTCTTCCCGAGGGACTTAGAAGAATTTTGTGATATTTTTTATTAAAATGGTGTATAAGGGTATATATATATATAAATATATTTTATGCACTGTATATGAGCTGGCGATTTCTAAGTCTGTGGTTCCGAGAGGGGGTAACCAGGCTCACTAATAAAGGTCAAGCCACTTGGCTGCCAGAATGCCCTGCTTCAGCACAGACCAGAAAGGCATTGTGATAAGCGTATCCCCGGTATAGTCAGGGGTTAATGGGAGTCGTCCCCGTCCCCCCCAGTATACGCCCAGAACCATGGACCCGGTACTTGTGGTTCAGACTGTCTCCAACCAGCCATAATGTAGTGAGAGTGAAATTATGTCTAAGTCCAGCTTTGGTACATTAGAAGCAACTCTGAAACTTAACCTAAGCGTTTTTCGAAGCTACTTTTTGGCTAACTTCTTATAGGAAGGTCTAGGAGCTCTGAAAATGAACGTGCGCGTCTTTTACTCTTCCTGAGGGACTTAGAAGAATTTTGTGATATTTTTTATTAAAATGGTGTATAAGGGTATATATATAAATATATTATATAAATATATTTTATGCACTGTATATGAGCTTGCGATTTCTAAGTCTGTGGTTCCGAGAGGGGGTAACCAGGCTCACTAATAAAGGTCAAGCCACTTGGCTGCCAGAATGCCCTGCTTCAGCACAGACCAGAAATGCATTGTGATAAGCGTATCCCCGGTATAGTCAGGGGTTAATGGGAGTCGTCCCCGTCCCCCCCAGTATACGCCCAGAACCATGGACCCGGTACTTGTGGTTCAGACTGTCTCCAACCAGCCATAATGTAGTGAGAGTGAAATTATGTCTAAGTCCAGCTTTGGTACATTAGAAGCAACTCTGAAACTTAACCTAAGCGTTTTTCGAAGCTACTTTTTGGCTAACTTCTTATAGGAAGGTCTAGGAGCTCTGAAAATGAACGTGCGCGTCTTTTACTCTTCCTGAGGGACTTAGAAGAATTTTGTGATATTTTTTATTAAAATGGTGTATAAGGGTATATATATAAATATATTATATAAATATATTTTATGCACTGTATATGAGCTTGCGATTTCTAAGTCTGTGGTTCCGAGAGGGGTAACCAGGCTCACTAATAAAGGTCAAGCCACTTGGCTGCCAGAATGCCCTGCTTCAGCACAGACCAGAAATGCATTGTGATAAGCGTATCCCCGGTATAGTCAGGGGTTAATGGGAGTCGTCCCCGTCTCCCCCAGTATACGCCCAGAACCATGGACCCGGTACTTGTGGTTCGGACTGTCTCCAACCAGCCATAATGTTGTGAGAGTGAAATTATGTCTAAGTCCAGCTTTGGTACATTAGAAGCAACTCTGAAACTTAACCTAAGCGTTTTTCGAAGCTACTTTTTGGCTAACTTCTTATAGGAAGGTCTAGGAGCGCTGAAAATGAACGTGCGCGTCTTTCACTCTTCCCGAGGGACTTAGAAGAATTTTGTGATATTTTTTATTAAAATGGTGTATAAGGGTATATATATAAATATATTTTATGCACTGTATATGAGCTGGCGATTTCTAAGTCTGTGGTTCCGAGAGGGGGTAACCAGGCTCACTAATAAAGGTCAAGCCACTTGGCTGCCAGAATGCCCTGCTTCAGCACAGACCAGAAAGGCATTGTGATAAGCGTATCCCCGGTATAGTCAGGGGTTAATGGGAGTCGTCCCCGTCCCCCCCAGTATACGCCCAGAACCATGGACCCGGTACTTGTGGTTCGGACTGTCTCCAACCAGCCATAATGTTGTGAGAGTCAAATTATGTCTAAGTCCAGCTTTGGTACATTAGAAGCAACTCTGAAACTTAACCTAAGCGTTTTTCGAAGCTACTTTTTGGCTAACTTCTTATAGGAAGGTCTAGGAGCGCTGAAAATGAACGTGCGCGTCTTTCACTCTTCCCGAGGGACTTAGGAGAATTTTGTGATATTTTTTATTAAAATGGTGTATAAGGGTATATATATAAATATATTATATAAATATATTTTATGCACTGTTTATGAGCTGGCGATTTCTAAGTCTGTGGTTCCGAGAGGGGGTAACCAGGCTCACTAATAAAGGTCAAGCCACTTGGCTGCCAGAATGCCCTGCTTCAGCACAGACCAGAAAGGCATTGTGATAAGCGCATCCCCGGTATAGTCAGGGGTTAATGGGAGTCGTCCCCGTCTCCCCAGTATACGCCCAGAACCATCGACCCGGTACTTGTGGTTCAGACTGTCTCCAACCAGCCATAATGTTGTGAGAGTGAAATTATGTGTAAGTCCAGCTTTGGTACATTAGAAGCAACTCTGAAACTTAACCTAAGCGTTTTTCGAAGCTACTTTTTGGCTAACTTCTTATAGGAAGGTCTAGGAGCTCTGAAAATGAACGTGCGCGTCTTTCACTCTTCCCGAGGGACTTAGAAGAATTTTGTGATATTTTTTTATTAAAATGGTGTATAAGGGTATATATAGAAATATATTTTATGCACTGTATATGAGCTGGCGATTTCTAAGTCTGTGGTTCCGAGAGGGGGTAACCAGGCTCACTAATAAAGGTCAAGACACTTGGCTGCCAGAATGCCCTGCTTCAGCACAGACCAGAAAGGCATTGTGATAAGCGTATCCCCGGTATAGTCAGGGGTTAATGGGAGTCGTCCCCGTCCCCCCCAGTATACGCCCAGAACCATGGACCCGGTACTTGTGGTTCGGACTGTCTCCAACCAGCCATAATGTTGTGAGAGTGAAATTATGTCTAAGTCCAGCTTTGGTACATTAGAAGCAACTCTGAAACTTAACCTAAGCGTTTTTCGAAGCTACTTACTTTTTGGCTAACTTCTTATAGGAAGGTCTAGGAGCGCTGAAAATGAACGTGCGCGTCTTTCACTCTTCCCGAGGGACTTAGAAGAATTTTGTGATATTTTTTATTAAAATGGTGTATAAGGGTATATATATAAATATATTATATAAATATATTTTATGCACTGTATATGAGCTGGCGATTTCTAAGTCTGTGGTTCCGAGAGGGGGTAACCAGGCACACTAATAAAGGTCAAGCCACTTGGCTGCCAGAATGCCCTGCTTCAGCACAGACCAGAAAGGCATTGTGATAAGCGTATCCCCGGTATAGTCAGGGGTTAATGGGAGTCGTCCCCGTCCCCCCCAGTATACGCCCAGAACCATGGACCCGGTACTTGTGGTTCGGACTGTCTCCAACCAGCCATAATGTTGTGAGAGTGAAATTATGTCTAAGTCCAGCTTTGGTACATTAGAAGCAACTCTGAAACTTAACCTAAGCGTTTTTCGAAGCTACTTACTTTTTGGCTAACTTCTTATAGGAAGGTCTAGGAGCGCTGAAAATGAACGTGCGCGTCTTTCACTCTTCCCGAGGGACTTAGAAGAATTTTGTGATATTTTTTATTAAAATGGTGTATAAGGGTATATATATAAATATATTATATAAATATATTTTATGCACTCTATACAGTATGAGCTGGCGATTTCTAAGTCTGTGGTTCCGAGAGGGGGTAACCAGGCTCACTAATAAAGGTCAAGCCACTTGGCTGCCAGAATGCCCTGCTTCAGCACAGACCAGAAAGGCATTGTGATAAGCGTATCCCCGGTATAGTCAGGGGTTAATGGGAGTCGTCCCCGTCCCCCCAGTATACGCCCAGAACCATCGACCCGGTACTTGTGGTTCGGACTGTCTCCAACCAGCCATAATGTTGTGAGAGTGAAATTATGTCTAAGTCCAGCTTTGGTACATTAGAAGCAACTCTGAAACTTAACCTAAGCGTTTTTCGAAGATACTTTTTGGCTAACTTCTTATAGGAAGGTCTAGGAGCGCCGAAAATGAACGTGCGCGTCTTTCACTCTTCCCGAGGGACTTAGAAGAATTTTGTGATATTTTTTATTAAAATGGTGTATAAGGGTATATATATATAAATATATTTTATGCACTGTATATGAGCTGGCGATTTCTACGTCTGTGGTTCCGAGAGGGGGTAACCAGGCTCACTAATAAAGGTCAAGCCACTTGGCTGCCAGAATGCCCTGCTTCAGCACAGACCAGAAAGGCATTGTGATAAGCGCATCCCCGGTATAGTCAGGGGTTAATGGGAGTCGTCCCCGTCTCCCCAGTATACGCCCAGAACCATCGACCCGGTACTTGTGGTTCAGACTGTCTCCAACCAGCCATAATGTTGTGAGAGTGAAATTATGTCTAAGTCCAGCTTTGGTACATTAGAAGCAACTCTGAAACTTAACCTAAGCGTTTTTCGAAGCTACTTTTTGGCTAACTTCTTATAGGAAGGTCTAGGAGCTCTGAAAATGAACGTGCGCGTCTTTCACTCTTCCCGAGGGACTTAGAAGAATTTTGTGATATTTTTTTATTAAAATGGTGTATAAGGGTATATATAGAAATATATTTTATGCACTGTATATGAGCTGGCGATTTCTAAGTCTGTGGTTCCGAGAGGGGGTAACCAGGCTCACTAATAAAGGTCAAGCCACTTGGCTGCCAGAATGCCCTGCTTCAGCACAGACCAGAAAGGCATTGTGATAAGCGTATCTCCGGTATAGTCAGGAGTTAATGGGAGTCGTCCCCGTCCCCCCCAGTATACGCCCAGAACCATGGACCCGGTACTTGTGGTTCGGACTGTCTCCAACCAGCCATAATGTTGTGAGAGTGAAATTATGTCTAAGTCCAGCTTTGGTACATTAGAAGCAACTCTGAAACTTAACCTAAGCGTTTTTCGAAGCTACTTACTTTTTGGCTAACTTCTTATAGGAAGGTCTAGGAGCGCTGAAAATGAACGTGCGCGTCTTTCACTCTTCCCGAGGGACTTAGAAGAATTTTGTGATATTTTTTATTAAAATGGTGTATAAGGGTATATATATAAATATATTATATAAATATATTTTATGCACTGTATATGAGCTGGCGATTTCTAAGTCTGTGGTTCCGAGAGGGGGTAACCAGGCTCACTAATAAAGGTCAAGCCACTTGGCTGCCAGAATGCCCTGCTTCAGCACAGACCAGAAAGGCATTGTGATAAGCGCATCCCCGGTATAGTCAGGGGTTAATGGGAGTCGTCCCCGTCTCCCCAGTATACGCCCAGAACCATCGACCCGGTACTTGTGGTTCAGACTGTCTCCAACCAGCCATAATGTTGTGAGAGTGAAATTATGTCTAAGTCCAGCTTTGGTACATTAGAAGCAACTCTGAAACTTAACCTAAGCGTTTTTCGAAGCTACTTTTTGGCTAACTTCTTATAGGAAGGTCTAGGAGCTCTGAAAATGAACGTGCGCGTCTTTCACTCTTCCCGAGGGACTTAGAAGAATTTTGTGATATTTTTTTATTAAAATGGTGTATAAGGGTATATATAGAAATATATTTTATGCACTGTATATGAGCTGGCGATTTCTAAGTCTGTGGTTCCGAGAGGGGGTAACCAGGCTCACTAATAAAGGTCAAGCCACTTGGCTGCCAGAATGCCCTGCTTCAGCACAGACCAGAAAGGCATTGTGATAAGCGTATCTCCGGTATAGTCAGGAGTTAATGGGAGTCGTCCCCGTCCCCCCCAGTATACGCCCAGAACCATGGACCCGGTACTTGTGGTTCGGACTGTCTCCAACCAGCCATAATGTTGTGAGAGTGAAATTATGTCTAAGTCCAGCTTTGGTACATTAGAAGCAACTCTGAAACTTAACCTAAGCGTTTTTCGAAGCTACTTACTTTTTGGCTAACTTCTTATAGGAAGGTCTAGGAGCGCTGAAAATGAACGTGCGCGTCTTTCACTCTTCCCGAGGGACTTAGAAGAATTTTGTGATATTTTTTATTAAAATGGTGTATAAGGGTATATATATAAATATATTATATAAATATATTTTATGCACTGTATATGAGCTGGCGATTTCTAAGTCTGTGGTTCCGAGAGGGGGTAACCAGGCTCACTAATAAAGGTCAAGCCACTTGGCTGCCAGAATGCCCTGCTTCAGCACAGACCAGAAAGGCATTGTGATAAGCGTATCCCCGGTATAGTCAGGGGTTAATGGGAGTCGTCCCCGTCCCCCCCAGTATACGCCCAGAACCATGGACCCGGTACTTGTGGTTCGGACTGTCTCCAACCAGCCATAATGTTGTGAGAGTGAAATTATGTCTAAGTCCAGCTTTGGTACATTAGAAGCAACTCTGAAACTTAACCTAAGCGTTTTTCGAAGCTACTTACTTTTTGGCTAACTTCTTATAGGAAGGTCTAGGAGCGCTGAAAATGAACGTGCGCGTCTTTCACTCTTCCCGAGGGACTTAGAAGAATTTTGTGATATTTTTTATTAAAATGGTGTATAAGGGTATATATATAAATATATTATATAAATATATTTTATGCACTCTATATGAGCTGGCGATTTCTAAGTCTGTGGTTCCGAGAGGGGGTAACCAGGCTCACTAATAAAGGTCAAGCCACTTGGCTGCCAGAATGCCCTGCTTCAGCACAGACCAGAAAGGCATTGTGATAAGCGTATCCCCGGTATAGTCAGGGGTTAATGGGAGTCGTCCCCGTCCCCCCAGTATACGCCCAGAACCATCGACCCGGTACTTGTGGTTCGGACTGTCTCCAACCAGCCATAATGTTGTGAGAGTGAAATTATGTCTAAGTCCAGCTTTGGTACATTAGAAGCAACTCTGAAACTTAACCTAAGCGTTTTTCGAAGCTACTTTTTGGCTAACTTCTAATAGGAAGGTCTAGGAGCGCTGAAAATGAACGTGCGCGTCTTTCACTCTTCCCGAGGGACTTAGAAGAATTTTGTGATATTTTTTATTAAAATGGTGTATAAGGGTATATATATAAATATATTTTATGCACTGTATATGAGCTGGCGATTTCTACGTCTGTGGTTCCGAGAGGGGGTAACCAGGCTCACTAATAAAGGTCAAGCCACTTGGCTGCCAGAATGCCCTGCTTCAGCACAGACCAGAAAGGCATTGTGATAAGCGTATCCCCGGTATAGTCAGGGGTTAATGGGAGTCGTCCCCGTCCCCCCAGTATACGCCTAGAACCATCGACCCGGTACTTGTGGTTCGGACTGTCTCCAACCAGCCATAATGTTGTGAGAGTGAAATTATGTCTAAGTCCAGCTTTGGTACATTAGAAGCAACTCTGAAACTTAACCTAAGCATTTTTTCGAAGCTACTTTTTGGCTAACTTCTTATAGGAAGGTCTAGGAGCGCTGAAAATGAACGTGCGCGTCTTTCACTCTTCCCGAGGGACTTAGAAGAATTTTGTGATATTTTTTATTAAAATGGTGTATAAGGGTATATATATAAATATATTATATAAATATATTTTATGCACTGTATATGAGCTGGCGATTTCTAAGTCTGTGGTTCCGAGAGGGGGTAACCAGGCTCACTAATAAAGGTCAAGCCACTTGGCTGCCAGAATGCCCTGCTTCAGCACAGACCAGAAAGGCATTGTGATAAGCGTATCCCCGGTATAGTCAGGGGTTAATGGGAGTCGTCCCCGTCCCCCCAGTATACGCCCAGAACCATCGACCCGGTACTTGTGGTTCGGACTGTCTCCAACCAGCCATAATGTTGTGAGAGTGAAATTATGTCTAAGTCCAGCTTTGGTACATTAGAAGCAACTCTGAAACTTAACCTAAGCGTTTTTCGAAGCTACTTTTTGGCTAACTTCTAATAGGAAGGTCTAGGAGCGCTGAAAATGAACGTGCGCGTCTTTCACTCTTCCCGAGGGACTTAGAAGAATTTTGTGATATTTTTTATTAAAATGGTGTATAAGGGTATATATATAAATATATTTTATGCACTGTATATGAGCTGGCGATTTCTACGTCTGTGGTTCCGAGAGGGGGTAACCAGGCTCACTAATAAAGGTCAAGCCACTTGGCTGCCAGAATGCCCTGCTTCAGCACAGATCAGAAAGGCATTGTGATAAGCGTATCCCCGGTATAGTCAGGGGTTAATGGGAGTCGTCCCCGTCCCCCCAGTATACGCCTAGAACCATCGACCCGGTACTTGTGGTTCGGACTGTCTCCAACCAGCCATAATGTTGTGAGAGTGAAATTATGTCTAAGTCCAGCTTTGGTACATTAGAAGCAACTCTGAAACTTAACCTAAGCATTTTTTCGAAGCTACTTTTTGGCTAACTTCTTATAGGAAGGTCTAGGAGCGCTGAAAATGAACGTGCGCGTCTTTCACTCTTCCCGAGGGACTTAGAAGAATTTTGTGATATTTTTTATTAAAATGGTGTATAAGGGTATATATATAAATATATTATATAAATATATTTTATGCACTGTATATGAGCTGGCGATTTCTAAGTCTGTGGTTCCGAGAGGGGGTAACCAGGCTCACTAATAAAGGTCAAGCCATTTGGCTGCCAGAATGCCCTGCTTCAGCACAGACCAGAAAGGCATTGTGATAAGCGCATCCCCGGTATAGTCAGGGGTTAATGGGAGTCGTCCCCGTCTCCCCAGTATACGCCCAGAACCATCGACCCGGTACTTGTGGTTCAGACTGTCTCCAACCAGCCATAATGTTGTGAGAGTGAAATTATGTCTAAGTCCAGCTTTGGTACATTAGAAGCAACTCTGAAACTTAACCTAAGCGTTTTTCGAAGCTACTTTTTGGCTAACTTCTTATAGGAAGGTCTAGGAGCTCTGAAAATGAACGTGCGCGTCTTTCACTCTTCCCGAGGGACTTTGAAGAATTTTGTGATATTTTTTTATTAAAATGGTGTATAAGGGTATATATAGAAATATATTTTATGCACTGTATATGAGCTGGCGATTTCTAAGTCTGTGGTTCCGAGAGGGGGTAACCAGGCTCACTAATAAAGGTCAAGCCACTTGTCTGCCAGAATGCCCTGCTTCAGCACAGACCAGAAAGGCATTGTGATAAGCGTATCCCCGGTATAGTCAGGGGTTAATGGGAGTCGTCCCCGTCCCCCCCAGTATACGCCCAGAACCATGGACCCGGTACTTGTGGTTCGGACTGTCTCCAACCAGCCATAATGTTGTGAGAGTGAAATTATGTCTAAGTCCAGCTTTGGTACATTAGAAGCAACTCTGAAACTTAACCTAAGCGTTTTTCGAAGCTACTTACTTTTTGGCTAACTTCTTATAGGAAGGTCTAGGAGCGCTGAAAATGAACGTGCGCGTCTTTCACTCTTCCCGAGGGACTTAGAAGAATTTTGTGATATTTTTTATTAAAATGGTGTATAAGGGTATATATATAAATATATTATATAAATATATTTTATGCACTGTATATGAGCTGGCGATTTCTAAGTCTGTGGTTCCGAGAGGGGGTAACCAGGCTCACTAATAAAGGTCAAGCCACTTGGCTGCCAGAATGCCCTGCTTCAGCACAGACCAGAAAGGCATTGTGATAAGCGTATCCCCGGTATAGTCAGGGGTTAATGGGAGTCGTCCCCGTCCCCCCAGTATACGCCCAGAACCATCGACCCGGTACTTGTGGTTCGGACTGTCTCCAACCAGCCATAATGTTGTGAGAGTGAAATTATGTCTAAGTCCAGCTTTGGTACATTAGAAGCAACTCTGAAACTTAACCTAAGCGTTTTTCGAAGCTACTTTTTGGCTAACTTCTTATAGGAAGGTCTAGGAGCGCTGAAAATGAACGTGCGCGTCTTTCACTCTTCCCGAGGGACTTAGAAGAATTTTGTGATATTTTTTATTAAAATGGTGTATAAGGGTATATATATAAATATATTTTATGCACTGTATATGAGCTGGCGATTTCTACGTCTGTGGTTCCGAGAGGGGGTAACCAGGCTCACTAATAAAGGTCAAGCCACTTGGCTGCCAGAATGCCCTGCTTCAGCACAGACCAGAAAGGCATTGTGATAAGCGTATCCCCGGTATAGTCAGGGGTTAATGGGAGTCGTCCCCGTCCCCCCAGTATACGCCTATAACCATCGACCCGGTACTTGTGGTTCGGACTGTCTCCAACCAGCCATAATGTTGTGAGAGTGAAATTATGTCTAAGTCAAGCTTTGGTACATTAGAAGCAACTCTGAAACTTAACCTAAGCGTTTTTCGAAGCTACTTTTTGGCTAACTTCTTATAGGAAGGTCTAGGAGCGCTGAAAATGAACGTGCGCGTCTTTCACTCTTCCCGAGGGACTTAGAAGAATTTTGTGATATTTTTTATTAAAATGGTGTATAAGGGTATATATATAAATATATTTTATGCACTGTATATGAGCTGGCGATTTCTAAGTCTGTGGTTCCGAGAGGGGGTAACCAGGCTCACTAACAAATGTCAAGCCACTTGGTTTCCAGAATGCCCTGCTTCAGCACAGACCAGAAAGGCATTGTGATAAGCGTATCCCCGGTATAGTCAGGGGTTAATGGGAGTCGCCCCCGTCCCCCCAGTATACGGCCAGAAACATGGACCCGGTACTTGTGCTTCGGACTGTCTCCAACCAGCCATAATGTTGTGAGAGTGAAATTATGTCTAAGTCCAGCTTTGGTACATTAGAAGCAACTCTGAAACTTAACCTACAGTAAGCGTTTTTCGAAGCTACTTTTTGGCTAACTTCTTATAGGAAGGTCTAGGAGCGCTGAAAATGAACGTGCGCGTCTTTCACTCTTCCCGAGGTACTTAGAAGAATTTTGTGATATTTTTTATTAAAATGGTGTATAAGGGTATATATATAAATATATTTTATGCACTGTATATGAGCTGGCGATTTCTAAGTCTGTGGTTCCGAGAGGGGGTAACCAGGCTCACTAATAAAGGTCAAGCCACTTGGCTGCCAGAATGCCCTGCTTCAGCACAGACCAGAAAGGCATTGTGATAAGCGTATCCCCGGTATAGTCAGGGGTTAATGGGAGTCGTCCCTGTCCCCCCCAGTATACGCCCAGAACCATGGACCCGGTACTTGTGGTTCGGACTGTCTCCAACCAGCCATAATGTTGTGAGAGTCAAATTATGTCTAAGTCCAGCTTTGGTACATTAGAAGCAACTCTGAAACTTAACCTAAGCGTTTTTCGAAGCTACTTTTTGGCTAACTTCTTATAGGAAGGTCTAGGAGCGCTGAAAATGAACGTGCGCGTCTTTCACTCTTCCCGAGGGACTTAGAAGAATTTTGTGATATTTTTTATTAAAATGGTGTATAAGGGTATATATATAAATATATTATATAAATATATTTTATGCACTGTATATGAGCTGGCGATTTCTAAGTCTGTGGTTCCGAGAGGGGGTAACCAGGCTCACTAATAAAGGTCAAGCCACTTGGCTGCCAGAATGCCCTGCTTCAGCACAGACCAGAAAGGCATTGTGATAAGCGTATCCCCGGTATAGTCAGGGGTTAATGGGAGTCGTCCCCGTCCCCCCAGTATACGCCCAGAACCATCGACCCGGTACTTGTGGTTCGGACTGTCTCCAACCAGCCATAATGTTGTGAGAGTGAAATTATGTCTAAGTCCAGCTTTGGTACATTAGAAGCAACTCTGAAACTTAACCTAAGCGTTTTTCGAAGCTACTTTTTGGCTAACTTCTTATAGGAAGGTCTAGGAGCGCTAAAAATGAACGTGCGCGTCTTTCACTCTTCCCGAGGGACTTAGAAGAATTTTGTGATATTTTTTATTAAAATGGTGTATAAGGGTATATATATAAATATATTTTATGCACTGTATATGAGCTGGCGATTTCTAAGTCTGTGGTTCCGAGAGGGGGTAACCAGGCTCACTAACAAAGGTCAAGCCACTTGGTTTCCAGAATGCCCTGCTTCAGCACAGACCAGAAAGGCATTGTGATAAGCGTATCCCCGGTATAGTCAGGGGTTAATGGGAGTCGCCCCCGTCCCCCCAGTATACGGCCAGAAACATGGACCCGGTACTTGTGCTTCGGACTGTCTCCAACCAGCCATAATGTTGTGAGAGTGAAATTATGTCTAAGTCCAGCTTTGGTACATTAGAAGCAACTCTGAAACTTAACCTACAGTAAGCGTTTTTCGAAGCTACTTTTTGGCTAACTTCTTATAGGAAGGTCTAGGAGCGCTGAAAATGAACGTGCGCGTCTTTCACTCTTCCCGAGGGACTTAGAAGAATTTTGTGATATTTTTTATTAAAATGGTGTATAAGGGTATATATATAAATATATTTTATGCACTGTATATGAGCTGGCGATTTCTAAGTCTGTGGTTCCGAGAGGGGGTAACCAGGCTCACTAATAAAGGTCAAGCCACTTGGCTGCCAGAATGCCCTGCTTCAGCACAGACCAGAAAGGCATTGTGATAAGCGTATCCCCGGTATAGTCAGGGGTTAATGGGAGTCGTCCCTGTCCCCCCCAGTATACGCCCAGAACCATGGACCCGGTACTTGTGGTTCGGACTGTCTCCAACCAGCCATAATGTTGTGAGAGTCAAATTATGTCTAAGTCCAGCTTTGGTACATTAGAAGCAACTCTGAAACTTAACCTAAGCGTTTTTCGAAGCTACTTTTTGGCTAACTTCTTATAGGAAGGTCTAGGAGCGCTGAAAATGAACGTGCGCGTCTTTCACTCTTCCCGAGGGACTTAGAAGAATTTTGTGATATTTTTTATTAAAATGGTGTATAAGGGTATATATATAAATATATTTTATGCACTGTATATGAGCTTGCGATTTCTAAGTCTGTGGTTCCGAGAGGGGGTAACCAGGCTCACTAACAAAGGTCAAGCCACTTGGTTTCCAGAATGTCCTGCTTCAGCACAGACCAGAAAGGCATTGTGATAAGCGTATCCCCGGTATAGTCAGGGGTTAATGGGAGTCGCCCCCGTCCCCCCAGTATACGGCCAGAAACATGGACCCGGTACTTGTGCTTCGGAATGTCTCCAACCAGCCATAATGTTGTGAGAGTGAAATTATGTCTAAGTCCAGCTTTGGTACATTAGAAGCAACTCTGAAACTTAACCTACAGTAAGCGTTTTTCGAAGCTACTTTTTGGCTAACTTCTTATAGGAAGGTCTAGGAGCGCTGAAAATGAACGTGCGCGTCTTTCACTCTTCCCGAGGGACTTAGAAGAATTTTGTGATATTTTTTATTAAAATGGTGTATAAGGGTATATATATAAATATATTTTATGCACTGTATATGAGCTGGCGATTTCTAAGTCTGTGGTTCCGAGAGGGGGTAACCAGGCTCACTAATAAAGGTCAAGCCACTTGGCTGCCAGAATGCCCTGCTTCAGCACAGACCAGAAAGGCATTGTGATAAGCGTATCCCCGGTATAGTCAGGGGTTAATGGGAGTCGTCCCTGTCCCCCCCAGTATACGCCCAGAACCATGGACCCGGTACTTGTGGTTCGGACTGTCTCCAACCAGCCATAATGTTGTGAGAGTCAAATTATGTCTAAGTCCAGCTTTGGTACATTAGAAGCAACTCTGAAACTTAACCTAAGCGTTTTTCGAAGCTACTTTTTGGCTAACTTCTTATAGGAAGGTCTAGGAGCGCTGAAAATGAACATGCGCGTCTTTCACTCTTCCCGAGGGACTTAGAAGAATTTTGTGATATTTTTTATTAAAATGGTGTATAAGGGTATATATATAAATATATTTTATGCACTGTATATGAGCTGGCGATTTCTAAGTCTGTGGTTCCGAGAGGGGGTAACCAGGCTCACTAACAAAGGTCAAGCCACTTGGTTTCCAGAATGCCCTGCTTCAGCACAGACCAGAAAGGCATTGTGATAAGCGTATCCCCGGTATAGTCAGGGGTTAATGGGAGTCGCCCCCGTCCCCCCAGTATACGGCCAGAAACATGGACCCGGTACTTGTGCTTCGGAATGTCTCCAACCAGCCATAATGTTGTGAGAGTGAAATTATGTCTAAGTCCAGCTTTGGTACATTAGAAGCAACTCTGAAACTTAACCTACAGTAAGCGTTTTTCGAAGCTACTTTTTGGCTAACTTCTTATAGGAAGGTCTAGGAGCGCTGAAAATGAACGTGCGCGTCTTTCACTCTTCCCGAGGGACTTAGAAGAATTTTGTGATATTTTTTATTAAAATGGTGTATAAGGGTATATATATAAATATATTATATAAATATATTTTATGCACTGTATATGAGCTGGCGATTTCTAAGTCTGTGGTTCCGAGAGGGGGTAACCAGGCTCACTAATAAAGGTCAAGCCACTTGGCTGCCAGAATGCCCTGCTTCAGCACAGACCAGAAAGGCATTGTGATAAGATTATCCCCGGTATAGTCAGGGGTTAATGGGAGTCGTCCCCGTCCCCCCAGTATACGCCCAGAACCATCGACCCGGTACTTGTGGTTCGGACTGTCTCCAACCAGCCATAATGTCGTGAGAGTGAAATTATGTCTAAGTCCAGCTTTGGTACATTAGAAGCAACTCTGAAACTTAACCTAAGCGTTTTTCGAAGCTACTTTTTGGCTAACTTCTTATAGGAAGGTCTAGGAGCGCTGAAAATGAACGTGCGCGTCTTTCACTCTTCCCGAGGGACTTAGAAGAATTTTGTGATATTTTTTATTAAAATGGTGTATAAGGGTATATATATAAATATATTTTATGCACTGTATATGAGCTGGCGATTTCTAAGTCTGTGGTTCCGAGAGGGGGTAACCAGGCTCACTAATAAAGGTCAAGCCACTTGGCTGCCAGAATGCCCTGCATCAGCACAGACCAGAAAGGCATTGTGATAAGCGTATCCCCGGTATAGTCAGGGGTTAATGGGAGTCGTCCCCGTCCCCCCCAGTATACGCCCAGAACCATGGACCCGGTACTTGTGGTTCGGACTGTCTCCAACCAGCCATAATGTTGTGAGAGTCAAATTATGTCTAAGTACAGCTTTGGTACATTAGAAGCAACTCTGAAACTTAACCTAAGCGTTTTTCGAAGCTACTTTTTGGCTAACTTCTTATAGGAAGGTCTAGGAGCGCTGAAAATGAACGTGCGTGTCTTTCACTCTTCCCGAGGGACTTAGAAGAATTTTGTGATATTTTTTATTAAAATGGTGTATAAGGGTATATATATAAATATATTTTATGCACTGTATATGAGCTGGCGATTTCTAAGTCTGTGGTTCCGAGAGGGGGTAACCAGGCTCACTAATAAAGGTCAAGCCACTTGGTTTCCAGAATGCCCTGCTTCAGCACAGACCAGAAAGGCATTGTGATAAGCGTATCCCCGGTATAGTCAGGGGTTAATGGGAGTCGCCCCCGTCCCCCCAGTATACGGCCAGAAACATGGACCCGGTACTTGTGCTTCGGACTGTCTCCAACCAGCCATAATGTTGTGAGAGTGAAATCCTTCTAAGTCCAGCTTTGGTACATTAGAAGCAACTCTGAAACTTAACCTAAGCGTTTTTCGAAGCTACTTTTTGTCTAACTTCTTATAGGAAGGTCTAGGAGCGCTGAAAATGAACGTGCGCGTCTTTCACTCTTCCCGAGGGACTTAGAAGAATTTTGTGATATTTTTTATTAAAATGGTGTATAAGGGTATATATATAAATATATTTTATGCACTGTATATGAGCTGGCGATTTCTAAGTCTGTGGTTCCGAGAGGGGGTAACCAGGCTCACTAATAAAGGTCAAGCCACTTGGCTGCCAGAATGCCCTGCTTCAGCACAGACCAGAAAGGCATTGTGATAAGCGTATCCCCGGTATAGTCAGGGGTTAATGGGAGTCGTCCCCGTCCCCCCCAGTATACGCCCAGAACCATGGACCCGGTACTTGTGGTTCGGACTGTCTCCAACCAGCCATAATGTTGTGAGAGTCAAATTATGTCTAAGTCCAGCTTTGGTACATTAGAAGCAACTCTGAAACTTAACCTAAGCGTTTTTCGCAGCTACTTTTTGGCTAACTTCTTATAGGAAGGTCTAGGAGCGCTGAAAATGAACGTGCCCGTCTTTCACTCTTCCCGAGGGACTTAGAAGAATTTTGTGATATTTTTTATTAAAATGGTGTATAAGGGTATATATATAAATATATTTTATGCACTGTATATGAGCTGGCGATTTCTAAGTCTGTGGTTCCGAGAGGGGGTAACCAGGCTCACTAATAAAGGTCAAGCCACTTGGTTTCCAGAATGCCCTGCTTCAGCACAGACCAGAAAGGCATTGTGATAAGCGTATCCCCGGTATAGTCAGGGGTTAATGGGAGTCGCCCCCGTCCCCCCAGTATACGGCCAGAAACATGGACCCGGTACTTGTGCTTCGGACTGTCTCCAACCAGCCATAATGTTGTGAGAGTGAAATCCTTCTAAGTCCAGCTTTGGTACATTAGAAGCAACTCTGAAACTTAACCTAAGCGTTTTTCGAAGCTACTTTTTGTCTAACTTCTTATAGGAAGGTCTAGGAGCGCTGAAAATGAACGTGCGCGTCTTTCACTCTTCCCGAGGGACTTACTGTAGAAGAATTTTGTGATATTTTTTATTAAAATGGTGTATAAGGGTATATATATAAATATATTTTATGCACTGTATATGAGCTGGCGATTTCTAAGTCTGTGGTTCCGAGAGGGGGTAACCAGGCTCACTAATAAAGGTCAAGCCACTTGGCTGCCAGAATACCCTGCTTCAGCACAGACCAGAAAGGCATTGTGATAAGCGTATCCCCGGTATAGTCAGGGGTTAATGGGAGTCGTCCCCGTCCCCCCCAGTATACGCCCAGAACCATGGACCCGGTACTTGTGGTTCGGACTGTCTCCAACCAGCCATAATGTTGTGAGAGTCAAATTATGTCTAAGTCCAGCTTTGGTACATTAGAAGCAACTCTGAAACTTAACCTAAGCGTTTTTCGAAGCTACTTTTTGGCTAACTTCTTATAGGAAGGTCTAGGAGCGCTGAAAATGAACGTGCGCGTCTTTCACTCTTCCCGAGGGACTTAGAAGAATTTTGTGATATTTTTTATTAAAATGGTGTATAAGGGTATATATATAAAAATATTTTATGCACTGTATATGAGCTGGCGATTTCTAAGTCTGTGGTTCCAAGAGGGGGTAACCAGGCTCACTAACACAGGTCAAGCCACTTGGCTGCCAGAATGCCCTGCTTCAGCACAGACCAGAAAGGCATTGTGATAAGCGTATCCCCGGTATAGTCAGGGGTTAATGGGAGTCGTCCCCGTCCCCCCCAGTATACGCCCAGAACCATGGACCCGGTACTTGTGGTTCGGACTGTCTCCAACCAGCCATAATGTTGTGAGAGTGAAATTATGTCTAAGTCCAGCTTTGGTACATTAGAAGCAACTCTGAAACTTAACCTAAGCGTTTTTCCAAGCTACTTTTTGGCTAACTTCTTATAGGAAGGTCTAGGAGCTCTGAAAATGAACGTGCGCGTCTTTCACTCTTCCCGAGGGACTTAGAAGAATTTTGTGATATTTTTTATTAAAATGGTGTATAAGGGTATATATATAAATATATTATATAAATATATTTTATGCACTGTATATGAGCTGGCGATTTCTAAGTCTGTGGTTCCGAGAGGGGGTAACCAGGCTCACTAATAAAGGTCAAGCCACTTGGCTGCCAGAATGCCCTGCTTCAGCACAGACCAGAAAGGCATTGTGATAAGCGTATCCCCGGTATAGTCAGGGGTTAATGGGAGTCGTCCCCGTCCCCCCAGTATACGCCCAGAACCATCGACCCGGTACTTTTGGTTCGGACTGTCTCCAACCAGCCATAATGTTGTGAGAGTGAAATTATGTCTAAGTCCAGCTTTGGTACATTAGAAGCAACTCTGAAACTTAACCTAAGCGTTTTTCGAAGCTACTTTTTGGCTAACTTCTTATAGGAAGGTCTAGGAGCGCTGAAAATGAACGTGCGCGTCTTTCACTCTTCCCGAGGGACTTAGAAGAATTTTGTGATATTTTTTATTAAAATGGTGTATAAGGGTATATATATAAATATATTTTATGCACTGTATATGAGCTGGCGATTTCTAAGTCTGTGGTTCCGAGAGGGGGTAACCAGGCTCACTAACAAAGGTCAAGCCACTTGGTTTCCAGAATGCCCTGCTTCAGCACAGACCAGAAAGGCATTGTGATAAGCGTATCCCCGGTATAGTCAGGGGTTAATGGGAGTCGCCCCCGTCCCCCCAGTATACGGCCAGAAACATGGACCCGGTACTTGTGCTTCGGACTGTCTCCAACCAGCCATAATGTTGTGAGAGTGAAATTATGTCTAAGTCCAGCTTTGGTACATTAGAAGCAACTCTGAAACTTAACCTACAGTAAGCGTTTTTCGAAGCTACTTTTTGGCTAACTTCTTATAGGAAGGTCTAGGAGCGCTGAAAATGAACGTGCGCGTCTTTCACTCTTCCCGAGGGACTTAGAAGAATTTTGTGATATTTTTTATTAAAATGGTGTATAAGGGTATATATATAAATATATTTTATGCACTGTATATGAGCTGGCGATTTCTAAGTCTGTGGTTCCGAGAGGGGGTAACCAGGCTCACTAATAAAGGTCAAGCCACTTGGCTGCCAGAATGCCCTGCTTCAGCACAGACCAGAAAGGCATTGTGATAAGCGTATCCCCGGTATAGTCAGGGGTTAATGGGAGTCGTCCCTGTCCCCCCCAGTATACGCCCAGAACCATGGACCCGGTACTTGTGGTTCGGACTGTCTCCAACCAGCCATAATGTTGTGAGAGTCAAATTATGTCTAAGTCCAGCTTTGGTACATTAGAAGCAACTCTGAAACTTAACCTAAGCGTTTTTCGAAGCTACTTTTTGGCTAACTTCTTATAGGAAGGTCTAGGAGCGCTGAAAATGAACGTGCGCGTCTTTCACTCTTCCCGAGGGACTTAGAAGAATTTTGTGATATTTTTTATTAAAATGGTGTATAAGGGTATATATATAAATATATTTTATGCACTGTATATGAGCTTGCGATTTCTAAGTCTGTGGTTCCGAGAGGGGGTAACCAGGCTCACTAACAAAGGTCAAGCCACTTGGTTTCCAGAATGCCCTGCTTCAGCACAGACCAGAAAGGCATTGTGATAAGCGTATCCCCGGTATAGTCAGGGGTTAATGGGAGTCGCCCCCGTCCCCGCAGTATACGGCCAGAAACATGGACCCGGTACTTGTGCTTCGGAATGTCTCCAACCAGCCATAATGTTGTGAGAGTGAAATTATGTCTAAGTCCAGCTTTGGTACATTAGAAGCAACTCTGAAACTTAACCTACAGTAAGCGTTTTTCGAAGCTACTTTTTGGCTAACTTCTTATAGGAAGGTCTAGGAGCGCTGAAAATGAACGTGCGCGTCTTTCACTCTTCCCGAGGGACTTAGAAGAATTTTGTGATATTTTTTATTAAAATGGTGTATAAGGGTATATATATAAATATATTTTATGCACTGTATATGAGCTGGCGATTTCTAAGTCTGTGGTTCCGAGAGGGGGTAACCAGGCTCACTAATAAAGGTCAAGCCACTTGGCTGCCAGAATGCCCTACTTCAGCACAGACCAGAAAGGCATTGTGATAAGCGTATCCCCGGTATAGTCAGGGGTTAATGGGAGTCGTCCCTGTCCCCCCCAGTATACGCCCAGAACCATGGACCCGGTACTTGTGGTTCGGACTGTCTCCAACCAGCCATAATGTTGTGAGAGTCAAATTATGTCTAAGTCCAGCTTTGGTACATTAGAAGCAACTCTGAAACTTAACCTAAGCGTTTTTCGAAGCTACTTTTTGGCTAACTTCTTATAGGAAGGTCTAGGAGCGCTGAAAATGAACGTGCGCGTCTTTCACTCTTCCCGAGGGACTTAGAAGAATTTTGTGATATTTTTTATTAAAATGGTGTATAAGGGTATATATATAAATATATTTTATGCACTGTATATGAGCTGGCGATTTCTAAGTCTGTGGTTCCGAGAGGGGGTAACCAGGCTCACTAACAAAGGTCAAGCCACTTGGTTTCCAGAATGCCCTGCTTCAGCACAGACCAGAAAGGCATTGTGATAAGCGTATCCCCGGTATAGTCAGGGGTTAATGGGAGTCGCCCCCGTCCCCCCAGTATACGGCCAGAAACATGGACCCGGTACTTGTGCTTCGGAATGTCTCCAACCAGCCATAATGTTGTGAGAGTGAAATTATGTCTAAGTCCAGCTTTGGTACATTAGAAGCAACTCTGAAACTTAACCTACAGTAAGCGTTTTTCGAAGCTACTTTTTGGCTAACTTCTTATAGGAAGGTCTAGGAGCGCTGAAAATGAACGTGCGCGTCTTTCACTCTTCCCGAGGGACTTAGAAGAATTTTGTGATATTTTTTATTAAAATGGTGTATAAGGGTATATATATAAATATATTATATAAATATATTTTATGCACTGTATATGAGCTGGCGATTTCTAAGTCTGTGGTTCCGAGAGGGGGTAACCAGGCTCACTAATAAAGGTCAAGCCACTTGGCTGCCAGAATGCCCTGCTTCAGCACAGACCAGAAAGGCATTGTGATAAGCTTATCCCCGGTATAGTCAGGGGTTAATGGGAGTCGTCCCCGTCCCCCCAGTATACGCCCAGAACCATCGACCCGGTACTTGTGGTTCGGACTGTCTCCAACCAGCCATAATGTCGTGAGAGTGAAATTATGTCTAAGTCCAGCTTTGGTACATTAGAAGCAACTCTGAAACTTAACCTAAGCGTTTTTCGAAGCTACTTTTTGGCTAACTTCTTATAGGAAGGTCTAGGAGCGCTGAAAATGAACGTGCGCGTCTTTCACTCTTCCCGAGGGACTTAGAAGAATGTTGTGATATTTTTTATTAAAATGGTGTATAAGGGTATATATATAAATATATTTTATGCACTGTATATGAGCTGGCGATTTCTAAGTCTGTGGTTCCGAGAGGGGGTAACCAGGCTCACTAATAAAGGTCAAGCCACTTGGCTGCCGGAATGCCCTGCTTCAGCACAGACCAGAAAGGCATTGTGATAAGCGTATCCCCGGTATAGTCAGGGGTTAATGGGAGTCGTCCCCGTCCCCCCCAGTATACGCCCAGAACCATGGACCCGGTACTTGTGGTTCGGACTGTCTCCAACCAGCCATAATGTTGTGAGAGTCAAATTATGTCTAAGTACAGCTTTGGTACATTAGAAGCAACTCTGAAACTTAACCTAAGCGTTTTTCGAAGCTACTTTTTGGCTAACTTCTTATAGGAAGGTCTAGGAGCGCTGAAAATGAACGTGCGTGTCTTTCACTCTTCCCGAGGGACTTAGAAGAATTTTGTGATATTTTTTATTAAAATGGTGTATAAGGGTATATATATAAATATATTTTATGCACTGTATATGAGCTGGCGATTTCTAAGTCTGTGGTTCCGAGAGGGGGTAACCAGGCTCACTAATAAAGGTCAAGCCACTTGGTTTCCAGAATGCCCTGCTTCAGCACAGACCAGAAAGGCATTGTGATAAGCGTATCCCCGGTATAGTCAGGGGTTAATGGGAGTCGCCCCCGTCCCCCCAGTATACGGCCAGAAACATGGACCCGGTACTTGTGCTTCGGACTGTCTCCAACCAGCCATAATGTTGTGAGAGTGAAATCCTTCTAAGTCCAGCTTTGGTACATTAGAAGCAACTCTGAAACTTAACCTAAGCGTTTTTCGAAGCTACTTTTTGTCTAACTTCTTATAGGAAGGTCTAGGAGCGCTGAAAATGAACGTGCGCGTCTTTCACTCTTCCCGAGGGACTTAGAAGAATTTTGTGATATTTTTTATTAAAATGGTGTATAAGGGTATATATATAAATATATTTTATGCACTGTATATGAGCTGGCGATTTCTAAGTCTGTGGTTCCGAGAGGGGGTAACCAGGCTCACTAATAAAGGTCAAGCCACTTGGCTGCCAGAATGCCCTGCTTCAGCACAGACCAGAAAGGCATTGTGATAAGCGTATCCCCGGTATAGTCAGGGGTTAATGGGAGTCGTCCCCGTCCCCCCCAGTATACGCCCAGAACCATGGACCCGGTACTTGTGGTTCGGACTGTCTCCAACCAGCCATAATGTTGTGAGAGTCAAATTATGTCTAAGTCCAGCTTTGGTACATTAGAAGCAACTCTGAAACTTAACCTAAGCGTTTTTCGCAGCTACTTTTTGGCTAACTTCTTATAGGAAGGTCTAGGAGCGCTGAAAATGAACGTGCGCGTCTTTCACTCTTCCCGAGGGACTTACTGTAGAAGAATTTTGTGATATTTTTTATTAAAATGGTGTATAAGGGTATATATATAAATATATTTTATGCACTGTATATGAGCTGGCGATTTCTAAGTCTGTGGTTCCGAGAGGGGGTAACCAGGCTCACTAATAAAGGTCAAGCCACTTGGTTTCCAGAATGCCCTGCTTCAGCACAGACCAGAAAGGCATTGTGATAAGCGTATCCCCGGTATAGTCAGGGGTTAATGGGAGTCGCCCCCGTCCCCCCAGTATACGGCCAGAAACATGGACCCGGTACTTGTGCTTCGGACTGTCTCCAACCAGCCATAATGTTGTGAGAGTGAAATCCTTCTAAGTCCAGCTTTGGTACATTAGAAGCAACTCTGAAACTTAACCTAAGCGTTTTTCGAAGCTACTTTTTGTCTAACTTCTTATAGGAAGGTCTAGGAGCGCTGAAAATGAACGTGCGCGTCTTTCACTCTTCCCGAGGGACTTACTGTAGAAGAATTTTGTGATATTTTTTATTAAAATGGTGTATAAGGGTATATATATAAATATATTTTATGCACTGTATATGAGCTGGCGATTTCTAAGTCTGTGGTTCCGAGAGGGGGTAACCAGGCTCACTAATAAAGGTCAAGCCACTTGGCTGCCAGAATGCCCTGCTTCAGCACAGACCAGAAAGGCATTGTGATAAGCGTATCCCCGGTATAGTCAGGGGTTAATGGGAGTCGTCCCCGTCCCCCCCAGTATACGCCCAGAACCATGGACCCGGTACTTGTGGTTCGGACTGTCTCCAACCAGCCATAATGTTGTGAGAGTCAAATTATGTCTAAGTCCAGCTTTGGTACATTAGAAGCAACTCTGAAACTTAACCTAAGCGTTTTTCGAAGCTACTTTTTGGCTAACTTCTTATAGGAAGGTCTAGGAGCGCTGACAATGAACGTGCGTGTCTTTCACTCTTCCCGAGGGACTTAGAAGAATTTTGTGATATTTTTTATTAAAATGGTGTATAAGGGTATATATATAAATATATTTTATGCACTGTATATGAGCTGGCGATTTCTAAGTCTGTGGTTCCGAGAGGGGGTAACCAGGCTCACTAATAAAGGTCAAGCCACTTGGTTTCCAGAATGCCCTGCTTCAGCACAGACCAGAAAGGCATTGTGATAAGCGTATCCCCGGTATAGTCAGGGGTTAATGGGAGTCGCCCCCGTCCCCCCAGTATACGGCCAGAAACATGGACCCGGTACTTGTGCTTCGGACTGTCTCCAACCAGCCATAATGTTGTGAGAGTGAAATCCTTCTAAGTCCAGCTTTGGTACATTAGAAGCAACTCTGAAACTTAACCTAAGCGTTTTTCGAAGCTACTTTTTGTCTAACTTCTTATAGGAAGGTCTAGGAGCGCTGAAAATGAACGTGCGCGTCTTTCACTCTTCCCGAGGGACTTAGAAGAATTTTGTGATATTTTTTATTAAAATGGTGTATAAGGGTATATATATAATATATTTTATGCACTGTATATGAGCTGGCGATTTCTAAGTCTGTGGTTCCGAGAGGGGGTAACCAGGCTCACTAATAAAGGTCAAGCCACTTGGCTGCCAGAATGCCCTGCTTCAGCACAGACCAGAAAGGCATTGTGATAAGCGTATCCCCGGTATAGTCAGGGGTTAATGGGAGTCGCCCCCGTCCCCCCAGTATACGGCCAGAAACATGGACCCGGTACTTGTGCTTCGGACTGTCTCCAACCAGCCATAATGTTGTGAGAGTGAAATCCTTCTAAGTCCAGCTTTGGTACATTAGAAGCAACTCTGAAACTTAACCTAAGCGTTTTTCGAAGCTACTTTTTGTCTAACTTCTTATAGGAAGGTCTAGGAGCGCTGAAAATGAACGTGCGCGTCTTTCACTCTTCCCGAGGGACTTACTGTAGAAGAATTTTGTGATATTTTTTATTAAAATGGTGTATAAGGGTATATATATAAATATATTTTATGCACTGTATATGAGCTGGCGATTTCTAAGTCTGTGGTTCCGAGAGGGGGTAACCAGGCTCACTAATAAAGGTCAAGCCACTTGGCTGCCAGAATGCCCTGCTTCAGCACAGACCAGAAAGGCATTGTGATAAGCGTATCCCCGGTATAGTCAGGGGTTAATGGGAGTCGTCCCCGTCCCCCCCAGTATACGCCCAGAACCATGGACCCGGTACTTGTGGTTCGGACTGTCTCCAACCAGCCATAATGTTGTGAGAGTCAAATTATGTCTAAGTCCAGCTTTGGTACATTAGAAGCAACTCTGAAACTTAACCTAAGCGTTTTTCGAAGCTACTTTTTGGCTAACTTCTTATAGGAAGGTCTAGGAGCGCTGACAATGAACGTGCGTGTCTTTCACTCTTCCCGAGGGACTTAGAAGAATTTTGTGATATTTTTTATTAAAATGGTGTATAAGGGTACAGTATATATATAAATATATTTTATGCACTGTATATGAGCTGGCGATTTCTAAGTCTGTGGTTCCGAGAGGGGGTAACCAGGCTCACTAATAAAGGTCAAGCCACTTGGTTTCCAGAATGCCCTGCTTCAGCACAGACCAGAAAGGCATTGTGATAAGCGTATCCCCGGTATAGTCAGGGGTTAATGGGAGTCGCCCCCGTCCCCCCAGTATACGGCCAGAAACATGGACCCGGTACTTGTGCTTCGGACTGTCTCCAACCAGCCATAATGTTGTGAGAGTGAAATCTTTCTAAGTCCAGCTTTGGTACATTAGAAGCAACTCTGAAACTTAACCTAAGCGTTTTTCGAAGCTACTTTTTGTCTAACTTCTTATAGGAAGGTCTAGGAGCGCTGAAAATGAACGTGCGCGTCTTTCACTCTTCCCGAGGGACTTAGAAGAATTTTGTGATATTTTTTATTAAAATGGTGTATAAGGGTATATATATAAATATATTTTATGCACTGTATATGAGCTGGCGATTTCTAAGTCTGTGGTTCCGAGAGGGGGTAACCAGGCTCACTAATAAAGGTCAAGCCACTTGGCTGCCAGAATGCCCTGCTTCAGCACAGACCAGAAAGGCATTGTGATAAGCGTATCCCCGGTATAGTCAGGGGTTAATGGGAGTCGTCCCCGTCCCCCCCAGTATACGCCCAGAACCATGGACCCGGTACTTGTGGTTCGGACTGTCTCCAACCAGCCATAATGTTGTGAGAGTCAAATTATGTCTAAGTCCAGCTTTGGTACATTAGAAGCAACTCTGAAACTTAACCTAAGCGTTTTTCGAAGCTACTTTTTGGCTAACTTCTTATAGGAAGGTCTAGGAGCGCTGAAAATGAACGTGCGCGTCTTTCACTCTTCCCGAGGGACTTAGAAGAATTTTGTGATATTTTTTATTAAAATGGTGTATAAGGGTATATATATAAATATATTTTATGCACTGTATATGAGCTGGCGATTTCTAAGTCTGTGGTTCCGAGAGGGGGTAACCAGGCTCACTAATAAAGGTCAAGCCACTTGGTTTCCAGAATGCCCTGCTTCAGCACAGACCAGAAAGGCATTGTGATAAGCGTATCCCCGGTATAGTCAGGGGTTAATGGGAGTCGCCCCCGTCCCCCCAGTATACGGCCAGAAACATGGACCCGGTACTTGTGCTTCGGACTGTCTCCAACCAGCCATAATGTTGTGTGAGTGAAATCCTTCTAAGTCCAGCTTTGGTACATTAGAAGCAACTCTGAAACTTAACCTAAGCGTTTTTCGAAGCTACTTTTTGTCTAACTTCTTATAGGAAGGTCTAGGAGCGCTGAAAATGAACGTGCGCGTCTTTCACTCTTCCCGAGGGACTTACTGTAGAAGAATTTTGTGATATTTTTTATTAAAATGGTGTATAAGGGTATATATATAAATATATTTTATGCACTGTATATGAGCTGGCGATTTCTAAGTCTGTGGTTCCGAGAGGGGGTAACCAGGCTCACTAATAAAGGTCAAGCCACTTGGCTGCCAGAATGCCCTGCTTCAGCACAGACCAGAAAGGCATTGTGATAAGCGTATCCCCGGTATAGTCAGGGGTTAATGGGAGTCGTCCCCGTCCCCCCCAGTATACGCCCAGAACCATGGACCCGGTACTTGTGGTTCGGACTGTCTCCAACCAGCCATAATGTTGTGAGAGTCAAATTATGTCTAAGTCCAGCTTTGGTACATTAGAAGCAACTCTGAAACTTAACCTAAGCGTTTTTCGAAGCTACTTTTTGGCTAACTTCTTATAGGAAGGTCTAGGAGCGCTGACAATGAACGTGCGTGTCTTTCACTCTTCCCGAGGGACTTAGAAGAATTTTGTGATATTTTTTATTAAAATGGTGTATAAGGGTATATATATAAATATATTTTATGCACTGTATATGAGCTGGCGATTTCTAAGTCTGTGGTTCCGAGAGGGGGTAACCAGGCTCACTAATAAAGGTCAAGCCACTTGGTTTCCAGAATGCCCTGCTTCAGCACAGACCAGAAAGGCATTGTGATAAGCGTATCCCCGGTATAGTCAGGGGTTAATGGGAGTCGCCCCCGTCCCCCCAGTATACGGCCAGAAACATGGACCCGGTACTTGTGCTTCGGACTGTCTCCAACCAGCCATAATGTTGTGAGAGTGAAATCCTTCTAAGTCCAGCTTTGGTACATTAGAAGCAACTCTGAAACTTAACCTAAGCGTTTTTCGAAGCTACTTTTTGTCTAACTTCTTATAGGAAGGTCTAGGAGCGCTGAAAATGAACGTGCGCGTCTTTCACTCTTCCCGAGGGACTTACTGTAGAAGAATTTTGTGATATTTTTTATTAAAATGGTGTATAAGGGTATATATATAAATATATTTTATGCACTGTATATGAGCTGGCGATTTCTAAGTCTGTGGTTCCGAGAGGGGGTAACCAGGCTCACTAATAAAGGTCAAGCCACTTGGCTGCCAGAATGCCCTGCTTCAGCACAGACCAGAAAGGCATTGTGATAAGCGTATCCCCGGTATAGTCAGGGGTTAATGGGAGTCGTCCCCGTCCCCCCCAGTATACGCCCAGAACCATGGACCCGGTACTTGTGGTTCGGACTGTCTCCAACCAGCCATAATGTTGTGAGAGTCAAATTATGTCTAAGTCCAGCTTTGGTACATTAGAAGCAACTCTGAAACTTAACCTAAGCGTTTTTCGAAGCTACTTTTTGGCTAACTTCTTATAGGAAGGTCTAGGAGCGCTGACAATGAACGTGCGTGTCTTTCACTCTTCCCGAGGGACTTAGAAGAATTTTGTGATATTTTTTATTAAAATGGTGTATAAGGGTATATATATAAATATATTTTATGCACTGTATATGAGCTGGCGATTTCTAAGTCTGTGGTTCCGAGAGGGGGTAACCAGGCTCACTAATAAAGGTCAAGCCACTTGGTTTCCAGAATGCCCTGCTTCAGCACAGACCAGAAAGGCATTGTGATAAGCGTATCCCCGGTATAGTCAGGGGTTAATGGGAGTCGCCCCCGTCCCCCCAGTATACGGCCAGAAACATGGACCCGGTACTTGTGCTTCGGACTGTCTCCAACCAGCCATAATGTTGTGAGAGTGAAATCCTTCTAAGTCCAGCTTTGGTACATTAGAAGCAACTCTGAAACTTAACCTAAGCGTTTTTCGAAGCTACTTTTTGTCTAACTTCTTATAGGAAGGTCTAGGAGCGCTGAAAATGAACGTGCGCGTCTTTCACTCTTCCCGAGGGACTTAGAAGAATTTTGTGATATTTTTTATTAAAATGGTGTATAAGGGTATATATATAATATATTTTATGCACTGTATATGAGCTGGCGATTTCTAAGTCTGTGGTTCCGAGAGGGGGTAACCAGGCTCACTAATAAAGGTCAAGCCACTTGGCTGCCAGAATGCCCTGCTTCAGCACAGACCAGAAAGGCATTGTGATAAGCGTATCCCCGGTATAGTCAGGGGTTAATGGGAGTCGCCCCCGTCCCCCCAGTATACGGCCAGAAACATGGACCCGGTACTTGTGCTTCGGACTGTCTCCAACCAGCCATAATGTTGTGAGAGTGAAATCCTTCTAAGTCCAGCTTTGGTACATTAGAAGCAACTCTGAAACTTAACCTAAGCGTTTTTCGAAGCTACTTTTTGTCTAACTTCTTATAGGAAGGTCTAGGAGCGCTGAAAATGAACGTGCGCGTCTTTCACTCTTCCCGAGGGACTTACTGTAGAAGAATTTTGTGATATTTTTTATTAAAATGGTGTATAAGGGTATATATATAAATATATTTTATGCACTGTATATGAGCTGGCGATTTCTAAGTCTGTGGTTCCGAGAGGGGGTAACCAGGCTCACTAATAAAGGTCAAGCCACTTGGCTGCCAGAATGCCCTGCTTCAGCACAGACCAGAAAGGCATTGTGATAAGCGTATCCCCGGTATAGTCAGGGGTTAATGGGAGTCGTCCCCGTCCCCCCCAGTATACGCCCAGAACCATGGACCCGGTACTTGTGGTTCGGACTGTCTCCAACCAGCCATAATGTTGTGAGAGTCAAATTATGTCTAAGTCCAGCTTTGGTACATTAGAAGCAACTCTGAAACTTAACCTAAGCGTTTTTCGAAGCTACTTTTTGGCTAACTTCTTATAGGAAGGTCTAGGAGCGCTGACAATGAACGTGCGTGTCTTTCACTCTTCCCGAGGGACTTAGAAGAATTTTGTGATATTTTTTATTAAAATGGTGTATAAGGGTACAGTATATATATAAATATATTTTATGCACTGTATATGAGCTGGCGATTTCTAAGTCTGTGGTTCCGAGAGGGGGTAACCAGGCTCACTAATAAAGGTCAAGCCACTTGGTTTCCAGAATGCCCTGCTTCAGCACAGACCAGAAAGGCATTGTGATAAGCGTATCCCCGGTATAGTCAGGGGTTAATGGGAGTCGCCCCCGTCCCCCCAGTATACGGCCAGAAACATGGACCCGGTACTTGTGCTTCGGACTGTCTCCAACCAGCCATAATGTTGTGAGAGTGAAATCCTTCTAAGTCCAGCTTTGGTACATTAGAAGCAACTCTGAAACTTAACCTAAGCGTTTTTCGAAGCTACTTTTTGTCTAACTTCTTATAGGAAGGTCTAGGAGCGCTGAAAATGAACGTGCGCGTCTTTCACTCTTCCCGAGGGACTTAGAAGAATTTTGTGATATTTTTTATTAAAATGGTGTATAAGGGTATATATATAAATATATTTTATGCACTGTATATGAGCTGGCGATTTCTAAGTCTGTGGTTCCGAGAGGGGGTAACCAGGCTCACTAATAAAGGTCAAGCCACTTGGCTGCCAGAATGCCCTGCTTCAGCACAGACCAGAAAGGCATTGTGATAAGCGTATCCCCGGTATAGTCAGGGGTTAATGGGAGTCGTCCCCGTCCCCCCCAGTATACGCCCAGAACCATGGACCCGGTACTTGTGGTTCGGACTGTCTCCAACCAGCCATAATGTTGTGAGAGTCAAATTATGTCTAAGTCCAGCTTTGGTACATTAGAAGCAACTCTGAAACTTAACCTAAGCGTTTTTCGAAGCTACTTTTTGGCTAACTTCTTATAGGAAGGTCTAGGAGCGCTGAAAATGAACGTGCGCGTCTTTCACTCTTCCCGAGGGACTTAGAAGAATTTTGTGATATTTTTTATTAAAATGGTGTATAAGGGTATATATATAAATATATTTTATGCACTGTATATGAGCTGGCGATTTCTAAGTCTGTGGTTCCGAGAGGGGGTAACCAGGCTCACTAATAAAGGTCAAGCCACTTGGTTTCCAGAATGCCCTGCTTCAGCACAGACCAGAAAGGCATTGTGATAAGCGTATCCCCGGTATAGTCAGGGGTTAATGGGAGTCGCCCCCGTCCCCCCAGTATACGGCCAGAAACATGGACCCGGTACTTGTGCTTCGGACTGTCTCCAACCAGCCATAATGTTGTGAGAGTGAAATCCTTCTAAGTCCAGCTTTGGTACATTAGAAGCAACTCTGAAACTTAACCTAAGCGTTTTTCGAAGCTACTTTTTGTCTAACTTCTTATAGGAAGGTCTAGGAGCGCTGAAAATGAACGTGCGCGTCTTTCACTCTTCCCGAGGGACTTACTGTAGAAGAATTTTGTGATATTTTTTATTAAAATGGTGTATAAGGGTATATATATAAATATATTTTATGCACTGTATATGAGCTGGCGATTTCTAAGTCTGTGGTTCCGAGAGGGGGTAACCAGGCTCACTAATAAAGGTCAAGCCACTTGGCTGCCAGAATGCCCTGCTTCAGCACAGACCAGAAAGGCATTGTGATAAGCGTATCCCCGGTATAGTCAGGGGTTAATGGGAGTCGTCCCCGTCCCCCCCAGTATACGCCCAGAACCATGGACCCGGTACTTGTGGTTCGGACTGTCTCCAACCAGCCATAATGTTGTGAGAGTCAAATTATGTCTAAGTCCAGCTTTGGTACATTAGAAGCAACTCTGAAACTTAACCTAAGCGTTTTTCGAAGCTACTTTTTGGCTAACTTCTTATAGGAAGGTCTAGGAGCGCTGACAATGAACGTGCGTGTCTTTCACTCTTCCCGAGGGACTTAGAAGAATTTTGTGATATTTTTTATTAAAATGGTGTATAAGGGTATATATATAAATATATTTTATGCACTGTATATGAGCTGGCGATTTCTAAGTCTGTGGTTCCGAGAGGGGGTAACCAGGCTCACTAATAAAGGTCAAGCCACTTGGTTTCCAGAATGCCCTGCTTCAGCACAGACCAGAAAGGCATTGTGATAAGCGTATCCCCGGTATAGTCAGGGGTTAATGGGAGTCGCCCCCGTCCCCCCAGTATACGGCCAGAAACATGGACCCGGTACTTGTGCTTCGGACTGTCTCCAACCAGCCATAATGTTGTGAGAGTGAAATCCTTCTAAGTCCAGCTTTGGTACATTAGAAGCAACTCTGAAACTTAACCTAAGCGTTTTTCGAAGCTACTTTTTGTCTAACTTCTTATAGGAAGGTCTAGGAGCGCTGAAAATGAACGTGCGCGTCTTTCACTCTTCCCGAGGGACTTAGAAGAATTTTGTGATATTTTTTATTAAAATGGTGTATAAGGGTATATATATAAATATATTTTATGCACTGTATATGAGCTGGCGATTTCTAAGTCTGTGGTTCCGAGAGGGGGTAACCAGGCTCACTAATAAAGGTCAAGCCACTTGGCTGCCAGAATGCCCTGCTTCAGCACAGACCAGAAAGGCATTGTGATAAGCGTATCCCCGGTATAGTCAGGGGTTAATGGGAGTCGTCCCCGTCCCCCCCAGTATACGCCCAGAACCATGGACCCGGTACTTGTGGTTCGGACTGTCTCCAACCAGCCATAATGTTGTGAGAGTCAAATTATGTCTAAGTCCAGCTTTGGTACATTAGAAGCAACTCTGAAACTTAACCTAAGCGTTTTTCGAAGCTACTTTTTGGCTAACTTCTTATTGGAAGGTCTAGGAGCGCTGAAAATGAACGTGCGCGTCTTTCACTCTTCCCGAGGGACTTAGAAGAATTTTGTGATATTTTTTATTAAAATGGTGTATAAGGGTATATATATAAATATATTTTATGCACTGTATATGAGCTGGCGATTTCTAAGTCTGTGGTTCCGAGAGGGGGTAACCAGGCTCACTAATAAAGGTCAAGCCACTTGGCTGCCAGAATGCCCTGCTTCAGCACAGACCAGAAAGGCATTGTGATAAGCGTATCCCCGGTATAGTCAGGGGTTAATGGGAGTCGTCCCCGTCCCCCCAGTATACGCCTAGAACCATCGACCCGGTACTTGTGGTTCAGACTGTCTCCAACCAGCCATAATGTTGTGAGAGTGAAATTATGTCTAAGTCCAGCTTTGGTACATTAGAAGCAACTCTGAAACTTAACCTAAGCGTTTTTCGAAGCTACTTTTTGGCTAACTTCTTATAGGAAGGTCTAGGAGCGCTGAAAATGAACGTGCGCGTCTTTCACTCTTCCCGAGGGACTTAGAAGAATTTTGTGATATTTTTTATTAAAATGGTGTATAAGGGTATATATATAAATATATTTTATGCACTGTATATGAGCTGGCGATTTCTAAGTCTGTGGTTCCGAGAGGGGGTAACCAGGCTCACTAATAAAGGTCAAGCCACTTGGCTGCCAGAATGCCCTGCTTCAGCACAGACCAGAAAGGCATTGTGATAAGCGTATCCCCGGTATAGTCAGGGGTTAATGGGAGTCGTCCCTGTCCCCCCCAGTATACGCCCAGAACCATGGACCCGGTACTTGTGGTTCGGACTGTCTCCAACCAGCCATAATGTTGTGAGAGTCAAATTATGTCTAAGTCCTGCTTTGGTACATTAGAAGCAACTCTGAAACTTAACCTAAGCGTTTTTCGAAGCTACTTTTTGGCTAACTTCTTATAGGAAGGTCTAGGAGCGCTGAAAATGAACGTGCGCGTCTTTCACTCTTCCCGAGGGACTTAGAAGAATTTTGTGATATTTTTTATTAAAATGGTGTATAAGGGTATATATATAAATATATTTTATGCACTGTATATGAGCTGGCGATTTCTAAGTCTGTGGTTCCGAGAGGGGGTAACCAGGCTCACTAATAAAGGTCAAGCCACTTGGTTTCCAGAATGCCCTGCTTCAGCACAGACCAGAAAGGCATTGTGATAAGCGTATCCCCGGTATAGTCAGGGGTTAATGGGAGTCGCCCCCGTCCCCCCAGTATACGGCCAGAAACATGGACCCGGTACTTGTGCTTCGGACTGTCTCCAACCAGCCATAATGTTGTGAGAGTGAAATCCTTCTAAGTCCAGCTTTGGTACATTAGAAGCAACTCTGAAACTTAACCTAAGCGTTTTTCGAAGCTACTTTTTGTCTAACTTCTTATAGGAAGGTCTAGGAGCGCTGAAAATGAACGTGCGCGTCTTTCACTCTTCCCGAGGGACTTAGAAGAATTTTGTGATATTTTTTATTAAAATGGTGTATAAGGGTATATATATAAATATATTTTATGCACTGTATATGAGCTGGCGATTTCTAAGTCTGTGGTTCCGAGAGGGGGTAACCAGGCTCACTAATAAAGGTCAAGCCACTTGGCTGCCAGAATGCCCTGCTTCAGCACAGACCAGAAAGGCATTGTGATAAGCGTATCCCCGGTATAGTCAGGGGTTAATGGGAGTCGTCCCCGTCCCCCCCAGTATACGCCCAGAACCATGGACCCGGTACTTGTGGTTCGGACTGTCTCCAACCAGCCATAATGTTGTGAGAGTCAAATTATGTCTAAGTCCAGCTTTGGTACATTAGAAGCAACTCTGAAACTTAACCTAAGCGTTTTTCGCAGCTACTTTTTGGCTAACTTCTTATAGGAAGGTCTAGGAGCGCTGAAAATGAACGTGCGCGTCTTTCACTCTTCCCGAGGGACTTAGAAGAATTTTGTGATATTTTTTATTAAAAAGGTGTATAAGGGTATATATATAAATATATTTTATGCACTGTATATGAGCTGGCGATTTCTAAGTCTGTGGTTCCGAGAGGGGGTAACCAGGCTCACTAATAAAGGTCAAGCCACTTGGTTTCCAGAATGCCCTGCTTCAGCACAGACCAGAAAGGCATTGTGATAAGCGTATCCCCGGTATAGTCAGGGGTTAATGGGAGTCGCCCCCGTCCCCCCAGTATACGGCCAGAAACATGGACCCGGTACTTGTGCTTCGGACTGTCTCCAACCAGCCATAATGTTGTGAGAGTGAAATCCTTCTAAGTCCAGCTTTGGTACATTAGAAGCAACTCTGAAACTTAACCTAAGCGTTTTTCGAAGCTACTTTTTGTCTAACTTCTTATAGGAAGGTCTAGGAGCGCTGAAAATGAACGTGCGCGTCTTTCACTCTTCCCGAGGGACTTACTGTAGAAGAATTTTGTGATATTTTTTATTAAAATGGTGTATAAGGGTATATATATAAATATATTTTATGCACTGTATATGAGCTGGCGATTTCTAAGTCTGTGGTTCCGAGAGGGGGTAACCAGGCTCACTAATAAAGGTCAAGCCACTTGGCTGCCAGAATGCCCTGCTTCAGCACAGACCAGAAAGGCATTGTGATAAGCGTATCCCCGGTATAGTCAGGGGTTAATGGGAGTCGTCCCCGTCCCCCCCAGTATACGCCCAGAACCATGGACCCGGTACTTGTGGTTCGGACTGTCTCCAACCAGCCATAATGTTGTGAGAGTCAAATTATGTCTAAGTCCAGCTTTGGTACATTAGAAGCAACTCTGAAACTTAACCTAAGCGTTTTTCGAAGCTACTTTTTGGCTAACTTCTTATAGGAAGGTCTAGGAGCGCTGACAATGAACGTGCGTGTCTTTCACTCTTCCCGAGGGACTTAGAAGAATTTTGTGATATTTTTTATTAAAATGGTGTATAAGGGTATATATATAAATATATTTTATGCACTGTATATGAGCTGGCGATTTCTAAGTCTGTGGTTCCGAGAGGGGGTAACCAGGCTCACTAATAAAGGTCAAGCCACTTGGTTTCCAGAATGCCCTGCTTCAGCACAGACCAGAAAGGCATTGTGATAAGCGTATCCCCGGTATAGTCAGGGGTTAATGGGAGTCGCCCCCGTCCCCCCAGTATACGGCCAGAAACATGGACCCGGTACTTGTGCTTCGGACTGTCTCCAACCAGCCATAATGTTGTGAGAGTGAAATCCTTCTAAGTCCAGCTTTGGTACATTAGAAGCAACTCTGAAACTTAACCTAAGCGTTTTTCGAAGCTACTTTTTGTCTAACTTCTTATAGGAAGGTCTAGGAGCGCTGAAAATGAACGTGCGCGTCTTTCACTCTTCCCGAGGGACTTAGAAGAATTTTGTGATATTTTTTATTAAAATGGTGTATAAGGGTATATATATAAATATATTTTATGCACTGTATATGAGCTGGCGATTTCTAAGTCTGTGGTTCCGAGAGGGGGTAACCAGGCTCACTAATAAAGGTCAAGCCACTTGGCTGCCAGAATGCCCTGCTTCAGCACAGACCAGAAAGGCATTGTGATAAGCGTATCCCCGGTATAGTCAGGGGTTAATGGGAGTCGTCCCCGTCCCCCCCAGTATACGCCCAGAACCATGGACCCGGTACTTGTGGTTCGGACTGTCTCCAACCAGCCATAATGTTGTGAGAGTCAAATTATGTCTAAGTCCAGCTTTGGTACATTAGAAGCAACTCTGAAACTTAACCTAAGCGTTTTTCGAAGCTACTTTTTGGCTAACTTCTTATAGGAAGGTCTAGGAGCGCTGAAAATGAACGTGCGCGTCTTTCACTCTTCCCGAGGGACTTAGAAGAATTTTGTGATATTTTTTATTAAAATGGTGTATAAGGGTATATATATAAATATATTTTATGCACTGTATATGAGCTGGCGATTTCTAAGTCTGTGGTTCCGAGAGGGGGTAACCAGGCTCACTAATAAAGGTCAAGCCACTTGGCTGCCAGAATGCCCTGCTTCAGCACAGACCAGAAAGGCATTGTGATAAGCGTATCCCCGGTATAGTCAGGGGTTAATGGGAGTCGTCCCCGTCCCCCCAGTATACGCCTAGAACCATCGACCCGGTACTTGTGGTTCAGACTGTCTCCAACCAGCCATAATGTTGTGAGAGTGAAATTATGTCTAAGTCCAGCTTTGGTACATTAGAAGCAACTCTGAAACTTAACCTAAGCGTTTTTCGAAGCTACTTTTTGGCTAACTTCTTATAGGAAGGTCTAGGAGCGCTGAAAATGAACGTGCGCGTCTTTCACTCTTCCCGAGGGACTTAGAAGAATTTTGTGATATTTTTTATTAAAATGGTGTATAAGGGTATATATATAAATATATTTTATGCACTGTATATGAGCTGGCGATTTCTAAGTCTGTGGTTCCGAGAGGGGGTAACCAGGCTCACTAATAAAGGTCAAGCCACTTGGCTGCCAGAATGCCCTGCTTCAGCACAGACCAGAAAGGCATTGTGATAAGCGTATCCCCGGTATAGTCAGGGGTTAATGGGAGTCGTCCCTGTCCCCCCCAGTATACGCCCAGAACCATGGACCCGGTACTTGTGGTTCGGACTGTCTCCAACCAGCCATAATGTTGTGAGAGTCAAATTATGTCTAAGTCCTGCTTTGGTACATTAGAAGCAACTCTGAAACTTAACCTAAGCGTTTTTCGAAGCTACTTTTTGGCTAACTTCTTATAGGAAGGTCTAGGAGCGCTGAAAATGAACGTGCGCGTCTTTCACTCTTCCCGAGGGACTTAGAAGAATTTTGTGATATTTTTTATTAAAATGGTGTATAAGGGTATATATATAAATATATTTTATGCACTGTATATGAGCTGGCGATTTCTAAGTCTGTGGTTCCGAGAGGGGGTAACCAGGCTCACTAATAAAGGTCAAGCCACTTGGTTTCCAGAATGCCCTGCTTCAGCACAGACCAGAAAGGCATTGTGATAAGCGTATCCCCGGTATAGTCAGGGGTTAATGGGAGTCGCCCCCGTCCCCCCAGTATACGGCCAGAAACATGGACCCGGTACTTGTGCTTCGGACTGTCTCCAACCAGCCATAATGTTGTGAGAGTGAAATCCTTCTAAGTCCAGCTTTGGTACATTAGAAGCAACTCTGAAACTTAACCTAAGCGTTTTTCGAAGCTACTTTTTGTCTAACTTCTTATAGGAAGGTCTAGGAGCGCTGAAAATGAACGTGCGCGTCTTTCACTCTTCCCGAGGGACTTAGAAGAATTTTGTGATATTTTTTATTAAAATGGTGTATAAGGGTATATATATAAATATATTTTATGCACTGTATATGAGCTGGCGATTTCTAAGTCTGTGGTTCCGAGAGGGGGTAACCAGGCTCACTAATAAAGGTCAAGCCACTTGGCTGCCAGAATGCCCTGCTTCAGCACAGACCAGAAAGGCATTGTGATAAGCGTATCCCCGGTATAGTCAGGGGTTAATGGGAGTCGTCCCCGTCCCCCCCAGTATACGCCCAGAACCATGGACCCGGTACTTGTGGTTCGGACTGTCTCCAACCAGCCATAATGTTGTGAGAGTCAAATTATGTCTAAGTCCAGCTTTGGTACATTAGAAGCAACTCTGAAACTTAACCTAAGCGTTTTTCGCAGCTACTTTTTGGCTAACTTCTTATAGGAAGGTCTAGGAGCGCTGAAAATGAACGTGCGCGTCTTTCACTCTTCCCGAGGGACTTAGAAGAATTTTGTGATATTTTTTATTAAAATGGTGTATAAGGGTATATATATAAATATATTTTATGCACTGTATATGAGCTGGCGATTTCTAAGTCTGTGGTTCCGAGAGGGGGTAACCAGGCTCACTAATAAAGGTCAAGCCACTTGGTTTCCAGAATGCCCTGCTTCAGCACAGACCAGAAAGGCATTGTGATAAGCGTATCCCCGGTATAGTCAGGGGTTAATGGGAGTCGCCCCCGTCCCCCCAGTATACGGCCAGAAACATGGACCCGGTACTTGTGCTTCGGACTGTCTCCAACCAGCCATAATGTTGTGAGAGTGAAATCCTTCTAAGTCCAGCTTTGGTACATTAGAAGCAACTCTGAAACTTAACCTAAGCGTTTTTCGAAGCTACTTTTTGTCTAACTTCTTATAGGAAGGTCTAGGAGCGCTGAAAATGAACGTGCGCGTCTTTCACTCTTCCCGAGGGACTTACTGTAGAAGAATTTTGTGATATTTTTTATTAAAATGGTGTATAAGGGTATATATATAAATATATTTTATGCACTGTATATGAGCTGGCGATTTCTAAGTCTGTGGTTCCGAGAGGGGGTAACCAGGCTCACTAATAAAGGTCAAGCCACTTGGCTGCCAGAATACCCTGCTTCAGCACAGACCAGAAAGGCATTGTGATAAGCGTATCCCCGGTATAGTCAGGGGTTAATGGGAGTCGTCCCCGTCCCCCCCAGTATACGCCCAGAACCATGGACCCGGTACTTGTGGTTCGGACTGTCTCCAACCAGCCATAATGTTGTGAGAGTCAAATTATGTCTAAGTCCAGCTTTGGTACATTAGAAGCAACTCTGAAACTTAACCTAAGCGTTTTTCGAAGCTACTTTTTGGCTAACTTCTTATAGGAAGGTCTAGGAGCGCTGAAAATGAACGTGCGCGTCTTTCACTCTTCCCGAGGGACTTAGAAGAATTTTGTGATATTTTTTATTAAAATGGTGTATAAGGGTATATATATAAATATATTTTATGCACTGTATATGAGCTGGCGATTTCTAAGTCTGTGGTTCCGAGAGGGGGTAACCAGGCTCACTAATAAAGGTCAAGCCACTTGGCTGCCAGAATGCCCTGCTTCAGCACAGACCAGAAAGGCATTGTGATAAGCGTATCCCCGGTATAGTCAGGGGTTAATGGGAGTCGTCCCTGTCCCCCCCAGTATACGCCCAGAACCATGGACCCGGTACTTGTGGTTCGGACTGTCTCCAACCAGCCATAATGTTGTGAGAGTCAAATTATGTCTAAGTCCTGCTTTGGTACATTAGAAGCAACTCTGAAACTTAACCTAAGCGTTTTTCGAAGCTACTTTTTGGCTAACTTCTTATAGGAAGGTCTAGGAGCGCTGAAAATGAACGTGCGCGTCTTTCACTCTTCCCGAGGGACTTAGAAGAATTTTGTGATATTTTTTATTAAAATGGTGTATAAGGGTATATATATAAATATATTTTATGCACTGTATATGAGCTGGCGATTTCTAAGTCTGTGGTTCCGAGAGGGGGTAACCAGGCTCACTAATAAAGGTCAAGCCACTTGGTTTCCAGAATGCCCTGCTTCAGCACAGACCAGAAAGGCATTGTGATAAGCGTATCCCCGGTATAGTCAGGGGTTAATGGGAGTCGCCCCCGTCCCCCCAGTATACGGCCAGAAACATGGACCCGGTACTTGTGCTTCGGACTGTCTCCAACCAGCCATAATGTTGTGAGAGTGAAATCCTTCTAAGTCCAGCTTTGGTACATTAGAAGCAACTCTGAAACTTAACCTAAGCGTTTTTCGAAGCTACTTTTTGTCTAACTTCTTATAGGAAGGTCTAGGAGCGCTGAAAATGAACGTGCGCGTCTTTCACTCTTCCCGAGGGACTTAGAAGAATTTTGTGATATTTTTTATTAAAATGGTGTATAAGGGTATATATATAAATATATTTTATGCACTGTATATGAGCTGGCGATTTCTAAGTCTGTGGTTCCGAGAGGGGGTAACCAGGCTCACTAATAAAGGTCAAGCCACTTGGCTGCCAGAATGCCCTGCTTCAGCACAGACCAGAAAGGCATTGTGATAAGCGTATCCCCGGTATAGTCAGGGGTTAATGGGAGTCGTCCCCGTCCCCCCCAGTATACGCCCAGAACCATGGACCCGGTACTTGTGGTTCGGACTGTCTCCAACCAGCCATAATGTTGTGAGAGTCAAATTATGTCTAAGTCCAGCTTTGGTACATTAGAAGCAACTCTGAAACTTAACCTAAGCGTTTTTCGCAGCTACTTTTTGGCTAACTTCTTATAGGAAGGTCTAGGAGCGCTGAAAATGAACGTGCGCGTCTTTCACTCTTCCCGAGGGACTTAGAAGAATTTTGTGATATTTTTTATTAAAATGGTGTATAAGGGTATATATATAAATATATTTTATGCACTGTATATGAGCTGGCGATTTCTAAGTCTGTGGTTCCGAGAGGGGGTAACCAGGCTCACTAATAAAGGTCAAGCCACTTGGTTTCCAGAATGCCCTGCTTCAGCACAGACCAGAAAGGCATTGTGATAAGCGTATCCCCGGTATAGTCAGGGGTTAATGGGAGTCGCCCCCGTCCCCCCAGTATACGGCCAGAAACATGGACCCGGTACTTGTGCTTCGGACTGTCTCCAACCAGCCATAATGTTGTGAGAGTGAAATCCTTCTAAGTCCAGCTTTGGTACATTAGAAGCAACTCTGAAACTTAACCTAAGCGTTTTTCGAAGCTACTTTTTGTCTAACTTCTTATAGGAAGGTCTAGGAGCGCTGAAAATGAACGTGCGCGTCTTTCACTCTTCCCGAGGGACTTACTGTAGAAGAATTTTGTGATATTTTTTATTAAAATGGTGTATAAGGGTATATATATAAATATATTTTATGCACTGTATATGAGCTGGCGATTTCTAAGTCTGTGGTTCCGAGAGGGGGTAACCAGGCTCACTAATAAAGGTCAAGCCACTTGGCTGCCAGAATACCCTGCTTCAGCACAGACCAGAAAGGCATTGTGATAAGCGTATCCCCGGTATAGTCAGGGGTTAATGGGAGTCGTCCCCGTCCCCCCCAGTATACGCCCAGAACCATGGACCCGGTACTTGTGGTTCGGACTGTCTCCAACCAGCCATAATGTTGTGAGAGTCAAATTATGTCTAAGTCCAGCTTTGGTACATTAGAAGCAACTCTGAAACTTAACCTAAGCGTTTTTCGAAGCTACTTTTTGGCTAACTTCTTATAGGAAGGTCTAGGAGCGCTGAAAATGAACGTGCGCGTCTTTCACTCTTCCCGAGGGACTTAGAAGAATTTTGTGATATTTTTTATTAAAATGGTGTATAAGGGTATATATATAAATATATTTTATGCACTGTATATGAGCTGGCGATTTCTAAGTCTGTGGTTCCGAGAGGGGGTAACCAGGCTCACTAATAAAGGTCAAGCCACTTGGCTGCCAGAATGCCCTGCTTCAGCACAGACCAGAAAGGCATTGTGATAAGCGTATCCCCGGTATAGTCAGGGGTTAATGGGAGTCGTCCCCGTCCCCCCAGTATACGCCCAGAACCATCGACCCAGTACTTGTGGTTCGGACTGTCTCCAACCAGCCATAATGTTGTGAGAGTGAAATTATGTCTAAGTCCAACTTTGGTACATTAGAAGCAACTCTGAAACTTAACCTAAGCGTTTTTCGAAGCTACTTTTTGGCTAACTTCTTATAGGAAGGTCTAGGAGCGCTGAAAATGAACGTGCGCGTCTTTCACTCTTCCCGAGGGACTTAGAAGAATTTTGTGATATTTTTTATTAAAATGGTGTATAAGGGTATATATATAAAAATATTTTATGCACTGTATATGAGCTGGCGATTTCTAAGTCTGTGGTTCCAAGAGGGGGTAACCAGGCTCACTAACACAGGTCAAGCCACTTGGCTGCCAGAATGCCCTGCTTCAGCACAGACCAGAAAGGCATTGTGATAAGCGTATCCCCGGTATAGTCAGGGGTTAATGGGAGTCGTCCCCGTCCCCCCCAGTATACGCCCAGAACCATGGACCCGGTACTTGTGGTTCGGACTGTCTCCAACCAGCCATAATGTTGTGAGAGTCAAATTATGTCTAAGTCCAGCTTTGGTACATTAGAAGCAACTCTGAAACTTAACCTAAGCGTTTTTCGAAGCTACTTTTTGGCTAACTTCTTATAGGAAGGTCTAGGAGCGCTGACAATGAACGTGCGTGTCTTTCACTCTTCCCGAGGGACTTAGAAGAATTTTGTGATATTTTTTATTAAAATGGTGTATAAGGGTATATATATAAATATATTTTATGCACTGTATATGAGCTGGCGATTTCTAAGTCTGTGGTTCCGAGAGGGGGTAACCAGGCTCACTAATAAAGGTCAAGCCACTTGGTTTCCAGAATGCCCTGCTTCAGCACAGACCAGAAAGGCATTGTGATAAGCGTATCCCCGGTATAGTCAGGGGTTAATGGGAGTCGCCCCCGTCCCCCCAGTATACGGCCAGAAACATGGACCCGGTACTTGTGCTTCGGACTGTCTCCAACCAGCCATAATGTTGTGAGAGTGAAATCCTTCTAAGTCCAGCTTTGGTACATTAGAAGCAACTCTGAAACTTAACCTAAGCGTTTTTCGAAGCTACTTTTTGTCTAACTTCTTATAGGAAGGTCTAGGAGCGCTGAAAATGAACGTGCGCGTCTTTCACTCTTCCCGAGGGACTTAGAAGAATTTTGTGATATTTTTTATTAAAATGGTGTATAAGGGTATATATATAAATATATTTTATGCACTGTATATGAGCTGGCGATTTCTAAGTCTGTGGTTCCGAGAGGGGGTAACCAGGCTCACTAATAAAGGTCAAGCCACTTGGCTGCCAGAATGCCCTGCTTCAGCACAGACCAGAAAGGCATTGTGATAAGCGTATCCCCGGTATAGTCAGGGGTTAATGGGAGTCGTCCCCGTCCCCCCCAGTATACGCCCAGAACCATGGACCCGGTACTTGTGGTTCGGACTGTCTCCAACCAGCCATAATGTTGTGAGAGTCAAATTATGTCTAAGTCCAGCTTTGGTACATTAGAAGCAACTCTGAAACTTAACCTAAGCGTTTTTCGCAGCTACTTTTTGGCTAACTTCTTATAGGAAGGTCTAGGAGCGCTGAAAATGAACGTGCGCGTCTTTCACTCTTCCCGAGGGACTTAGAAGAATTTTGTGATATTTTTTATTAAAATGGTGTATAAGGGTATATATATAAATATATTTTATGCACTGTATATGAGCTGGCGATTTCTAAGTCTGTGGTTCCGAGAGGGGGTAACCAGGCTCACTAATAAAGGTCAAGCCACTTGGTTTCCAGAATGCCCTGCTTCAGCACAGACCAGAAAGGCATTGTGATAAGCGTATCCCCGGTATAGTCAGGGGTTAATGGGAGTCGCCCCCGTCCCCCCAGTATACGGCCAGAAACATGGACCCGGTACTTGTGCTTCGGACTGTCTCCAACCAGCCATAATGTTGTGAGAGTGAAATCCTTCTAAGTCCAGCTTTGGTACATTAGAAGCAACTCTGAAACTTAACCTAAGCGTTTTTCGAAGCTACTTTTTGTCTAACTTCTTATAGGAAGGTCTAGGAGCGCTGAAAATGAACGTGCGCGTCTTTCACTCTTCCCGAGGGACTTAGAAGAATTTTGTGATATTTTTTATTAAAATGGTGTATAAGGGTATATATATAAATATATTTTATGCACTGTATATGAGCTGGCGATTTCTAAGTCTGTGGTTCCGAGAGGGGGTAACCAGGCTCACTAATAAAGGTCAAGCCACTTGGCTGCCAGAATGCCCTGCTTCAGCACAGACCAGAAAGGCATTGTGATAAGCGTATCCCCGGTATAGTCAGGGGTTAATGGGAGTCGTCCCCGTCCCCCCCAGTATACGCCCAGAACCATGGACCCGGTACTTGTGGTTCGGACTGTCTCCAACCAGCCATAATGTTGTGAGAGTCAAATTATGTCTAAGTCCAGCTTTGGTACATAAGAAGCAACTCTGAAACTTAACCTAAGCGTTTTTCGAAGCTACTTTTTGGCTAACTTCTTATAGGAAGGTCTAGGAGCGCTGAAAATGAACGTGCGCGTCTTTCACTCTTCCCGAGGGACTTAGAAGAATTTTGTGATATTTTTTATTAAAATGGTGTATAAGGGTATATATATAAATATATTTTATGCACTGTATATGAGCTGGCGATTTCTAAGTCTGTGGTTCCGAGAGGGGGTAACCAGGCTCACTAATAAAGGTCAAGCCACTTGGCTGCCAGAATGCCCTGCTTCAGCACAGACCAGAAAGGCATTGTGATAAGCGTATCCCCGGTATAGTCAGGGGTTAATGGGAGTCGTCCCCGTCCCCCCAGTATACGCCTAGAACCATCGACCCGGTACTTGTGGTTCAGACTGTCTCCAACCAGCCATAATGTTGTGAGAGTGAAATTATGTCTAAGTCCAGCTTTGGTACATTGGAAGCAACTCTGAAACTTAACCTAAGCGTTTTTCGAAGCTACTTTTTGGCTAACTTCTTATAGGAAGGTCTAGGAGCGCTGAAAATGAACGTGCGCGTCTTTCACTCTTCCCGAGGGACTTAGAAGAATTTTGTGATATTTTTTATTAAAATGGTGTATAAGGGTATATATATAAATATATTTTATGCACTGTATATGAGCTGGCGATTTCTAAGTCTGTGGTTCCGAGAGGGGGTAACCAGGCTCACTAATAAAGGTCAAGCCACTTGGTTTCCAGAATGCCCTGCTTCAGCACAGACCAGAAAGGCATTGTGATAAGCGTATCCCCGGTATTGTCAGGGGTTAATGGGAGTCGCCCCCGTCCCCCCAGTATACGGCCAGAAACATGGACCCGGTACTTGTGCTTCGGACTGTCTCCAACCAGCCATAATGTTGTGAGAGTGAAATCCTTCTAAGTCCAGCTTTGGTACATTAGAAGCAACTCTGAAACTTAACCTAAGCGTTTTTCGAAGCTACTTTTTGTCTAACTTCTTATAGGAAGGTCTAGGAGCGCTGAAAATGAACGTGCGCGTCTTTCACTCTTCCCGAGGGACTTACTGTAGAAGAATTTTGTGATATTTTTTATTAAAATGGTGTATAAGGGTATATATATAAATATATTTTATGCACTGTATATGAGCTGGCGATTTCTAAGTCTGTGGTTCCGAGAGGGGGTAACCAGGCTCACTAATAAAGGTCAAGCCACTTGGCTGCCAGAATGCCCTGCTTCAGCACAGACCAGAAAGGCATTGTGATAAGCGTATCCCCGGTATAGTCAGGGGTTAATGGGAGTCGTCCCCGTCCCCCCCAGTATACGCCCAGAACCATGGACCCGGTACTTGTGGTTCGGACTGTCTCCAACCAGCCATAATGTTGTGAGAGTCAAATTATGTCTAAGTCCAGCTTTGGTACATTAGAAGCAACTCTGAAACTTAACCTAAGCGTTTTTCGAAGCTACTTTTTGGCTAACTTCTTATAGGAAGGTCTAGGAGCGCTGAAAATGAACGTGCGCGTCTTTCACTCTTCCCGAGGGACTTAGAAGAATTTTGTGATATTTTTTATTAAAATGGTGTATAAGGGTATATATATAAATATATTTTATGCACTGTATATGAGCTGGCGATTTCTAAGTCTGTGGTTCCGAGAGGGGGTAACCAGGCTCACTAATAAAGGTCAAGCCACTTGGCTGCCAGAATGCCCTGCTTCAGCACAGACCAGAAAGGCATTGTGATAAGCGTATCCCCGGTATAGTCAGGGGTTAATGGGAGTCGTCCCCGTCCCCCCAGTATACGCCTAGAACCATCGACCCGGTACTTGTGGTTCAGACTGTCTCCAACCAGCCATAATGTTGTGAGAGTGAAATTATGTCTAAGTCCAGCTTTGGTACATTAGAAGCAACTCTGAAACTTAACCTAAGCGTTTTTCGAAGCTACTTTTTGGCTAACTTCTTATAGGAAGGTCTAGGAGCGCTGAAAATGAACGTGCGCGTCTTTCACTCTTCCCGAGGGACTTAGAAGAATTTTGTGATATTTTTTATTAAAATGGTGTATAAGGGTATATATATAAATATATTTTATGCACTGTATATGAGCTGGCGATTTCTAAGTCTGTGGTTCCGAGAGGGGGTAACCAGGCTCACTAATAAAGGTCAAGCCACTTGGTTTCCAGAATGCCCTGCTTCAGCACAGACCAGAAAGGCATTGTGATAAGCGTATCCCCGGTATTGTCAGGGGTTAATGGGAGTCGCCCCCGTCCCCCCAGTATACGGCCAGAAACATGGACCCGGTACTTGTGCTTCGGACTGTCTCCAACCAGCCATAATGTTGTGAGAGTGAAATCCTTCTAAGTCCAGCTTTGGTACATTAGAAGCAACTCTGAAACTTAACCTAAGCGTTTTTCGAAGCTACTTTTTGTCTAACTTCTTATAGGAAGGTCTAGGAGCGCTGAAAATGAACGTGCGCGTCTTTCACTCTTCCCGAGGGACTTACTGTAGAAGAATTTTGTGATATTTTTTATTAAAATGGTGTATAAGGGTATATATATTAATATATTTTATGCACTGTATATGAGCTGGCGATTTCTAAGTCTGTGGTTCCGAGAGGGGGTAACCAGGCTCACTAATAAAGGTCAAGCCACTTGGCTGCCAGAATGCCCTGCTTCAGCACAGACCAGAAAGGCATTGTGATAAGCGTATCCCCGGTATAGTCAGGGGTTAATGGGAGTCGTCCCCGTCCCCCCCAGTATACGCCCAGAACCATGGACCCGGTACTTGTGGTTCGGACTGTCTCCAACCAGCCATAATGTTGTGAGAGTCAAATTATGTCTAAGTCCAGCTTTGGTACATTAGAAGCAACTCTGAAACTTAACCTAAGCGTTTTTCGAAGCTACTTTTTGGCTAACTTCTTATAGGAAGGTCTAGGAGCGCTGAAAATGAACGTGCGCGTCTTTCACTCTTCCCGAGGGACTTAGAAGAATTTTGTGATATTTTTTATTAAAATGGTGTATAAGGGTATATATATAAATATATTTTATGCACTGTATATGAGCTGGCGATTTCTAAGTCTGTGGTTCCGAGAGGGGGTAACCAGGCTCACTAATAAAGGTCAAGCCACTTGGCTGCCAGAATGCCCTGCTTCAGCACAGACCAGAAAGGCATTGTGATAAGCGTATCCCCGGTATAGTCAGGGGTTAATGGGAGTCGTCCCCGTCCCCCCAGTATACGCCTAGAACCATCGACCCGGTACTTGTGGTTCGGACAGTCTCCAACCAGCCATAATGTTGTGAGAGTGAAATTATGTCTAAGTCCAGCTTTGGTAAATTAGAAGCAACTCTGAAACTTAACCTAAGCGTTTTTCGAAGCTACTTTTTAGCTAACTTCTTATAGGAAGGTCTAGGAGCGCTGAAAATGAACGTGCGCGTCTTTCACTCTTCCCGAGGGACTTAGAAGAATTTTGTGATATTTTTTATTAAAATGGTGTATAAGGGTATATATATAAATATATTTTATGCACTGTATATGAGCTGGCGATTTCTAAGTCTGTGGTTCCGAGAGGGGGTAACCAGGCTCACTAATAAAGGTCAAGCCACTTGGCTGCCAGAATGCCCTGCTTCAGCACAGACCAGAAAGGCATTGTGATAAGCGTATCCCCGGTATAGTCAGGGGTTAATGGGAGTCGTCCCCGTCCCCCCAGTATACGCCTAGAACCATCGACCCGGTACTTGTGGTTCGGACTGTCTCCAACCAGCCATAATGTTGTGAGAGTGAAATTATGTCTAAGTCCAGCTTTGGTACATTAGAAGCAACTCTGAAACTTAACCTAAGCGTTTTTCGAAGCTACTTTTTGGCTAACTTCTTATACAGTAGGAAGGTCTAGGAGCGCTGAAAATGAACGTGCGCGTCTTTCACTCTTCCCGAGGGACTTAGAAGAATTTTGTGATATTTTTTATTAAAATGGTGTATAAGGGTATATATATAAATATATTTTATGCACTGTATATGAGCTGGCGATTTCTAAGTCTGTGGTTCCGAGAGGGGGTAACCAGGCTCACTAATAAAGGTCAAGCCACTTGGCTGCCAGAATGCCCTGCTTCAGCACAGACCAGAAAGGCATTGTGATAAGCGTATCCCCGGTATAGTCAGGGGTTAATGGGAGTCGTCCCTGTCCCCCCCAGTATACGCCCAGAACCATGGACCCGGTACTTGTGGTTCGGACTGTCTCCAACCAGCCATAATGTTGTGAGAGTGAAATTATGTCTAAGTCCAGCTTTGGTACATAAGAAGCAACTCTGAAACTTAACCTAAGCGTTTTTCGAAGCTACTTTTTGGCTAACTTCTTATAGGAAGGTCTAGGAGCGCTGAAAATGAACGTGCGCGTCTTTCACTCTTCCCGAGGGACTTAGAAGAATTTTGTGATATTTTTTATTAAAATGGTGTATAAGGGTATATATATAAATATATTATATAAATATATTTTATGCACTGTATATGAGCTGGCGATTTCTAAGTCTGTGGTTCCGAGAGGGGGTAACCAGGCTCACTAATAAAGGTCAAGCCACTTGGCTGCCAGAATGCCCTGCTTCAGCACAGACCAGAAAGGCATTGTGATAAGCTTATCCCCGGTATAGTCAGGGGTTAATGGGAGTCGTCCCCGTCCCCCCAGTATACGCCCAGAACCATCGACCCGGTACTTGTGGTTCGGACTGTCTCCAACCAGCCATAATGTTGTGAGAGTGAAATTATGTCTAAGTCCAGCTTTGGTACATTAGAAGCAACTCTGAAACTTAACCTAAGCGTTTTTCGAAGCTACTTTTTAGCTAACTTCTTATAGGAAGGTCTAGGAGCGCTGAAAATGAACGTGCGCGTCTTTTACTCTTCCCGAGGGACTTAGAAGAATTTTGTGATATTTTTTATTAAAATGGTGTATAAGGGTATATATATAAATATATTATATAAATATATTTTATGCACTGTATATGAGCTGGCGATTTCTAAGTCTGTGGTTCCGAGAGGGGGTAACCAGGCTCACTAATAAAGGTCAAGCCACTTGGCTGCCAGAATGCCCTGCTTCAGCACAGACCAGAAAGGCATTGTGATAAGCTAATCCCCGGTATAGTCAGGGGTTAATGGGAGTCGTCCCCGTCCCCCCAGTATACGCCCAGAACCATCGACCCGGTACTTGTGGTTCGGACTGTCTCCAACCAGCCATAATGTTGTGAGAGTGAAATTATGTCTAAGTCCAGCTTTGGTACATTAGAAGCAACTCTGAAACTTAACCTAAGCGTTTTTCGAAGCTACTTTTTGGCTAACTTCTTATAGGAAGGTCTGGGAGCGCTGAAAATGAACGTGCGCGTCTTTCACTCTTCCCGAGGGACTTAGAAGAATTTTGTGATATTTTTTATTAAAATGGTGTATAAGGGTATATATATAAATATATTATATAAATATATTTTATGCACTGTATATGAGCTGGCGATTTCTAAGTCTGTGGTTCCGAGAGGGGGTAACCAGGCTCACTAATAAAGGTCAAGCCACTTGGCTGCCAGAATGCCCTGCTTCAGCACAGACCAGAAAGGCATTGTGATAAGCGTATCCCCGGTATAGTCAGGGGTTAATGGGAGTCGTCCCCGTCCCCCCCAGTATACGCCCAGAACCATGGACCCGGTACTTGTGGTTCGGACTGTCTCCAACCAGCCATAATGTTGTGAGAGTGAAATTATGTCTAAGTCCAGCTTTGGTACATTAGAAGCAACTCTGAAACTTAACCTAAGCGTTTTTCGAAGCTACTTTTTGGCTAACTTCTTATAGGAAGGTCTAGGAGCGCTGAAAATGAACGTGCGCGTCTTTCACTCTTCCCGAGGGACTTAGAAGAATTTTGTGATATTTTTTATTAAAATGGTGTATAAGGGTATATATATAAATATATTTTATGCACTGTATATGAGCTGGCGATTTCTAAGTCTGTGGTTCCGAGAGGGGGTAACCAGGCTCACTAACAAAGGTCAAGCCACTTGGCTGCCAGAATGCCCTGCTTCAGCACAGACCAGAAAGGCATTGTGATAAGCGTATCCCCGGTATAGTCAGGGGTTAATGGGAGTCGCCCCCGTCCCCCCAGTATACGGCCAGAAACATGGACCCGGTACTTGTGCTTCGGACTGTCTCCAACCAGCCATAATGTTGTGAGAGAGAAATTATGTCTAAGTCCAGCTTTGGTACATTAGAAGCAACTCTGAAACTTAACCTAAGCGTTTTTCGAAGCTACTTTTTGTCTAACTTCTTATAGGAAGGTCTAGGAGCTCTGAAAATGAACGTGCGCGTCTTCCACTCTTCCCGAGGGACTTAGAAGAATTTTGTGATATTTTTTATTAAAATGGTGTATAAGGGTATATATATAAATATATTTTATGCACTGTATATGAGCTGGCGATTTCTAAGTCTGTGGTTCCGAGAGGGGGTAACCAGGCTCACTAATAAAGGTCAAGCCACTTGGTTTCCAGAATGCCCTGCTTCAGCACAGACCAGAAAGGCATTGTGATAAGCGTATCCTCGGTATAGTCAGGGGTTAATGGGAGTCGCCCCCGTCCCCCCAGTATACGGCCAGAACCATGGACCCGGTACTTGTGCTTCGGACTGTCTCCAACCAGCCATAATGTTGTGAGAGTGAAATTATGTCTAAGTCCAGCTTTGGTACATTAGAAGCAACTCTGAAACTTAACCTAAGCGTTTTTCGAAGCTACTTTTTGGCTAACTTCTTATAGGAAGGTCTGGGAGCGCTGAAAATGAACGTGCGCGTCTTTCACTCTTCCCGAGGGACTTAGAAGAATTTTGTGATATTTTTTATTAAAATGGTGTATAAGGGTATATATATAAATATATTATATAAATATATATTATGCACTGTATATGAGCTGGCGATTTCTAAGTCTGTGGTTCCGAGAGGGGGTAACCAGGCTCACTAACAAAGGTCAAGCCACTTGGTTTCCAGAATGCCCTGCTTCAGCACAGACCAGAAAGGCATTGTGATAAGCGTATCCCCGGTATAGTCAGGGGTTAATGGGAGTCGCCCCCGTCCCCCCAGTATACGGCCAGAAACATGGACCCGGTACTTGTGCTTCGGAATGTCTCCAACCAGCCATAATGTTGTGAGAGTGAAATTATGTCTAAGTCCAGCTTTGGTACATTAGAAGCAACTCTGAAACTTAACCTACAGTAAGCGTTTTTCGAAGCTACTTTTTGGCTAACTTCTTATAGGAAGGTCTAGGAGCGCTGAAAATGAACGTGCGCGTCTTTCACTCTTCCCGAGGGACTTAGAAGAATGTTGTGATATTTTTTATTAAAATGGTGTATAAGGGTATATATATAAATATATTATATAAATATATTTTATGCACTGTATATGAGCTGGCGATTTCTAAGTCTGTGGTTCCGAGAGGGGGTAACCAGGCTCACTAATAAAGGTCAAGCCACTTGGCTGCCAGAATGCCCTGCTTCAGCACAGACCAGAAAGGCATTGTGATAAGCTTATCCCCGGTATAGTCAGGGGTTAATGGGAGTCGTCCCCGTCCCCCCAGTATACGCCCAGAACCATCGACCCGGTACTTGTGGTTCGGACTGTCTCCAACCAGCCATAATGTTGTGAGAGTGAAATTATGTCTAAGTCCAGCTTTGGTACATTAGAAGCAACTCTGAAACTTAACCTAAGCGTTTTTCGAAGCTACTTTTTGGCTAACTTCTTATAGGAAGGTCTAGGAGCGCTGAAAATGAACGTGCGCGTCTTTCACTCTTCCCGAGGGACTTAGAAGAATTTTGTGATATTTTTTATTAAAATGGTGTATAAGGGTATATATATAAATATATTTTATGCACTGTATATGAGCTGGCGATTTCTAAGTCTGTGGTTCCGAGAGGGGGTAACCAGGCTCACTAATAAAGGTCAAGCCACTTGGCTGCCAGAATGCCCTGCTTCAGCACAGACCAGAAAGGCATTGTGATAAGCGTATCCCCGGTATAGTCAGGGGTTAATGGGAGTCGTCCCCGTCCCCCCCAGTATACGCCCAGAACCATGGACCCGGTACTTGTGGTTCGGACTGTCTCCAACCTGCCATAATGTTGTGAGAGTCAAATTATGTCTAAGTACAGCTTTGGTACATTAGAAGCAACTCTGAAACTTGACCTAAGCGTTTTTCGAAGCTACTTTTTGGCTAACTTCTTATAGGAAGGTCTAGGAGCGCTGAAAATGAACGTGCGTGTCTTTCACTCTTCCCGAGGGACTTAGAAGAATTTTGTGATATTTTTTATTAAAATGGTGTATAAGGGTATATATATAAATATATTTTATGCACTGTATATGAGCTGGCGATTTCTAAGTCTGTGGTTCCGAGAGGGGGTAACCAGGCTCACTAATAAAGGTCAAGCCACTTGGTTTCCAGAATGCCCTGCTTCAGCACAGACCAGAAAGGCATTATGATAAGCGTATCCCCGGTATAGTCAGGGGTTAATGGGAGTCGCCCCCGTCCCCCCAGTATACGGCCAGAAACATGGACCCGGTACTTGTGCTTCGGACTGTCTCCAACCAGCCATAATGTTGTGAGAGTGAAATCCTTCTAAGTCCAGCTTTGGTACATTAGAAGCAACTCTGAAACTTAACCTAAGCGTTTTTCGAAGCTACTTTTTGTCTAACTTCTTATAGGAAGGTCTAGGAGCGCTGAAAATGAACGTGCGCGTCTTTCACTCTTCCCGAGGGACTTAGAAGAATTTTGTGATATTTTTTATTAAAATGGTGTATAAGGGTATATATATAAATATATTTTATGCACTGTATATGAGCTGGCGATTTCTAAGTCTGTGGTTCCGAGAGGGGGTAACCAGGCTCACTAATAAAGGTCAAGCCACTTGGCTGCCAGAATGCCCTGCTTCAGCACAGACCAGAAAGGCATTGTGATAAGCGTATCCCCGGTATAGTCAGGGGTTAATGGGAGTCGTCCCCGTCCCCCCCAGTATACGCCCAGAACCATGGACCCGGTACTTGTGGTTCGGACTGTCTCCAACCAGCCATAATGTTGTGAGAGTCAAATTATGTCTAAGTCCAGCTTTGGTACATTAGAAGCAACTCTGAAACTTAACCTAAGCGTTTTTCGCAGCTACTTTTTGGCTAACTTCTTATAGGAAGGTCTAGGAGCGCTGAAAATGAACGTGCGCGTCTTTCACTCTTCCCGAGGGACTTAGAAGAATTTTGTGATATTTTTTATTAAAATGGTGTATAAGGGTATATATATAAATATATTTTATGCACTGTATATGAGCTGGCGATTTCTAAGTCTGTGGTTCCGAGAGGGGGTAACCAGGCTCACTAATAAAGGTCAAGCCACTTGGTTTCCAGAATGCCCTGCTTCAGCACAGACCAGAAAGGCATTGTGATAAGCGTATCCCCGGTATAGTCAGGGGTTAATGGGAGTCGCCCCCGTCCACCCAGTATACGGCCAGAAACATGGACCCGGTACTTGTGCTTCGGACTGTCTCCAACCAGCCATAATGTTGTGAGAGTGAAATCCTTCTAAGTCCAGCTTTGGTACATTAGAAGCAACTCTGAAACTTAACCTAAGCGTTTTTCGAAGCTACTTTTTGTCTAACTTCTTATAGGAAGGTCTAGGAGCGCTGAAAATGAACGTGCGCGTCTTTCACTCTTCCCGAGGGACTTACTGTAGAAGAATTTTGTGATATTTTTTATTAAAATGGTGTATAAGGGTATATATATAAATATATTTTATGCACTGTATATGAGCTGGCGATTTCTAAGTCTGTGGTTCCGAGAGGGGGTAACCAGGCTCACTAATAAAGGTCAAGCCACTTGGCTGCCAGAATGCCCTGCTTCAGCACAGACCAGAAAGGCATTGTGATAAGCGTATCCCCGGTATAGTCAGGGGTTAATGGGAGTCGTCCCCGTCCCCCCCAGTATACGCCCAGAACCATGGACCCGGTACTTGTGGTTCGGACTGTCTCCAACCAGCCATAATGTTGTGAGAGTCAAATTATGTCTAAGTCCAGCTTTGGTACATTAGAAGCAACTCTGAAACTTAACCTAAGCGTTTTTCGAAGCTACTTTTTGGCTAACTTCTTATAGGAAGGTCTAGGAGCGCTGAAAATGAACGTGCGCGTCTTTCACTCTTCCCGAGGGACTTAGAAGAATTTTGTGATATTTTTTATTAAAATGGTGTATAAGGGTATATATATAAATATATTTTATGCACTGTATATGAGCTGGCGATTTCTAAGTCTGTGGTTCCGAGAGGGGGTAACCAGGCTCACTAATAAAGGTCAAGCCACTTGGCTGCCAGAATGCCCTGCTTCAGCACAGACCAGAAAGGCATTGTGATAAGCGTATCCCCGGTATAGTCAGGGGTTAATGGGAGTCGTCCCCGTCCCCCCAGTATACGCCCAGAACCATCGACCCAGTACTTGTGGTTCGGACTGTCTCCAACCAGCCATAATGTTGTGAGAGTGAAATTATGTCTAAGTCCAACTTTGGTACATTAGAAGCAACTCTGAAACTTAACCTAAGCGTTTTTCGAAGCTACTTTTTGGCTAACTTCTTATAGGAAGGTCTAGGAGCGCTGAAAATGAACGTGCGCGTCTTTCACTCTTCCCGAGGGACTTAGAAGAATTTTGTGATATTTTTTATTAAAATGGTGTATAAGGGTATATATATAAAAATATTTTATGCACTGTATATGAGCTGGCGATTTCTAAGTCTGTGGTTCCAAGAGGGGGTAACCAGGCTCACTAACACAGGTCAAGCCACTTGGCTGCCAGAATGCCCTGCTTCAGCACAGACCAGAAAGGCATTGTGATAAGCGTATCCCCGGTATAGTCAGGGGTTAATGGGAGTCGTCCCCGTCCCCCCCAGTATACGCCCAGAACCATGGACCCGGTACTTGTGGTTCGGACTGTCTCCAACCAGCCATAATGTTGTGAGAGTCAAATTATGTCTAAGTCCAGCTTTGGTACATTAGAAGCAACTCTGAAACTTAACCTAAGCGTTTTTCGAAGCTACTTTTTGGCTAACTTCTTATAGGAAGGTCTAGGAGCGCTGACAATGAACGTGCGTGTCTTTCACTCTTCCCGAGGGACTTAGAAAAATTTTGTGATATTTTTTATTAAAATGGTGTATAAGGGTATATATATAAATATATTTTATGCACTGTATATGAGCTGGCGATTTCTAAGTCTGTGGTTCCGAGAGGGGGTAACCAGGCTCACTAATAAAGGTCAAGCCACTTGGTTTCCAGAATGCCCTGCTTCAGCACAGACCAGAAAGGCATTGTGATAAGCGTATCCCCGGTATAGTCAGGGGTTAATGGGAGTCGCCCCCGTCCCCCCAGTATACGGCCAGAAACATGGACCCGGTACTTGTGCTTCGGACTGTCTCCAACCAGCCATAATGTTGTGAGAGTGAAATCCTTCTAAGTCCAGCTTTGGTACATTAGAAGCAACTCTGAAACTTAACCTAAGCGTTTTTCGAAGCTACTTTTTGTCTAACTTCTTATAGGAAGGTCTAGGAGCGCTGAAAATGAACGTGCGCGTCTTTCACTCTTCCCGAGGGACTTAGAAGAATTTTGTGATATTTTTTATTAAAATGGTGTATAAGGGTATATATATAAATATATTTTATGCACTGTATATGAGCTGGCGATTTCTAAGTCTGTGGTTCCGAGAGGGGGTAACCAGGCTCACTAATAAAGGTCAAGCCACTTGGCTGCCAGAATGCCCTGCTTCAGCACAGACCAGAAAGGCATTGTGATAAGCGTATCCCCGGTATAGTCAGGGGTTAATGGGAGTCGTCCCCGTCCCCCCCAGTATACGCCCAGAACCATGGACCCGGTACTTGTGGTTCGGACTGTCTCCAACCAGCCATAATGTTGTGAGAGTCAAATTATGTCTAAGTCCAGCTTTGGTACATTAGAAGCAACTCTGAAACTTAACCTAAGCGTTTTTCGAAGCTACTTTTTGGCTAACTTCTTATAGGAAGGTCTAGGAGCGCTGAAAATGAACGTGCGCGTCTTTCACTCTTCCCGAGGGACTTAGAAGAATTTTGTGATATTTTTTATTAAAATGGTGTATAAGGGTATATATATAAATATATTTTATGCACTGTATATGAGCTGGCGATTTCTAAGTCTGTGGTTCCGAGAGGGGGTAACCAGGCTCACTAATAAAGGTCAAGCCACTTGGCTGCCAGAATGCCCTGCTTCAGCACAGACCAGAAAGGCATTGTGATAAGCGTATCCCCGGTATAGTCAGGGGTTAATGGGAGTCGTCCCCGTCCCCCCAGTATACGCCCAGAACCATCGACCCAGTACTTGTGGTTCGGACTGTCTCCAACCAGCCATAATGTTGTGAGAGTGAAATTATGTCTAAGTCCAACTTTGGTACATTAGAAGCAACTCTGAAACTTAACCTAAGCGTTTTTCGAAGCTACTTTTTGGCTAACTTCTTATAGGAAGGTCTAGGAGCGCTGAAAATGAACGTGCGCGTCTTTCACTCTTCCCGAGGGACTTAGAAGAATTTTGTGATATTTTTTATTAAAATGGTGTATAAGGGTATATATATAAAAATATTTTATGCACTGTATATGAGCTGGCGATTTCTAAGTCTGTGGTTCCAAGAGGGGGTAACCAGGCTCACTAACACAGGTCAAGCCACTTGGCTGCCAGAATGCCCTGCTTCAGCACAGACCAGAAAGGCATTGTGATAAGCGTATCCCCGGTATAGTCAGGGGTTAATGGGAGTCGTCCCCGTCCCCCCCAGTATACGCCCAGAACCATGGACCCGGTACTTGTGGTTCGGACTGTCTCCAACCAGCCATAATGTTGTGAGAGTCAAATTATGTCTAAGTCCAGCTTTGGTACATTAGAAGCAACTCTGAAACTTAACCTAAGCGTTTTTCGAAGCTACTTTTTGGCTAACTTCTTATAGGAAGGTCTAGGAGCGCTGACAATGAACGTGCGTGTCTTTCACTCTTCCCGAGGGACTTAGAAAAATTTTGTGATATTTTTTATTAAAATGGTGTATAAGGGTATATATATAAATATATTTTATGCACTGTATATGAGCTGGCGATTTCTAAGTCTGTGGTTCCGAGAGGGGGTAACCAGGCTCACTAATAAAGGTCAAGCCACTTGGTTTCCAGAATGCCCTGCTTCAGCACAGACCAGAAAGGCATTGTGATAAGCGTATCCCCGGTATAGTCAGGGGTTAATGGGAGTCGCCCCCGTCCCCCCAGTATACGGCCAGAAACATGGACCCGGTACTTGTGCTTCGGACTGTCTCCAACCAGCCATAATGTTGTGAGAGTGAAATCCTTCTAAGTCCAGCTTTGGTACATTAGAAGCAACTCTGAAACTTAACCTAAGCGTTTTTCGAAGCTACTTTTTGTCTAACTTCTTATAGGAAGGTCTAGGAGCGCTGAAAATGAACGTGCGCGTCTTTCACTCTTCCCGAGGGACTTAGAAGAATTTTGTGATATTTTTTATTAAAATGGTGTATAAGGGTATATATATAAATATATTTTATGCACTGTATATGAGCTGGCGATTTCTAAGTCTGTGGTTCCGAGAGGGGGTAACCAGGCTCACTAATAAAGGTCAAGCCACTTGGCTGCCAGAATGCCCTGCTTCAGCACAGACCAGAAAGGCATTGTGATAAGCGTATCCCCGGTATAGTCAGGGGTTAATGGGAGTCCCCCCCGTCCCCCCCAGTATACGCCCAGAACCATGGACCCGGTACTTGTGGTTCGGACTGTCTCCAACCAGCCATAATGTTGTGTGAGTCAAATTATGTCTAAGTCCAGCTTTGGTACATTAGAAGCAACTCTGAAACTTAACCTAAGCGTTTTTCGAAGCTACTTTTTGGCTAACTTCTTATAGGAAGGTCTAGGAGCGCTGAAAATGAACGTGCGCGTCTTTCACTCTTCCCGAGGGACTTAGAAGAATTTTGTGATATTTTTTATTAAAATGGTGTATAAGGGTATATATATAAATATATTTTATGCACTGTATATGAGCTGGCGATTTCTAAGTCTGTGGTTCCGAGAGGGGGTAACCAGGCTCACTAATAAAGGTCAAGCCACTTGGCTGCCAGAATGCCCTGCTTCAGCACAGACCAGAAAGGCATTGTGATAAGCGTATCCCCGGTATAGTCAGGGGTTAATGGGAGTCGTCCCCGTCCCCCCAGTATACGCCTAGAACCATCGACCCGGTACTTGTGGTTCAGACTGTCTCCAACCAGCCATAATGTTGTGAGAGTGAAATTATGTCTAAGTCCAGCTTTGGTACATTAGAAGCAACTCTGAAACTTAACCTAAGCGTTTTTCGAAGCTACTTTTTGGCTAACTTCTTATAGGAAGGTCTAGGAGCGCTGAAAATGAACGTGCGCGTCTTTCACTCTTCCCGAGGGACTTAGAAGAATTTTGTGATATTTTTTATTAAAATGGTGTATAAGGGTATATATATAAATATATTTTATGCACTGTATATGAGCTGGCGATTTCTAAGTCTGTGGTTCCGAGAGGGGGTAACCAGGCTCACTAATAAAGGTCAAGCCACTTGGTTTCCAGAATGCCCTGCTTCAGCACAGACCAGAAAGGCATTGTGATAAGCGTATCCCCGGTATTGTCAGGGGTTAATGGGAGTCGCCCCCGTCCCCCCAGTATACGGCCAGAAACATGGACCCGGTACTTGTGCTTCGGACTGTCTCCAACCAGCCATAATGTTGTGAGAGTGAAATCCTTCTAAGTCCAGCTTTGGTACATTAGAAGCAACTCTGAAACTTAACCTAAGCGTTTTTCGAAGCTACTTTTTGTCTAACTTCTTATAGGAAGGTCTAGGAGCGCTGAAAATGAACGTGCGCGTCTTTCACTCTTCCCGAGGGACTTACTGTAGAAGAATTTTGTGATATTTTTTATTAAAATGGTGTATAAGGGTATATATATAAATATATTTTATGCACTGTATATGAGCTGGCGATTTCTAAGTCTGTGGTTCCGAGAGGGGGTAACCAGGCTCACTAATAAAGGTCAAGCCACTTGGCTGCCAGAATGCCCTGCTTCAGCACAGACCAGAAAGGCATTGTGATAAGCGTATCCCCGGTATAGTCAGGGGTTAATGGGAGTCGTCCCCGTCCCCCCCAGTATACGCCCAGAACCATGGACCCGGTACTTGTGGTTCGGACTGTCTCCAACCAGCCATAATGTTGTGAGAGTCAAATTATGTCTAAGTCCAGCTTTGGTACATTAGAAGCAACTCTGAAACTTAACCTAAGCGTTTTTCGAAGCTACTTTTTGGCTAACTTCTTATAGGAAGGTCTAGGAGCGCTGAAAATGAACGTGCGCGTCTTTCACTCTTCCCGAGGGACTTAGAAGAATTTTGTGATATTTTTTATTAAAATGGTGTATAAGGGTATATATATAAATATATTTTATGCACTGTATATGAGCTGGCGATTTCTAAGTCTGTGGTTCCGAGAGGGGGTAACCAGGCTCACTAATAAAGGTCAAGCCACTTGGCTGCCAGAATGCCCTGCTTCAGCACAGACCAGAAAGGCATTGTGATAAGCGTATCCCCGGTATAGTCAGGGGTTAATGGGAGTCGTCCCCGTCCCCCCAGTATACGCCTAGAACCATCGACCCGGTACTTGTGGTTCAGACTGTCTCCAACCAGCCATAATGTTGTGAGAGTGAAATTATGTCTAAGTCCAGCTTTGGTACATTAGAAGCAACTCTGAAACTTAACCTAAGCGTTTTTCGAAGCTACTTTTTGGCTAACTTCTTATAGGAAGGTCTAGGAGCGCTGAAAATGAACGTGCGCGTCTTTCACTCTTCCCGAGGGACTTAGAAGAATTTTGTGATATTTTTTATTAAAATGGTGTATAAGGGTATATATATAAATATATTTTATGCACTGTATATGAGCTGGCGATTTCTAAGTCTGTGGTTCCGAGAGGGGGTAACCAGGCTCACTAATAAAGGTCAAGCCACTTGGTTTCCAGAATGCCCTGCTTCAGCACAGACCAGAAAGGCATTGTGATAAGCGTATCCCCGGTATTGTCAGGGGTTAATGGGAGTCGCCCCCGTCCCCCCAGTATACGGCCAGAAACATGGACCCGGTACTTGTGCTTCGGACTGTCTCCAACCAGCCATAATGTTGTGAGAGTGAAATCCTTCTAAGTCCAGCTTTGGTACATTAGAAGCAACTCTGAAACTTAACCTAAGCGTTTTTCGAAGCTACTTTTTGTCTAACTTCTTATAGGAAGGTCTAGGAGCGCTGAAAATGAACGTGCGCGTCTTTCACTCTTCCCGAGGGACTTACTGTAGAAGAATTTTGTGATATTTTTTATTAAAATGGTGTATAAGGGTATATATATAAATATATTTTATGCACTGTATATGAGCTGGCGATTTCTAAGTCTGTGGTTCCGAGAGGGGGTAACCAGGCTCACTAATAAAGGTCAAGCCACTTGGCTGCCAGAATGCCCTGCTTCAGCACAGACCAGAAAGGCATTGTGATAAGCGTATCCCCGGTATAGTCAGGGGTTAATGGGAGTCGTCCCCGTCCCCCCAGTATACGCCTAGAACCATCGACCCGGTACTTGTGGTTCGGACAGTCTCCAACCAGCCATAATGTTGTGAGAGTGAAATTCTGTCTAAGTCCAGCTTTGGTACATTAGAAGCAACTCTGAAACTTAACCTAAGCGTTTTTCGAAGCTACTTTTTAGCTAACTTCTTATAGGAAGGTCTAGGAGCGCTGAAAATGAACGTGCGCGTCTTTCACTCTTCCCGAGGGACTTAGAAGAATTTTGTGATATTTTTTATTAAAATGGTGTACAGTATAAGGGTATATATATAAATATATTTTATGCACTGTATATGAGCTGGCGATTTCTAAGTCTGTGGTTCCGAGAGGGGGTAACCAGGCTCACTAATAAAGGTCAAGCCACTTGGCTGCCAGAATGCCCTGCTTCAGCACAGACCAGAAAGGCATTGTGATAAGCGTATCCCCGGTATAGTCAGGGGTTAATGGGAGTCGTCCCCGTCCCCCCAGTATACGCCTAGAACCATCGACCCGGTACTTGTGGTTCGGACTGTCTCCAACCAGCCATAATGTTGTGAGAGTGAAATTATGTCTAAGTCCAGCTTTGGTACATTAGAAGCAACTCTGAAACTTAACCTAAGCGTTTTTCGAAGCTACTTTTTGGCTAACTTCTTATACAGTAGGAAGGTCTAGGAGCGCTGAAAATGAACGTGCGCGTCTTTCACTCTTCCCGAGGGACTTAGAAGAATTTTGTGATATTTTTTATTAAAATGGTGTATAAGGGTATATATATAAATATATTTTATGCACTGTATATGAGCTGGCGATTTCTAAGTCTGTGGTTCCGAGAGGGGGTAACCAGGCTCACTAATAAAGGTCAGGCCACTTGGCTGCCAGAATGCCCTGCTTCAGCACAGACCAGAAAGGCATTGTGATAAGCGTATCCCCGGTATAGTCAGGGGTTAATGGGAGTCGTCCCTGTCCCCCCCAGTATACGCCCAGAACCATGGACCCGGTACTTGTGGTTCGGACTGTCTCCAACCAGCCATAATGTTGTGAGAGTGAAATTATGTCTAAGTCCAGCTTTGGTACATAAGAAGCAACTCTGAAACTTAACCTAAGCGTTTTTCGAAGCTACTTTTTGGCTAACTTCTTATAGGAAGGTCTAGGAGCGCTGAAAATGAACGTGCGCGTCTTTCACTCTTCCCGAGGGACTTAGAAGAATTTTGTGATATTTTTTATTAAAATGGTGTATAAGGGTATATATATAAATATATTATATAAATATATTTTATGCACTGTATATGAGCTGGCGATTTCTAAGTCTGTGGTTCCGAGAGGGGGTAACCAGGCTCACTAATAAAGGTCAAGCCACTTGGCTGCCAGAATGCCCTGCTTCAGCACAGACCAGAAAGGCATTGTGATAAGCTTATCCCCGGTATAGTCAGGGGTTAATGGGAGTCGTCCCCGTCCCCCCAGTATACGCCCAGAACCATCGACCCGGTACTTGTGGTTCGGACTGTCTCCAACCAGCCATAATGTTGTGAGAGTGAAATTATGTCTAAGTCCAGCTTTGGTACATTAGAAGCAACTCTGAAACTTAACCTAAGCGTTTTTCGAAGCTACTTTTTAGCTAACTTCTTATAGGAAGGTCTAGGAGCGCTGAAAATGAACGTGCGCGTCTTTTACTCTTCCCGAGGGACTTAGAAGAATTTTGTGATATTTTTTACTAAAATGGTGTATAAGGGTATATATATAAATATATTATATAAATATATTTTATGCACTGTATATGAGCTGGCGATTTCTAAGTCTGTGGTTCCGAGAGGGGGTAACCAGGCTCACTAATAAAGGTCAAGCCACTTGGCTGCCAGAATGCCCTGCTTCAGCACAGACCAGAAAGGCATTGTGATAAGCTAATCCCCGGTATAGTCAGGGGTTAATGGGAGTCGTCCCCGTCCCCCCCAGTATACGCCCAGAACCATGGACCCGGTACTTGTGGTTCGGACTGTCTCCAACCAGCCATAATGTTGTGAGAGTGAAATTATGTCTAAGTCCAGCTTTGGTACATTAGAAGCAACTCTGAAACTTAACCTAAGCGTTTTTCGAAGCTACTTACTTTTTGGCTAACTTCTTATAGGAAGGTCTAGGAGCGCTGAAAATGAACGTGCGCGTCTTTCACTCTTCCCGAGGGACTTAGAAGAATTTTGTGATATTTTTTATTAAAATGGTGTATAAGGGTATATATATAAATATATTTTATGCACTGTATATGAGCTGGCGATTTCTAAGTCTGTGGTTCCGAGAGGGGGTAACCAGGCTCACTAATAAAGGTCAAGCCACTTGGCTGCCAGAATGCCCTGCTTCAGCACAGACCAGAAAGGCATTGTGATAAGCGTATCCCCGGTATAGTCAGGGGTTAATGGGAGTCGTCCCCGTCCCCCCAGTATACGCCTAGAACCATCGACCCGGTACTTGTGGTTCGGACAGTCTCCAACCAGCCATAATGTTGTGAGAGTGAAATTCTGTCTAAGTCCAGCTTTGGTACATTAGAAGCAACTCTGAAACTTAACCTAAGCGTTTTTCGAAGCTACTTTTTAGCTAACTTCTTATAGGAAGGTCTAGGAGCGCTGAAAATGAACGTGCGCGTCTTTCACTCTTCCCGAGGGACTTAGAAGAATTTTGTGATATTTTTTATTAAAATGGTGTATAAGGGTATATATATAAATATATTTTATGCACTGTATATGAGCTGGCGATTTCTAAGTCTGTGGTTCCGAGAGGGGGTAACCAGGCTCACTAATAAAGGTCAAGCCACTTGGCTGCCAGAATGCCCTGCTTCAGCACAGACCAGAAAGGCATTGTGATAAGCGTATCCCCGGTATAGTCAGGGGTTAATGGGAGTCGTCCCCGTCCCCCCAGTATACGCCTAGAACCATCGACCCGGTACTTGTGGTTCGGACTGTCTCCAACCAGCCATAATGTTGTGAGAGTGAAATTATGTCTAAGTCCAGCTTTGGTACATTAGAAGCAACTCTGAAACTTAACCTAAGCGTTTTTCGAAGCTACTTTTTGGCTAACTTCTTATACAGTAGGAAGGTCTAGGAGCGCTGAAAATGAACGTGCGCGTCTTTCACTCTTCCCGAGGGACTTAGAAGAATTTTGTGATATTTTTTATTAAAATGGTGTATAAGGGTATATATATAAATATATTTTATGCACTGTATATGAGCTGGCGATTTCTAAGTCTGTGGTTCCGAGAGGGGGTAACCAGGCTCACTAATAAAGGTCAGGCCACTTGGCTGCCAGAATGCCCTGCTTCAGCACAGACCAGAAAGGCATTGTGATAAGCGTATCCCCGGTATAGTCAGGGGTTAATGGGAGTCGTCCCTGTCCCCCCCAGTATACGCCCAGAACCATGGACCCGGTACTTGTGGTTCGGACTGTCTCCAACCAGCCATAATGTTGTGAGAGTGAAATTATGTCTAAGTCCAGCTTTGGTACATAAGAAGCAACTCTGAAACTTAACCTAAGCGTTTTTCGAAGCTACTTTTTGGCTAACTTCTTATAGGAAGGTCTAGGAGCGCTGAAAATGAACGTACGCGTCTTTCACTCTTCCCGAGGGACTTAGAAGAATTTTGTGATATTTTTTATTAAAATGGTGTATAAGGGTATATATATAAATATATTATATAAATATATTTTATGCACTGTATATGAGCTGGCGATTTCTAAGTCTGTGGTTCCGAGAGGGGGTAACCAGGCTCACTAATAAAGGTCAAGCCACTTGGCTGCCAGAATGCCCTGCTTCAGCACAGACCAGAAAGGCATTGTGATAAGCTTATCCCCGGTATAGTCAGGGGTTAATGGGAGTCGTCCCCGTCCCCCCAGTATACGCCCAGAACCATCGACCCGGTACTTGTGGTTCGGACTGTCTCCAACCAGCCATAATGTTGTGAGAGTGAAATTATGTCTAAGTCCAGCTTTGGTACATTAGAAGCAACTCTGAAACTTAACCTAAGCGTTTTTCGAAGCTACTTTTTAGCTAACTTCTTATAGGAAGGTCTAGGAGCGCTGAAAATGAACGTGCGCGTCTTTTACTCTTCCCGAGGGACTTAGAAGAATTTTGTGATATTTTTTACTAAAATGGTGTATAAGGGTATATATATAAATATATTATATAAATATATTTTATGCACTGTATATGAGCTGGCGATTTCTAAGTCTGTGGTTCCGAGAGGGGGTAACCAGGCTCACTAATAAAGGTCAAGCCACTTGGCTGCCAGAATGCCCTGCTTCAGCACAGACCAGAAAGGCATTGTGATAAGCTAATCCCCGGTATAGTCAGGGGTTAATGGGAGTCGTCCCCGTCCCCCCAGTATACGCCCAGAACCATCGACCCGGTACTTGTGGTTCGGACTGTCTCCAACCAGCCATAATGTTGTGAGAGTGAAATTATGTCTAAGTCCAGCTTTGGTACATTAGAAGCAACTCTGAAACTTAACCTAAGCGTTTTTCGAAGCTACTTTTTAGCTAACTTCTTATAGGAAGGTCTAGGAGCGCTGAAAATGAACGTGCGCGTCTTTTACTCTTCCCGAGGGACTTAGAAGAATTTTGTGATATTTTTTATTAAAATGGTGTATAAGGGTATATATATAAATATATTTTATGCACTGTATATGAGCTGGCGATTTCTAAGTCTGTGGTTCCGAGAGGGGGTAACCAGGCTCACTAACAAAGGTCAAGCCACTTGGCTGCCAGAATGCCCTGCTTCAGCACAGACCAGAAAGGCATTGTGATAAGCGTATCCCCGGTATAGTCAGGGGTTAATGGGAGTCGCCCCCGTCCCCCCAGTATACGGCCAGAAACATGGACCCGGTACTTGTGCTTCGGACTGTCTCCAACCAGCCATAATGTTGTGAGAGAGAAATTATGTCTAAGTCCAGCTTTGGTACATTAGAAGCAACTCTGAAACTTAACCTAAGCGTTTTTCGAAGCTACTTTTTGTCTAACTTCTTATAGGAAGGTCTAGGAGCTCTGAAAATGAACGTGCGCGTCTTCCACTCTTCCCGAGGGACTTAGAAGAATTTTGTGATATTTTTTATTAAAATGGTGTATAAGGGTATATATATAAATATATTTTATGCACTGTATATGAGCTGGCGATTTCTAAGTCTGTGGTTCCGAGAGGGGGTAACCAGGCTCACTAATAAAGGTCAAGCCACTTGGTTTCCAGAATGCCCTGCTTCAGCACAGACCAGAAAGGCATTGTGATAAGCGTATCCTCGGTATAGTCAGGGGTTAATGGGAGTCGCCCCCGTCCCCCCAGTATACGGCCAGAACCATGGACCCGGTACTTGTGCTTCGGACTGTCTCCAACCAGCCATAATGTTGTGAGAGTGAAATTATGTCTAAGTCCAGCTTTGGTACATTAGAAGCAACTCTGAAACTTAACCTAAGCGTTTTTCGAAGCTACTTTTTGGCTAACTTCTTATAGGAAGGTCTGGGAGCGCTGAAAATGAACGTGCGCGTCTTTCACTCTTCCCGAGGGACTTAGAAGAATTTTGTGATATTTTTTATTAAAATGGTGTATAAGGGTATATATATAAATATATTATATAAATATATATTATGCACTGTATATGAGCTGGCGATTTCTAAGTCTGTGGTTCCGAGAGGGGGTAACCAGGCTCACTAATAAAGGTCAAGCCACTTGGCTGCCATAATGCCCTGCTTCAGCACAGACCAGAAAGGCATTATGATAAGCGTATCCCCGGTATAGTCAGGGGTTAATGGGAGTCGTCCCCGTCCCCCCAGTATACGCCCAGAACCATGGACCCGGTACTTGTGGTTCGGACTGTCTCCAACCAGCCATAATGTTGTGAGAGTGAAATTATGTCTAAGTCCAGCTTTGGTACATTAGAAGCAACTCTGAAACTTAACCTAAGCGTTTTTCGAAGCTACTTTTTGGCTAACTTCTTATAGGAAGGTCTAGGAGCGCTGAAAATGAACGTGCGCGTCTTTCACTCTTCCCGAGGGACTTAGAAGAATTTTGTGATATTTTTTATTAAAATGGTGTATAAGGGTATATATATAAATATATTATATAAATATATTTTATGCACTGTATATGAGCTGGCGATTTCTAAGTCTGTGGTTCCGAGAGGGGGTAACCAGGCTCACTAATAAAGGTCAAGCCACTTGGCTGCCAGAATGCCCTGCTTCAGCACAGACCAGAAAGGCATTGTGATAAGCTTATCCCCGGTATAGTCAGGGGTTAATGGGAGTCGTCCCCGTCCCCCCAGTATACGCCCAGAACCATCGACCCGGTACTTGTGGTTCGGACTGTCTCCAACCAGCCATAATGTTGTGAGAGTGAAATTATGTCTAAGTCCAGCTTTGGTACATTAGAAGCAACTCTGAAACTTAACCTAAGCGTTTTTCGAAGCTACTTTTTAGCTAACTTCTTATAGGAAGGTCTAGGAGCGCTGAAAATGAACGTGCGCGTCTTTTACTCTTCCCGAGGGACTTAGAAGAATTTTGTGATATTTTTTACTAAAATGGTGTATAAGGGTATATATATAAATATATTATATAAATATATTTTATGCACTGTATATGAGCTGGCGATTTCTAAGTCTGTGGTTCCGAGAGGGGGTAACCAGGCTCACTAATAAAGGTCAAGCCACTTGGCTGCCAGAATGCCCTGCTTCAGCACAGACCAGAAAGGCATTGTGATAAGCTAATCCCCGGTATAGTCAGGGGTTAATGGGAGTCGTCCCCGTCCCCCCAGTATACGCCCAGAACCATCGACCCGGTACTTGTGGTTCGGACTGTCTCCAACCAGCCATAATGTTGTGAGAGTGAAATTATGTCTAAGTCCAGCTTTGGTACATTAGAAGCAACTCTGAAACTTAACCTAAGCGTTTTTCGAAGCTACTTTTTAGCTAACTTCTTATAGGAAGGTCTAGGAGCGCTGAAAATGAACGTGCGCGTCTTTTACTCTTCCCGAGGGACTTAGAAGAATTTTGTGATATTTTTTATTAAAATGGTGTATAAGGGTATATATATAAATATATTTTATGCACTGTATATGAGCTGGCGATTTCTAAGTCTGTGGTTCCGAGAGGGGGTAACCAGGCTCACTAACAAAGGTCAAGCCACTTGGCTGCCAGAATGCCCTGCTTCAGCACAGACCAGAAAGGCATTGTGATAAGCGTATCCCCGGTATAGTCAGGGGTTAATGGGAGTCGCCCCCGTCCCCCCAGTATACGGCCAGAAACATGGACCCGGTACTTGTGCTTCGGACTGTCTCCAACCAGCCATAATGTTGTGAGAGAGAAATTATGTCTAAGTCCAGCTTTGGTACATTAGAAGCAACTCTGAAACTTAACCTAAGCGTTTTTCGAAGCTACTTTTTGTCTAACTTCTTATAGGAAGGTCTAGGAGCTCTGAAAATGAACGTGCGCGTCTTCCACTCTTCCCGAGGGACTTAGAAGAATTTTGTGATATTTTTTATTAAAATGGTGTATAAGGGTATATATATAAATATATTTTATGCACTGTATATGAGCTGGCGATTTCTAAGTCTGTGGTTCCGAGAGGGGGTAACCAGGCTCACTAATAAAGGTCAAGCCACTTGGTTTCCAGAATGCCCTGCTTCAGCACAGACCAGAAAGGCATTGTGATAAGCGTATCCTCGGTATAGTCAGGGGTTAATGGGAGTCGCCCCCGTCCCCCCAGTATACGGCCAGAACCATGGACCCGGTACTTGTGCTTCGGACTGTCTCCAACCAGCCATAATGTTGTGAGAGTGAAATTATGTCTAAGTCCAGCTTTGGTACATTAGAAGCAACTCTGAAACTTAACCTAAGCGTTTTTCGAAGCTACTTTTTGGCTAACTTCTTATAGGAAGGTCTGGGAGCGCTGAAAATGAACGTGCGCGTCTTTCACTCTTCCCGAGGGACTTAGAAGAATTTTGTGATATTTTTTATTAAAATGGTGTATAAGGGTATATATATAAATATATTATATAAATATATATTATGCACTGTATATGAGCTGGCGATTTCTAAGTCTGTGGTTCCGAGAGGGGGTAACCAGGCTCACTAATAAAGGTCAAGCCACTTGGCTGCCATAATGCCCTGCTTCAGCACAGACCAGAACGGCATTATGATAAGCGTATCCCCGGTATAGTCAGGGGTTAATGGGAGTCGTCCCCGTCCCCCCAGTATACGCCCAGAACCATGGACCCGGTACTTGTGGTTCGGACTGTCTCCAACCAGCCATAATGTTGTGAGAGTGAAATTATGTCTAAGTCCAGCTTTGGTACATTAGAAGCAACTCTGAAACTTAACCTAAGCGTTTTTCGAAGCTACTTTTTGGCTAACTTCTTATAGGAAGGTCTAGGAGCGCTGAAAATGAACGTGCGCGTCTTTCACTCTTCCCGAGGGACTTAGAAGAATTTTGTGATATTTTTTATTAAAATGGTGTATAAGGGTATATATATAAATATATTATATAAATATATTTTATGCACTGTATATGAGCTGGCGATTTCTAAGTCTGTGGTTCCGAGAGGGGGTAACCAGGCTCACTAATAAAGGTCAAGCCACTTGGCTGCCAGAATGCCCTGCTTCAGCACAGACCAGAAAGGCATTATGATAAGCGTATCCCCGGTATAGTCAGGGGTTAATGGGAGTCGTCCCCGTCCCCCCAGTATACGCCCAGAACCATGGACCCGGTACTTGTGGTTCGGACTGTCTCCAACCAGCCATAATGTTGTGAGAGTGAAATTATGTCTAAGTCCAGCTTTGGTACATTAGAAGCAACTCTGAAACTTAACCTAAGCGTTTTTCGAAGCTACTTTTTGGCTAACTTCTTATAGGAAGGTCTGGGAGCGCTGAAAATGAACGTGCGCGTCTTTCACTCTTCCCGAGGGACTTAGAAGAATTTTGTGATATTTTTTATTAAAATGGTGTATAAGGGTATATATATAAATATATTATATAAATATATTTTATGCACTGTATATGAGCTGGCGATTTCTAAGTCTGTGGTTCCGAGAGGGGGTAACCAGGCTCACTAATAAAGGTCAAGCCATTTGGCTGCCAGAATGCCCTGCTTCAGCACAGACCAGAAAGGCATTATGATAAGCGTATCCCCGGTATAGTCAGGGGTTAATGGGAGTCGTCCCCGTCCCCCCAGTATACGCCCAGAACCATGGACCCGGTACTTGTGGTTCGGACTGTCTCCAACCAGACATAATGTTGTGAGAGTGAAATTATGTCTAAGTCCAGCTTTGGTACATTAGAAGCAACTCTGAAACTTAACCTAAGCGTTTTTCGAAGCTACTTTTTGGCTAACTTCTTATAGGAAGGTCTAGGAGCGCTGAAAATGAACGTGCGCGTCTTTCACTCTTCCCGAGGGACTTAGAAGATTTTTGTTATATTTTTTATTAAAATGGTGTATAAGGGTATATATATAAATATATTATATAAATATATTTTATGCACTGTATATGAGCTGGCGATTTCTAAGTCTGTGGTTCCGAGAGGGGGTAACCAGGCTCACTAATAAAGGTCAAGCCACTTGGCTGCCAGAATGCCCTGCTTCAGCACAGACCAGAAAGGCATTGTGATAAGCGTATCCCCGGTATAGTCAGGGGTTAATGGGAGTCGTCCCCGTCCCCCCAGTATACGCCCAGAACCATCGACCCGGTACTTGTGGTTCAGACTGTCTCCAACCAGCCATAATGTTGTGAGAGTGAAATTATGTCTAAGTCCAGCTTTGGTACATTAGAAGCAACTCTGAAACTTAACCTAAGCGTTTTTCGAAGCTACTTTTTGGCTAACTTCTTATAGGAAGGTCTAGGAGCTCTGAAAATGAACGTGCGCGTCTTTCACTCTTCCCGAGGGACTTAGAAGAATTTTGTGATATTTTTTATTAAAATGGTGTATAAGGGTATATATATAAATATATTTTATGCACTGTATATGAGCTGGCGATTTCTAAGTCTGTGGTTCCGAGAGGGGGTAACCAGGCTCACTAATAAAGGTCAAGCCACTTGGCTGCCAGAATGCCCTGCTTCAGCACAGACCAGAAAGGCATTGTGATAAGCGTATCCCCGGTATAGTCAGGGGTTAATGGGAGTCGTCCCCGTCCCCCCAGTATACGCCCAGAACCATCGACCCGGAACTTGTGGTTCAGACTGTCTCCAACCAGCCATAATGTTGTGAGAGTGAAATTATGTCTAAGTCCAGCTTTGGTACATTAGAAGCAACTCTGAAACTTAACCTAAGCGTTTTTCGAAGCTACTTTTTGGCTAACTTCTTATAGGAAGGTCTAGGAGCTCTGAAAATGAACGTGCGCGTCTTTCACTCGTCCCGAGGGACTTAGAAGAATTTTGTGATATTTTTTATTAAAATGGTGTATAAGGGTATATATATAAATATATTTTATGCACTGTATATGAGCTGGCGATTTCTAAGTCTGTGGTTCCGAGAGGGGGTAACCAGGCTCACTAATAAAGGTCAAGCCACTTGGCTGCCAGAATGCCCTGCTTCAGCACAGACCAGAAAGGCATTGTGATAAGCGTATCCCCGGTATAGTCAGGGGTTAATGGGAGTCGTCCCCGTCCCCCCCAGTTTACGCCCAGAACCATGGACCCGGTACTTGTGCTTCGGACTGTCTCCAACCAGCCATAATGTTGTGAGAGTGAAATTATGTCTAAGTCCAGCTTTGGTACATTAGAAGCAACTCTGAAACTTAACCTAAGCGTTTTTCGAAGCTACTTTTTGGCTAACTTCTTATAGGAAGGTCTGGGAGCGCTGAAAATGAACGTGCGCGTCTTTCACTCTTCCCGAGGGACTTAGAAGAATTTTGTGATATTTTTTATTAAAATGGTGTATAAGGGTATATATATAAATATATTATATAAATATATTTTATGCACTGTATATGAGCTGGCGATTTCTAAGTCTGTGGTTCCGAGAGGGGGTAACCAGGCACACTAATAAAGGTCAAGCCACTTGGCTGCCAGAATGCCCTGCTTCAGCACAGACTAGAAAGGCATTATGATAAGCGTATCCCCGGTATAGTCAGGGGTTAATGGGAGTCGTCCCCGTCCCCCCAGTATACGCCCAGAACCATGGACCCGGTACTTGTGGTTCGGACTGTCTCCAACCAGCCATAATGTTGTGAGAGTGAAATTATGTCTAAGTCCAGCTTTGGTACATTAGAAGCAACTCTGAAACTTAACCTAAGCGTTTTTCGAAGCTACTTTTTGGCTAACTTCTTATAGGAAGGTCTAGGAGCGCTGAAAATGAACGTACGCGTCTTTCACTCTTCCCGAGGGACTTACTGTAGAAGAATTTTGTGATATTTTTTATTAAAATGGTGTATAAGGGTATATATATAAATATATTTTATGCACTGTATATGAGCTGGCAATTTCTAAGTCTGTGGTTCCGAGAGGGGGTAACCAGGCTCACTTATAAAGGTCAAGCCACTTGGCTGCCAGAATGCCCTGCTTCAGCACAGACCAGAAAGGCATTGTGATAAGCGTATCCCCGGTATAGTCAGGGGTTAATGGGAGTCGTCCCCGTCCCCCCCAGTATACGCCCAGAACCATGGACCCGGTACTTGTGGTTCGGACTGTCTCCAACCAGCCATAATGTTGTGAGAGTGAAATTATGTCTAAGTCCAGCTTTGGTACATTAGAAGCAACTCTGAAACTTAACCTAAGCGTTTTTCGAAGCTACTTTTTGGCTAACTTCTTATAGGAAGGTCTGGGAGCGCTGAAAATGAACGTGCGCGTCTTTCACTCTTCCCGAGGGACTTAGAAGAATTTTGTGATATTTTTTATTAAAATGGTGTATAAGGGTATATATATAAATATATTATATAAATATATTTTATGCACTGTATATGAGCTGGCGATTTCTAAGTCTGTGGTTCCGAGAGGGGTTAACCAGGCTCACTAATAAAGGTCAAGCCACTTGGCTGCCAGAATGCCCTGCTTCAGCACAGACCAGAAAGGCATTATGATAAGCGTATCCCCGGTATAGTCAGGGGTTAATGGGAGTCGTCCCCGTCCCCCCAGTATACGCCCAGAACCATGGACCCGGTACTTGTGGTTCGGACTGTCTCCAACCAGACATAATGTTGTGAGAGTGAAATTATGTCTAAGTCCAGCTTTGGTACATTAGAAGCAACTCTGAAACTTAACCTAAGCGTTTTTCGAAGCTACTTTTTGGCTAACTTCTTATAGGAAGGTCTAGGAGCGCTGAAAATGAACGTGCGCGTCTTTCACTCTTCCCGAGGGACTTAGAAGATTTTTGTTATATTTTTTATTAAAATGGTGTATAAGGGTATATATATAAATATATTATATAAATATATTTTATGCACTGTATATGAGCTGGCGATTTCTAAGTCTGTGGTTCCGAGAGGGTGTAACCAGGCTCACTAATAAAGGTCAAGCCACTTGGCTGCCAGAATGCCCTGCTTCAGCACAGACCAGAAAGGCATTGTGATAAGCGTATCCCCGGTATAGTCAGGGGTTAATGGGAGTCGTCCCCGTCCCCCCAGTATACGCCCAGAACCATCGACCCGGTACTTGTGGTTCAGACTGTCTCCAACCAGCCATAATGTTGTGAGAGTGAAATTATGTCTAAGTCCAGCTTTGGTACATTAGAAGCAACTCTGAAACTTAACCTAAGCGTTTTTCGAAGCTACTTTTTGGCTAACTTCTTATAGGAAGGTCTAGGAGCTCTGAAAATGAACGTGCGCGTCTTTCACTCTTCCCGAGGGACTTAGAAGAATTTTGTGATATTTTTTTTAAAATGGTGTATAAGGGTATATATATAAATATATTTTATGCACTGTATATGAGCTGGCGATTTCTAAGTCTGTGGTTCCGAGAGGGGGTAACCAGGCTCACTAATAAAGGTCAAGCCACTTGGCTGCCAGAATGCCCTGCTTCAGCACAGACCAGAAAGGCAATGTGATAAGCGTATCCCCGGTATAGTCAGGGGTTAATGGGAGTCGTCCCCGTCCCCCCAGTATACGCCCAGAACCATCGACCCGGTACTTGTGGTTCAGACTGTCTCCAACCAGCCATAATGTTGTGAGAGTGAAATTATGTCTAAGTCCAGCTTTGGTACATTAGAAGCAACTCTGAAACTTAACCTAAGCGTTTTTCGAAGCTACTTTTTGGCTAACTTCTTATAGGAAGGTCTAGGAGCTCTGAAAATGAACGTGCGCGTCTTTCACTCGTCCCGAGGGACTTAGAAGAATTTTGTGATATTTTTTATTAAAATGGTGTATAAGGGTATATATATAAATATATTTTATGCACTGTATATGAGCTGGCGATTTCTAAGTCTGTGGTTCCGAGAGGGGGTAACCAGGCTCACTAATAAAGGTCAAGCCACTTGGCTGCCAGAATGCCCTGCTTCAGCACAGACCAGAAAGGCATTGTGATAAGCGTATCCCCGGTATAGTCAGGGGTTAATGGGAGTCGTCCCCGTCCCCCCCAGTATACGCCCAGAACCATGGACCCGGTAATTGTGCTTCGGACTGTCTCCAACCAGCCATAATGTTGTGAGAGTGAAATTATGTCTAAGTCCAGCTTTGGTACATTAGAAGCAACTCTGAAACTTAACCTAAGCGTTTTTCGAAGCTACTTTTTGGATAACTTCTTATAGGAAGGTCAAGGAGCTCTGAAAATGAATGTGCGCGTCTTTCACTCTTCCCGAGGGACTTAGAAGAATTTTGTGATATTTTTTATTAAAATGGTGTATAAGGGTATATATATAAATATATTATATAAATATATTTTATGCACTGTATATGAGCTGGCGATTTCTAAGTCTGTGGTTCCGAGAGGGGGTAACCAGGCTCACTAATAAAGGTCAAGCCACTTGGCTGCCAGAATGCCCTGCTTCAGCACAGACCAGAAAGGCATTGTGATAAGCGTATCCCCGGTATAGTCAGGGGTTATTGGGAGTCGTCCCCGTCCCCCCAGTATACGCCCAGAACCATCGACCCGGTACTTGTGGTTCAGACTGTCTCCAACCAGCCATAATGTTGTGAGAGTGAAATTATGTCTAAGTCCAGCTTTGGTACATTAGAAGCAACTCTGAAACTTAACCTAAGCGTTTTTCGAAGCTACTTTTTGGCTAACTTCTTATAGGAAGGTCTAGGAGCTCTGAAAATGAACGTGCGCGTCTTTCACTCGTCCCGAGGGACTTAGAAGAATTTTGTGATATTTTTTATTAAAATGGTGTATAAGGGTATATATATAAATATATTTTATGCACTGTATATGAGCTGGCGATTTCTAAGTCTGTGGTTCCGAGAGGGGGTAACCAGGCTCACTAATAAAGGTCAAGCCACTTGGCTGCCAGAATGCCCTGCTTCAGCACAGACCAGAAAGGCATTGTGATAAGCGTATCCCCGGTATAGTCAGGGGTTAATGGGAGTCGTCCCCGTCCCCCCCAGTATACGCCCAGAACCATGGACCCGGTACTTGTGCTTCGGACTGTCTCCAACCAGCCATAATGTTGTGAGAGTGAAATTATGTCTAAGTCCAGCTTTGGTACATTAGAAGCAACTCTGAAACTTAACCTAAGCGTTTTTCGAAGCTACTTTTTGGATAACTTCTTATAGGAAGGTCAAGGAGCTCTGAAAATGAATGTGCGCGTCTTTCACTCTTCCCGAGGGACTTAGAAGAATTTTGTGATATTTTTTATTAAAATGGTGTATAAGGGTATATATATAAATATATTATATAAATATATTTTATGCACTGTATATGAGCTGGCGATTTCTAAGTCTGTGGTTCCGAGAGGGGGTAACCAGGCTCACTAATAAAGGTCAAGCCACTTGGCTGCCAGAATGCCCTGCTTCAGCACAGACCAGAAAGGCATTGTGATAAGCGTATCCCCGGTATAGTCAGGGGTTAATGGGAGTCGTCCCCGTCCCCCCAGTATACGCCCAGAACCATCGACCCGGTACTTGTGGTTCAGACTGTCTCCAACCAGCCATAATGTTGTGAGAGTGAAATTATGTCTAAGTCCAGCTTTGGTACATTAGAAGCAACTCTGAAACTTAACCTAAGCGTTTTTCGAAGCTACTTTTTGGCTAACTTCTTATAGGAAGGTCTAGGAGCTCTGAAAATGAACGTGCGCGTCTTTCACTCGTCCCGAGGGACTTAGAAGAATTTTGTGATATTTTTTATTAAAATGGTGTATAAGGGTATATATATAAATATATTTTATGCACTGTATATGAGCTGGCGATTTCTAAGTCTGTGGTTCCGAGAGGGGGTAACCAGGCTCACTAATAAAGGTCAAGCCACTTGGCTGCCAGAATGCCCTGCTTCAGCACAGACCAGAAAGGCATTGTGATAAGCGTATCCCCGGTATAGTCAGGGGTTAATGGGAGTCGTCCCCGTCCCCCCCAGTATACGCCCAGAACCATGGACCCGGTACTTGTGCTTCGGACTGTCTCCAACCAGCCATAATGTTGTGAGAGTGAAATTATGTCTAAGTCCAGCTTTGGTACATTAGAAGCAACTCTGAAACTTAACCTAAGCGTTTTTCGAAGCTACTTTTTGGATAACTTCTTATAGGAAGGTCAAGGAGCTCTGAAAATGAATGTGCGCGTCTTTCACTCTTCCCGAGGGACTTAGAAGAATTTTGTGATATTTTTTATTAAAATGGTGTATAAGGGTATATATATAAATATATTATATAAATATATTTTATGCACTGTATATGAGCTGGCGATTTCTAAGTCTGTGGTTCCGAGAGGGGGTAACCAGGCTCACTAATAAAGGTCAAGCCACTTGGCTGCCAGAATGCCCTGCTTCAGCACAGACCAGAAAGGCATTGTGATAAGCGTATCCCCGGTATAGTCAGGGGTTAATGGGAGTCGTCCCCGTCCCCCCAGTATACGCCCAGAACCATCGACCCGGTACTTGTGGTTCAGACTGTCTCCAACCAGCCATAATGTTGTGAGAGTTAAATTATGTCTAAGTCCAGCTTTGGTACATGAGAAGCAACTCTGAAACTTAACCTAAGCGTTTTTCGAAGCTACTTTTTGGCTAACTTCTTATAGGAAGGTCTAGGAGCTCTGAAAATGAACGTGCGCGTCTTTCACTCTTCCCGAGGGACTTAGAAGAATTTTGTGATATTTTTTATTAAAATGGTGTATAAGGGTATATATATAAATATATTTTATGCACTGTATATGAGCTGGCGATTTCTAAGTCTGTGGTTCCGAGAGGGGGTAACCAGGCTCACTAATAAAGGTCAAGCCACTTGGCTGCCAGAATGCCCTGCTTCAGCACAGACCAGAAAGGCATTGTGATAAGCGTATCCCCGGTATAGTCAGGGGTTAATGGGAGTCATCCCCGTCCCCCCCAGTATACGCCCAGAACCATGGACCCGATACTTGTGGTTCGGACTGTCTCCAACCAGCCATAATGTTGTGAGAGTGAAATTATGTCTAAGTCCAGCTTTGGTACATTAGAAGCAACTCTGAAACTTAACCTAAGCGTTTTTCGAAGCTACTTTTTGGCTAACTTCTTATAGGAAGGTCTGGGAGCGCTGAAAATGAACGTGCGCGTCTTTCACTCTTCCCGAGGGACTTAGAAGAATTTTGTGATATTTTTTATTAATATGGTGTATAAGGGTATATATATAAATATATTATATAAATATATTTTATGCACTGTATATGAGCTGGCGATTTCTAAGTCTGTGGTTCCGAGAGGGGGTAACCAGGCTCACTAATAAAGGTCAAGCCACTTGGCTGCCAGAATGCCCTGCTTCAGCACAGACCAGAAAGGCATTGTGATAAGCGTATCCCCGGTATAGTCAGGGGTTAATGGGAGTCGTCCCCGTCTCCCCAGTATACGCCCAGAACCATCGACCCGGTACTTGTGGTTCAGACTGTCTTCAACCAGCCATAATGTTGTGAGAGTGAAATTATGTCTAAGTCCAGCTTTGGTACATTAGAAGCAACTCTGAAACTTAACCTAAGCGTTTTTCGAAGCTACTTTTTGGCTAACTTCTTATAGGAAGGTCTAGGAGCTCTGAAAATGAACGTGCGCGTCTTTCACTCTTCCCGAGGGACTTAGAAGAATTTTGTGATATTTTTTATTAAAATGGTGTATAAGGGTATATATATAAATATATTTTATGCACTGTATATGAGCTGGCGATTTCAAAGTCTGTGGTTCCGAGAGGGGGTAACCAGGCTCACTAATAAAGGTCAAGCCACTTGGCTGCCAGAATGCCCTGCTTCAGCACAGACCAGAAAGGCATTGTGATAAGCGTATCCCCGGTATAGTCAGGGGTTAATGGGAGTCATCCCCGTCCCCCCCAGTATACGCCCAGAACCATGGACCCGATACTTGTGGTTCGGACTGTCTCCAACCAGCCATAATGTTGTGAGAGTGAAATTATGTCTAAGTCCAGCTTTGGTACATTAGAAGCAACTCTGAAACTTAACCTAAGCGTTTTTCGAAGCTACTTTTTGGCTAACTTCTTATAGGAAGGTCTGGGAGCGCTGAAAATGAACGTGCGCGTCTTTCACTCTTCCCGAGGGACTTAGAAGAATTTTGTGATATTTTTTATTAAAATGGTGTATAAGGGTATATATATAAATATATTATATAAATATATTTTATGCACTGTATATGAGCTGGCGATTTCTAAGTCTGTGGTTCCGAGAGGGGGTAACCAGGCTCACTAATAAAGGTCAAGCCACTTGGCTGCCAGAATGCCCTGCTTCAGCACAGACCAGAAAGGCATTGTGATAAGCGTATCCCCGGTATAGTCAGGGGTTAATGGGAGTCGTCCCCGTCCCCCCAGTATACGCCCAGAACCATCGACCCGGTACTTGTGGTTCAGACTGTCTCCAACCAGCCATAATGTTGTGAGAGTGAAATTATGTCTAAGTCCAGCTTTGGTACATTAGAAGCAACTCTGAAACTTAACCTAAGCGTTTTTCGAAGCTACTTTTTGGCTAACTTCTTATAGGAAGGTCTAGGAGCTCTGAAAATGAACGTGCGCGTCTTTCACTCTTCCCGAGGGACTTAGAAGAATTTTGTGATATTTTTTATTAAAATGGTGTATAAGGGTATATATATAAATATATTTTATGCACTGTATATGAGCTGGCGATTTCTAAGTCTGTGGTTCCGAGAGGGGGTAACCAGGCTCACTAATAAAGGTCAAGCCACTTGGCTGCCAGAATGCCCTGCTTCAGCACAGACCAGAAAGGCATTGTGATAAGCGTATCCCCGGTATAGTCAGGGGTTAATGGGAGTCTTCCCCGTCCCCCCCAGTATATGCCCAGAACCATGGACCCGGTACTTGTGGTTCGGACTGTCTCCAACCAGCCATAATGTTGTGAGAGTGAAATTATGTCTAAGTCCAGCTTTGGTACATTAGAAGCAACTCTGAAACTTAACCTAAGCGTTTTTCGAAGCTACTTTTTGGCTAACTTCTTATAGGAAGGTCTAGGAGCTCTGAAAATGAACGTGCGCGTCTTTCACTCTTCCCGAGGGACTTAGAAGAATTTTGTGATATTTTTTATTAAAATGGTGTATAAGGGTATATATATAAATATATTTTATGCACTGTATATGAGCTGGCGATTTCTAAGTCTGTGGTTCCGAGAGGGGGTAACCAGGCTCACTAATAAAGGTCAAGCCACTTGGCTGCCAGAATGCCCTGCTTCAGCACAGACCAGAAAGGCATTGTGATAAGCGTATCCCCGGTATAGTCAGGGGTTAATGGGAGTCATCCCCGTCCCCCCCAGTATACGCCCAGAACCATGGACCCGATACTTGTGGTTCGGACTGTCTCCAACCAGCCATAATGTTGTGAGAGTGAAATTATGTCTAAGTCCAGCTTTGGTACATTAGAAGCAACTCTGAAACTTAACCTAAGCGTTTTTCGAAGCTACTTTTTGGCTAACTTCTTATAGGAAGGTCTGGGAGCGCTGAAAATGAACGTGCGCGTCTTTCACTCTTCCCGAGGGACTTAGAAGAATTTTGTGATATTTTTTATTAAAATGGTGTATAAGGGTATATATATAAATATATTATATAAATATATTTTATGCACTGTATATGAGCTGGCGATTTCTAAGTCTGTGGTTCCGAGAGGGGGTAACCAGGCTCTTAATAATTCATCCTCAACTCAGCATATGTCGGGATCATCTCCAGTACATCGGATCGAACACCTTCGAAGGATTTTTCCCACTGTTACAGCCCTGGAAAAGTAATCGAACGTTCGGAGGAGAAATAATTGAGTCTGACACCAATGTGTGATCAAAAATATCTCCTGTTTATTAGACGTTTACAGCCACGTTATATAGGCCTTGAAACAAAGATGACTATTTGCCAATTTCCATTTCCCTTATTTTGTGCTTATGTTAGACATAACATGTCATTAAATCATTTATTTGGAAACTACCGTACATCACATGTCGCCTGATAAAATAGCTGAGGACGTATTTAATTTCCCGTTCGCTACCTTGTTTGGTCAGTACTTCCTATTTCAACACAGAAGTTCAGCCAACATTAAAACACAAACAGGGTAGTTGGAAAAAGGTTTAGTTAAGTCATATGATTAAGCGGAATATCAGTGTTAGCAGAAAATGGTTATACAAGAGACAAAATGGAGTCACCCCTGATATATATATTATCAGTCCCTCCTTTTGTCATCACCATGACAACCCCTTTTATACTGGGGAGGTCTGGAAATCGAATTGCATGTTTTCATAATCTAATAAAGGATAACCTACTGACGGGGTTGAGGCATTAATGGGTAAGAGTCTGGACTGGTAGGACATGGTTGCGGGACCAGAAACAGGGGCGTTTATATTTAGAGCAGCATATGTGTGATTAACTGTTCTAACAGATGGTATTATCCGTTTGCATAGTGCTGACCCCATCACTTTGCAGCATGTAACAAGGATAGATAATATCACAAAAGCACAAACAAAAACTATCAGTCCCATTATAATTTTCTTTCCCAATTCTCCAAACCATGGACCTAGGCCAAAAGTCCAATCAAACTCATCTACTCTTTCAGTAATGCCTGCAACAAGCTCCTTGATATTTGATATATGATTTTGTACAGACTTGGAGTGGTCTGAAAGGTTGAAGCAGCACATTCCCTCAAAATCCTGACAACCATGTTCGTGTTTGAGCAGTAGATAGTCAATGGCTGCACGATTTTCCAAAACTGCCTTACGTGTACCCTTCAAATCTATCATTAATTCTTCTATGGCTTGGGAGGTTTGGTTTAACCCTTTAGCTACAACACATGCTAGCTTCCTTATAGCCTTTCCTGAATACAATGCCAATCCGGGTACTCCAATAAGGGAGACTGCTAAGCTTAGGATTTCAGTTTCTGATAACAAAATTACATTTGGGTTACAGTTTTCATCAAGTGGAATAGTTGATCGCTTAATCTTGGTTTGATGTAGGCCGGGCTCTACAGAAAACATCATAAGTCCTAGCCTGGTGAGAGTACAGGGCCCCCCTGTAATGTTTCCTGGTATATATGTATATGTGATATTACCACAGGAAAACAACCATCCTACGGGAAGTTTAACAGAATATATGTGACTTGGTGTTTTCATTGTGTGGTTGCAACTCATAGTATTAGTGACATTATAGCATTTTTCTTCAGTTCGGGCACATAGCACTTGAGATATGTTGGTGGATGTTGTGGGCATTAATTTTATCTGTTTGCATTTACCTATGTCTTCCGGATCACAGGTCATTTGATAACATACATCCCCCTGTGTAATACTCATAGTCCTAATTTGTGTCATATTGGCCCATTCTTTACCAACACACTGAGGACAGTCGTGACAATATTCATACACAGAGAGATGTTGCCTCACATCATGTTCTTCTGCAAGACTATCATCATGGCGGGTGCTAAATACTTTTAACAAAATTTCTACTGGTGTGGGTACTGCTATCAGGCAACTTGTGAGTATATCTTTTGTGCTGGTCATGTCAGATAAGCAGAAATGTGACATATTCAAGACATCAACAGCTAAGTGTTTCCAAATGTTAGTTTTGACTTCTATCAGAGATGAAGCCATTCGCTTCGATCGGGTGTTATAGTCTCCTACCAGATTAGAGAAATTGGACTCGATTGGTGGTACATGGGTTGCATTCTCATATTGCTCTCTGGGAAGGGGAGATGAAGTCTCACCTTCCTCAGAGACAATCTTGGGGTAAGAAAAGTCTTCCCATGTTTCCCAGGAGTTTTCATGAGGGCAGGTAGGATTGCTGCTAGTTTTATAATGATTATAAAGCAACTCCTTTACGCATATATAGTAGACAATGCAGACTAATAATGTTCCTAAACTAAATACTGTAAGGCCAGATACGCGCTTGAGCACGGTCCTCTGGTATTGTCCATCTACTCCTTCTTTGATGATTCGGATTCTTGTCTCTGGTTCTTGATCGACTTGATCCGTGATGCATGGATCCATATTGATGAATCTTCTGTCAGTACGGCTGTACGAGTTACTGCAAGGATCGTGGTGGGAAGTCCGTAGGGAGGCTCGGTCGTCCCTCCTTTGGTCGGCAGACGCTTAATCACCACTGTGTCTCCGGGCTGGAAAGAATGTGTTGGTTTATCTGAAGGAAGTGGAAGAGAAGAAGAAACATCACCATAGATGCCATTCAGTTTCTGTATCAAATGATGAACATAATTCTCTTGAATTTGTTCTAGGTCTCCAACTTCCTTCGGGCAATACGTACCATGAGCCCAGGGAGTTGGAAACGGCCGCCCCATTAAAATTTCAAATGGTGACAATTTGGTAGTGCTATTCGGGGTCATTCTAATTTCTGCAAGGACTGCGGGAAGGACATCTGGCCATCTCGAGAAGGTACCATTTGTTCCTTTCCGCAGTTTATCCTTGATGGTGCGATTAGTCCTCTCTACACTGGCGACACACTTTATTCGAGTTCGGCTAGTCCCACGAATTCGGGTATACCCGGGTGTATTGAGGTTTGTGACTGTTTTCTGCCCGAGTGCATTGAGGTATTTTCCAAGCAGGGATTGAAGCATTTTATTCCCGCTGGCTGCAATACTGCACAGTATATATATATATACTGCATTACAATTCATGAATTTATGCCATCTGGTAGACACGCGAAGCATTGCAGCCTATTAAATCCTAATCATTATCATTTAACAGATCAGCCGCCCGTCAGCCAGGCATGAACCCAGGCTGGGAAGGCAAACGCAACGGGGCTTGTCAGAGGTGAGGAGCGGTGCATTCCAGGTATCTGCCAGGTACATACTGGGTATTTGCTCGAATAAAGTGTGTCGGTGCAGTACCTGTCCTGAAGACTGTGGGTGGTATGGTATGTGAAATTTCCAATCTATAGCAAGAGTTTTAGCAACTCCTTGAGTTACTTGAGATGTAAAATGTGTTCCTCTATCACTATTTATTTGAAGTGGGCATCCCCACCTGGGAATGATTTCCTTGCACAGTATTTTTACAACTGTCTTTGAGCTTTCGTTCGTTGTAGGGAATGCTTCAACCCATTTGCTAAATTGGTCTACCATTACCAATAGGTATTTCAGTTTCCCCGCTGCTGTCGGCATCTGTGTAAAATCAATCTGTATTTGTTCCATTGGGCCGCTAGGTGGCGGTAAATGTTCATGTTTTGCGGGTCGTGTTCCTTGTGTATTGTTTCTGATGCATGTTAAACATCTCGCTAGTTGTATCTCAACAACTTGATCAATGTCTCTGACTAGGAACAATTCTTTAATCTGATCACCTGTTGCTTTCTTTCCTTTATGCCCAATTCCATGAAAATGTGAAATTAAAATAGGGCTGGCTATTTTAGGAAAACCTATCACTGTTCCTCTAGCCCAAATCCCGTTTTCATCTCTGCTCAGGCCTTTCTCTTCCCATAATTCTATATCTCTGCCCTCCGCAAGTTCCTGTAGCATTTTAAGATCATAGTCTGGGAAGTGGCATGTCATAACCAGGTTGAGCTGAGTATCAACAGTAGTATTGTATGCCGGGAACATGATCTGCGATTGCGCTGCCTCTTTAGCATAGTAATCAGCCAACTCATTACCTTTGGCCTCATCTGTCTCTCCCCCAGCATGTCCTTTGCATTTAACAATGGCTAGTTTACTGGGTAACAACATGGCGTCCAGTAACTGCTCAACTAATGTGGCATGGGATATACCCTTACCATCAGTACTGACAAACCCACGATTTTTCCATATTACTCCAAAATCGTGTACTACCCCGTATGCATAACGAGAGTCAGTATAAATGGTTACCGTATTCTGTGATGATGCTTTGCATGCCTCTGTCAGTGCTACTAACTCTGCTGCTTGAGCTGAAACAAACGGTAATGCTCCAGAACAGATTACTGTGTCTGGTAATCTGACTACTGCAAATCCTGTCAGATACACTCCATCTGCAGGTTTAGAGCATGACCCATCTACAAACAGTACATCTCCCTCCTTAAGGGGCGTACTTTGTAAGTCGCTCCTTACTGACGTCATATTGTGTATGTTTCGTAGGCAGTCATGGTCTATTTCCTCTAAGTCAGAGTTGTGCAATAACATTTTAGACAGGCATTGGGCCGGACCTGTATGTGGTGGGTGATACTTGACAGTGAGGTTTGCGGTAGAAGTGAGTATAGTTTCATAGCCTGTTCTACGCTGAGCGGTCATGTGCTGTGTAGTGAGGTTCTTGAGAACATGTAGAACCTGGTGTGATGTATGTAGGGTTAGTTTGTGTGACAGCACAATAGTTTGTACTGTTTCTACCATAATCGCGCATGCAGCCACTTGTCTTAAACAAGCCGGAAACCCCTGCACAATCTCCTGTAGTTTCTTAGAATAGAATGCCACCGGCCTATAGCCCGAGCCATGCTCTTGTGCCAGTACGCCAACAACCACGGTGCCTGTCTCGCTGCAAAACAAATGGAAAGTCAGGTTATAGTTCGGCAAGCCCAAGGCGGGGCTTGAACACAATGCAGTCTTGAGTTCAGTAAATGCAGTGTTAGTCTCTGGCGTCCATTGTAATGTATCTGGTTGGTGCATCAAAGTCAATTGTCTCAGAATGTTATCCCAGTGGGAACAGTTCGGTATCCATTGGCGGCAATAGGTGATCATCCCCAGAAATGATAGCATAGCAGCTTTCGTCTTGGGTTTGGGGAGATTGGCAATTACCTTGACTCGCTCCGATGATAGGAGTCTCTGTCCTGGCTGTAGTATGAAGCCTAAATATTTGACAGTTTGCAGCGCCATTTGTATCTTGTGAGGAGAGACCTTGTGACCTGTAGCAGCGAGATGCTCCATCAGACTGTGAGTGTCCAGAATGCATATTTCTTCCGTTTGACTGCAGAGTAGCAAATCATCCACATACTGCAGCAAAACAGAGCCACCGGGCGGACACCAGTCGGCAAGAGTCATACGCACTACGGTACTATAGGCCGTAGGTGAATCACAAAATCCCTGTGGTAAACGTGACCACCGGTATTGAACACCTTTAAAGGTGAACGCAAACAAAGATCTTGTATTGGGGTGCACCGGAATACTAAAGAATGCGGAATTAAGGTCAATTACTGTGAAGTATGTCGCTGTTGCAGGTATGGCTGTAATGATTGCAGTGACATCTGGTACTATAGGCGCTAATGGTTGTACTAACTCATTTACTGCGCGCAAATCCTGTGTGAAGCGCCACTGCGAGCTGTTAGGTTTGGGAACAGGGTTAACTGGTGTGTTGTATGGTGAAACAGTTGGTTCTATCACTCCCTTTGTAAGTAATTCTTTAATAATAGGTTCTATCCCTGCTTCCTTTTCTGCAGATAATGGGTATTGTTTAATGTATACCGGACGTGCTCCTGGCTTTAGTGTGGCCTCGTATGGCGTGCATGAGATGAGTCCTGGGTCAGTGTTAGAGGTTGCCCATACCCGTGGGTCAATGTCCTGTAATGATAAGGGAATGTCAATCATGTTAGCAGAGTAAAGGTTGTATTCAATATTCCATATGTCGTCAATGGGTAAATATTTGTCCTGTAACACAAGCTGTTCTCCCTTGGCCCACAAAAAGGCTCCCTTATCTGAGGCAATGTATACCCTTGTTGGTGTGATCCATACACCTTCAATATGTGCAGAGACAGCCGTGTCTGCCCTAGGATCATGCATTTCTGTTTCTGGGTCAAAAATTCTGCAAGAGATGGGTTTAGAAAATGTCATACGTGTGTATGGCATGTCGCCATGAACGGCGAAATTTGATAAGTTCCTCAACTGTTTAAGTAATCTTTTTGGCATACTTAGGCCTCGTACTTTTAATCTGCCAGTATCATGCTGAAAGAGAGAGAGAGCAGAATGTTGAAAAAGAGACAGATCGTAATTATGAGGGGGAAAGTATGGGGAACATAAAGTAATTCCCCCTTCTTCATTAATACTTATCTCGAGTTTCATTTTGGCCATTAAATCACGTCCCAATAAATTTACTGGACATTGTGGAAGAACTCGAAATGAGTGATCCCATAGACGGGCGGACTTAAAATCTAATTGTACCGACATTACCGGTGTGATGAAACTTTTGGTTAGTGTACCCTCAATACCCATAGAGGACTCGTCTGCTTGTGTCAGTGGACCACTGTAGGAATATTTATTAAGACACGAACGGGTTGCCCCGGTGTCCACAAGGAAGTCGATTAATCTTCCGTTAATATACAATGATAATAGTGGTACATCTAACCATCTACTAGACACCGAATGTGCGCAGACGAGGGTTTCAGTCCCCGGGCATCCCTATTGGCTATAAGGCATTGTTTGGTTCCAGGCAACATTATAATTGGGGCTGGAAGTATTTTGTCCTTGGTAATTCTGTTGCTGCCTTTGCGCATTACCCTGGCCTTGCTGTCCATAGCCCTGGCCTTGCTGTCCATAGCCCTGGCCTTGCTGTCCATAGCCCTGACCTTGTCGGCTATTTACTGGACCCTGTTGGTCATTCCCTGGGTAATGTTGCTGGTTTAGATTTTGTTGCGGAAATGGCTGTTGGTTATTACTCGGTGGGGCCCAACACTCATTCCTCCAGTGACCAGTCTTCCCACAGTTAAAACATAACCCTGGTTTACGCTGGTTATTCCCTTGCTGGTTTCTCTTCCTGCCATGATTTTGTCTACCCCTATTATTGTTAGGATACTGGTTGGTATCATTATTATTCCAGTCCTTGCTATTTTGGGGTGAGCCATCCTGGGCATGCATAATGGTTGCGGGCGGGATATCGGGCGGCGGTGGTGGTGGCGGGGGTGGTGGCGGGGGTGGTGGTGGGGTTTGATCAGGAAAAGCCCCTGCACCATCTTTAATGGCCAGTTCCGCCTCTATCTCATTTGGTGGCATTTTTTGCCATCCAGTCACTGTCATGTAGACAATTTGCCTATGCTGTTCGCACAGACCGTTCAATAAAGACTGGACGTATAAAATATTCATTTCATCATTTGTATCACTAGGAAAACGCATTCCCGCGATGTTTACCCATTCATTTTTAAATCGACGGCAAAAATCTGTAACTGACTCTTTCTCTTTTTGCTTAATGGTCATAATTAAGCCAACATTCTTCCTTGATCTCCCTTGGTCGAAGAAATATTTATGCAAATTCTCCCATAATTGGGTAACAGTATGGGGGTTGTTCCAGACAAACTCACCCTCTCTAAGAGAAACAGATCCCTGCCCATACGTATATTTAGTACTGTCCCAGGGTACATCATATTTTTTATCTAAATGCGGATCAGCCTTAGACCAGTCAGTGTCAATGTGTCCGGTTAAACAATCCAGACAAAACCTGATATCCCCTCCCGTAAATTGGTAGCCCTGACTTCTTTTTTGTAAATACTTAATAGCACCACTGGGGTTTTTAAATGGGTCAGGGCATCCTTTTGCCCAGGACTCCATTAATGTGGTGTCCACTGATTGTATCAGAATCTCCCTTCCTAAAGTCATAAAAGGAAGTGTTAAATCCACCCCTGCCTGTTCTTTAGTACGTGTGTGTGCTGGTTCCTTTGTCACTAGATTGGATCGTAATCTTGTTGAGATTGGTGGACAGATAGGTGAAACAATAGAATCAAATACTAGTGACTGTCTGGGTGTTGCCCTCATGTCTTTGGTAAGCTGTAAGGCTTGGCCAAGTGTATCAGGACTAGTGGCACCTTCCTCCTGTGTTTCAACAGTGTTATCCTCATGCATTGGAGTGGGGGGCGGTGGATATGGGGAATTTAATACATTGATCGAGGTGCTAAGTATGTCTTTAAAGTTTTTAAATTGGTTTGTCAGTGTGCTAACAGAGTCACAGAGCTTATCAACATCTGTACTGCTGTCGTCGGCAGATGTCTGGGGCGTTAGGGATATCTCTGATACTGTCGGGGTTGGAGGTGTCAGAGGTGTTGGTGTCGGTGGTGTCAGGGGTGTTCGTGATGCTATCGGGGCATAATCTAGTGTTGAGTCTAGAAATGACTCAGGGGAGTGTAGTGGTGACTGTGATTGTGTCTCTGACAGGACTTTGAAACCCTCTGCTATCTGATTCATACATCCCTCTGCCAATCCCTCGGTTATCCCTTGAACAGTTAGAGATATGTATTCCTTAAGGTCTGTGTCCCTCAGAGACTGAATGTCCTGATGTTGGTGTGTGTCGGAATGAGAAATTAATTCCGCACTTTCGTCTGTCTTTTCAACCTCCCTGGATACAGGGGGTTTTCGTGTGACTTGTGTGGATGGGGCGGGTGGGGGTGATGGTAATGGTGCCATATTGGAGTTTGTATTATCTCGTAGTTCCTCGTGAGTGGGCTTATGTGTGGGGGGGTGCACATCCTCGGGACCCCATCCAGTACACATAGTACTGGAGGTGGAGGATTGTCCCTGATTGGGTGGGGCAGTGTACTGGTGAGGGTTTTGGGTTACCTGTGCAGCATAATATGACAACGCTGCCAGCACTGTTGGGTCTAAGCATGGGTACATGGGCATGGGCATGTGTGGTTTTGGGGGGTACGGGGGTGGTTGTAAATGTGCCAGCCGAGGTGGCGGGGGAAAAACTTCTGGCAGCACTGCATCCCCGGAGGGTGGTGCACTTGGGTTTAAAGAATACATTGGTATAGGGGGTTCAGGCGGGGGTGGGGGTGGCCATATTGGCGCTTGAGATTTTGGGTTATTTTCTTGTAATGATTCCTGAATTTTAGTGGCTATCTTAACCCAAATACGGCCGCATAATGCCATATATGTGGTGTCCCATTCGGGATCTGGCTGGAACCAGAGCCATTCAGGATCGCCACCCAAACATAGGCCTCGTATCATTGTTACATGGTATGGGGCAAAACTACCTTCTCTAGGAAAAGGGTTGGTTGACTGCATTGCTTCCGACCAGCCGGCCATATTATCGACAAACGGGTCTGAATAATAGTCTGCCGTGCAAGCTGTCACGAAGTCTTTGGGTGTTTCTATGTTGGGGTCATAGTGTCGGTTGATGATAAGTGTAGTTACGGGTTTTAGTTTGTCAGGTGCCTTATCATTACCAGTAGTGCTATCTGGTGCAACATGTGTGTTTTCCTTATCAGTAGTACTATCAGGTTTAACACGTTTGCTTTTCTTATGTTTTAATGTAGATTGCTTAACATCCCCATGGGCACGTTTACTATTAGACTCTCCCATCTTATACACAATACAAGTTCTTGGAAATACAATTGCGTACTAAAATGTCTTAGATATTCATGCAATAAAGCAGAGCACAGTAAAATTTACGGCGGACTTATGCACTTTCAAGAGATGATTTATAGATGTTAAAATACATGCACAGATACAATAAAATACACCAATATTTCCCACAAAAATGGGTATACGTTTCCACAGTCGCTGTAAGAGTATTTCCTGATATTCACACAGATATCTATTAGCAGGGACTCCCCCTGGCACTATACTCAGTCAGGATTCACTCTTATATCCTTGACTCAGCCCGGATTCACCCTTTATATCCTTGGCTGTGGTTAAACTATTAACCATATAGTCTAATTCGTCCAGTACGGAGGTAATATATAATAGGGCTCTAGATAAGGGGCACCGGGAGGATAATATACAGATAAAATTGATATCTTGTACTTACCCAGCCGTTGAGCCTTATCCCACTTCTGACACCAAATCTTAATAATTCATCCTCAACTCAGCATATGTCGGGATCATCTCCAGTACATCGGATCGAACACCTTCGAAGGATTTTTCCCACTGTTACAGCCCTGGAAAAGTAATCGAACGTTCGGAGGAGAAATAATTGAGTCTGACACCAATGTGTGATCAAAAATATCTCCTGTTTATTAGACGTTTACAGCCACGTTATATAGGCCTTGAAACAAAGATGACTATTTGCCAATTTCCATTTCCCTTATTTTGTGCTTATGTTAGACATAACATGTCATTAAATCATTTATTTGGAAACTACCGTACATCACATGTCGCCTGATAAAATAGCTGAGGACGTATTTAATTTCCCGTTCGCTACCTTGTTTGGTCAGTACTTCCTATTTCAACACAGAAGTTCAGCCAACATTAAAACACAAACAGGGTAGTTGGAAAAAGGTTTAGTTAAGTCATATGATTAAGCGGAATATCAGTGTTAGCAGAAAATGGTTATACAAGAGACAAAATGGAGTCACCCCTGATATATATATTATCACAGGCTCACTAATAAAGGTCAAGCCACTTGGCTGCCAGAATGCCCTGCTTCAGCACAGACCAGAAAGGCATTGTGATAAGCGTATCCCCGGTATAGTCAGGGGTTAATGGGAGTCGTCCCCGTCCCCCCAGTATACGCCCAGAACCATCGACCCGGTACTTGTGGTTCAGACTGTCTCCAACCAGCCATAATGTTGTGAGAGTGAAATTATGTCTAAGTCCAGCTTTGGTACATTAGAAGCAACTCTGAAACTTAACCTAAGCGTTTTTCGAAGCTACTTTTTGGCTAACTTCTTATAGGAAGGTCTAGGAGCTCTGAAAATGAACGTGCGCGTCTTTCACTCGTCCCGAGGGACTTAGAAGAATTTTGTGATATTTTTTATTAAAATGGTGTATAAGGGTATATATATAAATATATTTTATGCACTGTATATGAGCTGGCGATTTCTAAGTCTGTGGTTCCGAGAGGGGGTAACCAGGCTCACTAATAAAGGTCAAGCCACTTGGCTGCCAGAATGCCCTGCTTCAGCACAGACCAGAAAGGCATTGTGATAAGCGTATCCCCGGTATAGTCAGGGGTTAATGGGAGTCGTCCCCGTCCCCCCCAGTATACGCCCAGAACCATGGACCCGGTACTTGTGCTTCGGACTGTCTCCAACCAGCCATAATGTTGTGAGAGTGAAATTATGTCTAAGTCCAGCTTTGGTACATTAGAAGCAACTCTGAAACTTAACCTAAGCGTTTTTCGAAGCTACTTTTTGGATAACTTCTTATAGGAAGGTCAAGGAGCTCTGAAAATGAATGTGCGCGTCTTTCACTCTTCCCGAGGGACTTAGAAGAATTTTGTGATATTTTTTATTAAAATGGTGAATAAGGGTATATATATAAATATATTTTATGCACTGTATATGAGCTGGCGATTTCTAAGTCTGTGGTTCCGAGAGGGGGTAACCAGGCTCACTAATAAAGGTCAAGCCACTTGGCTGCCAGAATGCCCTGCTTCAGCACAGACCAGAAAGGCATTGTGATAAGCGTATCCCCGGTATAGTCAGGGGTTAATGGGAGTCTTCCCCGTCCCCCCCAGTATATGCCCAGAACCATGGACCCGGTACTTGTGGTTCGGACTGTCTCCAACCAGCCATAATGTTGTGAGAGTGAAATTATGTCTAAGTCCAGCTTTGGTACATTAGAAGCAACTCTGAAACTTAACCTAAGCGTTTTTCGAAGCTACTTTTTGGCTAACTTCTTATAGGAAGGTCTAGGAGCTCTGAAAATGAACGTGCGCGTCTTTCACTCTTCCCGAGGGACTTAGAAGAATTTTGTGATATTTTTTATTAAAATGGTGTATAAGGGTATATATATAAATATATTTTATGCACTGTATATGAGCTGGCGATTTCTAAGTCTGTGGTTCCGAGAGGGGGTAACCAGGCTCACTAATAAAGGTCAAGCCACTTGGCTGACAGAATGCCCTGCTTCAGCACAGACCAGAAAGGCATTGTGATAAGCGTATCCCCGGTATAGTCAGGGGTTAATGGGAGTCATCCCCGTCCCCCCCAGTATACGCCCAGAACCATGGACCCGATACTTGTGGTTCGGACTGTCTCCAACCAGCCATAATGTTGTGAGAGTGAAATTATGTCTAAGTCCAGCTTTGGTACATTAGAAGCAACTCTGAAACTTAACCTAAGCGTTTTTCGAAGCTACTTTTTGGCTAACTTCTTATAGGAAGGTCTGGGAGCGCTGAAAATGAACGTGCGCGTCTTTCACTCTTCCCGAGGGACTTAGAAGAATTTTGTGATATTTTTTATTAAAATGGTGTATAAGGGTATATATATAAATATATTATATAAATATATTTTATGCACTGTATATGAGCTGGCGATTTCTAAGTCTGTGGTTCCGAGAGGGGGTAACCAGGCTCACTAATAAAGGTCAAGCCACTTGGCTGCCAGAATGCCCTGCTTCAGCACAGACCAGAAAGGCATTGTGATAAGCGTATCCCCGGTATAGTCAGGGGTTAATGGGAGTCGTCCCCGTCCCCCCAGTATACGCCCAGAACCATCGACCCGGTACTTGTGGTTCAGACTGTCTCCAACCAGCCATAATGTTGTGAGAGTGAAATTATGTCTAAGTCCAGCTTTGGTACATTAGAAGCAACTCTGAAACTTAACCTAAGCGTTTTTCGAAGCTACTTTTTGGCTAACTTCTTATAGGAAGGTCTAGGAGCTCTGAAAATGAACGTGCGCGTCTTTCACTCTTCCCGAGGGACTTAGAAGAATTTTGTGATATTTTTTATTAAAATGGTGTATAAGGGTATATATATAAATATATTTTATGCACTGTATATGAGCTGGCGATTTCTAAGTCTGTGGTTCCGAGAGGGGGTAACCAGGCTCACTAATAAAGGTCAAGCCACTTGGCTGCCAGAATGCCCTGCTTCAGCACAGACCAGAAAGGCATTGTGATAAGCGTATCCCCGGTATAGTCAGGGGTTAATGGGAGTCTTCCCCGTCCCCCCCAGTATATGCCCAGAACCATGGACCCGGTACTTGTGGTTCGGACTGTCTCCAACCAGCCATAATGTTGTGAGAGTGAAATTATGTCTAAGTCCAGCTTTGGTACATTAGAAGCAACTCTGAAACTTAACCTAAGCGTTTTTCGAAGCTACTTTTTGGCTAACTTCTTATAGGAAGGTCTAGGAGCTCTGAAAATGAACGTGCGCGTCTTTCACTCTTCCCGAGGGACTTAGAAGAATTTTGTGATATTTTTTATTAAAATGGTGTATAAGGGTATATATATAAATATATTTTATGCACTGTATATGAGCTGGCGATTTCTAAGTCTGTGGTTCCGAGAGGGGGTAACCAGGCTCACTAATAAAGGTCAAGCCACTTGGCTGCCAGAATGCCCTGCTTCAGCACAGACCAGAAAGGCATTGTGATAAGCGTATCCCCGGTATAGTCAGGGGTTAATGGGAGTCATCCCCGTGCCCCCCAGTATACGCCCAGAACCATGGACCCGATACTTGTGGTTCGGACTGTCTCCAACCAGCCATAATGTTGTGAGAGTGAAATTATGTCTAAGTCCAGCTTTGGTACATTAGAAGCAACTCTGAAACTTAACCTAAGCGTTTTTCGAAGCTACTTTTTGGCTAACTTCTTATAGGAAGGTCTGGGAGCGCTGAAAATGAACGTGCGCGTCTTTCACTCTTCCCGAGGGACTTAGAAGAATTTTGTGATATTTTTTATTAAAATGGTGTATAAGGGTATATATATAAATATATTATATAAATATATTTTATGCACTGTATATGAGCTGGCGATTTCTAAGTCTGTGGTTCCGAGAGGGGGTAACCAGGCTCACTAATAAAGGTCAAGCCACTTGGCTGCCAGAATGCCCTGCTTCAGCACAGACCAGAAAGGCATTGTGATAAGCGTATCCCCGGTATAGTCAGGGGTTAATGGGAGTCTTCCCCGTCCCCCCCAGTATATGCCCAGAACCATGGACCCGGTACTTGTGGTTCGGACTGTCTCCAACCAGCCATAATGTTGTGAGAGTGAAATTATGTCTAAGTCCAGCTTTGGTACATTAGAAGCAACTCTGAAACTTAACCTAAGCGTTTTTCGAAGCTACTTTTTGGCTAACTTCTTATAGGAAGGTCTAGGAGCTCTGAAAATGAACGTGCGCGTCTTTCACTCTTCCCGAGGGACTTAGAAGAATTTTGTGATATTTTTTATTAAAATGGTGTATAAGGGTATATATATAAATATATTTTATGCACTGTATATGAGCTGGCGATTTCTAAGTCTGTGGTTCCGAGAGGGGGTAACCAGGCTCACTAATAAAGGTCAAGCCACTTGGCTGCCAGAATGCCCTGCTTCAGCACAGACCAGAAAGGCATTGTGATAAGCGTATCCCCGGTATAGTCAGGGGTTAAATGGAGTCATCCCCGTGCCCCCCAGTATACGCCCAGAACCATGGACCCGATACTTGTGGTTCGGACTGTCTCCAACCAGCCATAATGTTGTGAGAGTGAAATTATGTCTAAGTCCAGCTTTGGTACATTAGAAGCAACTCTGAAACTTAACCTAAGCGTTTTTCGAAGCTACTTTTTGGCTAACTTCTTATAGGAAGGTCTGGGAGCGCTGAAAATGAACGTGCGCGTCTTTCACTCTTCCCGAGGGACTTAGAAGAATTTTGTGATATTTTTTATTAAAATGGTGTATAAGGGTATATATATAAATATATTATATAAATATATTTTATGCACTGTATATGAGCTGGCGATTTCTAAGTCTGTGGTTCCGAGAGGGGGTAACCAGGCTCACTAATAAAGGTCAAGCCACTTGGCTGCCAGAATGCCCTGCTTCAGCACAGACCAGAAAGGCATTGTGATAAGCGTATCCCCGGTATAGTCAGGGGTTAATGGGAGTCGTCCCCGTCCCCCCAGTATACGCCCAGAACCATCGACCCGGTACTTGTGGTTCAGACTGTCTCCAACCAGCCATAATGTTGTGAGAGTGAAATTATGTCTAAGTCCAGCTTTGGTACATTAGAAGCAACTCTGAAACTTAACCTAAGCGTTTTTCGAAGCTACTTTTTGGCTAACTTCTTATAGGAAGGTCTAGGAGCTCTGAAAATGAACGTGCTCGTCTTTCACTCATCCCGAGGGACTTAGAAGAATTTTGTGATATTTTTTATTAAAATGGTGAATAAGGGTATATATATAAATGTATTTTATGCACTGTATATGAGCTGGCGATTTCTAAGTCTGTGGTTCCGAGAGGGGGTAACCAGGCTCACTAATAAAGGTCAAGCCACTTGGCTGCCAGAATGCCCTGCTTCAGCACAGACCAGAAAGGCATTGTGATAAGCGTATCCCCGGTATAGTCAGGGGTTAATGGGAGTCGTCCCCGTCCCCCCAGTATACGCCCAGAACCATCGACACGGTACTTGTGGTTCAGACTGTCTCCAACCAGCCATAATGTTGTGAGAGTGAAATTATGTCTAAGTCCAGCTTTGGTACATTAGAAGCAACTCTGAAACTTAACCTAAGCGTTTTTCGAAGCTACTTTTTGGCTAACTTCTTATAGGAAGGTCTAGGAACGCTGAAAATGAACGTGCGCATCTTTCACTCTTCCCGAGGGACTTAGAAGAATTTTGTGATATTTTTTATTAAAATGGTGTATAAGGGTATATATATAAATATATTATATAAATATATTTTATGCACTGTATATGAGCTGGCGATTTCTAAGTCTGTGGTTCCGAGAGGGGGTAACCAGGCTCACTAATAAAGGTCAAGCCACTTGGCTGCCAGAATGCCCTGCTTCAGCACAGACCAGAAAGGCATTGTGATAAGCGTATCCCCGGTATAGTCAGGGGTTAATGGGAGTCGTCCCCGTCCCCCCAGTATACGCCCAGAACCATCGACCCGGTACTTGTGGTTCAGACTGTCTCCAACCAGCCATAATGTTGTGAGAGTCAAATTATGTCTAAGTCCAGCTTTGGTACATTAGAAGCAACTCTGAAACTTAACCTAAGCGTTTTTCGAAGCTACTTTTTGGCTAACTTCTTATAGGAAGGTCTAGGAGCTCTGAAAATGAACGTGCGCGTCTTTCACTCTTCCCGAGGGACTTAGAAGAATTTTGTGATATTTTTTATTAAAATGGTGTATAAGGGTATATATATAAATATATTTTATGCACTGTATATGAGCTGGCGATTTCTGAGTCTGTGGTTCCGAGAGGGGGTAACCAGGCTCACTAATAAAGGTCAAGCCATTTGGCTGCCAGAATGCCCTACTTCAGCACAGACCAGAAAGGCATTGTGATAAGCGTATCCCCGGTATAGTCAGGGGTTAATGGGAGTCGTCCCCGTCCCCCCAGTATACGCCCAGAACCATCGACCCGGTACTTGTGGTTCAGACTGTCTCCAACCAGCCATAATGTTGTGAGAGTGAAATTATGTCTAAGTCCAGCTTTGGTACATTAGAAGCAACTCTGAAACTTAACCTAAGCGTTTTTCGAAGCTACTTTTTGGCTAACTTCTTATAGGAAGGTCTAGGAGCTCTGAAAATGAACGTGCGCGTCTTTCACTCGTCCCGAGGGACTTAGAAGAATTTTGTGATATTTTTTATTAAAATGGTGTATAAGGGTATATATATAAATATATTTTATGCACTGTATATGAGCTGGCGATTTCTAAGTCTGTGGTTCCGAGAGGGGGTAACCAGGCTCACTAATAAAGGTCAAGCCACTTGGCTGCCAGAATGCCCTGCTTCAGCACAGACCAGAAAGGCATTGTGATAAGCGTATCCCCGGTATAGTCAGGGGTTAATGGGAGTCTTCCCCGTCCCCCCCAGTATATGCCCAGAACCATGGACCCGGTACTTGTGGTTCGGACTGTCTCCAACCAGCCATAATGTTGTGAGAGTGAAATTATGTCTAAGTCCAGCTTTGGTACATTAGAAGCAACTCTGAAACTTTACCTAAGCGTTTTTCGAAGCTACTTTTCGGCTAACTTCTTATAGGAAGGTCTAGGAGCTCTGAAAATGAACGTGCGCGTCTTTCACTCTTCCCGAGGGACTTAGAAGAATTTTGTGATATTTTTTATTAAAATGGTGTATAAGGGTATATATATAAATATATTTTATGCACTGTATATGAGCTGGCGATTTCTAAGTCTGTGGTTCCGAGAGGGGGTAACCAGGCTCACTAATAAAGGTCAAGCCACTTGGCTGCCAGAATGCCCTGCTTCAGCACAGACCAGAAAGGCATTGTGATAAGCGTATCCCCGGTATAGTCAGGGGTTAATGGGAGTCGTCCCCGTCCCCCCAGTATACGCCCAGAACCATCGACCCGGTACTTGTGGTTCAGACTGTCTCCAACCAGCCATAATGTTGTGAGAGTGAAATTATGTCTAAGTCCAGCTTTGGTACATTAGAAGCAACTCTGAAACTTAACCTAAGCGTTTTTCGAAGCTACTTTTTGGCTAACTTCTTATAGGAAGGTCTAGGAGCTCTGAAAATGAACGTGCGCGTCTTTCACTCTTCCCGAGGGACTTAGAAGAATTTTGTGATATTTTTTATTAAAATGGTGAATAAGGGTATATATATAAATGTATTTTATGCACTGTATATGAGCTGGCGATTTCTAAGTCTGTGGTTCCGAGAGGGGGTAACCAGGCTCACTAATAAAGGTCAAGCCACTTGGCTGCCAGAATGCCCTGCTTCAGCACAGACCAGAAAGGCATTGTGATAAGCGTATCCCCGGTATAGTCAGGGGTTAATGGGAGTCGTCCCCGTCCCCCCAGTATACGCCCAGAACCATCGACCCGGTACTTGTGGTTCAGACTGTCTCCAACCAGCCATAATGTTGTGAGAGTGAAATTATGTCTAAGTCCAGCTTTGGTACATTAGAAGCAACTCTGAAACTTAACCTAAGCGTTTTTCGAAGCTACTTTTTGGCTAACTTCTTATAGGAAGGTCTAGGAACGCTGAAAATGAACGTGCGCATCTTTCACTCTTCCCGAGGGACTTAGAAGAATTTTGTGATATTTTTTATTAAAATGGTGTATAAGGGTATATATATAAATATATTATATAAATATATTTTATGCACTGTATATGAGCTGGCGATTTCTAAGTCTGTGGTTCCGAGAGGGGGTAACCAGGCTCACTAATAAAGGTCAAGCCACTTGGCTGCCAGAATGCCCTGCTTCAGCACAGACCAGAAAGGCATTGTGATAAGCGTATCCCCGGTATAGTCAGGGGTTAATGGGAGTCGTCCCCGTCCCCCCAGTATACGCCCAGAACCATCGACCCGGTACTTGTGGTTCAGACTGTCTCCAACCAGCCATAATGTTGTGAGAGTGAAATTATGTCTAAGTCCAGCTTTGGTACATTAGAAGCAACTCTGAAACTTAACCTAAGCGTTTTTCGAAGCTACTTTTTGGCTAACTTATTATAGGAAGGTCTAGGAGCTCTAAAAATGAACGTGCGCGTCTTTCACTCTTCCCGAGGGACTTAGAAGAATTTTGTGATATTTTTTATTAAAATGGTGTATAAGGGTATATATATAAATATATTTTATGCACTGTATATGAGCTGGCGATTTCTGAGTCTGTGGTTCCGAGAGGGGGTAACCAGGCTCACTAATAAAGGTCAAGCCATTTGGCTGCCAGAATGCCCTGCTTCAGCACAGACCAGAAAGGCATTGTGATAAGCGTATCCCCGGTATAGTCAGGGGTTAATGGGAGTCGTCCCCGTCCCCCCAGTATACGCCCAGAACCATCGACCCGGTACTTGTGGTTCAGACTGTCTCCAACCAGCCATAATGTTGTGAGAGTGAAATTATGTCTAAGTCCAGCTTTGGTACATTAGAAGCAACTCTGGAACTTAACCTAAGCGTTTTTCGAAGCTACTTTTTGGCTAACTTCTTATAGGAAGGTCTAGGAGCTCTGAAAATGAACGTGCGCGTTTTTCACTCTTCCCGAGGGACTTAGAAGAATTTTGTGATATTTTTTATTAAAATGGTGTATAAGGGTATATATATAAATATATTTTATGCACTGTATATGAGCTGGCGATTTCTAAGTCTGTGGTTCCGAGAGGGGGTAACCAGGCTCACTAATAAAGGTCAAGCCACTTGGCTGCCAGAATGCCCTGCTTCAGCACAGACCAGAAAGGCATTGTGATAAGCGTATCCCCGGTATAGTCAGGGGTTAATGGGAGTCGTCCCCGTCCCCCCAGTATACGCCCAGAACCATCGACCCGGTACTTGTGGTTCAGACTGTCTCCAACCAGCCATAATGTTGTGAGAGTGAAATTATGTCTAAGTCCAGCTTTGGTACATTAGAAGCAACTCTGAAACTTAACCTAAGCGTTTTTCGAAGCTACTTTTTGGCTAACTTCTTATAGGAAGGTCTAGGAGCTCTGAAAATGAACGTCCGCGTCTTTCTCTCTTCCCGAGGGACTTAGAAGAATTTTGTGATATTTTTTATTAAAATGGTGTATAAGGGTATATATATAAATATATTTTATGCACTGTATATGAGCTGGCGATTTCTAAGTCTGTGGTTCCGAGAGGGGGTAACCAGGCTCACTAATAAAGGTCAAGCCACTTGGCTGCCAGAATGCCCTGCTTCAGCACAGACCAGAAAGGCATTGTGATAAGCGTATCCCCGGTATAGTCAGGGGTTAATGGGAGTCGTCCCCGTCCCCCCAGTATACGCCCAGAACCATCGACCCGGTACTTGTGGTTCAGACTGTCTCCAACCAGCCATAATGTTGTGAGAGTGAAATGATGTCTAAGTCCAGCTTTGGTACATTAGAAGCAACTCTGAAACTTAACCTAAGCGTTTTTCGAAGCTACTTTTTGGCTAACTTCTTATAGGAAGGTCTAGGAGCTCTGAAAATGAACGTGCGCGTTTTTCACTCTTCCCGAGGGACTTAGAAGAATTTTGTGATATTTTTTATTAAAATGGTGTATAAGGGTATATATAGAAATATATTTTATGCACTGTATATGAGCTGGCGATTTCTAAGTCTGTGGTTCCGAGAGGGGGTAACCAGGCTCACTAATAAAAGTCAAGCCACTTGGCTGCCAGAATGCCCTGCTTCAGCACAGACCAGAAAGGCATTGTGATAAGCGTATCCCCGGTATAGTCAGGGGTTAATGGGAGTCGTCCCCGTCCCCCCAGTATACGCCCAGAACCATCGACCCGGTACTTGTGGTTCAGACTGTCTCCAACCAGCCATAATGTTGTGAGAGTGAAATTATGTCTAAGTCCAGCTTTGGTACATTAGAAGCAACTCTGAAACTTAACCTAAGCGTTTTTCGAAGCTACTTTTTGGCTAACTTCTTATAGGAAGGTCTAGGAGCTCTGAAAATGAACGTGCGCGTCTTTCACTCTTCCCGAGGGACTTAGAAGAATTTTGTGATATTTTTTATTAAAATGGTGTATAAGGGTATATATATAAATATATTTTATGCACTGTATATGAGCTGGCGATTTCTAAGTCTGTGGTTCCGAGAGGGGGTAACCAGGCTCACTAATAAAGGTCAAGCCACTTGGCTGCCAGAATGCCCTGCTTCAGCACAGACCAGAAAGGCATTGTGATAAGCGTATCCCCGGTATAGTCAGGGGTTAATGGGAGTCGTCCCCGTCCCCCCCAGTATACGCCCAGAACCATGGACCCGATACTTGTGGTTCGGACTGTCTCCAACCAGCCATAATGTTGTGAGAGTGAAATTATGTCTAAGTCCAGCTTTGGTACATTAGAAGCAACTCTGAAACTTAACCTAAGCGTTTTTCGAAGCTACTTTTTGGCTAACTTCTTATAGGAAGGTCTGGGAGCGCTGAAAATGAACGTGCGCGTCTTTCACTCTTCGCGAGGGACTTAGAAGAATTTTGTGATATTTTTTATTAAAATGGTGTATAAGGGTATATATATAAATATATTATATAAATATATTTTATGCACTGTATATGAGCTGGCGATTTCTAAGTCTGTGGTTCCGAGAGGGGGTAACCAGGCTCACTAATAAAGGTCAAGCCACTTGGCTGCCAGAATGCCCTGCTTCAGCACAGACCAGAAAGGCATTGTGATAAGCGTATCCCCGGTATAGTCAGGGGTTAATGGGAGTCGTCCCCGTCCCCTCAGTATACGCCCAGAACCATCGACCCGGTACTTGTGGTTCAGACTGTCTCAAACCAGCCATAATGTTGTGAGAGTGAAATTATGTCTAAGTCCAGCTTTGGTACATTAGAAGCAACTCTGAAACTTAACCTAAGCGTTTTTCGAAGCTACTTTTTGGCTAACTTCTTATAAGAAGGTCTAGGAGCGCTGAAAATGAACGTGCGCGTCTTTCACTCTTCCCGAGGGACTTAGAAGAATTTTGTGATATTTTTTATTAAAATGGTGTATAAGGGTATATATATCAATATATTTATGCACTGTATATGAGCTGGCGATTTCTAAGTCTGTGGTTCCGAGAGGGGGTAACCAGGCTCACTAATAAAGGTCAAGCCACTTGGCTGCCAGAATGCCCTGCTTCAGCACAGACCAGAAAGGGATTGTGATAAGCGTATCCCCGGTATAGTCAGGGGTTAATGGGAGTCGTCCCCGTCCCCCCAGTATACGCCCAGAACCATCGACCCGGTACTTGTGGTTCAGACTGTCTCCAACCAGCCATAATGTTGTGAGAGTGAAATTATGTCTAAGTCCAGCTTTGGTACATTAGAAGCAACTCTGAAACTTAACCTAAGCGTTTTTCGAAGCTACTTTTTGGCTAACTTCTTATAGGAAGGTCTAGGAGCGCTGAAAATGAACGTGCGCGTCTTTCACTCTTCCCGAGGGACTTAGAAGAATTTTGTGATATTTTTTATTAAAATGGTGTATAAGGGTATATATAGAAATATATTTTATGCACTTTATATGAGCTGGCGATTTCTAAGTCTGTGGTTCCGAGAGGGGGTAACCAGGCTCACTAATAAAGGTCAAGCCACTTGGTTTCCAGAATGCCCTGCTTCAGCACAGACCAGAAAGGCATTGTGATAAGCGTATCCCCGGTATAGTCAGGGGTTAATGGGAGTCGCCCCCGTCCCCCTAGTATACGGCCAGAACCATGGACCCGGTACTTGTGCTTCGGACTGTCTCCAACCAGCCATAATGTTGTGAGAGTGAAATTATGTCTAAGTCCAGCTTTGGTACATTAGAAGCAACTCTGAAACTTAACCTAAGCGTTTTTCGAAGCTACTTACTTTTTGGCTAACTTCTTATAGGAAGGTCTAGGAGCGCTGAAAATGAACGTGCGCGTCTTTCACTCTTCCCGAGGGACTTAGAAGAATTTTGTGATATTTTTAATTAAAATGGTGTATAAGGGTATATATATAAATATATTATATAAATATATTTTATGCACTGTATATGAGCTGGCGATTTCTAAGTCTGTGGTTCCGAGAGGGGGTAACCAGGCTCACTAATAAAGGTCAAGCCACTTGGTTTCCAGAATGCCCTGCTTCAGCACAGACCAGAAAGGCATTGTGATAAGCGTATCCCCTGTATAGTCAGGGGTTAATGGGAGTCGTCCCCGTCCCCCCAGTATACGCCCAGAACCATCGACCCGGTACTTGTGGTTCAGACTGTCTCCAACCAGCCATAATGTTGTGAGAGTGAAATTATGTCTAAGTCCAGCTTTGGTACATTAGAAGCAACTCTGAAACTTAACCTAAGCGTTTTTCGAAGCTACTTTTTGGCTAACTTCTTATAGGAAGGTCTAGGAGCGCTGAAAATGAACGTGCGCGTTTTTCACTCTTCCCGAGGGACTTTGAAGAATTTTGTGATATTTTTTATTAAAATGGTGTATAAGGGTATATATATAAATATATTTTATGCACTGTATATGAGCTGGCGATTTCTAAGTCTGTGGTTCCGAGAGGGGGTAACCAGGCTCACTAATAAAGGTCAAGCCACTTGGCTGCCAGAATGCCCTGCTTCAGCACAGACCAGAAAGGCATTGTGATAAGCGTATCCCCGGTATAGTCAGGGGTTAATGGGAGTCGTCCCCGTCCCCCCAGTATACGCCCAGAACCATCGACCCGGTACTTGTGGTTCAGACTGTCTCCAACCAGCCATAATGTTGTGAGAGTGAAATTATGTCTAAGTCCAGCTTTGGTACATTAGAAGCAACTCTGAAACTTAACCTAAGCGTTTTTCGAAGCTACTTTTTGGCTAACTTCTTATAGGAAGGTCTAGAAGCTCTGAAAATGAACGTGCGCGTCTTTCACTCTTCCCGAGGGACTTAGAAGAATTTTGTGATATTTTTTATTAAAATGGTGTATAAGGGTATATATATAAATATATTTTATGCACTGTATATGAGCTGGCGATTTCTAAGTCTGTGGTTCCGAGAGGGGGTAACCAGGCTCACTAATAAAGGTCAAGCCACTTGGTTTCCAGAATGCCCTGCTTCAGCACAGACCAGAAAGGCATTGTGATAAGCGTATCCCCTGTATAGTCAGGGGTTAATGGGAGTCGTCCCCGTCCCCCCAGTATACGCCCAGAACCATCGACCCGGTACTTGTGGTTCAGACTGTCTCCAACCAGCCATAATGTTGTGAGAGTGAAATTATGTCTAAGTCCAGCTTTGGTACATTAGAAGCAACTCTGAAACTTAACCTAAGCGTTTTTCGAAGCTACTTTTTGGCTAAATTCTTATAGGAAGGTCTAGGAGCTCTGAAAATGAACGTGCGCGTTTTTCACTCTTCCCGAGGGACTTTGAAGAATTTTGTGATATTTTTTATTAAAATGGTGTATAAGGGTATATATATAAATATATTTTATGCACTGTATATGAGCTGGCGATTTCTAAGTCTGTGGTTCCGAGAGGGGGTAACCAGGCTCACTAATAAAGGTCAAGCCACTTGGCTGCCAGAATGCCCTGCTTCAGCACAGACCAGAAAGGCATTGTGATAAGCGTATCCCCGGTATAGTCAGGGGTTAATGGGAGTCGTCCCCGTCCCCCCAGTATACGCCCAGAACCATCGACCCGGTACTTGTGGTTCAGACTGTCTCCAACCAGCCATAATGTTGTGAGAGTGAAATTATGTCTAAGTCCAGCTTTGGTACATTAGAAGCAACTCTGAAACTTAACCTAAGCGTTTTTCGAAGCTACTTTTTGGCTAACTTCTTATAGGAAGGTCTAGAAGCTCTGAAAATGAACGTGCGCGTCTTTCACTCTTCCCGAGGGACTTAGAAGAATTTTGTGATATTTTTTATTAAAATGGTGTATAAGGGTATATATATAAATATATTTTATGCACTGTATATGAGCTGGCGATTTCTAAGTCTGTGGTTCCGAGAGGGGGTAACCAGGCTCACTAATAAAGGTCAAGCCACTTGGCTGCCAGAATGCCCTGCTTCAGCACAGACCAGAAAGGCATTGTGATAAGCGTATCCCCGGTATAGTCAGGGGTTAATGGGAGTCGTCCCCGTCCCCCCAGTATACGCCCAGAACCATCGACCCGGTACTTGTGGTTCAGACTGTCTCCAACCAGCCATAATGTTGTGAGAGTGAAATTATGTCTAAGTCCAGCTTTGGTACATTAGAAGCAACTCTGAAACTTAACCTAAGCGTTTTTCGAAGCTACTTTTTGGCTAACTTCTTATAGGAAGGTCTAGGAGCTCTGAAAATGAACGTGCGCGTTTTTCACTCTTCCCGAGGGACTTTGAAGAATTTTGTGATATTTTTTATTAAAATGGTGTATAAGGGTATATATATAAATATATTTTATGCACTGTATATGAGCTGGCGATTTCTAAGTCTGTGGTTCCGAGAGGGGGTAACCAGGCTCACTAATAAAGGTCAAGCCACTTGGCTGGCAGAATGCCCTGCTTCAGCACAGACCAGAAAGGCATTGTGATAAGCGTATCCCCGGTATAGTCAGGGGTTAATGGGAGTCGTCCCCGTCCCCCCAGTATACGCCCAGAACCATCGACCCGGTACTTGTGGTTCAGACTGTCTCCAACCAGCCATAATGTTGTGAGAGTGAAATTATGTCTAAGTCCAGCTTTGGTACATTAGAAGCAACTCTGAAACTTAACCTAAGCGTTTTTCGAAGCTACTTTTTGGCTAACTTCTTATAGGAAGGTCTAGAAGCTCTGAAAATGAACGTGCGCGTCTTTCACTCTTCCCGAGGGACTTAGAAGAATTTTGTGATATTTTTTATTAAAATGGTGTATAAGGGTATATATATAAATATATTTTATGCACTGTATATGAGCTGGCGATTTCTAAGTCTGTGGTTCCGAGAGGGGGTAACCAGGCTCACTAATAAAGGTCAAGCCACTTGGCTGCCAGAATGCCCTGCTTCAGCACAGACCAGAAAGGCATTGTGATAAGCGTATCCCCGGTATAGTCAGGGGTTAATGGGAGTCGTCCCCGTCCCCCCAGTATACGCCCAGAACCATCGACCCAGTACTTGTGGTTCGGACTGTCTCCAACCAGCCATAATGTTGTGAGAGTGAAATTATGTCTAAGTCCAGCTTTGGTACATTAGAAGCAACTCTGAAACTTAACCTAAGCGTTTTTCGAAGCTACTTTTTGTCTAACTTCTTATAGGAAGGTCTAGGAGCGCTGAAAATGAACGTGCGCGTCTTTTGCTCTTCCCGAGGGACTTAGAAGAATTTTGTGATATTTTTTATTAAAATGGTGTATAAGGGTATATATATAAATATATTTTATGCACTGTATATGAGCTTGCGATTTCTAAGTCTGTGGTTCCGAGAGGGGGTAACCAGGCTCACTAATAAAGGTCAAGCCACTTGGCTGCCAGAATGCCCTGCTTCAGCACAGACCAGAAAGGCATTGTGATAAGCGTATCCCCGGTATAGTCAGGGGTTAATGGGAGTCGTCCCCGTCCCCCCCAGTATACGCCCAGAACCATGGACCCGGTACTTGTGGTTCGGACTGTCTCCAACCAGCCATAATGTTGTGAGAGTCAAATTATGTCTAAGTCCAGCTTTGGTACATTAGAAGCAACTCTGAAATTTAACCTAAGCGTTTTTCGAAGCTACTTTTTGGCTAACTTCTTATAGGAAGGTCTAGGAGCTCTGAAAATGAACGTGCGCGTCTTCCACTCTTCCCGAGGGACTTAGAAGAATTTTGTGATATTTTTTATTAAAATGGTGTATAAGGGTATATATATAAATATATTTTATGCACTGTATATGAGCTGGCGATTTCTAAGTCTGTGGTTCCGAGAGGGGGTAACCAGGCTCACTAATAAAGGTCAAGCCACTTGGTTTCCAGAATGCCCTGCTTCAGCACAGACCAGAAAGGCATTGTGATAAGCGTATCCCCGGTATAGTCAGGGGTTAATGGGAGTCGCCCCCGTCCCCCCAGTATACGGCCAGAACCATGGACCCGGTACTTGTGCTTCGGACTGTCTCCAACCAGCCATAATGTTGTGAGAGTGAAATTATGTCTAAGTCCAGCTTTGGTACATTAGAAGCAACTCTGAAACTTACCCTAAGCGTTTTTCGAAGCTACTGTTTGGCTAACTTCTTATAGGAAGGTCTGGGAGCGCTGAAAATGAACGTGCGCGTCTTTCACTCTTCCCGAGGGACTTAGAAGAATTTTGTGATATTTTTTATTAAAATGGTGTATAAGGGTATATATATAAATATATTATATAAATATATTTTATGCACTGTATATGAGCTGGCGATTTCTAAGTCTGTGGTTCCGAGAGGGGGTAACCAGGCTCACTAATAAAGGTCAAGCCACTTGGCTGCCAGAATGCCCTGCTTCAGCACAGACCAGAAAGGCATTATGATAAGCGTATCCCCGGTATAGTCAGGGGTTAATGGGAGTCGTCCCCGTCCCCCCAGTATACGACCAGAACCATGGACCCGGTACTTGTGGTTCGGACTGTCTCCAACCAGCCATAATGTTGTGAGAGTGAAATTATGTCTAAGTCCAGCTTTGGTACATTAGAAGCAACTCTTAAACTTAACCTAAGCGTTTTTCGAAGCTACTTTTTGGCTAACTTCTTATAGGAAGGTCTAGGAGCTCTGAAAATGAACGTGCGCGTCTTTCACTCTTCCCGAGGGACTTACTATAGAAGAATTTTGTGATATTTTTTATTAAAATGGTGTATAAGGGTATATATATAAATATATTTTATGCACTGTATATGAGCTTGCGATTTCTAAGTCTGTGGTTCCGAGAGGGGGTAACCAGGCTCACTAATAAAGGTCAAGCCACTTGGTTTCCAGAATGCCCTGCTTCAGCACAGACCAGAAAGGCATTGTGATAAGCGTATCCCCGGTATAGTCAGGGGTTAATGGGAGTCGCCCCCGTCCCCCCAGTATACGGCCAGAACCATGGACCCGGTACTTGTGCTTCGGACTGTCTCCAACCAGCCATAATGTTGTGAGAGTGAAATTATGTCTAAGTCCAGCTTTGGTACATTAGAAGCAACTCTGAAACTTACCCTAAGCGTTTTTCGAAGCTACTGTTTGGCTAACTTCTTATAGGAAGGTCTGGGAGCGCTGAAAATGAACGTGCGCGTCTTTCACTCTTCCCGAGGGACTTAGAAGAATTTTGTGATATTTTTTATTAAAATGGTGTATAAGGGTATATATATAAATATATTATATAAATATATTTTATGCACTGTATATGAGCTGGCGATTTCTAAGTCTGTGGTTCCGAGAGGGGGTAACCAGGCTCACTAATAAAGGTCAAGCCACTTGGCTGCCAGAATGCCCTGCTTCAGCACAGACCAGAAAGGCATTATGATAAGCGTATCCCCGGTATAGTCAGGGGTTAATGGGAGTCGTCCCCGTCCCCCCAGTATACGACCAGAACCATGGACCCGGTACTTGTGGTTCGGACTGTCTCCAACCAGCCATAATGTTGTGAGAGTGAAATTATGTCTAAGTCCAGCTTTGGTACATTAGAAGCAACTCTGAAACTTAACCTAAGCGTTTTTCGAAGCAACTTTTTGGCTAACTTCTTATAGGAAGGTCTAGGAGCTCTGAAAATGAACGTGCGCGTCTTTCACTCTTCCCGAGGGACTTAGAAGAATTTTGTGATATTTTTTATTAAAATGGTGTATAAGGGTATATATATAAATATATTTTATGCACTGTATATGAGCTGGCGATTTCTAAGTCTGTGGTTCCGAGAGGGGGTAACCAGGCTCACTAATAAAGGTCAAGCCATTTGGCTGCCAGAATGCCCTGTTTCAGCACAGACCAGAAAGGCATTGTGATAAGCGTATCCCCGGTATAGTCAGGGGTTAATGGGAGTCGTCCCCGTCCCCCCAGTATACGCCCAGAACCATCGACCTGGTACTTGTGGTTCAGACTGTCTCCAACCAGCCATAATGTTGTGAGAGTCAAATTATGTCTAAGTCCAGCTTTGGTACATTAGAAGCAACTCTGAAACTTAACCTAAGCGTTTTTCGAAGCTACTTTTTGGCTAACTTCTTATAGGAAGGTCTGAGAGCGCTGAAAATGAACGTGCGCGTCTTTCACTCTTCCCGAGGGACTTAGAAGAATTTTGTGATATTTTTTATTAAAATGGTGTATAAGGGTATATATATAAATATATTATATAAATATATTTTATGCACTGTATATGAGCTGGCGATTTCTAAGTCTGTGGTTCCGAGAGGGGGTAACCAGGCTCACTAATAAAGGTCAAGCCACTTGGCTGCCAGAATGCCCTGCTTCAGCACAGACCAGAAAGGCATTATGATAAGCGTATCCCCGGTATAGTCAGGGGTTAATGGGAGTCGTCCCCGTCCCCCCAGTATACGCCCAGAACCATGGACCCGGTACTTGTGGTTCGGACTGTCTCCAACCAGACATAATGTTGTGAGAGTGAAATTATGTCTAAGTCCAGCTTTGGTACATTAGAAGCAACTCTGAAACTTAACCTAAGCGTTTTTCGAAGCTACTTTTTGGCTAACTTCTTATAGGAAGGTCTAGGAGCGCTGAAAATGAACGTGCGCGTCTTTCACTCTTCCCGAGGGACTTAGAAGAATTTTGTGATATTTTTTATTAAAATGGTGTATAAGGGTATATATATAAATATATTATATAAATATATTTTATGCACTGTATATGAGCTGGCGATTTCTAAGTCTGTGGTTCCGAGAGGGGGTAACCAGGCTCACTAATAAAGGTCAAGCCACTTGGCTGCCAGAATGCCCTGCTTCAGCACAGACCAGAAAGGCATTATGATAAGCGTATCCCCAGTATAGTCAGGGGTTAATGGGAGTCGTCCCCGTCCCCCCAGTATACGCCCAGAACCATGGACCCGGTACTTGTGGTTCGGACTGTCTCCAACCAGACATAATGTTGTGAGAGTGAAATTATGTCTAAGTCCAGCTTTGGTACATTAGAAGCAACTCTGAAACTTAACCTAAGCGTTTTTCGAAGCTACTTTTTGGCTAACTTCTTATAGGAAGGTCTAGGAGCGCTGAAAATGAACGTGCGCGTCTTTCACTCTTCCCGAGGGACTTAGAAGAATTTTGTGATATTTTTTATTAAAATGGTGTATAAGGGTATATATATAAATATATTTTATTTACTGTATATGAGCTGGCGATTTCTAAGTCTGTGGTTCCGAGAGGGGGTAACCAGGCTCACTAATAAAGGTCAAGCCATTTGGCTGCCAGAATGCCCTGTTTCAGCACAGACCAGAAAGGCATTGTGATAAGCGTATCCCCGGTATAGTCAGGGGTTAATGGTAGTCGTCCCCGTCCCCCCAGTATACGCCCAGAACCATCGACCTGGTACTTGTGGTTTAGACTGTCTCCAACCAGCCATAATGTTGTGAGAGTCAAATTATGTCTAAGTCCAGCTTTGGTACATTAGAAGCAACTCTGAAACTTAACCTAAGCGTTTTTCGAAGCTACTTTTTGGCTAACTTCTTATAGGAAGGTCTGAGAGCGCTGAAAATGAACGTGCGCGTCTTTCACTCTTCCCGAGGGACTTAGAAGAATTTTGTGATATTTTTTATTAAAATGGTGTATAAGGGTATATATATAAATATATTATATAAATATATTTTATGCACTGTATATGAGCTGGCGATTTCTAAGTCTGTGGTTCCGAGAGGGGGTAACCTGGCTCACTAATAAAGGTCAAGCCACTTGGCTGCCAGAATGCCCTGCTTCAGCACAGACCAGAAAGGCATTATGATAAGCGTATCCCCGGTATAGTCAGGGGTTAATGGGAGTCGTCCCCGTCCCCCCAGTATACGCCCAGAACCATGGACCCGGTACTTGTGGTTCGGACTGTCTCCAACCAGACATAATGTTGTGAGAGTGAAATTATGTCTAAGTCCAGCTTTGGTACATTAGAAGCAACTCTGAAACTTAACCTAAGCGTTTTTCGAAGCTACTTTTTGGCTAACTTCTTATAGGAAGGTCTAGGAGCGCTGAAAATGAACGTGCGCGTCTTTCACTCTTCCCGAGGGACTTAGAAGAATTTTGTGATATTTTTTATTAAAATGGTGTATAAGGGTATATATATAAATATATTATATAAATATATTTTATGCACTGTATATGAGCTGGCGATTTCTAAGTCTGTGGTTCCGAGAGGGGGTAACCAGGCTCACTAATAAAGGTCAAGCCACTTGGCTGCCAGAATGCCCTGCTTCAGCACAGACCAGAAAGGCATTATGATAAGCGTATCCCCAGTATAGTCAGGGGTTAATGGGAGTCGTCCCCGTCCCCCCAGTATACGCCCAGAACCATGGACCCGGTACTTGTGGTTCGGACTGTCTCCAACCAGACATAATGTTGTGAGAGTGAAATTATGTCTAAGTCCAGCTTTGGTACATTAGAAGCAACTCTGAAACTTAACCTAAGCGTTTTTCGAAGCTACTTTTTGGCTAACTTCTTATAGGAAGGTCTAGGAGCGCTGAAAATGAACGTGCGCGTCTTTCACTCTTCCCGAGGGACTTAGAAGAATTTTGTGATATTTTTTATTAAAATGGTGTATAAGGGTATATATATAAATATATTTTATTTACTGTATATGAGCTGGCGATTTCTAAGTCTGTGGTTCCGAGAGGGGGTAACCAGGCTCACTAATAAAGGTCAAGCCATTTGGCTGCCAGAATGCCCTGTTTCAGCACAGACCAGAAAGGCATTGTGATAAGCGTATCCCCGGTATAGTCAGGGGTTAATGGGAGTCGTCCCCGTCCCCCCAGTATACGCCCAGAACCATCGACCTGGTACTTGTGGTTTAGACTGTCTCCAACCAGCCATAATGTTGTGAGAGTCAAATTATGTCTAAGTCCAGCTTTGGTACATTAGAAGCAACTCTGAAACTTAACCTAAGCGTTTTTCGAAGCTACTTTTTGGCTAACTTCTTATAGGAAGGTCTGAGAGCGCTGAAAATGAACGTGCGCGTCTTTCACTCTTCCGAGGGACTTAGAAGAATTTTGTGATATTTTTTATTAAAATGGTGTATAAGGGTATATATATAAATATATTATATAAATATATTTTATGCACTGTATATGAGCTGGCGATTTCTAAGTCTGTGGTTCCGAGAGGGGGTAACCAGGCTCACTAATAAAGGTCAAGCCACTTGGTTTCCAGAATGCCCTGCTTCAGCACAGACCAGAAAGGCATTGTGATAAGCGTATCCCCGGTATAGTCAGGGGTTAATGGGAGTCGCCCCCGTCCCCCCAGTATACGGCCAGAACCATGGACCCGGTACTTGTGCTTCGGACTGTCTCCAACCAGCCATAATGTTGTGAGAGTGAAATTATGTCTAAGTCCAGCTTTGGTACATTAGAAGCAACTCTGAAACTTACCCTAAGCGTTTTTCGAAGCTACTGTTTGGCTAACTTCTTATAGGAAGGTCTGGGAGCGCTGAAAATGAACGTGCGCGTCTTTCACTCTTCCCGAGGGACTTAGAAGAATTTTGTGATATTTTTTATTAAAATGGTGTATAAGGGTATATATATAAATATATTATATAAATATATTTTATGCACTGTATATGAGCTGGCGATTTCTAAGTCTGTGGTTCCGAGAGGGGGTAACCAGGCTCACTAATAAAGGTCAAGCCACTTGGCTGCCAGAATGCCCTGCTTCAGCACAGACCAGAAAGGCATTATGATAAGCGTATCCCCGGTATAGTCAGGGGTTAATGGGAGTCGTCCCCGTCCCCCCAGTATACGACCAGAACCATGGACCCGGTACTTGTGGTTCGGACTGTCTCCAACCAGCCATAATGTTGTGAGAGTGAAATTATGTCTAAGTCCAGCTTTGGTACATTAGAAGCAACTCTTAAACTTAACCTAAGCGTTTTTCGAAGCTACTTTTTGGCTAACTTCTTATAGGAAGGTCTAGGAGCTCTGAAAATGAACGTGCGCGTCTTTCACTCTTCCCGAGGGACTTACTATAGAAGAATTTTGTGATATTTTTTATTAAAATGGTGTATAAGGGTATATATATAAATATATTTTATGCACTGTATATGAGCTTGCGATTTCTAAGTCTGTGGTTCCGAGAGGGGGTAACCAGGCTCACTAATAAAGGTCAAGCCACTTGGTTTCCAGAATGCCCTGCTTCAGCACAGACCAGAAAGGCATTGTGATAAGCGTATCCCCGGTATAGTCAGGGGTTAATGGGAGTCGCCCCCGTCCCCCCAGTATACGGCCAGAACCATGGACCCGGTACTTGTGCTTCGGACTGTCTCCAACCAGCCATAATGTTGTGAGAGTGAAATTATGTCTAAGTCCAGCTTTGGTACATTAGAAGCAACTCTGAAACTTACCCTAAGCGTTTTTCGAAGCTACTGTTTGGCTAACTTCTTATAGGAAGGTCTGGGAGCGCTGAAAATGAACGTGCGCGTCTTTCACTCTTCCCGAGGGACTTAGAAGAATTTTGTGATATTTTTTATTAAAATGGTGTATAAGGGTATATATATAAATATATTATATAAATATATTTTATGCACTGTATATGAGCTGGCGATTTCTAAGTCTGTGGTTCCGAGAGGGGGTAACCAGGCTCACTAATAAAGGTCAAGCCACTTGGCTGCCAGAATGCCCTGCTTCAGCACAGACCAGAAAGGCATTATGATAAGCGTATCCCCGGTATAGTCAGGGGTTAATGGGAGTCGTCCCCGTCCCCCCAGTATACGACCAGAACCATGGACCCGGTACTTGTGGTTCGGACTGTCTCCAACCAGCCATAATGTTGTGAGAGTGAAATTATGTCTAAGTCCAGCTTTGGTACATTAGAAGCAACTCTGAAACTTAACCTAAGCGTTTTTCGAAGCAACTTTTTGGCTAACTTCTTATAGGAAGGTCTAGGAGCTCTGAAAATGAACGTGCGCGTCTTTCACTCTTCCCGAGGGACTTAGAAGAATTTTGTGATATTTTTTATTAAAATGGTGTATAAGGGTATATATATAAATATATTTTATGCACTGTATATGAGCTGGCGATTTCTAAGTCTGTGGTTCCGAGAGGGGGTAACCAGGCTCACTAATAAAGGTCAAGCCATTTGGCTGCCAGAATGCCCTGTTTCAGCACAGACCAGAAAGGCATTGTGATAAGCGTATCCCCGGTATAGTCAGGGGTTAATGGGAGTCGTCCCCGTCCCCCCAGTATACGCCCAGAACCATCGACCTGGTACTTGTGGTTCAGACTGTCTCCAACCAGCCATAATGTTGTGAGAGTCAAATTATGTCTAAGTCCAGCTTTGGTACATTAGAAGCAACTCTGAAACTTAACCTAAGCGTTTTTCGAAGCTACTTTTTGGCTAACTTCTTATAGGAAGGTCTGAGAGCGCTGAAAATGAACGTGCGCGTCTTTCACTCTTCCCGAGGGACTTAGAAGAATTTTGTGATATTTTTTATTAAAATGGTGTATAAGGGTATATATATAAATATATTATATAAATATATTTTATGCACTGTATATGAGCTGGCGATTTCTAAGTCTGTGGTTCCGAGAGGGGGTAACCAGGCTCACTAATAAAGGTCAAGCCACTTGGCTGCCAGAATGCCCTGCTTCAGCACAGACCAGAAAGGCATTATGATAAGCGTATCCCCGGTATAGTCAGGGGTTAATGGGAGTCGTCCCCGTCCCCCCAGTATACGCCCAGAACCATGGACCCGGTACTTGTGGTTCGGACTGTCTCCAACCAGACATAATGTTGTGAGAGTGAAATTATGTCTAAGTCCAGCTTTGGTACATTAGAAGCAACTCTGAAACTTAACCTAAGCGTTTTTCGAAGCTACTTTTTGGCTAACTTCTTATAGGAAGGTCTAGGAGCGCTGAAAATGAACGTGCGCGTCTTTCACTCTTCCCGAGGGACTTAGAAGAATTTTGTGATATTTTTTATTAAAATGGTGTATAAGGGTATATATATAAATATATTATATAAATATATTTTATGCACTGTATATGAGCTGGCGATTTCTAAGTCTGTGGTTCCGAGAGGGGGTAACCAGGCTCACTAATAAAGGTCAAGCCACTTGGCTGCCAGAATGCCCTGCTTCAGCACAGACCAGAAAGGCATTATGATAAGCGTATCCCCAGTATAGTCAGGGGTTAATGGGAGTCGTCCCCGTCCCCCCAGTATACGCCCAGAACCATGGACCCGGTACTTGTGGTTCGGACTGTCTCCAACCAGACATAATGTTGTGAGAGTGAAATTATGTCTAAGTCCAGCTTTGGTACATTAGAAGCAACTCTGAAACTTAACCTAAGCGTTTTTCGAAGCTACTTTTTGGCTAACTTCTTATAGGAAGGTCTAGGAGCGCTGAAAATGAACGTGCGCGTCTTTCACTCTTCCCGAGGGACTTAGAAGAATTTTGTGATATTTTTTATTAAAATGGTGTATAAGGGTATATATATAAATATATTTTATTTACTGTATATGAGCTGGCGATTTCTAAGTCTGTGGTTCCGAGAGGGGGTAACCAGGCTCACTAATAAAGGTCAAGCCATTTGGCTGCCAGAATGCCCTGTTTCAGCACAGACCAGAAAGGCATTGTGATAAGCGTATCCCCGGTATAGTCAGGGGTTAATGGTAGTCGTCCCCGTCCCCCCAGTATACGCCCAGAACCATCGACCTGGTACTTGTGGTTTAGACTGTCTCCAACCAGCCATAATGTTGTGAGAGTCAAATTATGTCTAAGTCCAGCTTTGGTACATTAGAAGCAACTCTGAAACTTAACCTAAGCGTTTTTCGAAGCTACTTTTTGGCTAACTTCTTATAGGAAGGTCTGAGAGCGCTGAAAATGAACGTGCGCGTCTCTCACTCTTCCCGAGGGACTTAGAAGAATTTTGTGATATTTTTTATTAAAATGGTGTATAAGGGTATATATATAAATATATTATATAAATATATTTTATGCACTGTATATGAGCTGGCGATTTCTAAGTCTGTGGTTCCGAGAGGGGGTAACCTGGCTCACTAATAAAGGTCAAGCCACTTGGCTGCCAGAATGCCCTGCTTCAGCACAGACCAGAAAGGCATTATGATAAGCGTATCCCCGGTATAGTCAGGGGTTAATGGGAGTCGTCCCCGTCCCCCCAGTATACGCCCAGAACCATGGACCCGGTACTTGTGGTTCGGACTGTCTCCAACCAGACATAATGTTGTGAGAGTGAAATTATGTCTAAGTCCAGCTTTGGTACATTAGAAGCAACTCTGAAACTTAACCTAAGCGTTTTTCGAAGCTACTTTTTGGCTAACTTCTTATAGGAAGGTCTAGGAGCGCTGAAAATGAACGTGCGCGTCTTTCACTCTTCCCGAGGGACTTAGAAGAATTTTGTGATATTTTTTATTAAAATGGTGTATAAGGGTATATATATAAATATATTATATAAATATATTTTATGCACTGTATATGAGCTGGCGATTTCTAAGTCTGTGGTTCCGAGAGGGGGTAACCAGGCTCACTAATAAAGGTCAAGCCACTTGGCTGCCAGAATGCCCTGCTTCAGCACAGACCAGAAAGGCATTATGATAAGCGTATCCCCAGTATAGTCAGGGGTTAATGGGAGTCGTCCCCGTCCCCCCAGTATACGCCCAGAACCATGGACCCGGTACTTGTGGTTCGGACTGTCTCCAACCAGACATAATGTTGTGAGAGTGAAATTATGTCTAAGTCCAGCTTTGGTACATTAGAAGCAACTCTGAAACTTAACCTAAGCGTTTTTCGAAGCTACTTTTTGGCTAACTTCTTATAGGAAGGTCTAGGAGCGCTGAAAATGAACGTGCGCGTCTTTCACTCTTCCCGAGGGACTTAGAAGAATTTTGTGATATTTTTTATTAAAATGGTGTATAAGGGTATATATATAAATATATTTTATTTACTGTATATGAGCTGGCGATTTCTAAGTCTGTGGTTCCGAGAGGGGGTAACCAGGCTCACTAATAAAGGTCAAGCCATTTGGCTGCCAGAATGCCCTGTTTCAGCACAGACCAGAAAGGCATTGTGATAAGCGTATCCCCGGTATAGTCAGGGGTTAATGGGAGTCGTCCCCGTCCCCCCAGTATACGCCCAGAACCATCGACCTGGTACTTGTGGTTTAGACTGTCTCCAACCAGCCATAATGTTGTGAGAGTCAAATTATGTCTAAGTCCAGCTTTGGTACATTAGAAGCAACTCTGAAACTTAACCTAAGCGTTTTTCGAAGCTACTTTTTGGCTAACTTCTTATAGGAAGGTCTGAGAGCGCTGAAAATGAACGTGCGCGTCTTTCACTCTTCCCGAGGGACTTAGAAGAATTTTGTGATATTTTTTATTAAAATGGTGTATAAGGGTATATATATAAATATATTATATAAATATATTTTATGCACTGTATATGAGCTGGCGATTTCTAAGTCTGTGGTTCCGAGAGGGGGTAACCTGGCTCACTAATAAAGGTCAAGCCACTTGGCTGCCAGAATGCCCTGCTTCAGCACAGACCAGAAAGGCATTATGATAAGCGTATCCCCGGTATAGTCAGGGGTTAATGGGAGTCGTCCCCGTCCCCCCAGTATACGCCCAGAACCATGGACCCGGTACTTGTGGTTCGGACTGTCTCCAACCAGACATAATGTTGTGAGAGTGAAATTATGTCTAAGTCCAGCTTTGGTACATTAGAAGCAACTCTGAAACTTAACCTAAGCGTTTTTCGAAGCTACTTTTTGGCTAACTTCTTATAGGAAGGTCTAGGAGCGCTGAAAATGAACGTGCGCGTCTTTCACTCTTCCCGAGGGACTTAGAAGAATTTTGTGATATTTTTTATTAAAATGGTGTATAAGGGTATATATATAAATATATTTTATTTACTGTATATGAGCTGGCGATTTCTAAGTCTGTGGTTCCGAGAGGGGGTAACCAGGCTCACTAATAAAGGTCAAGCCATTTGGCTGCCAGAATGCCCTGTTTCAGCACAGACCAGAAAGGCATTGTGATAAGCGTATCCCCGGTATAGTCAGGGGTTAATGGGAGTCGTCCCCGTCCCCCCAGTATACGCCCAGAACCATCGACCTGGTACTTGTGGTTCAAACTGTCTCCAACCAGCCATAATGTTGTGAGAGTCAAATTATGTCTAAGTCCAGCTTTGGAACATTAGAAGCAACTCTGAAACTTAACCTAAGCGTTTTTCGAAGCTACTTTTTGGCTAACTTCTTATAGGAAGGTCTAGGAGCTCTGAAAATGAACGTGCGCGTCTTTCACTCTTCCCGAGGGACTTAGAAGAATTTTGTGATATTTTTTATTAAAATGGTGTATAAGGGTATATATATAAATATATTATATAAATATATTTTATGCACTGTATATGAGCTGGCGATTTCTAAGTCTGTGGTTCCGAGAGGGGGTAACCAGGCTCACTAATAAAGGTCAAGCCACTTGGCTGCCAGAATGCCCTGCTTCAGCACAGACCAGAAAGGCATTGTGATAAGCGTATCCCCGGTATAGTCAGGGGTTAATGAGAGTCGTCCCCGTCCCCCCAGTATACGCCCAGAACCATCGACCCGGTACTTGTGGTTCAGACTGTCTCCAACCAGCCATAATGTTGTGAGAGTGAAATTATGTCTAAGTCCAGCTTTGGTACATTAGAAGCAACTCTGAAACTTAACCTAAGCGTTTTTCGAAGCTACTTTTTGGCTAACTTCTTATAGGAAGGTCTAGGAGCGCTGAAAATGAACGTGCGCGTCTTTCACTCTTCCCGAGGGACTTAGAAGAATTTTGTGATATTTTTTATTAAAATGGTGTATAAGGGTATATATATAAATATATTTTATTTACTGTATATGAGCTGGCGATTTCTAAGTCTGTGGTTCCGAGAGGGGGTAACCAGGCTCACTAATAAAGGTCAAGTCATTTGGCTGCCAGAATGCCCTGTTTCAGCACAGACCAGAAAGGCATTGTGATAAGCGTATCCCCGGTATAGTCAGGGGTTAATGGGAGTCGTCCCCGTCCCCCCAGTATACGCCCAGAACCATCGACCTGGTACTTGTGGTTCAGACTGTCTCCAACCAGCCATAATGTTGTGAGAGTCAAATTATGTCTAAGTCCAGCTTTGGAACATTAGAAGCAACTCTGAAACTTAACCTAAGCGTTTTTCGAAGCTACTTTTTGGCTAACTTCTTATAGGAAGGTCTAGGAGCTCTGAAAATGAACGTGCGCGTCTTTCACTCTTCCCGAGGGACTTAGAAGAATTTTGTGATATTTTTTATTAAAATGGTGTATAAGGGTATATATATAAATATATTATATAAATATATTTTATGCACTGTATATGAGCTGGCGATTTCTAAGTCTGTGGTTCCGAGAGGGGATAACCAGGCTCACTAATAAAGGTCAAGCCACTTGGCTGCCAGAATGCCCTGCTTCAGCACAGACCAGAAAGGCATTGTGATAAGCGTATCCCCGGTATAGTCAGGGGTTAATGAGAGTCGTCCCCGTCCCCCCAGTATACGCCCAGAACCATCGACCCGGTACTTGTGGTTCGGACTGTCTCCAACCAGCCATAATGTTGTGAGAGTGAAATTATGTCTAAGTCCAGCTTTGGTACATTAGAAGCAACTCTGAAACTTAACCTAAGCGTTTTTCGAAGCTACTTTTTGGCTAACTTCTTATAGGAAGGTCTAGGAGCGCTGAAAATGAACGTGCGCGTCTTTCACTCTTCCCGAGGGACTTAGAAGAATTTTGTGATATTTTTTATTAAAATGGTGTATAAGGGTATATATAGAAATATATATTATGCACTTTATATGAGCTGGCGATTTCTAAGTCTGTGGTTCCGAGAGGGGGTAACAAGGCTCACTAATAAAGGTCAAGCCACTTGGTTTCCAGAATGCCCTGCTTCAGCACAGACCAGAAAGGCATTGTGATAAGCGTATCCCCGGTATAGTCAGGGGTTAATGGGAGACGCCCCCGTCCCCCTAGTATACGGCCAGAACCATGGACCCGGTACTTGTGCTTCGGACTGTCTCCAACCAGCCATAATGTTGTGAGAGTGAAATTATGTCTAAGTCCAGCTTTGGTACATTAGAAGCAACTCTGAAACTTAACCTAAGCGTTTTTCGAAGCTACTTACTTTTTGGCTAACTTCTTATAGGAAGGTCTAGGAGCGCTGAAAATGAACGTGCGCGTCTTTCACTCTTCCCGAGGGACTTAGAAGAATTTTGTGATATTTTTTATTAAAATGGTGTATAAGGGTATATATATAAATATATTATATAAATATATTTTATGCACTGTATATGAGCTGGCGATTTCTAAGTCTGTGGTTCCGAGAGGGGGTAACCAGGCTCACTAATAAAGGTCAAGCCACTTGGTTTCCAGAATGCCCTGCTTCAGCACAGACCAGAAAGGCATTGTGATAAGCGTATCCCCTGTATAGTCAGGGGTTAATGGGAGTCGTCCCCGTCCCCCCAGTATACGCCCATAACCATCGACCCGGTACTTGTGGTTCAGACTGTCTCCAACCAGCCATAATGTTGTGAGAGTGAAATTATGTCTAAGTCCAGCTTTGGTACATTAGAAGCAACTCTGAAACTTAACCTAAGCGTTTTTCGAAGCTACTTTTTGGCTAACTTCTTATAGGAAGGTCTAGGAGCTCTGAAAATGAACGTGCGCGTTTTTCACTCTTCCCGAGGGACTTAGAAGAATTTTGTGATATTTTTTATTAAAATGGTGTATAAGGGTATATATATAAATATATTTTATGCACTGTATATGAGCTGGCGATTTCTAAGTCTGTGGTTCCGAGAGGGGGTAACCAGGCTCACTAATAAAGGTCAAGCCACTTGGCTGCCAGAATGCCCTGCTTCAGCACAGACCAGAAAGGCATTGTGATAAGCGTATCCCCGGTATAGTCAGGGGTTAATGGGAGTCGTCCCCGTCCCCCCAGTATACGCCCAGAACCATCGACCCGGTACTTGTGGTTCAGACTGTCTCCAACCAGCCATAATGTTGTGAGAGTGAAATTATGTCTAAGTCCAGCTTTGGTACATTAGAAGCAACTCTGAAACTTAACCTAAGCGTTTTTCGAAGCTACTTTTTGGCTAACTTCTTATAGGAAGGTCTAGAAGCTCTGAAAATGAACGTGCGCGTCTTTCACTCTTCCCGAGGGACTTAGAAGAATTTTGTGATATTTTTTATTAAAATGGTGTATAAGGGTATATATATAAATATATTTTATGCACTGTATATGAGCTGGCGATTTCTAAGTCTGTGGTTCCGAGAGGGGGTAACCAGGCTCACTAATAAAGGTCAAGCCACTTGGTTTCCAGAATGCCCTGTTTCAGCACAGACCAGAAAGGCATTGTGATAAGCGTATCCCCGGTATAGTCAGGGGTTAATGGGAGTCGTCCCCGTCCCCCCAGTATACGCCCAGAACCATCGACCTGGTACTTGTGGTTCAGACTGTCTCCAACCAGCCATAATGTTGTGAGAGTCAAATTATGTCTAAGTCCAGCTTTGGAACATTAGAAGCAACTCTGAAACTTAACCTAAGCGTTTTTCGAAGCTACTTTTTGGCTAACTTCTTATAGGAAGGTCTAGGAGCTCTGAAAATGAACGTGCGCGTCTTTCACTCTTCCCGAGGGACTTAGTAGAATTTTGTGATATTTTTTATTAAAATGGTGTATAAGGGTATATATATAAATATATTATATAAATATATTTTATGCACTGTATATGAGCTGGCGATTTCTAAGTCTGTGGTTCCGAGAGGGGGTAACCAGGCTCACTAATAAAGGTCAAGCCACTTGGCTGCCAGAATGCCCTGCTTCAGCACAGACCAGAAAGGCATTGTGATAAGCGTATCCCCGGTATAGTCAGGGGTTAATGAGAGTCGTCCCCGTCCCCCCAGTATACGCCCAGAACCATCGACCCGGTACTTGTGGTTCAGACTGTCTCCAACCAGCCATAATGTTGTGAGAGTGAAATTATGTCTAAGTCCAGCTTTGGTACATTAGAAGCAACTCTGAAACTTAACCTAAGCGTTTTTCGAAGCTACTTTTTGGCTAACTTCTTATAGGAAGGTCTAGGAGCGCTGAAAATGAACGTGCGCGTCTTTCACTCTTCCCGAGGGACTTAGAAGAATTTTGTGATATTTTTTATTAAAATGGTGTATAAGGGTATATATAGAAATATATTTTATGCACTTTATATGAGCTGGCGATTTCTAAGTCTGTGGTTCCGAGAGGGGGTAACCAGGCTCACTAATAAAGGTCAAGCCACTTGGTTTCCAGAATGCCCTGCTTCAGCACAGACCAGAAAGGCATTGTGATAAGCGTATCCCCGGTATAGTCAGGGGTTAATGGGAGTCGCCCCCGTCCCCCTAGTATACGGCCAGAACCATGGACCCGGTACTTGTGCTTCGGACTGTCTCCAACCAGCCATAATGTTGTGAGAGTGAAATTATGTCTAAGTCCAGCTTTGGTACATTAGAAGCAACTCTGAAACTTAACCTAAGCGTTTTTCGAAGCTACTTACTTTTTGGCTAACTTCTTATAGGAAGGTCTAGGAGCGCTGAAAATGAACGTGCGCGTCTTTCACTCTTCCCGAGGGACTTAGAAGAATTTTGTGATATTTTTTATTAAAATGGTGTATAAGGGTATATATATAAATATATTATATAAATATATTTTATGCACTGTATATGAGCTGGCGATTTCTAAGTCTGTGGTTCCGAGAGGGGGTAACCAGGCTCACTAATAAAGGTCAAGCCACTTGGTTTCCAGAATGCCCTGCTTCAGCACAGACCAGAAAGGCATTGTGATAAGCGTATCCCCTGTATAGTCAGGGGTTAATGGGAGTCGTCCCCGTCCCCCCAGTATACGCCCAGAACCATCGACCCGGTACTTGTGGTTCAGACTGTCTCCAACCAGCCATAATGTTGTGAGAGTGAAATTATGTCTAAGTCCAGCTTTGGTACATTAGAAGCAACTCTGAAACTTAACCTAAGCGTTTTTCGAAGCTACTTTTTGGCTAACTTCTTATAGGAAGGTCTAGGAGCTCTGAAAATGAACGTGCGCGTTTTTCACTCTTCCCGAGGGACTTTGAAGAATTTTGTGATATTTTTTATTAAAATGGTGTATAAGGGTATATATATAAATATATTTTATGCACTGTATATGAGCTGGCGATTTCTAAGTCTGTGGTTCCGAGAGGGGGTAACCAGGCTCACTAATAAAGGTCAAGCCACTTGGCTGCCAGAATGCCCTGCTTCAGCACAGACCAGAAAGGCATTGTGATAAGCGTATCCCCGGTATAGTCAGGGGTTAATGGGAGTCGTCCCCGTCCCCCCAGTATACGCCCAGAACCATCGACCCGGTACTTGTGGTTCAGACTGTCTCCAACCAGCCATAATGTTGTGAGAGTGAAATTATGTCTAAGTCCAGCTTTGGTACATTAGAAGCAACTCTGAAACTTAACCTAAGCGTTTTTCGAAGCTACTTTTTGGCTAACTTCTTATAGGAAGGTCTAGAAGCTCTGAAAATGAACGTGCGCGTCTTTCACTCTTCCCGAGGGACTTAGAAGAATTTTGTGATATTTTTTATTAAAATGGTGTATAAGGGTATATATATAAATATATTTTATGCACTGTATATGAGCTGGCGATTTCTAAGTCTGTGGTTCCGAGAGGGGGTAACCAGGCTCACTAATAAAGGTCAAGCCACTTGGTTTCCAGAATGCCCTGCTTCAGCACAGACCAGAAAGGCATTGTGATAAGCGTATCCCCTGTATAGTCAGGGGTTAATGGGAGTCGTCCCCGTCCCCCCAGTATACGCCCAGAACCATCGACCCGGTACTTGTGGTTCAGACTGTCTCCAACCAGCCATAATGTTGTGAGAGTGAAATTATGTCTAAGTCCAGCTTTGGTACATTAGAAGCAACTCTGAAACTTAACCTAAGCGTTTTTCGAAGCTACTTTTTGGCTAACTTCTTATAGGAAGGTCTAGGAGCTCTGAAAATGAACGTGCGCGTTTTTCATTCTTCCCGAGGGACTTAGAAGAATTTTGTGATATTTTTTATTAAAATGGTGTATAAGGGTATATATATAAATATATTTTATGCACTGTATATGAGCTGGCGATTTCTAAGTCTGTGGTTCCGAGAGGGGGTAACCAGGCTCACTAATAAAGGTCAAGCCACTTGGCTGCCAGAATGCCCTGCTTCAGCACAGACCAGAAAGGCATTGTGATAAGCGTATCCCCGGTATAGTCAGGGGTTAATGGGAGTCGTCCCCGTCCCCCCAGTATACGCCCAGAACCATCGACCCGGTACTTGTGGTTCAGACTGTCTCCAACCAGCCATAATGTTGTGAGAGTGAAATTATGTCTAAGTCCAGCTTTGGTACATTAGAAGCAACTCTGAAACTTAACCTAAGCGTTTTTCGAAGCTACTTTTTGGCTAACTTCTTATAGGAAGGTCTAGAAGCTCTGAAAATGAACGTGCGCGTCTTTCACTCTTCCCGAGGGACTTAGAAGAATTTTGTGATATTTTTTATTAAAATGGTGTATAAGGGTATATATATAAATATATTTTATGCACTGTATATGAGCTGGCGATTTCTAAGTCTGTGGTTCCGAGAGGGGGTAACCAGGCTCACTAATAAAGGTCAAGCCACTTGGCTGGCAGAATGCCCTGCTTCAGCACAGACCAGAAAGGCATTGTGATAAGCGTATCCCCGGTATAGTCAGGGGTTAATGGGAGTCGTCCCCGTCCCCCCAGTATACGCCCAGAACCATCGACCCGGTACTTGTGGTTCAGACTGTCTCCAACCAGCCATAATGTTGTGAGAGTGAAATTATGTCTAAGTCCAGCTTTGGTACATTAGAAGCAACTCTGAAACTTAACCTAAGCGTTTTTCGAAGCTACTTTTTGGCTAACTTCTTATAGGAAGGTCTAGAAGCTCTGAAAATGAACGTGCGCGTCTTTCACTCTTCCCGAGGGACTTAGAAGAATTTTGTGATATTTTTTATTAAAATGGTGTATAAGGGTATATATATAAATATATTTTATGCACTGTATATGAGCTGGCGATTTCTAAGTCTGTGGTTCCGAGAGGGGGTAACCAGGCTCACTAATAAAGGTCAAGCCACTTGGCTGCCAGAATGCCCTGCTTCAGCACAGACCAGAAAGGCATTGTGATAAGCGTATCCCCGGTATAGTCAGGGGTTAATGGGAGTCGTCCCCGTCCCCCCAGTATACGCCCAGAACCATCGACCCAGTACTTGTGGTTCGGACTTTCTCCAACCAGCCATAATGTTGTGAGAGTGAAATTATGTCTAAGTCCAGCTTTGGTACATTAGAAGCAACTCTGAAACTTAACCTAAGCGTTTTTCGAAGCTACTTTTTGGCTAACTTCTTATAGGAAGGTCTAGGAGCGCTGAAAATGAACGTGCGCGTCTTTCACTCTTCCCGAGGGACTTAGAAGAATTTTGTGATATTTTTTATTAAAATGGTGTATAAGGGTATATATATAAATATATTTTATGCACTGTATATGAGCTGGCGATTTCTAAGTCTGTGGTTCCGAGAGGGGGTAACCAGGCTCACTAACAAAGGTCAAGCCACTTGGCTGCCAGAATGCCCTGCTTCAGCACAGACCAGAAAGGCATTGTGATAAGCGTATCCCCGGTATAGTCAGGGGTTAATGGGAGTCGCCCCCGTCCCCCCAGTATACGGCCAGAAACATGGACCCGGTACTTGTGCTTCGGACTGTCTCCAACCAGCCATAATGTTGTGAGAGTGAAATTATGTCTAAGTCCAGCTTTGGTACATTAGAAGCAACTCTGAAACTTAACCTAAGCGTTTTTCGAAGCTACTTTTTGTCTAACTTCTTATAGGAAGGTCTAGGAGCGCTGAAAATGAACGTGCGCGTCTTTCACTCTTCCCGAGGGACTTACTATAGAAGAATTTTGTGATATTTTTTATTAAAATGGTGTATAAGGGTATATATATAAATATATTTTATGCACTGTATATGAGCTTGCGATTTCTAAGTCTGTGGTTCCGAGAGGGGGTAACCAGGCTCACTAATAAAGGTCAAGCCACTTGGCTGCCAGAATGCCCTGCTTCAGCACAGACCAGAAAGGCATTGTGATAAGCGTATCCCCGGTATAGTCAGGGGTTAATGGGAGTAGTCCCCGTCCCCCCCAGTATACGCCCAGAACCATGGACCCGGTACTTGTGGTTCGGACTGTCTCCAACCAGCCATAATGTTGTGAGAGTCAAATTATGTCTAAGTCCAGCTTTGGTACATTAGAAGCAACTCTGAAATTTAACCTAAGCGTTTTTCGAAGCTACTTTTTGGCTAACTTCTTATAGGAAGGTCTAGGAGCTCTGAAAATGAACGTGCGCGTCTTCCACTCTTCCCGAGGGACTTAGAAGAATTTTGTGATATTTTTTATTAAAATGGTGTATAAGGGTATATATATAAATATATTTTATGCACTGTATATGAGCTGGCGATTTCTAAGTCTGTGGTTCCGAGAGGGGGTAACCAGGCTCACTAATAAAGGTCAAGCCACTTGGTTTCCAGAATGCCCTGCTTCAGCACAGACCAGAAAGGCATTGTGATAAGCGTATCCCCGGTATAGTCAGGGGTTAATGGGAGTCGCCCCCGTCCCCCCAGTATACGGCCAGAACCATGGACCCGGTACTTGTGCTTCGGACTGTCTCCAACCAGCCATAATGTTGTGAGAGTGAAATTATGTCTAAGTCCAGCTTTGGTACATTAGAAGCAACTCTGAAACTTAACCTAAGCGTTTTTCGAAGCTACTTTTTGGCTAACTTCTTATAGGAAGGTCTAGAAGCTCTGAAAATGAACGTGCGCGTCTTTCACTCTTCCCGAGGGACTTCGAAGAATTTTGTGATATTTTTTATTAAAATGGTGTATAAGGGTATATATATAAATATATTTTATGCACTGTATATGAGCTGGCGATTTCTAAGTCTGTGGTTCCGAGAGGGGGTAACTAGGCTCACTAATAAAGGTCAAGCCACTTGGCTGCCAGAATGCCCTGCTTCAGCACAGACCAGAAAGGCATTATGATAAGCGTATCCCCGGTATAGTCAGGGGTTAATGGGAGTCGTCCCCGTCCCCCCAGTATACGCCCAGAACCATGGACCCGGTACTTGTGGTTCGGACTGTCTCCAACCAGCCATAATGTTGTGAGAGTGAAATTATGTCTAAGTCCAGCTTTGGTACATTAGAAGCAACTCTGAAACTTAACCTAAGCGTTTTTCGAAGCTACTTTTTGGCTAACTTCTTATAGGAAGGTCTAGGAGCTCTGAAAATGAACGTGCGCGTCTTTCACTCTTCCCGAGGGACTTAGAAGAATTTTGTGATATTTTTTATTAAAATGGTGTATAAGGGTATATATATAAATATATTTTATGCACTGTATATGAGCTGGCAATTTCTAAGTCTGTGGTTCCGAGAGGGGGTAACCAGGCTCACTTATAAAGGTCAAGCCACTTGGCTGCCAGAATGCCCTGCTTCAGCACAGACCAGAAAGGCATTGTGATAAGCGTATCCCCGGTATAGTCAGGGGTTAATGGGAGTCGTCCCCGTCCCCCCCAGTATACGCCCAGAACCATGGACGCGGTACTTGTGGTTCGGACTGTCTCCAACCAGCCATAATGTTGTGAGAGTGAAATTATGTCTAAGTCCAGCTTTGGTACATTAGAAGCAACTCTGAAACTTAACCTAAGCGTTTTTCGAAGCTACTTTTTGGCTAACTTCTTATAGGAAGGTCTGGGAGCGCTGAAAATGAACGTGCGCGTCTTTCACTCTTCCCGAGGGACTTAGAAGAATTTTGTGATATTTTTTATTAAAATGGTGTATAAGGGTATATATATAAATATATTATATAAATATATTTTATGCACTGTATATGAGCTGGCGATTTCTAAGTCTGTGGTTCCGAGAGGGGGTAACCAGGCTCACTAATAAAGGTCAAGCCACTTGGCTGCCAGAATGCCCTGCTTCAGCACAGACCAGAAAGGCATTATGATAAGCGTATCCCCGGTATAGTCAGGGGTTAATGGGAGTCGTCCCCGTCCCCCCAGTATACGCCCAGAACCATGGACCCGGTACTTGTGGTTCGGACTGTCTCCAACCAGCCATAATGTTGTGAGAGTGAAATTATGTCTAAGTCCAGCTTTGGTACATTAGAAGCAACTCTGAAACTTAACCTAAGCGTTTTTCGAAGCTACTTTTTGGCTAACTTCTTATAGGAAGGTCTAGGAGCTCTGAAAATGAACGTGCGCGTCTTTCACTCTTCCCGAGGGACTTAGAAGAATTTTGTGATATTTTTTATTAAAATGGTGTATAAGGGTATATATATAAATATATTTTATGCACTGTATATGAGCTGGCAATTTCTAAGTCTGTGGTTCCGAGAGGGGGTAACCAGGCTCACTTATAAAGGTCAAGCCACTTGGCTGCCAGAATGCCCTGCTTCAGCACAGACCAGAAAGGCATTGTGATAAGCGTATCCCCGGTATAGTCAGGGGTTAATGGGAGTCGTCCCCGTCCCCCCCAGTATACGCCCAGAACCATGGACGCGGTACTTGTGGTTCGGACTGTCTCCAACCAGCCATAATGTTGTGAGAGTGAAATTATGTCTAAGTCCAGCTTTGGTACATTAGAAGCAACTCTGAAACTTAACCTAAGCGTTTTTCGAAGCTACTTTTTGGCTAACTTCTTATAGGAAGGTCTGGGAGCGCTGAAAATGAACGTGCGCGTCTTTCACTCTTCCCGAGGGACTTAGAAGAATTTTGTGATATTTTTTATTAAAATGGTGTATAAGGGTATATATATAAATATATTATATAAATATATTTTATGCACTGTATATGAGCTGGCGATTTCTAAGTCTGTGGTTCCGAGAGGGGGTAACCAGGCTCACTAATAAAGGTCAAGCCACTTGGCTGCCAGAATGCCCTGCTTCAGCACAGACCAGAAAGGCATTATGATAAGCGTATCCCCGGTATAGTCAGGGGTTAATGGGAGTCGTCCCCGTCCCCCCAGTATACGCCCAGAACCATGGACCCGGTACTTGTGGTTCGGACTGTCTCCAACCAGACATAATGTTGTGAGAGTGAAATTATGTCTAAGTCCAGCTTTGGTACATTAGAAGCAACTCTGAAACTTAACCTAAGCGTTTTTCGAAGCTACTTTTTGGCTAACTTCTTATAGGAAGGTCTAGGAGCGCTGAAAATGAACGTGCGCGTCTTTCACTCTTCCCGAGGGACTTAGAAGAATTTTGTGATATTTTTTATTAAAATGGTGTATAAGGGTATATATATAAATATATTTTATTTACTGTATATGAGCTGGCGATTTCTAAGTCTGTGGTTCCGAGAGGGGGTAACCAGGCTCACTAATAAAGGTCAAGCCATTTGGCTGCCAGAATGCCCTGCTTCAGCACAGACCAGAAAGGAATTGTGATAAGCGTATCCCCGGTATAGTCAGGGGTTAATGGGAGTCGTCCCCGTCCCCCCAGTATACGCCCAGAACCATCGACCTGGTACTTGTGGTTCAGACTGTCTCCAACCAGCCATAATGTTGTGAGAGTCAAATTATGTCTAAGTCCAGCTTTGGAACATTAGAAGCAACTCTGAAACTTAACCTAAGCGTTTTTCGAAGCTACTTTTTGGCTAACTTCTTATAGGAAGGTCTAGGAGCTCTGAAAATGAACGTGCGCGTCTTTCACTCTTCCCGAGGGACTTAGAAGAATTTTGTGATATTTTTTATTAAAATGGTGTATAAGGGTATATATATAAATATATTATATAAATATATTTTATGCACTGTATATGAGCTGGCGATTTCTAAGTCTGTGGTTCCGAGAGGGGGTAACCAGGCTCACTAATAAAGGTCAAGCCACTTGGCTGCCAGAATGCCCTGCTTCAGCACAGACCAGAAAGGCATTGTGATAAGCGTATCCCCGGTATAGTCAGGGGTTAATGAGAGTCGTCCCCGTCCCCCCAGTATACGCCCAGAACCATCGACCCGGTACTTGTGGTTCAGACTGTCTCCAACCAGCCATAATGTTGTGAGAGTGAAATTATGTCTAAGTCCAGCTTTGGTACATTAGAAGCAACTCTGAAACTTAACCTAAGCGTTTTTCGAAGCTACTTTTTGGCTAACTTCTTATAGGAAGGTCTAGGAGCTCTGAAAATGAACGTGCGCGTCTTTCACTCGTCCCGAGGGACTTAGATGAATTTTGTGATATTTTTTATTAAAATGGTGTATAAGGGTATATATATAAATATATTTTATGCACTGTATATGAGCTGGCGATTTCTAAGTCTGTGGTTCCGAGAGGGGGTAACCAGGCTCACTAATAAAGGTCAAGCCACTTGGCTGCCAGAATGCCCTGCTTCAGCACAGACCAGAAAGGCATTGTGATAAGCGTATCCCCGGTATAGTCAGGGGTTAATGGGAGTCGCCCCCGTCCCCCCAGTATACGGCCAGAACCATGGACCCGGTACTTGTGCTTCGGACTGTCTCCAACCAGCCATAATGTTGTGAGAGTGAAATTATGTCTAAGTCCAGCTTTGGTACATTAGAAGCAACTCTGAAACTTAACCTAAGCGTTTTTCGAAGCTACTGTTTGGCTAACTTCTTATAGGAAGGTCTGGGAGCGCTGAAAATGAACGTGCGCGTCTTTCACTCTTCCCGAGGGACTTAGAAGAATTTTGTGATATTTTTTATTAAAATGGTGTATAAGGGTATATATATAAATATATTATATAAATATATTTTATGCACTGTATATGAGCTGGCGATTTCTAAGTCTGTGGTTCCGAGAGGGGGTAACCAGGCTCACTAATAAAGGTCAAGCCACTTGGCTGCCAGAATGCCCTGCTTCAGCACAGACCAGAAAGGCATTATGATAAGCGTATCCCCGGTATAGTCAGGGGTTAATGGGAGTCGTCCCCGTCCCCCCAGTATACGCCCAGAACCATGGACCCGGTACTTGTGGTTCGGACTGTCTCCAACCAGCCATAATGTTGTGAGAGTGAAATTATGTCTAAGTCCAGCTTTGGTACATTAGAAGCAACTCTGAAACTTAACCTAAGCGTTTTTCGAAGCTACTTTTTGGCTAACTTCTTATAGGAAGGTCTAGGAGCTCTGAAAATGAACGTGCGCGTCTTTCACTCGTCCCGAGGGACTTAGATGAATTTTGTGATATTTTTTATTAAAATGGTGTATAAGGGTATATATATAAATATATTTTATGCACTGTATATGAGCTGGCGATTTCTAAGTCTGTGGTTCCGAGAGGGGGTAACCAGGCTCACTAATAAAGGTCAAGCCACTTGGCTGCCAGAATGCCCTGCTTCAGCACAGACCAGAAAGGCATTGTGATAAGCGTATCCCCGGTATAGTCAGGGGTTAATGGGAGTCGCCCCCGTCCCCCCAGTATACGGCCAGAACCATGGACCCGGTACTTGTGCTTCGGACTGTCTCCAACCAGCCATAATGTTGTGAGAGTGAAATTATGTCTAAGTCCAGCTTTGGTACATTAGAAGCAACTCTGAAACTTAACCTAAGCGTTTTTCGAAGCTACTGTTTGGCTAACTTCTTATAGGAAGGTCTGGGAGCGCTGAAAATGAACGTGCGCGTCTTTCACTCTTCCCGAGGGACTTAGAAGAATTTTGTGATATTTTTTATTAAAATGGTGTATAAGGGTATATATATAAATATATTATATAAATATATTTTATGCACTGTATATGAGCTGGCGATTTCTAAGTCTGTGGTTCCGAGAGGGGGTAACCAGGCTCACTAATAAAGGTCAAGCCACTTGGCTGCCAGAATGCCCTGCTTCAGCACAGACCAGAAAGGCATTATGATAAGCGTATCCCCGGTATAGTCAGGGGTTAATGGGAGTCGTCCCCGTCCCCCCAGTATACGCCCAGAACCATGGACCCGGTACTTGTGGTTCGGATTGTCTCCAACCAGCCATAATGTTGTGAGAGTGAAATTATGTCTAAGTCCAGCTTTGGTACATTAGAAGCAACTCTGAAACTTAACCTAAGCGTTTTTCGAAGCTACTTTTTGGCTAACTTCTTATAGGAAGGTCTAGGAGCTCTGAAAATGAACGTGCGCGTCTTTCACTCTTCCCGAGGGACTTAGAAGAATTTTGTGATATTTTTTATTAAAATGGTGTATAAGGGTATATATATAAATATATTTTATGCACTGTATATGAGCTGGCAATTTCTAAGTCTGTGGTTCCGAGAGGGGGTAACCAGGCTCACTTATAAAGGTCAAGCCACTTGGCTGCCAGAATGCCCTGCTTCAGCACAGACCAGAAAGGCATTGTGATAAGCGTATCCCCGGTATAGTCAGGGGTTAATGGGAGTCGTCCCCGTCCCCCCCAGTATACGCCCAGAACCATGGACGCGGTACTTGTGGTTCGGACTGTCTCCAACCAGCCATAATGTTGTGAGAGTGAAATTATGTCTAAGTCCAGCTTTGGTACATTAGAAGCAACTCTGAAACTTAACCTAAGCGTTTTTCGAAGCTACTTTTTGGCTAACTTCTTATAGGAAGGTCTGGGAGCGCTGAAAATGAACGTGCGCGTCTTTCACTCTTCCCGAGGGACTTAGAAGAATTTTGTGATATTTTTTATTAAAATGGTGTATAAGGGTATATATATAAATATATTATATAAATATATTTTATGCACTGTATATGAGCTGGCGATTTCTAAGTCTGTGGTTCCGAGAGGGGGTAACCAGGCTCACTAATAAAGGTCAAGCCACTTGGCTGCCAGAATGCCCTGCTTCAGCACAGACCAGAAAGGCATTATGATAAGCGTATCCCCGGTATAGTCAGGGGTTAATGGGAGTCGTCCCCGTCCCCCCAATATACGCCCAGAACCATGGACCCGGTACTTGTGGTTCGGACTGTCTCCAACCAGACATAATGTTGTGAGAGTGAAATTATGTCTAAGTCCAGCTTTGGTACATTAGAAGCAACTCTGAAACTTAACCTAAGCGTTTTTCGAAGCTACTTTTTGGCTAACTTCTTATAGGAAGGTCTAGGAGCGCTGAAAATGAACGTGCGCGTCTTTCACTCTTCCCGAGGGACTTAGAAGAATTTTGTGATATTTTTTATTAAAATGGTGTATAAGGGTATATATATAAATATATTTTATTTACTGTATATGAGCTGGCGATTTCTAAGTCTGTGGTTCCGAGAGGGGGTAACCAGGCTCACTAATAAAGGGCAAGCCATTTGGCTGCCAGAATGCCCTGCTTCAGCACAGACCAGAAAGGCATTGTGATAAGCGTATCCCCGGTATAGTCAGGGGTTAATGGGAGTCGTCCCCGTCCCCCCAGTATACGCCCAGAACCATCGACCTGGTACTTGTGGTTCAGACTGTCTCCAACCAGCCATAATGTTGTGAGAGTCAAATTATGTCTAAGTCCAGCTTTGGAACATTAGAAGCAACTCTGAAACTTAACCTAAGCGTTTTTCGAAGCTACTTTTTGGCTAACTTCTTATAGGAAGGTCTAGGAGCTCTGAAAATGAACGTGCGCGTCTTTCACTCTTCCCGAGGGACTTAGAAGAATTTTGTGATATTTTTTATTAAAATGGTGTATAAGGGTATATATATAAATATATTATATAAATATATTTTATGCACTGTATATGAGCTGGCGATTTCTAAGTCTTTGGTTCCGAGAGGGGGTAACCAGGCTCACTAATAAAGGTCAAGCCACTTGGCTGCCAGAATGCCCTGCTTCAGCACAGACCAGAAAGGCATTATGATAAGCGTATCCCCGGTATAGTCAGGGGTTAATGGGAGTCGTCCCCGTCCCCCCAGTATACGGCCAGAACCATGGACCCGGTACTTGTGCTTCGGACTGTCTCCAACCAGCCATAATGTTGTGAGAGTGAAATTATGTCTAAGTCCAGCTTTGGTACATTAGAAGCAACTCTGAAACTTAACCTAAGCGTTTTTCGAAGCTACTGTTTGGCTAACTTCTTATAGGAAGGTCTGGGAGCGCTGAAAATGAACGTGCGCGTCTTTCACTCTTCCCGAGGGACTTAGAAGAATTTTGTGATATTTTTTATTAAAATGGTGTATAAGGGTATATATATAAATATATTATATAAATATATTTTATGCACTGTATATGAGCTGGCGATTTCTAAGTCTGTGGTTCCGAGAGGGGGTAACCAGGCTCACTAATAAAGGTCAAGTCACTTGGCTGCCAGAATGCCCTGCTTCAGCACAGACCAGAAAGGCATTATGATAAGCGTATCCCCGGTATAGTCAGGGGTTAATGGGAGTCGTCCCCGTCCCCCCAGTATACGCCCAGAACCATGGACCCGGTACTTGTGGTTCGGACTGTCTCCAACCAGCCATAATGTTGTGAGAGTGAAATTATGTCTAAGTCCAGCTTTGGTACATTAGAAGCAACTCTGAAACTTAACCTAAGCGTTTTTCGAAGCTACTTTTTGGCTAACTTCTTATAGGAAGGTCTAGGAGCTCTGAAAATGAACGTGCGCGTCTTTCACTCTTCCCGAGGGACTTAGAAGAATTTTGTGATATTTTTTATTAAAATGGTGTATAAGGGTATATATATAAATATATTTTATGCACTGTATATGAGCTGGCAATTTCTAAGTCTGTGGTTCCGAGAGGGGGTAACCAGGCTCACTTATAAAGGTCAAGCCACTTGGCTGCCAGAATGCCCTGCTTCAGCACAGACCAGAAAGGCATTGTGATAAGCGTATCCCCGGTATAGTCAGGGGTTAATGGGAGTCGTCCCCGTCCCCCCCAGTATACGCCCAGAACCATGGACGCGGTACTTGTGGTTCGGACTGTCTCCAACCAGCCATAATGTTGTGAGAGTGAAATTATGTCTAAGTCCAGCTTTGGTACATTAGAAGCAACTCTGAAACTTAACCTAAGCGTTTTTCGAAGCTACTTTTTGGCTAACTTCTTATAGGAAGGTCTGGGAGCGCTGAAAATGAACGTGCGCGTCTTTCACTCTTCCCGAGGGACTTAGAAGAATTTTGTGATATTTTTTATTAAAATGGTGTATAAGGGTATATATATAAATATATTATATAAATATATTTTATGCACTGTATATGAGCTGGCGATTTCTAAGTCTGTGGTTCCGAGAGGGGGTAACCAGGCTCACTAATAAAGGTCAAGCCACTTGGCTGCCAGAATGCCCTGCTTCAGCACAGACCAGAAAGGCATTATGATAAGCGTATCCCCGGTATAGTCAGGGGTTAATGGGAGTCGTCCCCGTCCCCCCAGTATACGCCCAGAACCATGGACCCGGTACTTGTGGTTCGGACTGTCTCCAACCAGCCATAATGTTGTGAGAGTGAAATTATGTCTAAGTCCAGCTTTGGTACATTAGAAGCAACTCTGAAACTTAACCTAAGCGTTTTTCGAAGCTACTTTTTGGCTAACTTCTTATAGGAAGGTCTAGGAGCTCTGAAAATGAACGTGCGCGTCTTTCACTCTTCCCGAGGGACTTAGAAGAATTTTGTGATATTTTTTATTAAAATGGTGTATAAGGGTATATATATAAATATATTTTATGCACTGTATATGAGCTGGCAATTTCTAAGTCTGTGGTTCCGAGAGGGGGTAACCAGGCTCACTTATAAAGGTCAAGCCACTTGGCTGCCAGAATGCCCTGCTTCAGCACAGACCAGAAAGGCATTGTGATAAGCGTATCCCCGGTATAGTCAGGGGTTAATGGGAGTCGTCCCCGTCCCCCCCAGTATACGCCCAGAACCATGGACGCGGTACTTGTGGTTCGGACTGTCTCCAACCAGCCATAATGTTGTGAGAGTGAAATTATGTCTAAGTCCAGCTTTGGTACATTAGAAGCAACTCTGAAACTTAACCTAAGCGTTTTTCGAAGCTACTTTTTGGCTAACTTCTTATAGGAAGGTCTGGGAGCGCTGAAAATGAACGTGCGCGTCTTTCACTCTTCCCGAGGGACTTAGAAGAATTTTGTGATATTTTTTATTAAAATGGTGTATAAGGGTATATATATAAATATATTATATAAATATATTTTATGCACTGTATATGAGCTGGCGATTTCTAAGTCTGTGGTTCCGAGAGGGGGTAACCAGGCTCACTAATAAAGGTCAAGCCACTTGGCTGCCAGAATGCCCTGCTTCAGCACAGACCAGAAAGGCATTATGATAAGCGTATCCCCGGTATAGTCAGGGGTTAATGGGAGTCGTCCCCGTCCCCCCAATATACGCCCAGAACCATGGACCCGGTACTTGTGGTTCGGACTGTCTCCAACCAGACATAATGTTGTGAGAGTGAAATTATGTCTAAGTCCAGCTTTGGTACATTAGAAGCAACTCTGAAACTTAACCTAAGCGTTTTTCGAAGCTACTTTTTGGCTAACTTCTTATAGGAAGGTCTAGGAGCGCTGAAAATGAACGTGCGCGTCTTTCACTCTTCCCGAGGGACTTAGAAGAATTTTGTGATATTTTTTATTAAAATGGTGTATAAGGGCATATATATAAATATATTTTATTTACTGTATATGAGCTGGCGATTTCTAAGTCTGTGGTTCCGAGAGGGGGTAACCAGGCTCACTAATAAAGGTCAAGCCACTTGGCTGCCAGAATGCCCTGCTTCAGCACAGACCAGAAAGGCATTATGATAAGCGTATCCCCGGTATAGTCAGGGGTTAATGGGAGTCGTCCCCGTCCCCCCAATATACGCCCAGAACCATGGACCCGGTACTTGTGGTTCGGACTGTCTCCAACCAGACATAATGTTGTGAGAGTGAAATTATGTCTAAGTCCAGCTTTGGTACATTAGAAGCAACTCTGAAACTTAACCTAAGCGTTTTTCGAAGCTACTTTTTGGCTAACTTCTTATAGGAAGGTCTAGGAGCGCTGAAAATGAACGTGCGCGTCTTTCACTCTTCCCGAGGGACTTAGAAGAATTTTGTGATATTTTTTATTAAAATGGTGTATAAGGGTATATATATAAATATATTTTATTTACTGTATATGAGCTGGCGATTTCTAAGTCTGTGGTTCCGAGAGGGGGTAACCAGGCTCACTAATAAAGGGCAAGCCATTTGGCTGCCAGAATGCCCTGCTTCAGCACAGACCAGAAAGGCATTGTGATAAGCGTATCCCCGGTATAGTCAGGGGTTAATGGGAGTCGTCCCCGTCCCCCCAGTATACGCCCAGAACCATCGACCTGGTACTTGTGGTTCAGACTGTCTCCAACCAGCCATAATGTTGTGAGAGTCAAATTATGTCTAAGTCCAGCTTTGGAACATTAGAAGCAACTCTGAAACTTAACCTAAGCGTTTTTCGAAGCTACTTTTTGGCTAACTTCTTATAGGAAGGTCTAGGAGCTCTGAAAATGAACGTGCGCGTCTTTCACTCTTCCCGAGGGACTTAGAAGAATTTTGTGATATTTTTTATTAAAATGGTGTATAAGGGTATATATATAAATATATTATATAAATATATTTTATGCACTGTATATGAGCTGGCGATTTCTAAGTCTGTGGTTCCGAGAGGGGGTAACCAGGCTCACTAATAAAGGTCAAGCCACTTGGCTGCCAGAATGCCCTGCTTCAGCACAGACCAGAAAGGCATTGTGATAAGCGTATCCCCGGTATAGTCAGGGGTTAATGAGAGTCGTCCCCGTCCCCCCAGTATACGCCCAGAACCATCGACCCGGTACTTGTTGTTCAGACTGTCTCCAACCAGCCATAATGTTGTGAGAGTGAAATTATGTCTAAGTCCAGCTTTGGTACATTAGAAGCAACTCTGAAACTTAACCTAAGCGTTTTTCGAAGCTACTTTTTGGCTAACTTCTTATAGGAAGGTCTAGGAGCTCTGAAAATGAACGTGCGCGTCTTTCACTCGTCCCGAGGGACTTAGATGAATTTTGTGATATTTTTTATTAAAATGGTGTATAAGGGTATATATATAAATATATTTTATGCACTGTATATGAGCTGGCGATTTCTAAGTCTGTGGTTCCGAGAGGGGGTAACCAGGCTCACTAATAAAGGTCAAGCCGCTTGGCTGCCAGAATGCCCTGCTTCAGCACAGACCAGAAAGGCATTGTGATAAGCGTATCCCCGGTATAGTCAGGGGTTAATGGGAGTCGCCCCCGTCCCCCCAGTATACGGCCAGAACCATGGACCCGGTACTTGTGCTTCGGACTGTCTCCAACCAGCCATAATGTTGTGAGAGTGAAATTATGTCTAAGTCCAGCTTTGGTACATTAGAAGCAACTCTGAAACTTAACCTAAGCGTTTTTCGAAGCTACTGTTTGGCTAACTTCTTATAGGAAGGTCTGGGAGCGCTGAAAATGAACGTGCGCGTCTTTCACTCTTCCCGAGGGACTTAGAAGAATTTTGTGATATTTTTTATTAAAATGGTGTATAAGGGTATATATATAAATATATTATATAAATATATTTTATGCACTGTATATGAGCTGGCGATTTCTAAGTCTGTGGTTCCGAGAGGGGGTAACCAGGCTCACTAATAAAGGTCAAGCCACTTGGCTGCCAGAATGCCCTGCTTCAGCACAGACCAGAAAGGCATTATGATAAGCGTATCCCCGGTATAGTCAGGGGTTAATGGGAGTCGTCCCCGTCCCCCCAGTATACGCCCAGAACCATGGACCCGGTACTTGTGGTTCGGACTGTCTCCAACCAGCCATAATGTTGTGAGAGTGAAATTATGTCTAAGTCCAGCTTTGGTACATTAGAAGCAACTCTGAAACTTAACCTAAGCGTTTTTCGAAGCTACTTTTTGGCTAACTTCTTATAGGAAGGTCTAGGAGCTCTGAAAATGAACGTGCGCGTCTTTCACTCTTCCCGAGGGACTTAGAAGAATTTTGTGATATTTTTTATTAAAATGGTGTATAAGGGTATATATATAAATATATTTTATGCACTGTATATGAGCTGGCAATTTCTAAGTCTGTGGTTCCGAGAGGGGGTAACCAGGCTCACTTATAAAGGTCAAGCCACTTGGCTGCCAGAATGCCCTGCTTCAGCACAGACCAGAAAGGCATTGTGATAAGCGTATCCCCGGTATAGTCAGGGGTTAATGGGAGTCGTCCCCGTCCCCCCCAGTATACGCCCAGAACCATGGACGCGGTACTTGTGGTTCGGACTGTCTCCAACCAGCCATAATGTTGTGAGAGTGAAATTATGTCTAAGTCCAGCTTTGGTACATTAGAAGCAACTCTGAAACTTAACCTAAGCGTTTTTCGAAGCTACTTTTTGGCTAACTTCTTATAGGAAGGTCTGGGAGCGCTGAAAATGAACGTGCGCGTCTTTCACTCTTCCCGAGGGACTTAGAAGAATTTTGTGATATTTTTTATTAAAATGGTGTATAAGGGTATATATATAAATATATTATATAAATATATTTTATGCACTGTATATGAGCTGGCGATTTCTAAGTCTGTGGTTCCGAGAGGGGGTAACCAGGCTCACTAATAAAGGTCAAGCCACTTGGCTGCCAGAATGCCCTGCTTCAGCACAGACCAGAAAGGCATTATGATAAGCGTATCCCCGGTATAGTCAGGGGTTAATGGGAGTCGTCCCCGTCCCCCCAGTATACGCCCAGAACCATGGACCCGGTACTTGTGGTTCGGACTGTCTCCAACCAGCCATAATGTTGTGAGAGTGAAATTATGTCTAAGTCCAGCTTTGGTACATTAGAAGCAACTCTGAAACTTAACCTAAGCGTTTTTCGAAGCTACTTTTTGGCTAACTTCTTATAGGAAGGTCTAGGAGCTCTGAAAATGAACGTGCGCGTCTTTCACTCTTCCCGAGGGACTTAGAAGAATTTTGTGATATTTTTTATTAAAATGGTGTATAAGGGTATATATATAAATATATTTTATGCACTGTATATGAGCTGGCAATTTCTAAGTCTGTGGTTCCGAGAGGGGGTAACCAGGCTCACTTATAAAGGTCAAGCCACTTGGCTGCCAGAATGCCCTGCTTCAGCACAGACCAGAAAGGCATTGTGATAAGCGTATCCCCGGTATAGTCAGGGGTTAATGGGAGTCGTCCCCGTCCCCCCCAGTATACGCCCAGAACCATGGACGCGGTACTTGTGGTTCGGACTGTCTCCAACCAGCCATAATGTTGTGAGAGTGAAATTATGTCTAAGTCCAGCTTTGGTACATTAGAAGCAACTCTGAAACTTAACCTAAGCGTTTTTCGAAGCTACTTTTTGGCTAACTTCTTATAGGAAGGTCTGGGAGCGCTGAAAATGAACGTGCGCGTCTTTCACTCTTCCCGAGGGACTTAGAAGAATTTTGTGATATTTTTTATTAAAATGGTGTATAAGGGTATATATATAAATATATTTTATGCACTGTATATGAGCTGGCAATTTCTAAGTCTGTGGTTCCGAGAGGGGGTAACCAGGCTCACTTATAAAGGTCAAGCCACTTGGCTGCCAGAATGCCCTGCTTCAGCACAGACCAGAAAGGCATTGTGATAAGCGTATCCCCGGTATAGTCAGGGGTTAATGGGAGTCGTCCCCGTCCCCCCCAGTATACGCCCAGAACCATGGACGCGGTACTTGTGGTTCGGACTGTCTCCAACCAGCCATAATGTTGTGAGAGTGAAATTATGTCTAAGTCCAGCTTTGGTACATTAGAAGCAACTCTGAAACTTAACCTAAGCGTTTTTCGAAGCTACTTTTTGGCTAACTTCTTATAGGAAGGTCTGGGAGCGCTGAAAATGAACGTGCGCGTCTTTCACTCTTCCCGAGGGACTTAGAAGAATTTTGTGATATTTTTTATTAAAATGGTGTATAAGGGTATATATATAAATATATTATATAAATATATTTTATGCACTGTATATGAGCTGGCGATTTCTAAGTCTGTGGTTCCGAGAGGGGGTAACCAGGCTCACTAATAAAGGTCAAGCCACTTGGCTGCCAGAATGCCCTGCTTCAGCACAGACCAGAAAGGCATTATGATAAGCGTATCCCCGGTATAGTCAGGGGTTAATGGGAGTCGTCCCCGTCCCCCCAATATACGCCCAGAACCATGGACCCGGTACTTGTGGTTCGGACTGTCTCCAACCAGACATAATGTTGTGAGAGTGAAATTATGTCTAAGTCCAGCTTTGGTACATTAGAAGCAACTCTGAAACTTAACCTAAGCGTTTTTCGAAGCTACTTTTTGGCTAACTTCTTATAGGAAGGTCTAGGAGCGCTGAAAATGAACGTGCGCGTCTTTCTCTCTTCCCGAGGGACTTAGAAGAATTTTGTGATATTTTTTATTAAAATGGTGTATAAGGGTATATATATAAATATATTTTATTTACTGTATATGAGCTGGCGATTTCTAAGTCTGTGGTTCCGAGAGGGGGTAACCAGGCTCACTAATAAAGGTCAAGCCATTTGGCTGCCAGAATGCCCTGCTTCAGCACAGACCAGAAAGGCATTGTGATAAGCGTATCCCCGGTATAGTCAGGGGTTAATGGGAGTCGTCCCCGTCCCCCCAGTATACGCCCAGAACCATCGACCTGGTACTTGTGGTTCAGACTGTCTCCAACCAGCCATAATGTTGTGAGAGTCAAATTATGTCTAAGTCCAGCTTTGGAACATTAGAAGCAACTCTGAAACTTAACCTAAGCGTTTTTCGAAGCTACTTTTTGGCTAACTTCTTATAGGAAGGTCTAGGAGCTCTGAAAATGAACGTGCGTGTCTTTCACTCTTCCCGAGGGACTTAGAAGAATTTTGTGATATTTTTTATTAAAATGGTGTATAAGGGTATATATATAAATATATTATATAAATATATTTTATGCACTGTATATGAGCTGGCGATTTCTAAGTCTTTGGTTCCGAGAGGGGGTAACCAGGCTCACTAATAAAGGTCAAGCCACTTGGCTGCCAGAATGCCCTGCTTCAGCACAGACCAGAAAGGCATTGTGATAAGCGTATCCCCGGTATAGTCAGGGGTTAATGAGAGTCGTCCCCGTCCCCCCAGTATACGCCCAGAACCATCGACCCGGTACTTGTGGTTCAGACTGTCTCCAACCAGCCATAATGTTGTGAGAGTGAAATTATGTCTAAGTCCAGCTTTGGTACATTAGAAGCAACTCTGAAACTTAACCTAAGCGTTTTTCGAAGCTACTTTTTGGCTAACTTCTTATAGGAAGGTCTAGGAGCTCTGAAAATGAACGTGCGCGTCTTTCACTCGTCCCGAGGGACTTAGAAGAATTTTGTGATATTTTTTATTAAAATGGTGTATAAGGGTATATATATAAATATATTTTATGCACTGTATATGAGCTGGCGATTTCTAAGTCTGTGGTTCCGAGAGGGGGTAACCAGGCTCACTAATAAAGGTCAAGCCACTTGGCTGCCAGAATGCCCTGCTTCAGCACAGACCAGAAAGGCATTGTGATAAGTGTATCCCCGGTATAGTCAGGGGTTAATGGGAGTCGTCCCCGTCCCCCCCAGTATACGCCCAGAACCATGGACCCGATACTTGTGGTTCGGACTGTCTCCAACCAGCCATAATGTTGTGAGAGTGAAATTATGTCTAAGTCCAGCTTTGGTACATTAGAAGCAACTCTGAAACTTAACCTAAGCGTTTTTCGAAGCTACTTTTTGGCTAACTTCTTATAGGAAGGTCTGGGAGCGCTGAAAATGAACGTGCGCGTCTTTCACTCTTCCCGAGGGACTTAGAAGAATTTTGTGATATTTTTTATTAAAATGGTGTATAAGGGTATATATATAAATATATTTTATTTACTGTATATGAGCTGGCGATTTCTAAGTCTGTGGTTCCGAGAGGGGGTAACCAGGCTCACTAATAAAGGTCAAGCCATTTGGCTGCCAGAATGCCCTGCTTCAGCACAGACCAGAAAGGCATTGTGATAAGCGTATCCCCGGTATAGTCAGGGGTTAATGGGAGTCGTCCCCGTCCCCCCAGTATACGCCCAGAACCATCGACCTGGTACTTGTGGTTCAGACTGTCTCCAACCAGCCATAATGTTGTGAGAGTCAAATTATGTCTAAGTCCAGCTTTGGAACATTAGAAGCAACTCTGAAACTTAACCTAAGCGTTTTTCGAAGCTACTTTTTGGCTAACTGCTTATAGGAAGGTCTAGGAGCTCTGAAAATGAACGTGCGCGTCTTTCACTCTTCCCGAGGGACTTAGAAGAATTTTGTGATATTTTTTATTAAAATGGTGTATAAGGGTATATATATAAATATATTATATAAATATATTTTATGCACTGTATATGAGCTGGCGATTTCTAAGTCTTTGGTTCCGAGAGGGGGTAACCAGGCTCACTAATAAAGGTCAAGCCACTTGGCTGCCAGAATGCCCTGCTTCAGCACAGACCAGAAAGGCATTGTGATAAGCGTATCCCCGGTATAGTCAGGGGTTAATGAGAGTCGTCCCCGTCCCCCCAGTATACGCCCAGAACCATCGACCCGGTACTTGTGGTTCAGACTGTCTCCAACCAGCCATAATGTTGTGAGAGTGAAATTATGTCTAAGTCCAGCTTTGGTACATTAGAAGCAACTCTGAAACTTAACCTAAGCGTTTTTCGAAGCTACTTTTTGGCTAACTTCTTATAGGAAGGTCTAGGAGCTCTGAAAATGAACGTGCGCGTCTTTCACTCGTCCCGAGGGACTTAGAAGAATTTTGTGATATTTTTTATTAAAATGGTGTATAAGGGTATATATATAAATATATTTTATGCACTGTATATGAGCTGGCGATTTCTAAGTCTGTGGTTCCGAGAGGGGGTAACCAGGCTCACTAATAAAGGTCAAGCCACTTGGCTGCCAGAATGCCCTGCTTCAGCACAGACCAGAAAGGCATTGTGATAAGTGTATCCCCGGTATAGTCAGGGGTTAATGGGAGTCGTCCCCGTCCCCCCCAGTATACGCCCAGAACCATGGACCCGATACTTGTGGTTCGGACTGTCTCCAACCAGCCATAATGTTGTGAGAGTGAAATTATGTCTAAGTCCAGCTTTGGTACATTAGAAGCAACTCTGAAACTTAACCTAAGCGTTTTTCGAAGCTACTTTTTGGCTAACTTCTTATAGGAAGGTCTGGGAGCGCTGAAAATGAACGTGCGCGTCTTTCACTCTTCCCGAGGGACTTAGAAGAATTTTGTGATATTTTTTATTAAAATGGTGTATAAGGGTATATATATAAATATATTATATAAATATATTTTATGCACTGTATATGAGCTGGCGATTTCTAAGTCTGTGGTTCCGAGAGGGGGTAACCAGGCTCACTAATAAAGGTCAAGCCACTTGGCTGCCAGAATGCCCTGCTTCAGCACAGACCAGAAAGGCATTATGATAAGCGTATCCCCGGTATAGTCAGGGGTTAATGGGAGTCGTCCCCGTCCCCCCCAGTATACGCCCAGAACCATGGACGCGGTACTTGTGGTTCGGACTGTCTCCAACCAGCCATAATGTTGTGAGAGTGAAATTATGTCTAAGTCCAGCTTTGGTACATTAGAAGCAACTCTGAAACTTAACCTAAGCGTTTTTCGAAGCTACTTTTTGGCTAACTTCTTATAGGAAGGTCTGGGAGCGCTGAAAATGAACGTGCGCGTCTTTCACTCTTCCCGAGGGACTTAGAAGAATTTTGTGATATTTTTTATTAAAATGGTGTATAAGGGTATATATATAAATATATTATATAAATATATTTTATGCACTGTATATGAGCTGGCGATTTCTAAGTCTGTGGTTCCGAGAGGGGGTAACCAGGCTCACTAATAAAGGTCAAGCCACTTGGCTGCCAGAATGCCCTGCTTCAGCACAGACCAGAAAGGCATTATGATAAGCGTATCCCCGGTATAGTCAGGGGTTAATGGGAGTCGTCCCCGTCCCCCCAATATACGCCCAGAACCATGGACCCGGTACTTGTGGTTCGGACTGTCTCCAACCAGACATAATGTTGTGAGAGTGAAATTATGTCTAAGTCCAGCTTTGGTACATTAGAAGCAACTCTGAAACTTAACCTAAGCGTTTTTCGAAGCTACTTTTTGGCTAACTTCTTATAGGAAGGTCTGGGAGCGCTGAAAATGAACGTGCGCGTCTTTCACTCTTCCCGAGGGACTTAGAAGAATTTTGTGATATTTTTTATTAAAATGGTGTATAAGGGTATATATATAAATATATTTTATTTACTGTATATGAGCTGGCGATTTCTAAGTCTGTGGTTCCGAGAGGGGGTAACCAGGCTCACTAATAAAGGTCAAGCCATTTGGCTGCCAGAATGCCCTGCTTCAGCACAGACCAGAAAGGCATTGTGATAAGCGTATCCCCGGTATAGTCAGGGGTTAATGGGAGTCGTCCCCGCCCCCCAGTATACGCCCAGAACCATCGACCTGGTACTTGTGGTTCAGACTGTCTCCAACCAGCCATAATGTTGTGAGAGTCAAATTATGTCTAAGTCCAGCTTTGGAACATTAGAAGCAACTCTGAAACTTAACCTAAGCGTTTTTCGAAGCTACTTTTTGGCTAACTTCTTATAGGAAGGTCTAGGAGCTCTGAAAATGAACGTGCGCGTCTTTCACTCTTCCCGAGGGACTTAGAAGAATTTTGTGATATTTTTTATTAAAATGGTGTATAAGGGTATATATATAAATATATTATATAAATATATTTTATGCACTGTATATGAGCTGGCGATTTCTAAGTCTGTGGTTCCGAGAGGGGGTAACCAGGCTCACTAATAAAGGTCAAGCCACTTGGCTGCCAGAATGCCCTGCTTCAGCACAGACCAGAAAGGCATTATGATAAGCGTATCCCCGGTATAGTCAGGGGTTAATGGGAGTCGTCCCCGTCCCCCCCAGTATACGCCCAGAACCATGGACGCGGTACTTGTGGTTCGGACTGTCTCCAACCAGCCATAATGTTGTGAGAGTGAAATTATGTCTAAGTCCAGCTTTGGTACATTAGAAGCAACTCTGAAACTTAACCTAAGCGTTTTTCGAAGCTACTTTTTGGCTAACTTCTTATAGGAAGGTCTGGGAGCGCTGAAAATGAACGTGCGCGTCTTTCACTCTTCCCGAGGGACTTAGAAGAATTTTGTGATATTTTTTATTAAAATGGTGTATAAGGGTATATATATATAAATATATTATATAAATATATTTTATGCACTGTATATGAGCTGGCGATTTCTAAGTCTGTGGTTCCGAGAGGGGGTAACCAGGCTCACTAATAAAGGTCAAGCCACTTGGCTGCCAGAATGCCCTGCTTCAGCACAGACCAGAAAGGCATTATGATAAGCGTATCCCCGGTATAGTCAGGGGTTAATGGGAGTCGTCCCCGTCCCCCCAATATACGCCCAGAACCATGGACCCGGTACTTGTGGTTCGGACTGTCTCCAACCAGACATAATGTTGTGAGAGTGAAATTATGTCTAAGTCCAGCTTTGGTACATTAGAAGCAACTCTGAAACTTAACCTAAGCGTTTTTCGAAGCTACTTTTTGGCTAACTTCTTATAGGAAGGTCTAGGAGCGCTGAAAATGAACGTGCGCGTCTTTCACTCTTCCCGAGGGACTTAGAAGAATTTTGTGATATTTTTTATTAAAATGGTGTATAAGGGTATATATATAAATATATTTTATTTACTGTATATGAGCTGGCGATTTCTAAGTCTGTGGTTCCGAGAGGGGGTAACCAGGCTCACTAATAAAGGTCAAGCCATTTGGCTGCCAGAATGCCCTGCTTCAGCACAGACCAGAAAGGCATTGTGATAAGCGTATCCCCGGTATAGTCAGGGGTTAATGGGAGTCGTCCCCGTCCCCCCAGTATACGCCCAGAACCATCGACCTGGTACTTGTGGTTCAGACTGTCTCCAACCAGCCATAATGTTGTGAGAGTCAAATTATGTCTAAGTCCAGCTTTGGAACATTAGAAGCAACTCTGAAACTTAACCTAAGCGTTTTTCGAAGCTACTTTTTGGCTAACTTCTTATAGGAAGGTCTAGGAGCTCTGAAAATGAACGTGCGCGTCTTTCACTCTTCCCGAGGGACTTAGAAGAATTTTGTGATATTTTTTATTAAAATGGTGTATAAGGGTATATATATAAATATATTATATAAATATATTTTATGCACTGTATATGAGCTGGCGATTTCTAAGTCTTTGGTTCCGAGAGGGGGTAACCAGGCTCACTAATAAAGGTCAAGCCACTTGGCTGCCAGAATGCCCTGCTTCAGCACAGACCAGAAAGGCATTGTGATAAGCGTATCCCCGGTATAGTCAGGGGTTAATGAGAGTCGTCCCCGTCCCCCCAGTATACGCCCAGAACCATCGACCCGGTACTTGTGGTTCAGACTGTCTCCAACCAGCCATAATGTTGTGAGAGTGAAATTATGTCTAAGTCCAGCTTTGGTACATTAGAAGCAACTCTGAAACTTAACCTAAGCGTTTTTCGAAGCTACTTTTTGGCTAACTTCTTATAGGAAGGTCTAGGAGCTCTGAAAATGAACGTGCGCGTCTTTCACTCGTCCCGAGGGACTTAGAAGAATTTTGTGATATTTTTTATTAAAATGGTGTATAAGGGTATATATATAAATATATTTTATGCACTGTATATGAGCTGGCGATTTCTAAGTCTGTGGTTCCGAGAGGGGGTAACCAGGCTCACTAATAAAGGTCAAGCCACTTGGCTGCCAGAATGCCCTGCTTCAGCACAGACCAGAAAGGCATTATGATAAGCGTATCCCCGGTATAGTCAGGGGTTAATGGGAGTCGTCCCCGTCCCCCCAGTATACGCCCAGAACCATGGACCCGGTACTTGTGGTTCGGACTGTCTCCAACCAGACATAATGTTGTGAGAGTGAAATTATGTCTAAGTCCAGCTTTGGTACATTAGAAGCAACTCTGAAACTTAACCTAAGCGTTTTTCGAAGCTACTTTTTGGCTAACTTCTTATAGGAAGGTCTAGGAGCGCTGAAAATGAACGTGCGCGTCTTTCACTCTTCCCGAGGGACTTAGAAGAATTTTGTGATATTTTTTATTAAAATGGTGTATAAGGGTATATATATAAATATATTATATAAATATATTTTATGCACTGTATATGAGCTGGCGATTTCTAAGTCTGTGGTTCCGAGAGGGGGTAACCAGGCTCACTAATAAAGGTCAAGCCACTTGGCTGCCAGAATGCCCTGCTTCAGCACAGACCAGAAAGGCATTATGATAAGCGTATCCCCGGTATAGTCAGGGGTTAATGGGAGTCGTCCCCGTCCCCCCAATATACGCCCAGAACCATGGACCCGGTACTTGTGGTTCGGACTGTCTCCAACCAGACATAATGTTGTGAGAGTGAAATTATGTCTAAGTCCAGCTTTGGTACATTAGAAGCAACTCTGAAACTTAACCTAAGCGTTTTTCGAAGCTACTTTTTGGCTAACTTCTTATAGGAAGGTCTAGGAGCGCTGAAAATGAACGTGCGCGTCTTTCACTCTTCCCGAGGGACTTAGAAGAATTTTGTGATATTTTTTATTAAAATGGTGTATAAGGGTATATATATAAATATATTTTATTTACTGTATATGAGCTGGCGATTTCTAAGTCTGTGGTTCCGAGAGGGGGTAACCAGGCTCACTAATAAAGGTCAAGCCATTTGGCTGCCAGAATGCCCTGCTTCAGCACAGACCAGAAAGGCATTGTGATAAGCGTATCCCCGGTATAGTCAGGGGTTAATGGGAGTCGTCCCCGTCCCCCCAGTATACGCCCAGAACCATCGACCTGGTACTTGTGGTTCAGACTGTCTCCAACCAGCCATAATGTTGTGAGAGTCAAATTATGTCTAAGTCCAGCTTTGGAACATTAGAAGCAACTCTGAAACTTAACCTAAGCGTTTTTCGAAGCTACTTTTTGGCTAACTTCTTATAGGAAGGTCTAGGAGCTCTGAAAATGAACGTGCGCGTCTTTCACTCTTCTACCGAGGGACTTAGAAGAATTTTGTGATATTTTTTATTAAAATGGTGTATAAGGGTATATATATAAATATATTATATAAATATATTTTATGCACTGTATATGAGCTGGCGATTTCTAAGTCTTTGGTTCCGAGAGGGGGTAACCAGGCTCACTAATAAAGGTCAAGCCACTTGGCTGCCAGAATGCCCTGCTTCAGCACAGACCAGAAAGGCATTGTGATAAGCGTATCCCCGGTATAGTCAGGGGTTAATGAGAGTCGTCCCCGTCCCCCCAGTATACGCCCAGAACCATCGACCCGGTACTTGTGGTTCAGACTGTCTCCAACCAGCCATAATGTTGTGAGAGTGAAATTATGTCTAAGTCCAGCTTTGGTACATTAGAAGCAACTCTGAAACTTAACCTAAGCGTTTTTCGAAGCTACTTTTTGGCTAACTTCTTATAGGAAGGTCTAGGAGCTCTGAAAATGAACGTGCGCGTCTTTCACTCGTCCCGAGGGACTTAGAAGAATTTTGTGATATTTTTTATTAAAATGGTGTATAAGGGTATATATATAAATATATTTTATGCACTGTATATGAGCTGGCGATTTCTAAGTCTGTGGTTCCGAGAGGGGGTAACCAGGCTCACTAATAAAGGTCAAGCCACTTGGCTGCCAGAATGCCCTGCTTCAGCACAGACCAGAAAGGCATTATGATAAGCGTATCCCCGGTATAGTCAGGGGTTAATGGGAGTCGTCCCCGTCCCCCCAGTATACGCCCAGAACCATCGACCCGGTACTTGTGGTTCGGACTGTCTCCAACCAGACATAATGTTGTGAGAGTGAAATTATGTCTAAGTCCAGCTTTGGTACATTAGAAGCAACTCTGAAACTTAACCTAAGCGTTTTTCGAAGCTACTTTTTGGCTAACTTCTTATAGGAAGGTCTAGGAGCGCTGAAAATGAACGTGCGCGTCTTTCACTCTTCCCGAGGGACTTAGAAGAATTTTGTGATATTTTTTATTAAAATGGTGTATAAGGGTATATATATAAATATATTTTATTTACTGTATATGAGCTGGCGATTTCTAAGTCTGTGGTTCCGAGAGGGGGTAACAAGGCTCACTAATAAAGGTCAAGCCATTTGGCTGCCAGAATGCCCTGCTTCAGCACAGACCAGAAAGGCATTGTGATAAGCGTATCCCCGGTATAGTCAGGGGTTAATGGGAGTCGTCCCCGTCCCCCCAGTATACGCCCAGAACCATCGACCTGGTACTTGTGGTTCAGACTGTCTCCAACCAGCCATAATGTTGTGAGAGTCAAATTATGTCTAAGTCCAGCTTTGGAACATTAGAAGCAACTCTGAAACTTAACCTAAGCGTTTTTCGAAGCTACTTTTTGGCTAACTTCTTATAGGAAGGTCTAGGAGCTCTGAAAATGAACGTGCGCGTCTTTCACTCTTCCCGAGGGACTTAGAAGAATTTTGTGATATTTTTTATTAAAATGGTGTATAAGGGTATATATATAAATATATTATATAAATATATTTTATGCACTGTATATGAGCTGGCGATTTCTAAGTCTGTGGTTCCGAGAGGGGGTAACCAGGCTCACTAATAAAGGTCAAGCCACTTGGCTGCCAGAATGCCCTGCTTCAGCACAGACCAGAAAGGCATTGTGATAAGCGTATCCCCGGTATAGTCAGGGGTTAATGAGAGTCGTCCCCGTCCCCCCAGTATACGCCCAGAACCATCGACCCGGTACTTGTGGTTCAGACTGTCTCCAACCAGCCATAATGTTGTGAGAGTGAAATTATGTCTAAGTCCAGCTTTGGTACATTAGAAGCAACTCTGAAACTTAACCTAAGCGTTTTTCGAAGCTACTTTTTGGCTAACTTCTTATAGGAAGGTCTAGGAGCTCTGAAAATGAACGTGCGCGTCTTTCACTCGTCCCGAGGGACTTAGAAGAATTTTGTGATATTTTTTATTAAAATGGTGTATAAGGGTATATATATAAATATATTTTATGCACTGTATATGAGCTGGCGATTTCTAAGTCTGTGGTTCCGAGAGGGGGTAACCAGGCTCACTAATAAAGGTCAAGCCACTTGGCTGCCAGAATGCCCTGCTTCAGCACAGACCAGAAAGGCATTGTGATAAGTGTATCCCCGGTATAGTCAGGGGTTAATGGGAGTCGTCCCCGTCCCCCCCAGTATACGCCCAGAACCATGGACCCGGTACTTGTGCTTCGGACTGTCTCCAACCAGCCATAATGTTGTGAGAGTGAAATTATGTCTAAGTCCAGCTTTGGTACATTAGAAGCAACTCTGAAACTTAACCTAAGCGTTTTTCGAAGCTACTTTTTGGATAACTTCTTATAGGAAGGTCTAGGAGCTCTGAAAATGAATGTGCGCGTCTTTCACTCTTCCCGAGGGACTTAGACGAATTTTGTGATATTTTTTATTAAAATGGTGTATAAGGGTATATATATAAATATATTATATAAATATATTTTATGCACTGTATATGAGCTGGCGATTTCTAAGTCTGTGGTTCCGAGAGGGGGTAACCAGGCTCACTAATAAAGGTCAAGCCACTTGGCTGCCAGAATGCCCTGCTTCAGCACAGACCAGAAAGGCATTGTGATAAGCGTATCCCCGGTATAGTCAGGGGTTAATGGGAGTCGTCCCCGTCCCCCCAGTATACGCCCAGAACCATCGACCCGGTACTTGTGGTTCAGACTGTCTCCAACCAGCCATAATGTTGTGAGAGTGAAATTATGTCTAAGTCCAGCTTTGGTACATTAGAAGCAACTCTGAAACTTAACCTAAGCGTTTTTCGAAGCTACTTTTTGGCTAACTTCTTATAGGAAGGTCTAGGAGCTCTGAAAATGAACGTGCGCGTCTTTCACTCTTCCCGAGGGACTTAGAAGAATTTTGTGATATTTTTTATTAAAATGGTGTATAAGGGTATATATATAAATATATTTTATGCACTGTATATGAGCTGGCGATTTCTAAGTCTGTGGTTCCGAGAGGGGGTAACCAGGCTCACTAATAAAGGTCAAGCCACTTGGCTGCCAGAATGCCCTGCTTCAGCACAGACCAGAAAGGCATTGTGATAAGCGTATCCCCGGTATAGTCAGGGGTTAATGGGAGTCGTCCCCGTCCCCCCCAGTATACGCCCAGAACCATGGACCCGATACTTGTGGTTCGGACTGTCTCCAACCAGCCATAATGTTGTGAGAGTGAAATTATGTCTAAGTCCAGCTTTGGTACATTAGAAGCAACTCTGAAACTTAACCTAAGCGTTTTTCGAAGCTACTTTTTGGCTAACTTCTTATAGGAAGGTCTGAGAGCGCTGAAAATGAACGTGCGCGTCTTTCACTCTTCCCGAGGGACTTAGAAGAATTTTGTGATATTTTTTATTAAAATGGTGTATAAGGGTATATATATAAATATATTATATAAATATATTTTATGCACTGTATATGAGCTGGCGATTTCTAAGTCTGTGGTTCCGAGAGGGGGTAACCAGGCTCACTAATAAAGGTCAAGCCACTTGGCTGCCAGAATGCCCTGCTTCAGCACAGACCAGAAAGGCATTGTGATAAGCGTATCCCCGGTATAGTCAGGGGTTAATGGGAGTCGTCCCCGTCCCCCCAGTATACGCCCAGAACCATCGACCCGGTACTTGTGGTTCAGACTGTCTCCAACCAGCCATAATGTTGTGAGAGTGAAATTATGTCTAAGTCCAGCTTTGGTACATTAGAAGCAACTCTGAAACTTAACCTAAGCGTTTTTCGAAGCTACTTTTTGGCTAACTTCTTATAGGAAGGTCTAGGAACGCTGAAAATGAACGTGCGCATCTTTCACTCTTCCCGAGGGACTTAGAAGAATTTTGTGATATTTTTTATTAAAATGGTGTATAAGGGTATATATATAAATATATTATATAAATATATTTTATGCACTGTATATGAGCTGGCGATTTCTAAGTCTGTGGTTCCGAGAGGGGGTAACCAGGCTCACTAATAAAGGTCAAGCCACTTGGCTGCCAGAATGCCCTGCTTCAGCACAGACCAGAAAGGCATTGTGATAAGCGTATCCCCGGTATAGTCAGGGGTTAATGGGAGTCGTCCCCGTCCCCCCAGTATACGCCCAGAACCATCGACCCGGTACTTGTGGTTCAGACTGTCTCCAACCAGCCATAATGTTGTGAGAGTGAAATTATGTCTAAGTCCAGCTTTGGTACATTAGAAGCAACTCTGAAACTTAACCTAAGCGTTTTTCGAAGCTACTTTTTGGCTAACTTCTTATAGGAAGGTCTAGGAGCTCTGAAAATGAACGTGCGCGTCTTTCACTCTTCCCGAGGGACTTAGAAGAATTTTGTGATATTTTTTATTAAAATGGTGTATAAGGGTATATATATAAATATATTTTATGCACTGTATATGAGCTGGCGATTTCTAAGTCTGTGGTTCCGAGAGGGGGTAACCAGGCTCACTAATAAAGGTCAAGCCACTTGGCTGCCAGAATGCCCTGCTTCAGCACAGACCAGAAAGGCATTGTGATAAGCGTATCCCCGGTATAGTCAGGGGTTAATGGGAGTCGTCCCCGTCCCCCCAGTATACGCCCAGAACCATCGACCCGGTACTTGTGGTTCAGACTGTCTCCAACCAGCCATAATGTTGTGAGAGTGAAATTATGTCTAAGTCCAGCTTTGGTACATTAGAAGCAACTCTGAAACTTAACCTAAGCGTTTTTCGAAGCTACTTTTTGGCTAACTTCTTATAGGAAGGTCTAGGAGCTCTGAAAATGAACGTGCGCGTCTTTCACTCTTCCCGAGGGACTTAGAAGAATTTTGTGATATTTTTTATTAAAATGGTGTATAAGGGTATATATATAAATATATTTTATGCACTGTATATGAGCTGGCGATTTCTAAGTCTGTGGTTCCGAGAGGGGGTAACCAGGCTCACTAATAAAGGTCAAGCCACTTGGCTGCCAGAATGCCCTGCTTCAGCACAGACCAGAAAGGCATTGTGATAAGCGTATCCCCGGTATAGTCAGGGGTTAATGGGAGTCGTCCCCGTCCCCCCAGTATACGCCCAGAACCATCGACCCGGTACTTGTGGTTCAGACTGTCTCCAACCAGCCATAATGTTGTGAGAGTGAAATTATGTCTAAGTCCAGCTTTGGTACATTAGAAGCAACTCTGAAACTTAACCTAAGCGTTTTTCGAAGCTACTTTTTGGCTAACTTCTTATAGGAAGGTCTAGGAGCTCTGAAAATGAACGTGCGCGTCTTTCACTCGTCCCGAGGGACTTAGAAGAATTTTGTGATATTTTTTATTAAAATGGTGTATAAGGGTATATATATAAATATATTATATAAATATATTTTATGCACTGTATATGAGCTGGCGATTTCTAAGTCTGTGGTTCCGAGAGGGGGTAACCAGGCTCACTAATAAAGGTCAAGCCACTTGGCTGCCAGAATGCCCTGCTTCAGCACAGACCAGAAAGGCATTATGATAAGCGTATCCCCGGTATAGTCAGGGGTTAATGGGAGTCGTCCCCGTCCCCCCAGTATACGCCCAGAACCATGGACCCGGTACTTGTGGTTCGGACTGTCTCCAACCAGACATAATGTTGTGAGAGTGAAATTATGTCTAAGTCCAGCTTTGGTACATTAGAAGCAACTCTGAAACTTAACCTAAGCGTTTTTCGAAGCTACTTTTTGGCTAACTTCTTATAGGAAGGTCTAGGAGCGCTGAAAATGAACGTGCGCGTCTTTCACTCTTCCCGAGGGACTTAGAAGAATTTTGTGATATTTTTTATTAAAATGGTGTATAAGGGTATATATATAAATATATTTTATTTACTGTATATGAGCTGGCGATTTCTAAGTCTGTGGTTCCGAGAGGGGGTAACCAGGCTCACTAATAAAGGTCAAGCCATTTGGCTGCCAGAATGCCCTGCTTCAGCACAGACCAGAAAGGCATTGTGATAAGCGTATCCCCGGTATAGTCAGGGGTTAATGGGAGTCGTCCCCGTCCCCCCAGTATACGCCCAGAACCATCGACCTGGTACTTGTGGTTCAGACTGTCTCCAACCAGCCATAATGTTGTGAGAGTCAAATTATGTCTAAGTCCAGCTTTGGAACATTAGAAGCAACTCTGAAACTTAACCTAAGCGTTTTTCGAAGCTACTTTTTGGCTAACTTCTTATAGGAAGGTCTAGGAGCTCTGAAAATGAACGTGCGCGTCTTTCACTCTTCCCGAGGGACTTAGAAGAATTTTGTGATATTTTTTATTAAAATGGTGTATAAGGGTATATATATAAATATATTATATAAATATATTTTATGCACTGTATATGAGCTGGCGATTTCTAAGTCTGTGGTTCCGAGAGGGGGTAACCAGGCTCACTAATAAAGGTCAAGCCACTTGGCTGCCAGAATGCCCTGCTTCAGCACAGACCAGAAAGGCATTGTGATAAGCGTATCCCCGGTATAGTCAGGGGTTAATGAGAGTCGTCCCCGTCCCCCCAGTATACGCCCAGAACCATCGACCCGGTACTTGTGGTTCAGACTGTCTCCAACCAGCCATAATGTTGTGAGAGTGAAATTATGTCTAAGTCCAGCTTTGGTACATTAGAAGCAACTCTGAAACTTAACCTAAGCGTTTTTCGAAGCTACTTTTTGGCTAACTTCTTATAGGAAGGTCTAGGAGCTCTGAAAATGAACGTGCGCGTCTTTCACTCGTCCCGAGGGACTTAGAAGAATTTTGTGATATTTTTTATTAAAATGGTGTATAAGGGTATATATATAAATATATTTTATGCACTGTATATGAGCTGGCGATTTCTAAATCTGTGGTTCCGAGAGGGGGTAACCAGGCTCACTAATAAAGGTCAAGCCACTTGGCTGCCAGAATGCCCTGCTTCAGCACAGACCAGAAAGGCATTGTGATAAGTGTATCCCCGGTATAGTCAGGGGTTAATGGGAGTCGTCCCCGTCCCCCCAGTATACGCGCAGAACCATGGACCCGGTACTTGTGCTTCGGACTGTCTCCAACCAGCCATAATGTTGTGAGAGTGAAATTATGTCTAAGTCCAGCTTTGGTACATTAGAAGCAACTCTGAAACTTAACCTAAGCGTTTTTCGAAGCTACTTTTTGGATAACTTCTTATAGGAAGGTCTAGGAGCTCTGAAAATGAATGTGCGCGTCTTTCACTCTTCCCGAGGGACTTAGACGAATTTTGTGATATTTTTTATTAAAATGGTGTATAAGGGTATATATATAAATATATTATATAAATATATTTTATGCACTGTATATGAGCTGGCGATTTCTAAGTCTGTGGTTCCGAGAGGGGGTAACCAGGCTCACTAATAAAGGTCAAGCCACTTGGCTGCCAGAATGCCCTGCTTCAGCACAGACCAGAAAGGCATTGTGATAAGCGTATCCCCGGTATAGTCAGGGGTTAATGGGAGTCGTCCCCGTCCCCCCAGTATACGCCCAGAACCATCGACCCGGTACTTGTGGTTCAGACTGTCTCCAACCAGCCATAATGTTGTGAGAGTGAAATTATGTCTAAGTCCAGCTTTGGTACATTAGAAGCAACTCTGAAACTTAACCTAAGCGTTTTTCGAAGCTACTTTTTGGCTAACTTCTTATAGGAAGGTCTAGGAGCTCTGAAAATGAACGTGCGCGTCTTTCACTCTTCCCGAGGGACTTAGAAGAATTTTGTGATATTTTTTATTAAAATGGTGTATAAGGGTATATATATAAATATATTTTATGCACTGTATATGAGCTGGCGATTTCTAAGTCTGTGGTTCCGAGAGGGGGTAACCAGGCTCACTAATAAAGGTCAAGCCACTTGGCTGCCAGAATGCCCTGCTTCAGCACAGACCAGAAAGGCATTGTGATAAGCGTATCCCCGGTATAGTCAGGGGTTAATGGGAGTCGTCCCCGTCCCCCCAGTATACGCCCAGAACCATGGACCCGGTACTTGTGGTTCGGACTGTCTCCAACCAGACATAATGTTGTGAGAGTGAAATTATGTCTAAGTCCAGCTTTGGTACATTAGAAGCAACTCTGAAACTTAACCTAAGCGTTTTTCGAAGCTACTTTTTGGCTAACTTCTTATAGGAAGGTCTAGGAGCGCTGAAAATGAACGTGCGCGTCTTTCACTCTTCCCGAGGGACTTAGAAGAATTTTGTGATATTTTTTATTAAAATGGTGTATAAGGGTATATATATAAATATATTTTATTTACTGTATATGAGCTGGCGATTTCTAAGTCTGTGGTTCCGAGAGGGGGTAACCAGGCTCACTAATAAAGGTCAAGCCATTTGGCTGCCAGAATGCCCTGCTTCAGCACAGACCAGAAAGGCATTGTGATAAGCGTATCCCCGGTATAGTCAGGGGTTAATGGGAGTCGTCCCCGTCCCCCCAGTATACGCCCAGAACCATCGACCTGGTACTTGTGGTTCAGACTGTCTCCAACCAGCCATAATGTTGTGAGAGTCAAATTATGTCTAAGTCCAGCTTTGGAACATTAGAAGCAACTCTGAAACTTAACCTAAGCGTTTTTCGAAGCTTCTTTTTGGCTAACTTCTTATAGGAAGGTCTAGGAGCTCTGAAAATGAACGTGCGCGTCTTTCACTCTTCCCGAGGGACTTAGAAGAATTTTGTGATATTTTTTATTAAAATGGTGTATAAGGGTATATATATAAATATATTATATAAATATATTTTATGCACTGTATATGAGCTGGCGATTTCTAAGTCTGTGGTTCCGAGAGGGGGTAACCAGGCTCACTAATAAAGGTCAAGCCACTTGGCTGCCAGAATGCCCTGCTTCAGCACAGACCAGAAAGGCATTGTGATAAGCGTATCCCCGGTATAGTCAGGGGTTAATGAGAGTCGTCCCCGTCCCCCCAGTATACGCCCAGAACCATCGACCCGGTACTTGTGGTTCAGACTGTCTCCAACCAGCCATAATGTTGTGAGAGTGAAATTATGTCTAAGTCCAGCTTTGGTACATTAGAAGCAACTCTGAAACTTAACCTAAGCGTTTTTCGAAGCTACTTTTTGGCTAACTTCTTATAGGAAGGTCTAGGAGCTCTGAAAATGAACGTGCGCGTCTTTCACTCGTCCCGAGGGACTTAGAAGAATTTTGTGATATTTTTTATTAAAATGGTGTATAAGGGTATATATATAAATATATTTTATGCACTGTATATGAGCTGGCGATTTCTAAGTCTGTGGTTCCGAGAGGGGGTAACCAGGCTCACTAATAAAGGTCAAGCCACTTGGCTGCCAGAATGCCCTGCTTCAGCACAGACCAGAAAGGCATTGTGATAAGTGTATCCCCGGTATAGTCAGGGGTTAATGGGAGTCGTCCCCGTCCCCCCCAGTATACGCCCAGAACCATGGACCCGGTACTTGTGCTTCGGACTGTCTCCAACCAGCCATAATGTTGTGAGAGTGAAATTATGTCTAAGTCCAGCTTTGGTACATTAGAAGCAACTCTGAAACTTAACCTAAGCGTTTTTCGAAGCTACTTTTTGGATAACTTCTTATAGGAAGGTCTAGGAGCTCTGAAAACGAATGTGCGCGTCTTTCACTCTTCCCGAGGGACTTAGACGAATTTTGTGATATTTTTTATTAAAATGGTGTATAAGGGTATATATATAAATATATTATATAAATATATTTTATGCACTGTATATGAGCTGGCGATTTCTAAGTCTGTGGTTCCGAGAGGGGGTAACCAGGCTCACTAATAAAGGTCAAGCCACTTGGCTGCCAGAATGCCCTGCTTCAGCACAGACCAGAAAGGCATTGTGATAAGCGTATCCCCGGTATAGTCAGGGGTTAATGGGAGTCGTCCCCGTCCCCCCAGTATACGCCCAGAACCATCGACCCGGTACTTGTGGTTCAGACTGTCTCCAACCAGCCATAATGTTGTGAGAGTGAAATTATGTCTAAGTCCAGCTTTGGTACATTAGAAGCAACTCTGAAACTTAACCTAAGCGTTTTTCGAAGCTACTTTTTGGCTAACTTCTTATAGGAAGGTCTAGGAGCTCTGAAAATGAACGTGCGCGTCTTTCACTCTTCCCGAGGGACTTAGAAGAATTTTGTGATATTTTTTATTAAAATGGTGTATAAGGGTATATATATAAATATATTTTATGCACTGTATATGAGCTGGCGATTTCTAAGTCTGTGGTTCCGAGAGGGGGTAACCAGGCTCACTAATAAAGGTCAAGCCACTTGGCTGCCAGAATGCCCTGCTTCAGCACAGACCAGAAAGGCATTGTGATAAGCGTATCCCCGGTATAGTCAGGGGTTAATGGGAGTCGTCCCCGTCCCCCCCAGTATACGCCCAGAACCATGGACCCGATACTTGTGGTTCGGACTGTCTCCAACCAGCCATAATGTTGTGAGAGTGAAATTATGTCTAAGTCCAGCTTTGGTACATTAGAAGCAACTCTGAAACTTAACCTAAGCGTTTTTCGAAGCTACTTTTTGGCTAACTTCTTATAGGAAGGTCTGAGAGCGCTGAAAATGAACGTGCGCGTCTTTCACTCTTCCCGAGGGACTTAGAAGAATTTTGTGATATTTTTTATTAAAATGGTGTATAAGGGTATATATATAAATATATTATATAAATATATTTTATGCACTGTATATGAGCTGGCGATTTCTAAGTCTGTGGTTCCGAGAGGGGGTAACCAGGCTCACTAATAAAGGTCAAGCCACTTGGCTGCCAGAATGCCCTGCTTCAGCACAGACCAGAAAGGCATTGTGATAAGCGTATCCCCGGTATAGTCAGGGGTTAATGGGAGTCGTCCCCGTCCCCCCAGTATACGCCCAGAACCATCGACCCGGTACTTGTGGTTCAGACTGTCTCCAACCAGCCATAATGTTGTGAGAGTGAAATTATGTCTAAGTCCAGCTTTGGTACATTAGAAGCAACTCTGAAACTTAACCTAAGCGTTTTTCGAAGCTACTTTTTGGCTAACTTCTTATAGGAAGGTCTAGGAGCTCTGAAAATGAACGTGCGCGTCTTTCACTCTTCCCGAGGGACTTAGAAGAATTTTGTGATATTTTTTATTAAAATGGTGTATAAGGGTATATATATAAATATATTTTATGCACTGTATATGAGCTGGCGATTTCTAAGTCTGTGGTTCCGAGAGGGGGTAACCAGGCTCACTAATAAAGGTCAAGCCACTTGGCTGCCAGAATGCCCTGCTTCAGCACAGACCAGAAAGGCATTGTGATAAGCGTATCCCCGGTATAGTCAGGGGTTAATGGGAGTCGTCCCCGTCCCCCCAGTATACGCCCAGAACCATCGACCCGGTACTTGTGGTTCAGACTGTCTCCAACCAGCCATAATGTTGTGAGAGTGAAATTATGTCTAAGTCCAGCTTTGGTACATTAGAAGCAACTCTGAAACTTAACCTAAGCGTTTTTCGAAGCTACTTTTTGGCTAACTTCTTATAGGAAGGTCTAGGAACGCTGAAAATGAACGTGCGCATCTTTCACTCTTCCCGAGGGACTTAGAAGAATTTTGTGATATTTTTTATTAAAATGGTGTATAAGGGTATATATATAAATATATTATATAAATATATTTTATGCACTGTATATGAGCTGGCGATTTCTAAGTCTGTAGTTCCGAGAGGGGGTAACAAGGCTCACTAATAAAGGTCAAGCCACTTGGCTGCCAGAATGCCCTGCTTCAGCACAGACCAGAAAGGCATTGTGATAAGCGTATCCCCGGTATAGTCAGGGGTTAATGGGAGTCGTCCCCGTCCCCCCAGTATACGCCCAGAACCATCGACCCGGTACTTGTGGTTCAGACTGTCTCCAACCAGCCATAATGTTGTGAGAGTGAAATTATGTCTAAGTCCAGCTTTGGTACATTAGAAGCAACTCTGAAACTTAACCTAAGCGTTTTTCGAAGCTACTTTTTGGCTAACTTCTTATAGGAAGGTCTAGGAGCTCTGAAAATGAACGTGCGCGTCTTTCACTCTTCCCGAGGGACTTAGAAGAATTTTGTGATATTTTTTATTAAAATGGTGTATAAGGGTATATATATAAATATATTTTATGCACTGTATATGAGCTGGCGATTTCTAAGTCTGTGGTTCCGAGAGGGGGTAACCAGGCTCACTAATAAAGGTCAAGCCACTTGGCTGCCAGAATGCCCTGCTTCAGCACAGACCAGAAAGGCATTGTGATAAGCGTATCCCCGGTATAGTCAGGGGTTAATGGGAGTCGTCCCCGTCCCCCCAGTATACGCCCAGAACCATCGACCCGGTACTTGTGGTTCAGACTGTCTCCAACCAGCCATAATGTTGTGAGAGTGAAATTATGTCTAAGTCCAGCTTTGGTACATTAGAAGCAACTCTGAAACTTAACCTAAGCGTTTTTCGAAGCTACTTTTTGGCTAACTTCTTATAGGAAGGTCTAGGAGCTCTGAAAATGAACGTGCGCGTCTTTCACTCGTCCCGAGGGACTTAGAAGAATTTTGTGATATTTTTTATTAAAATGGTGTATAAGGGTATATATATAAATATATTTTATGCACTGTATATGAGCTGGCGATTTCTAAGTCTGTGGTTCCGAGAGGGGGTAACCAGGCTCACTAATAAAGGTCAAGCCACTTGGCTGCCAGAATGCCCTGCTTCAGCACAGACCAGAAAGGCATTGTGATAAGTGTATCCCCGGTATAGTCAGGGGTTAATGGGAGTCGTCCCCGTCCCCCCCAGTATACGCCCAGAACCATGGACCCGGTACTTGTGCTTCGGACTGTCTCCAACCAGCCATAATGTTGTGAGAGTGAAATTATGTCTAAGTCCAGCTTTGGTACATTAGAAGCAACTCTGAAACTTAACCTAAGCGTTTTTCGAAGCTACTTTTTGGATAACTTCTTATAGGAAGGTCAAGGAGCTATGAAAATGAATGTGCGCGTCTTTCACTCTTCCCGAGGGACTTAGAAGAATTTTGTGATATTTTTTATTAAAATGGTGTATAAGGGTATATATATAAATATATTATATAAATATATTTTATGCACTGTATATGAGCTGGCGATTTCTAAGTCTGTGGTTCCGAGAGGGGGTAACCAGGCTCACTAATAAAGGTCAAGCCACTTGGCTGCCAGAAAGCCCTGCTTCAGCACAGACCAGAAAGGCATTGTGATAAGCGTATCCCCGGTATAGTCAGGGGTTAATGGGAGTCGTCCCCGTCCCCCCAGTATACGCCCAGAACCATCGACCCGGTACTTGTGGTTCAGACTGTCTCCAACCAGCCATAATGTTGTGAGAGTGAAATTATGTCTAAGTCCAGCTTTGGTACATTAGAAGCAACTCTGAAACTTAACCTAAGCGTTTTTCGAAGCTACTTTTTGGCTAACTTCTTATAGGAAGGTCTAGGAGCTCTGAAAATGAACGTGCGCGTCTTTCACTCTTCCCGAGGGACTTAGAAGAATTTTGTGATATTTTTTATTAAAATGGTGTATAAGGGTATATATATAAATATATTTTATGCACTGTATATGAGCTGGCGCTTTCTAAGTCTGTGGTTCCGAGAGGGGGTAACCAGGCTCACTAATAAAGGTCAAGCCACTTGGCTGCCAGAATGCCCTGCTTCAGCACAGACCAGAAAGGCATTGTGATAAGCGTATCCCCGGTATAGTCAGGGGTTAATGGGAGTCGTCCCCGTCCCCCCCAGTATACGCCCAGAACCATGGACCCGATACTTGTGGTTCGGACTGTCTCCAACCAGCCATAATGTTGTGAGAGTGAAATTATGTCTAAGTCCAGCTTTGGTACATTAGAAGCAACTCTGAAACTTAACCTAAGCGTTTTTCGAAGCTACTTTTTGGCTAACTTCTTATAGGAAGGTCTAGGAACGCTGAAAATGAACGTGCGCATCTTTCACTCTTCCCGAGGGACTTAGAAGAATTTTGTGATATTTTTTATTAAAATGGTGTATAAGGGTATATATATAAATATATTATATAAATATATTTTATGCACTGTATATGAGCTGGCGATTTCTAAGTCTGTGGTTCCGAGAGGGGGTAACCAGGCTCACTAATAAAGGTCAAGCCACTTGGCTGCCAGAATGCCCTGCTTCAGCACAGACCAGAAAGGCATTGTGATAAGCGTATCCCCGGTATAGTCAGGGGTTAATGGGAGTCGTCCCCGTCCCCCCAGTATACGCCCAGAACCATCGACCCGGTACTTGTGGTTCAGACTGTCTCCAACCAGCCATAATGTTGTGAGAGTGAAATTATGTCTAAGTCCAGCTTTGGTACATTAGAAGCAACTCTGAAACTTAACCTAAGCGTTTTTCGAAGCTACTTTTTGGCTAACTTCTTATAGGAAGGTCTAGGAGCTCTGAAAATGAACGTGCGCGTCTTTCACTCTTCCCGAGGGACTTAGAAGAATTTTGTGATATTTTTTATTAAAATGGTGTATAAGGGTATATATATAAATATATTTTATGCACTGTATATGAGCTGGCGATTTCTAAGTCTGTGGTTCCGAGAGGGGGTAACCAGGCTCACTAATAAAGGTCAAGCCACTTGGCTGCCAGAATGCCCTGCTTCAGCACAGACCAGAAAGGCATTGTGATAAGCGTATCCCCGGTATAGTCAGGGGTTAATGGGAGTCGTCCCCGTCCCCCCAGTATACGCCCAGAACCATCGACCCGGTACTTGTGGTTCAGACTGTCTCCAACCAGCCATAATGTTGTGAGAGTGAAATTATGTCTAAGTCCAGCTTTGGTACATTAGAAGCAACTCTGAAACTTAACCTAAGCGTTTTTCGAAGCTACTTTTTGGCTAACTTCTTATAGGAAGGTCTAGGAGCTCTGAAAATGAACGTGCGCGTCTTTCACTCGTCCCGAGGGACTTAGAAGAATTTTGTGATATTTTTTATTAAAATGGTGTATAAGGGTATATATATAAATATATTTTATGCACTGTATATGAGCTGGCGATTTCTAAGTCTGTGGTTCCGAGAGGGGGTAACCAGGCTCACTAATAAAGGTCAAGCCACTTGGCTGCCAGAATGCCCTGCTTCAGCACAGACCAGAAAGGCATTGTGATAAGTGTATCCCCGGTATAGTCAGGGGTTAATGGGAGTCGTCCCCGTCCCCCCCAGTATACGCCCAGAACCATGGACCCGGTACTTGTGCTTCGGACTGTCTCCAACCAGCCATAATGTTGTGAGAGTGAAATTATGTCTAAGTCCAGCTTTGGTACATTAGAAGCAACTCTGAAACTTAACCTAAGCGTTTTTCGAAGCTACTTTTTGGATAACTTCTTATAGGAAGGTCAAGGAGCTATGAAAATGAATGTGCGCGTCTTTCACTCTTCCCGAGGGACTTAGAAGAATTTTGTGATATTTTTTATTAAAATGGTGTATAAGGGTATATATATAAATATATTATATAAATATATTTTATGCACTGTATATGAGCTGGCGATTTCTAAGTCTGTGGTTCCGAGAGGGGGTAACCAGGCTCACTAATAAAGGTCAAGCCACTTGGCTGCCAGAAAGCCCTGCTTCAGCACAGACCAGAAAGGCATTGTGATAAGCGTATCCCCGGTATAGTCAGGGGTTAATGGGAGTCGTCCCCGTCCCCCCAGTATACGCCCAGAACCATCGACCCGGTACTTGTGGTTCAGACTGTCTCCAACCAGCCATAATGTTGTGAGAGTGAAATTATGTCTAAGTCCAGCTTTGGTACATTAGAAGCAACTCTGAAACTTAACCTAAGCGTTTTTCGAAGCTACTTTTTGGCTAACTTCTTATAGGAAGGTCTAGGAGCTCTGAAAATGAACGTGCGCGTCTTTCACTCTTCCCGAGGGACTTAGAAGAATTTTGTGATATTTTTTATTAAAATGGTGTATAAGGGTATATATATAAATATATTTTATGCACTGTATATGAGCTGGCGCTTTCTAAGTCTGTGGTTCCGAGAGGGGGTAACCAGGCTCACTAATAAAGGTCAAGCCACTTGGCTGCCAGAATGCCCTGCTTCAGCACAGACCAGAAAGGCATTGTGATAAGCGTATCCCCGGTATAGTCAGGGGTTAATGGGAGTCGTCCCCGTCCCCCCCAGTATACGCCCAGAACCATGGACCCGATACTTGTGGTTCGGACTGTCTCCAACCAGCCATAATGTTGTGAGAGTGAAATTATGTCTAAGTCCAGCTTTGGTACATTAGAAGCAACTCTGAAACTTAACCTAAGCGTTTTTCGAAGCTACTTTTTGGCTAACTTCTTATAGGAAGGTCTGGGAGCGCTGAAAATGAACGTGCGCGTCTTTCACTCTTCCCGAGAGACTTAGAAGAATTTTGTGATATTTTTTATTAAAATGGTGTATAAGGGTATATATATAAATATATTATATAAATATATTTTATGCACTGTATATGAGCTGGCGATTTCTAAGTCTGTGGTTCCGAGAGGGGGTAACCAGGCTCACTAATAAAGGTCAAGCCACTTGGCTGCCAGAATGCCCTGCTTCAGCACAGACCAGAAAGGCATTGTGATAAGCGTATCCCCGGTATAGTCAGGGGTTAATGGGAGTCGTCCCCGTCCCCCCCAGTATACGCCCAGAACCATGGACCCGATACTTGTGGTTCGGACTGTCTCCAACCAGCCATAATGTTGTGAGAGTGAAATTATGTCTAAGTCCAGCTTTGGTACATTAGAAGCAACTCTGAAACTTAACCTAAGCGTTTTTCGAAGCTACTTTTTGGCTAACTTCTTATAGGAAGGTCTGGGAGCGCTGAAAATGAACGTGCGCGTCTTTCACTCTTCCCGAGAGACTTAGAAGAATTTTGTGATATTTTTTATTAAAATGGTGTATAAGGGTATATATATAAATATATTATATAAATATATTTTATGCACTGTATATGAGCAGGCGATTTCTAAGTCTGTGGTTCCGAGAGGGGGTAACCAGGCTCACTAATAAAGGTCAAGCCACTTGGCTGCCAGAATGCCCTGCTTCAGCACAGACCAGAAAGGCATTGTGATAAGCGTATCCCCGGTATAGTCAGGGGTTAATGGGAGTCGTCCCCGTCCCCCCAGTATACGCCCAGAACCATCGACCCGGTACTTGTGGTTCAGACTGTCTCCAACCAGCCATAATGTTGTGAGAGTGAAATTATGTCTAAGTCCAGCTTTGGTACATTAGAAGCAACTCTGAAACTTAACCTAAGCGTTTTTCGAAGCTACTTTTTGGCTAACTTCTTATAGGAAGGTCTAGGAGCTCTGAAAATGAACGTGCGCGTCTTTCACTCTTCCCGAGGGACTTAGAAGAATTTTGTGATATTTTTTATTAAAATGGTGTATAAGGGTATATATATAAATATATTTTATGCACTGTATATGAGCTGGCGATTTCTAAGTCTGTGGTTCCGAGAGGGGGTAACCAGGCTCACTAATAAAGGTCAAGCCACTTGGCTGCCAGAATGCCCTGCTTCAGCACAGACCAGAAAGGCATTGTGATAAGCGTATCCCCGGTATAGTCAGGGGTTAATGGGAGTCGTCCCCGTCCCCCCAGTATACGCCCAGAACCATCGACCCGGTACTTGTGGTTCAGACTGTCTCCAACCAGCCATAATGTTGTGAGAGTGAAATTATGTCTAAGTCCAGCTTTGGTACATTAGAAGCAACTCTGAAACTTAACCTAAGCGTTTTTCGAAGCTACTTTTTGGCTAACTTCTTATAGGAAGGTCTAGGAACGCTGAAAATGAACGTGCGCATCTTTCACTCTTCCCGAGGGACTTAGAAGAATTTTGTGATATTTTTTATTAAAATGGTGTATTAGGGTATATATATAAATATATTTTATGCACTGTATATGAGCTGGCGATTTCTGAGTCTGTGGTTCCGAGAGGGGGTAACCAGGCTCACTAATAAAGGTCAAGCCACTTGGCTGCCAGAATGCCCTACTTCAGCACAGATCAGAAAGGCATTGTGATAAGCGTATCCCCGGTATAGTCAGGGGTTAATGGGAGTCGTCCCCGTCCCCCCAGTATACGCCCAGAACCATCGACCCGGTACTTGTGGTTCAGACTGTCTCCAACCAGCCATAATGTTGTGAGAGTGAAATTATGTCTAAGTCCAGCTTTGGTACATTAGAAGCAACTCTGAAACTTAACCTAAGCGTTTTTCGAAGCTACTTTTTGGCTAACTTCTTATAGGAAGGTCTAGGAGCTCTGAAAATGAACGTGCGCGTCTTTCACTCTTCCCGAGGGACTTAGAAGAATTTTGTGATATTTTTTATTAAAATGGTGTATAAGGGTATATATATAAATATATTTTATGCACTGTATATGAGCTGGCGCTTTCTAAGTCTGTGGTTCCGAGAGGGGGTAACCAGGCTCACTAATAAAGGTCAAGCCACTTGGCTGCCAGAATGCCCTGCTTCAGCACAGACCAGAAAGGCATTGTGATAAGCGTATCCCCGGTATAGTCAGGGGTTAATGGGAGTCGTCCCCGTCCCCCCCAGTATACGCCCAGAACCATGGACCCGATACTTGTGGTTCGGACTGTCTCCAACCAGCCATAATGTTGTGAGAGTGAAATTATGTCTAAGTCCAGCTTTGGTACATTAGAAGCAACTCTGAAACTTAACCTAAGCGTTTTTCGAAGCTACTTTTTGGCTAACTTCTTATAGGAAGGTCTGGGAGCGCTGAAAATGAACGTGCGCGTCTTTCACTCTTCCCGAGAGACTTAGAAGAATTTTGTGATATTTTTTATTAAAATGGTGTATAAGGGTATATATATAAATATATTATATAAATATATTTTATGCACTGTATATGAGCTGGCGATTTCTAAGTCTGTGGTTCCGAGAGGGGGTAACCAGGCTCACTAATAAAGGTCAAGCCACTTGGCTGCCAGAATGCCCTGCTTCAGCACAGACCAGAAAGGCATTGTGATAAGCGTATCCCCGGTATAGTCAGGGGTTAATGGGAGTCGTCCCCGTCCCCCCAGTATACGCCCAGAACCATCGACCCGGTACTTGTGGTTCAGACTGTCTCCAACCAGCCATAATGTTGTGAGAGTGAAATTATGTCTAAGTCCAGCTTTGGTACATTAGAAGCAACTCTGAAACTTAACCTAAGCGTTTTTCGAAGCTACTTTTTGGCTAACTTCTTATAGGAAGGTCTAGGAGCTCTGAAAATGAACGTGCGCGTCTTTCACTCTTCCCGAGGGACTTAGAAGAATTTTGTGATATTTTTTATTAAAATGGTGTATAAGGGTATATATATAAATATATTTTATGCACTGTATATGAGCTGGCGATTTCTAAGTCTGTGGTTCCGAGAGGGGGTAACCAGGCTCACTAATAAAGGTCAAGCCACTTGGCTGCCAGAATGCCCTGCTTCAGCACAGACCAGAAAGGCATTGTGATAAGCGTATCCCCGGTATAGTCAGGGGTTAATGGGAGTCGTCCCCGTCCCCCCAGTATACGCCCAGAACCATCGACCCGGTACTTGTGGTTCAGACTGTCTCCAACCAGCCATAATGTTGTGAGAGTGAAATTATGTCTAAGTCCAGCTTTGGTACATTAGAAGCAACTCTGAAACTTAACCTAAGCGTTTTTCGAAGCTACTTTTTGGCTAACTTCTTATAGGAAGGTCTAGGAACGCTGAAAATGAACGTGCGCATCTTTCACTCTTCCCGAGGGACTTAGAAGAATTTTGTGATATTTTTTATTAAAATGGTGTATAAGGGTATATATATAAATATATTTTATGCACTGTATATGAGCTGGCGATTTCTGAGTCTGTGGTTCCGAGAGGGGGTAACCAGGCTCACTAATAAAGGTCAAGCCATTTGGCTGCCAGAATGCCCTACTTCAGCACAGATCAGAAAGGCATTGTGATAAGCGTATCCCCGGTATAGTCAGGGGTTAATGGGAGTCGTCCCCGTCCCCCCAGTATACGCCCAGAACCATCGACCCGGTACTTGTGGTTCAGACTGTCTCCAACCAGCCATAATGTTGTGAGAGTGAAATTATGTCTAAGTCCAGCTTTGGTACATTAGAAGCAACTCTGAAACTTAACCTAAGCGTTTTTCGAAGCTACTTTTTGGCTAACTTCTTATAGGAAGGTCTAGGAGCTCTGAAAATGAACGTGCGCGTTTTTCACTCTTCCCGAGGGACTTAGAAGAATTTTGTGATATTTTTTATTAAAATGGTGTATAAGGGTATATATTAAATATATTTTATGCACTGTATATGAGCTGGCGATTTCTAAGTCTGTGGTTCCGAGAGGGGGTAACCAGGCTCACTAATAAAGGTCAAGCCACTTGGCTGCCAGAATGCCCTGCTTCAGCACAGACCAGAAAGGCATTGTGATAAGCGTATCCCCGGTATAGTCAGGGGTTAATGGGAGTCGTCCCCGTCCCCCCAGTATACGCCCAGAACCATCGACCCGGTACTTGTGGTTCAGACTGTCTCCAACCAGCCATAATGTTGTGAGAGTGAAATTATGTCTAAGTCCAGCTTTGGTACATTAGAAGCAACTCTGAAACTTAACCTAAGCGTTTTTCGAAGCTACTTTTTGGCTAACTTCTTATAGGAAGGTCTAGAAGCTCTGAAAATGAACGTGCGCGTCTTTCACTCTTCCCGAGGGACTTAGAAGAATTTTGTGATATTTTTTATTAAAATGGTGTATAAGGGTATATATATAAATATATTTTATGCACTGTATATGAGCTGGCGATTTCTAAGTCTGTGGTTCCGAGAGGGGGTAACCAGGCTCACTAATAAAGGTCAAGCCACTTGGCTGCCAGAATGCCCTGCTTCAGCACAGACCAGAAAGGCATTGTGATAAGCGTATCCCCGGTATAGTCAGGGGTTAATGGGAGTCGTCCCCGTCCCCCCAGTATACGCCCAGAACCATCGACCCGGTACTTGTGGTTCAGACTGTCTCCAACCAGCCATAATGTTGTGAGAGTGAAATTATGTCTAAGTCCAGCTTTGGTACATTAGAAGCAACTCTGAAACTTAACCTAAGCGTTTTTCGAAGCTACTTTTTGGCTAACTTCTTATAGGAAGGTCTAGGATCTCTGAAAATGAACGTGCGCGTCTTTCACTCTTCCCGAGGGACTTAGAAGAATTTTGTGATATTTTTTATTAAAATGGTGTATAAGGGTATATATATAAATATATTTTATGCACTGTATATGAGCTGGCGATTTCTAAGTCTGTGGTTCCGAGAGGGGGTAACCAGGCTCACTAATAAAGGTCAAGCCACTTGGCTGCCAGAATGCCCTGCTTCAGCACAGACCAGAAAGGCTTTGTGATAAGCGTATCCCCGGTATAGTCAGGGGTTAATGGGAGTCGTCCCCGTCCCCCCCAGTATACGCCCAGAACCATGGACCCGATACTTGTGGTTCGGACTGTCTCCAACCAGCCATAATGTTGTGAGAGTGAAATTATGTCTAAGTCCAGCTTTGGTACATTAGAAGCAACTCTGAAACTTAACCTAAGCGTTTTTCGAAGCTACTTTTTGGCTAACTTCTTATAGGAAGGTCTAGGAACGCTGAAAATGAACGTGCGCATCTTTCACTCTTCCCGAGGGACTTAGAAGAATTTTGTGATATTTTTTATTAAAATGGTGTATAAGGGTAAATATATAAATATATTATATAAATATATTTTATGCACTGTATATGAGCTGGCGATTTCTAAGTCTGTGGTTCCGAGAGGGGGTAACCAGGCTCACTAATAAAGGTCAAGCCACTTGGCTGCCAGAATGCCCTGCTTCAGCACAGACCAGAAAGGCATTGTGATAAGCGTATCCCCGGTATAGTCAGGGGTTAATGGGAGTCGTCCCCGTCCCCCCAGTATACGCCCAGAACCATCGACCCGGTACTTGTGGTTCAGACTGTCTCCAACCAGCCATAATGTTGTGAGAGTGAAATTATGTCTAAGTCCAGCTTTGGTACATTAGAAGCAACTCTGAAACTTAACCTAAGCGTTTTTCGAAGCTACTTTTTGGCTAACTTCTTATAGGAAGGTCTAGGAGCTCTGAAAATGAACGTGCGCGTCTTTCACTCGTCCCGAGGGACTTAGAAGAATTTTGTGATATTTTTTATTAAAATGGTGTATAAGGGTATATATATAAATATATTTTATGCACTGTATATGAGCTGGCGATTTCTAAGTCTGTGGTTCCGAGAGGGGGTAACCAGGCTCACTAATAAAGGTCAAGCCACTTGGCTGCCAGAATGCCCTGCTTCAGCACAGACCAGAAAGGCATTGTGATAAGTGTATCCCCGGTATAGTCAGGGGTTAATGGGAGTCGTCCCCGTCCCCCCCAGTATACGCCCAGAACCATGGACCCGGTACTTGTGCTTCGGACTGTCTCCAACCAGCCATAATGTTGTGAGAGTGAAATTATGTCTAAGTCCAGCTTTGGTACATTAGAAGCAACTCTGAAACTTAACCTAAGCGTTTTTCGAAGCTACTTTTTGGATAACTTCTTATAGGAAGGTCAAGGAGCTCTGAAAATGAATGTGCGCGTCTTTCACTCTTCCCGAGGGACTTAGAAGAATTTTGTGATATTTTTTATTAAAATGGTGTATAAGGGTATATATATAAATATATTATATAAATATATTTTATGCACTGTATATGAGCTGGCGATTTCTAAGTCTGTGGTTCCGAGAGGGGGTAACCAGGCTCACTAATAAAGGTCAAGCCACTTGGCTGCCAGAATGCCCTGCTTCAGCACAGACCAGAAAGGCATTGTGATAAGCGTATCCCCGGTATAGTCAGGGGTTAATGGGAGTCGTCCCCGTCCCCCCAGTATACGCCCAGAACCATCGACCCGGTACTTGTGGTTCAGACTGTCTCCAACCAGCCATAATGTTGTGAGAGTGAAATTATGTCTAAGTCCAGCTTTGGTACATTAGAAGCAACTCTGAAACTTAACCTAAGCGTTTTTCGAAGCTACTTTTTGGCTAACTTCTTATAGGAAGGTCTAGGAGCTCTGAAAATGAACGTGCGCGTCTTTCACTCTTCCCGAGGGACTTAGAAGAATTTTGTGATATTTTTTATTAAAATGGTGTATAAGGGTATATATATAAATATATTTTATGCACTGTATATGAGCTGGCGCTTTCTAAGTCTGTGGTTCCGTGAGGGGGTAACCAGGCTCACTAATAAAGGTCAAGCCACTTGGCTGCCAGAATGCCCTGCTTCAGCACAGACCAGAAAGGCATTGTGATAAGCGTATCCCCGGTATAGTCAGGGGTTAATGGGAGTCGTCCCCGTCCCCCCCAGTATACGCCCAGAACCATGGACCCGATACTTGTGGTTCGGACTGTCTCCAACCAGCCATAATGTTGTGAGAGTGAAATTATGTCTAAGTCCAGCTTTGGTACATTAGAAGCAACTCTGAAACTTAACCTAAGCGTTTTTCGAAGCTACTTTTTGGCTAACTTCTTATAGGAAGGTCTGGGAGCGCTGAAAATGAACGTTCGCGTCTTTCACTCTTCCCGAGAGACTTAGAAGAATTTTGTGATATTTTTTATTAAAATGGTGTATAAGGGTATATATATAAATATATTATATAAATATATTTTATGCACTGTATATGAGCTGGCGATTTCTAAGTCTGTGGTTCCGAGAGGGGGTAACCAGGCTCACTAATAAAGGTCAAGCCACTTGGCTGCCAGAATGCCCTGCTTCAGCACAGACCAGAAAGGCATTGTGATAAGCGTATCCCCGGTATAGTCAGGGGTTAATGGGAGTCGTCCCCGTCCCCCCAGTATACGCCCAGAACCATCGACCCGGTACTTGTGGTTCAGACTGTCTCCAACCAGCCATAATGTTGTGAGAGTGAAATTATGTCTAAGTCCAGCTTTGGTACATTAGAAGCAACTCTGAAACTTAACCTAAGCGTTTTTCGAAGCTACTTTTTGGCTAACTTCTTATAGGAAGGTCTAGAAGCTCTGAAAATGAACGTGCGCGTCTTTCACTCTTCCCGAGGGACTTAGAAGAATTTTGTGATATTTTTTATTAAAATGGTGTATAAGGGTATATATATAAATATATTTTATGCACTGTATATGAGCTGGCGATTTCTAAGTCTGTGGTTCCGAGAGGGGGTAACCAGGCTCACTAATAAAGGTCAAGCCACTTGGCTGCCAGAATGCCCTGCTTCAGCACAGACCAGAAAGGCATTGTGATAAGCGTATCCCCGGTATAGTCAGGGGTTAATGGGAGTCGTCCCCGTCCCCCCAGTATACGCCCAGAACCATCGACCCGGTACTTGTGGTTCAGACTGTCTCCAACCAGCCATAATGTTGTGAGAGTGAAATTATGTCTAAGTCCAGCTTTGGTACATTAGAAGCAACTCTGAAACTTAACCTAAGCGTTTTTCGAAGCTACTTTTTGGCTAACTTCTTATAGGAAGGTCTAGAAGCTCTGAAAATGAACGTGCGCGTCTTTCACTCTTCCCGAGGGACTTAGAAGAATTTTGTGATATTTTTTATTAAAATGGTGTATAAGGGTATATATACAGTATAAATACATTTTATGCACTGTATATGAGCTGGCGATTTCTAAGTCTGTGGTTCCGAGAGGGGGTAACCAGGCTCACTAATAAAGGTCAAGCCACTTGGCTGCCAGAATGCCCTGCTTCAGCACAGACCAGAAAGGCATTGTGATAAGCGTATCCCCGGTATAGTCAGGGGTTAATGGGAGTCGTCCCCGTCCCCCCAGTATACGCCCAGAACCATCGACCCGGTACTTGTGGTTCAGACTGTCTCCAACCAGCCATAATGTTGTGAGAGTGAAATTATGTCTAAGTCCAGCTTTGGTACATTAGAAGCAACTCTGAAACTTAACCTAAGCGTTTTTCGAAGCTACTTTTTGGCTAACTTCTTATAGGAAGGTCTAGGAGCTCTGAAAATGAACGTGCGCGTCTTTCACTCTTCCCGAGGGACTTAGAAGAATTTTGTGATATTTTTTATTAAAATGGTGTATAAGGGTATATATATAAATATATTTTATGCACTGTATATGAGCTGGCGATTTCTAAGTCTGTGGTTCCGAGAGGGGGTAACCAGGCTCACTAATAAAGGTCAAGCCACTTGGCTGCCAGAATGCCCTGCTTCAGCACAGACCAGAAAGGCATTGTGATAAGCGTATCCCCGGTATAGTCAGGGGTTAATGGGAGTCGTCCCCGTCCCCCCCAGTATACGCCCAGAACCATGGACCCGATACTTGTGGTTCGGACTGTCTCCAACCAGCCATAATGTTGTGAGAGTGAAATTATGTCTAAGTCCAGCTTTGGTACATTAGAAGCAACTCTGAAACTTAACCTAAGCGTTTTTCGAAGCTACTTTTTGGCTAACTTCTTATAGGAAGGTCTGGGAGCGCTGAAAATGAACCTGCGCGTCTTTCACTCTTCCCGAGGAACTTAGAAGAATTTTGTGATATTTTTTATTAAAATGGTGTATAAGGGTATATATATAAATATATTTTATGCACTGTATATGAGCTGGCGATTTCTGAGTCTGTGGTTCCGAGAGGGGGTAACCAGGCTCACTAATAAAGGTCAAGCCATTTGGCTGCCAGAATGCCCTACTTCAGCACAGACCAGAAAGGCATTGTGATAAGCGTATCCCCGGTATAGTCAGGGGTTAATGGGAGTCGTCCCCGTCCCCCCAGTATACGCCCAGAACCATCGACCCGGTACTTGTGGTTCAGACTGTCTCCAACCAGCCATAATGTTGTGAGAGTGAAATTATGTCTAAGTCCAGCTTTGGTACATTAGAAGCAACTCTGAAACTTAACCTAAGCGTTTTTCGAAGCTACTTTTTGGCTAACTTCTTATAGGAAGGTCTAGAAGCTCTGAAAATGAACGTGCGCGTCTTTCACTCTTCCCGAGGGACATAGAAGAATTTTGTGATATTTTTTATTAAAATGGTGTATAAGGGTATATATATAAATATATTTTATGCACTGTATATGAGCTGGCGATTTCTAAGTCTGTGGTTCCGAGAGGGGGTAACCAGGCTCACTAATAAAGGTCAAGCCACTTGGCTGCCAGAATGCCCTGCTTCAGCACAGACCAGAAAGGCATTGTGATAAGCGTATCCCCGGTATAGTCAGGGGTTAATGGGAGTCGTCCCCGTCCCCCCAGTATACGCCCAGAACCATCGACCCGGTACTTGTGGTTCAGACTGTCTCCAACCAGCCATAATGTTGTGAGAGTGAAATTATGTCTAAGTCCAGCTTTGGTACATTAGAAGCAACTCTGAAACTTAACCTAAGCGTTTTTCGAAGCTACTTTTTGGCTAACTTCTTATAGGAAGGTCTAGGAGCTCTGAAAATGAACGTGCGCGTCTTTCACTCTTCCCGAGGGACTTAGAAGAATTTTGTGATATTTTTTATTAAAATGGTGTATAAGGGTATATATATAAATATATTTTATGCACTGTATATGAGCTGGCGATTTCTAAGTCTGTGGTTCCGAGAGGGGGTAACCAGGCTCACTAATAAAGGTCAAGCCACTTGGCTGCCAGAATGCCCTGCTTCAGCACAGACCAGAAAGGCATTGTGATAAGCGTATCCCCGGTATAGTCAGGGGTTAATGGGAGTCGTCCCCGTCCCCCCCAGTATACGCCCAGAACCATGGACCCGATACTTGTGGTTCGGACTGTCTCCAACCAGCCATAATGTTGTGAGAGTGAAATTATGTCTAAGTCCAGCTTTGGTACATTAGAAGCAACTCTGAAACTTAACCTAAGCGTTTTTCGAAGCTACTTTTTGGCTAACTTCTTATAGGAAGGTCTGGGAGCGCTGAAAATGAACGTGCGCGTCTTTCACTCTTCCCGAGGAACTTAGAAGAATTTTGTGATATTTTTTATTAAAATGGTGTATACGGGTATATATATAAATATATTTTATGCACTGTATATGAGCTGGCGATTTCTGAGTCTGTGGTTCCGAGAGGGGGTAACCAGGCTCACTAATAAAGGTCAAGCCATTTGGCTGCCAGAATGCCCTACTTCAGCACAGACCAGAAAGGCATTGTGATAAGCGTATCCCCGGTAGAGTCAGGGGTTAATGGGAGTCGTCCCCGTCCCCCCAGTATACGCCCAGAACCATCGACCCGGTACTTGTGGTTCAGACTGTCTCCAACCAGCCATAATGTTGTGAGAGTGAAATTATGTCTAAGTCCAGCTTTGGTACATTAGAAGCAACTCTGAAACTTAACCTAAGCGTTTTTCGAAGCTACTTTTTGGCTAACTTCTTATAGGAAGGTCTAGGAGCTCTGAAAATGAACGTGCGCGTTTTTCACTCTTCCCGAGGGACTTAGAAGAATTTTGTGATATTTTTTATTAAAATGGTGTATAAGGGTATATATATAAATATATTTTATGCACTGTATATGAGCTGGCGATTTCTAAGTCTGTGGTTCCGAGAGGGGGTAACCAGGCTCACTAATAAAGGTCAAGCCACTTGGCTGCCAGAATGCCCTGCTTCAGCACAGACCAGAAAGGCATTGTGATAAGCGTATCCCCGGTATAGTCAGGGGTTAATGGGAGTCGTCCCCGTCCCCCCAGTATACGCCCAGAACCATCGACCCGGTACTTGTGGTTCAGACTGTCTCCAACCAGCCATAATGTTGTGAGAGTGAAATTATGTCTAAGTCCAGCTTTGGTACATTAGAAGCAACTCTGAAACTTAACCTAAGCGTTTTTCGAAGCTACTTTTTGGCTAACTTCTTATAGGAAGGTCTAGAAGCTCTGAAAATGAACGTGCGCGTCTTTCACTCTTCCCGAGGGACTTAGAAGAATTTTGTGATATTTTTTATTAAAATGGTGTATAAGGGTATAAATATAAATATATTTTATGCACTGTATATGAGCTGGCGATTTCTAAGTCTGTGGTTCCGAGAGGGGGTAACCAGGCTCACTAATAAAGGTCAAGCCACTTGGCTGCCAGAATGCCCTGCTTCAGCACAGACCAGAAAGGCATTGTGATAAGCGTATCCCCGGTATAGTCAGGGGTTAATGGGAGTCGTCCCCGTCCCCCCCAGTATACGCCCAGAACCATGGACCCGATACTTGTGGTTCGGACTGTCTCCAACCAGCCATAATGTTGTGAGAGTGAAATTATGTCTAAGTCCAGCTTTGGTACATTAGAAGCAACTCTGAAACTTAACCTAAGCGTTTTTCGAAGCTACTTTTTGGCTAACTTCTTATAGGAAGGTCTGGGAGCGCTGAAAATGAACGTGCGCGTCTTTCACTCTTCCCGAGGGACTTAGAAGAATTTTGTGATATTTTTTATTAAAATGGTGTATAAGGGTATATATATAAATATATTATATAAATATATTTTATGCACTGTATATGAGCTGGCGATTTCTAAGTCTGTGGTTCCGAGAGGGGGTAACCAGGCTCACTAATAAAGGTCAAGCCACTTGGCTGCCAGAATGCCCTGCTTCAGCACAGACCAGAAAGGCATTGTGATAAGCGTATCCCCGGTATAGTCAGGGGTTAATGGGAGTCGTCCCCGTCCCCCCAGTATACGCCCAGAACCATCGACCCGGTACTTGTGGTTCAGACTGTCTCCAACCAGCCATAATGTTGTGAGAGTGAAATTATGTCTAAGTCCAGCTTTGGTACATTAGAAGCAACTCTGAAACTTAACCTAAGCGTTTTTCGAAGCTACTTTTTGGCTAACTTCTTATAGGAAGGTCTAGGAGCTCTGAAAATGAACGTGCGCGTCTTTCACTCTTCCCGAGGGACTTAGAAGAATTTTGTGATATTTTTTATTAAAATGGTGTATAAGGGTATATATATAAATATATTTTATGCACTGTATATGAGCTGGCGATTTCTAAGTCTGTGGTTCCGAGAGGGGGTAACCAGGCTCACTAATAAAGGTCAAGCCAATTGGCTGCCAGAATGCCCTGCTTCAGCACAGACCAGAAAGGCATTGTGATAAGCGTATCCCCGGTATAGTCAGGGGTTAATGGGAGTCGTCCCCGTCCCCCCAGTATACGCCCAGAACCATCGACCCGGTACTTGTGGTTCAGACTGTCTCCAACCAGCCATAATGTTGTGAGAGTGAAATTATGTCTAAGTCCAGCTTTGGTACATTAGAAGCAACTCTGAAACTTAACCTAAGCGTTTTTCGAAGCTACTTTTTGGCTAACTTCTTATAGGAAGGTCTAGGAACGCTGAAAATGAACGTGCGCATCTTTCACTCTTCCCGAGGGACTTAGAAGAATTTTGTGATATTTTTTATTAAAATGGTGTATAAGGGTATATATATAAATATATTTTATGCACTGTATATGAGCTGGCGATTTCTGAGTCTGTGGTTCCGAGAGGGGGTAACCAGGCTCACTAATAAAGGTCAAGCCATTTGGCTGCCAGAATGCCCTACTTCAGCACAGATCAGAAAGGCATTGTGATAAGCGTATCCCCGGTAGAGTCAGGGGTTAATGGGAGTCGTCCCCGTCCCCCCAGTATACGCCCAGAACCATCGACCCGGTACTTGTGGTTCAGACTGTCTCCAACCAGCCATAATGTTGTGAGAGTGAAATTATGTCTAAGTCCAGCTTTGGTACATTAGAAGCAACTCTGAAACTTAACCTAAGCGTTTTTCGAAGCTACTTTTTGGCTAACTTCTTATAGGAAGGTCTAGGAGCTCTGAAAATGAACGTGCGCGTCTTTCACTCTTCCCGAGGGACTTAGAAGAATTTTGTGATATTTTTTATTAAAATGGTGTATAAGGGTATATATATAAATATATTTTATGCACTGTATATGAGCTGGCGCTTTCTAAGTCTGTGGTTCCGAGAGGGGGTAACCAGGCTCACTAATAAAGGTCAAGCCACTTGGCTGCCAGAATGCCCTGCTTCAGCACAGACCAGAAAGGCATTGTGATAAGCGTATCCCCGGTATAGTCAGGGGTTAATGGGAGTCGTCCCCGTCCCCCCCAGTATACGCCCAGAACCATGGACCCGATACTTGTGGTTCGGACTGTCTCCAACCAGCCATAATGTTGTGAGAGTGAAATTATGTCTAAGTCCAGCTTTGGTACATTAGAAGCAACTCTGAAACTTAACCTAAGCGTTTTTCGAAGCTACTTTTTGGCTAACTTCTTATAGGAAGGTCTGGGAGCGCTGAAAATGAACGTGCGCGTCTTTCACTCTTCCCGAGAGACTTAGAAGAATTTTGTGATATTTTTTATTAAAATGGTGTATAAGGGTATATATATAAATATATTATATAAATATATTTTATGCACTGTATATGAGCTGGCGATTTCTAAGTCTGTGGTTCCGAGAGGGGGTAACCAGGCTCACTAATAAAGGTCAAGCCACTTGGCTGCCAGAATGCCCTGCTTCAGCACAGACCAGAAAGGCATTGTGATAAGCGTATCCCCGGTATAGTCAGGGGTTAATGGGAGTCGTCCCCGTCCCCCCAGTATACGCCCAGAACCATCGACCCGGTACTTGTGGTTCAGACTGTCTCCAACCAGCCATAATGTTGTGAGAGTGAAATTATGTCTAAGTCCAGCTTTGGTACATTAGAAGCAACTCTGAAACTTAACCTAAGCGTTTTTCGAAGCTACTTTTTGGCTAACTTCTTATAGGAAGGTCTAGGAGCTCTGAAAATGAACGTGCGCGTCTTTCACTCTTCCCGAGGGACTTAGAAGAATTTTGTGATATTTTTTATTAAAATGGTGTATAAGGGTATATATATAAATATATTTTATGCACTGTATATGAGCTGGCGATTTCTAAGTCTGTGGTTCCGAGAGGGGGTAACCAGGCTCACTAATAAAGGTCAAGCCACTTGGCTGCCAGAATGCCCTGCTTCAGCACAGACCAGAAAGGCATTGTGATAAGCGTATCCCCGGTATAGTCAGGGGTTAATGGGAGTCGTCCCCGTCCCCCCAGTATACGCCCAGAACCATCGACCCGGTACTTGTGGTTCAGACTGTCTCCAACCAGCCATAATGTTGTGAGAGTGAAATTATGTCTAAGTCCAGCTTTGGTACATTAGAAGCAACTCTGAAACTTAACCTAAGCGTTTTTCGAAGCTACTTTTTGGCTAACTTCTTATAGGAAGGTCTAGGAACGCTGAAAATGAACGTGCGCATCTTTCACTCTTCCCGAGGGACTTAGAAGAATTTTGTGATATTTTTTATTAAAATGGTGTATAAGGGTATATATATAAATATATTTTATGCACTGTATATGAGCTGGCGATTTCTGAGTCTGTGGTTCCGAGAGGGGGTAACCAGGCTCACTAATAAAGGTCAAGCCATTTGGCTGCCAGAATGCCCTACTTCAGCACAGATCAGAAAGGCATTGTGATAAGCGTATCCCCGGTATAGTCAGGGGTTAATGGGAGTCGTCCCCGTCCCCCCAGTATACGCCCAGAACCATCGACCCGGTACTTGTGGTTCAGACTGTCTCCAACCAGCCATAATGTTGTGAGAGTGAAATTATGTCTAAGTCCAGCTTTGGTACATTAGAAGCAACTCTGAAACTTAACCTAAGCGTTTTTCGAAGCTACTTTTTGGCTAACTTCTTATAGGAAGGTCTAGGAGCTCTGAAAATGAACGTGCGCGTTTTTCACTCTTCCCGAGGGACTTAGAAGAATTTTGTGATATTTTTTATTAAAATGGTGTATAAGGGTATATATTAAATATATTTTATGCACTGTATATGAGCTGGCGATTTCTAAGTCTGTGGTTCCGAGAGGGGGTAACCAGGCTCACTAATAAAGGTCAAGCCACTTGGCTGCCAGAATGCCCTGCTTCAGCACAGACCAGAAAGGCATTGTGATAAGCGTATCCCCGGTATAGTCAGGGGTTAATGGGAGTCGTCCCCGTCCCCCCAGTATACGCCCAGAACCATCGACCCGGTACTTGTGGTTCAGACTGTCTCCAACCAGCCATAATGTTGTGAGAGTGAAATTATGTCTAAGTCCAGCTTTGGTACATTAGAAGCAACTCTGAAACTTAACCTAAGCGTTTTTCGAAGCTACTTTTTGGCTAACTTCTTATAGGAAGGTCTAGGAACGCTGAAAATGAACGTGCGCATCTTTCACTCTTCCTGAGGGACTTAGAAGAATTTTGTGATATTTTTTATTAAAATGGTGTATAAGGGTATATATATAAATATATTTTATGCACTGTATATGAGCTGGCGATTTCTGAGTCTGTGGTTCCGAGAGGGGGTAACCAGGCTCACTAATAAAGGTCAAGCCATTTGGCTGCCAGAATGCCCTACTTCAGCACAGACCAGAAAGGCATTGTGATAAGCGTATCCCCGGTATAGTCAGGGGTTAATGGGAGTCGTCCCCGTCCCCCCAGTATACGCCCAGAACCATCGACCCGGTACTTGTGGTTCAGACTGTCTCCAACCAGCCATAATGTTGTGAGAGTGAAATTATGTCTAAGTCCAGCTTTGGTACATTAGAAGCAACTCTGAAACTTAACCTAAGCGTTTTTCGAAGCTACTTTTTGGCTAACTTCTTATAGGAAGGTCTAGGAGCTCTGAAAATGAACGTGCGCGTTTTTCACTCTTCCCGAGGGACTTAGAAGAATTTTGTGATATTTTTTATTAAAATGGTGTATAAGGGTATATATATAAATATATTTTATGCACTGTATATGAGCTGGCGATTTCTAAGTCTGTGGTTCCGAGAGGGGGTAACCAGGCTCACTAATAAAGGTCAAGCCACTTGGCTGCCAGAATGCCCTGCTTCAGCACAGACCAGAAATGCATTGTGATAAGCGTATCCCCGGTATAGTCAGGGGTTAATGGGAGTCGTCCCCGTCCCCCCAGTATACGCCCAGAACCATCGACCCGGTACTTGTGGTTCAGACTGTCTCCAACCAGCCATAATGTTGTGAGAGTGAAATTATGTCTAAGTCCAGCTTTGGTACATTAGAAGCAACTCTGAAACTTAACCTAAGCGTTTTTCGAAGCTACTTTTTGGCTAACTTCTTATAGGAAGGTCTAGAAGCTCTGAAAATGAACGTGCGCGTCTTTCACTCTTCCCGAGGGACTTAGAAGAATTTTGTGATATTTTTTATTAAAATGGTGTATAAGGGTATATATATAAATATATTTTATGCACTGTATATGAGCTGGCGATTTCTAAGTCTGTGGTTCCGAGAGGGGGTAACCAGGCTCACTAATAAAGGTCAAGCCACTTGGCTGCCAGAATGCCCTGCTTCAGCACAGACCAGAAAGGCATTGTGATAAGCGTATCCCCGGTATAGTCAGGGGTTAATGGGAGTCGTCCCCGTCCCCCCAGTATACGCCCAGAACCATCGACCCGGTACTTGTGGTTCAGACTGTCTCCAACCAGCCATAATGTTGTGAGAGTGAAATTATGTCTAAGTCCAGCTATGGTACATTAGAAGCAACTCTGAAACTTAACCTAAGCGTTTTTCGAAGCTACTTTTTGGCTAACTTCTTATAGGAAGGTCTAGAAGCTCTGAAAATGAACGTGCGCGTCTTTCACTCTTCCCGAGGGACTTAGAAGAATTTTGTGATATTTTTTATTAAAATGGTGTATAAGGGTATATATATAAATATATTTTATGCACTGTATATGAGCTGGCGATTTCTAAGTCTGTGGTTCCGAGAGGGGGTAACCAGGCTCACTAATAAAGGTCAAGCCACTTGGCTGCCAGAATGCCCTGCTTCAGCACAGACCAGAAAGGCATTGTGATAAGCGTATCCCCGGTATAGTCAGGGGTTAATGGGAGTCGTCCCCGTCCCCCCAGTATACGCCCAGAACCATCGACCCGGTACTTGTGGTTCAGACTGTCTCCAACCAGCCATAATGTTGTGAGAGTGAAATTATGTCTAAGTCCAGCTTTGGTACATTAGAAGCAACTCTGAAACTTAACCTAAGCGTTTTTCGAAGCTACTTTTTGGCTAACTTCTTATAGGAAGGTCTAGGAACGCTGAAAATGAACGTGCGCATCTTTCACTCTTCCCGAGGGACTTAGAAGAATTTTGTGATATTTTTTATTAAAATGGTGTATAAGGGTATATATATAAATATATTATATAAATATATTTTATGCACTGTATATGAGCTGGCGATTTCTAAGTCTGTGGTTCCGAGAGGGGGTAACCAGGCTCACTAATAAAGGTCAAGCCACTTGGCTGCCAGAATGCCCTGCTTCAGCACAGACCAGAAAGGCATTGTGATAAGCGTATCCCCGGTATAGTCAGGGGTTAATGGGAGTCGTCCCCGTCCCCCCAGTATACGCCCAGAACCATCGACCCGGTACTTGTGGTTCAGACTGTCTCCAACCAGCCATAATGTTGTGAGAGTGAAATTATGTCTAAGTCCAGCTTTGGTAAATTAGAAGCAACTCTGAAACTTAACCTAAGCGTTTTTCGAAGCTACTTTTTGGCTAACTTCTTATAGGAAGGTCTAGGAGCTCTGAAAATGAACGTGCGCGTCTTTCACTCTTCCCGAGGGACTTACAGTAGAAGAATTTTGTGATATTTTTTATTAAAATGGTGTATAAGGGTATATATATAAATATATTTTATGCACTGTATATGAGCTGGCGATTTCTAAGTCTGTGGTTCCGAGAGGGGGTAACCAGGCTCACTAATAAAGGTCAAGCCACTTGGCTGCCAGAATGCCCTGCTTCAGCACAGACCAGAAAGGCATTGTGATAAGCGTATCCCCGGTATAGTCAGGGGTTAATGGGAGTCGTCCCCGTCCCCCCAGTATACGCCCAGAACCATGGACCCGGTACTTGTGGTTCAGACTGTCTCCAACCAGCCATAATGTTGTGAGAGTGAAATTATGTCTAAGTCCAGCTTTGGTACATTAGAAGCAACTCTGAAACTTAACCTAAGCGTTTTTCGAAGCTACTTTTTGGCTAACTTCTTATAGGAAGGTCTAGGAACGCTGAAAATGAACGTGCGCATCTTTCACTCTTCCCGAGGGACTTAGAAGAATTTTGTGATATTTTTTATTAAAATGGTGTATAAGGGTATATATATAAATATATTATATAAATATATTTTATGCACTGTATATGAGCTGGCGATTTCTAAGTCTGTGGTTCCGAGAGGGGGTAACCAGGCTCACTAATAAAGGTCAAGCCACTTGGCTGCCAGAATGCCCTGCTTCAGCACAGACCAGAAAGGCATTGTGATAAGCGTATCCCCGGTATAGTCAGGGGTTAATGGGAGTCGTCCCCGTCCCCCCAGTATACGCCCAGAACCATCGACCCGGTACTTGTGGTTCAGACTGTCTCCAACCAGCCATAATGTTGTGAGAGTGAAATTATGTCTAAGTCCAGCTTTGGTACATTAGAAGCAACTCTGAAACTTAACCTAAGCGTTTTTCGAAGCTACTTTTTGGCTAACTTCTTATAGGAAGGTCTAGGAACGCTGAAAATGAACGTGCGCATCTTTCACTCTTCCCGAGGGACTTAGAAGAATTTTGTGATATTTTTTATTAAAATGGTGTATAAGGGTATATATATAAATATATTATATAAATATATTTTATGCACTGTATATGAGCTGGCGATTTCTAAGTCTGTGGTTCCGAGAGGGGGTAACCAGGCTCACTAATAAAGGTCAAGCCACTTGGCTGCCAGAATGCCCTGCTTCAGCACAGACCAGAAAGGCATTGTGATAAGCGTATCCCCGGTATAGTCAGGGGTTAATGGGAGTCGTCCCCGTCCCCCCAGTATACGCCCAGAACCATCGACCCGGTACTTGTGGTTCAGACTGTCTCCAACCAGCCATAATGTTGTGAGAGTGAAATTATGTCTAAGTCCAGCTTTGGTAAATTAGAAGCAACTCTGAAACTTAACCTAAGCGTTTTTCGAAGCTACTTTTTGGCTAACTTCTTATAGGAAGGTCTAGGAGCTCTGAAAATGAACGTGCGCGTCTTTCACTCTTCCCGAGGGACTTACAGTAGAAGAATTTTGTGATATTTTTTATTAAAATGGTGTATAAGGGTATATATATAAATATATTTTATGCACTGTATATGAGCTGGCGATTTCTAAGTCTGTGGTTCCGAGAGGGGGTAACCAGGCTCACTAATAAAGGTCAAGCCACTTGGCTGCCAGAATGCCCTGCTTCAGCACAGACCAGAAAGGCATTGTGATAAGCGTATCCCCGGTATAGTCAGGGGTTAATGGGAGTCGTCCCCGTCCCCCCAGTATACGCCCAGAACCATGGACCCGGTACTTGTGGTTCAGACTGTCTCCAACCAGCCATAATGTTGTGAGAGTGAAATTATGTCTAAGTCCAGCTTTGGTACATTAGAAGCAACTCTGAAACTTAACCTAAGCGTTTTTCGAAGCTACTTTTTGGCTAACTTCTTATAGGAAGGTCTAGGAACGCTGAAAATGAACGTGCGCATCTTTCACTCTTCCCGAGGGACTTAGAAGAATTTTGTGATATTTTTTATTAAAATGGTGTATAAGGGTATATATATAAATATATTATATAAATATATTTTATGCACTGTATATGAGCTGGCGATTTCTAAGTCTGTGGTTCCGAGAGGGGGTAACCAGGCTCACTAATAAAGGTCAAGCCACTTGGCTGCCAGAATGCCCTGCTTCAGCACAGACCAGAAAGGCATTGTGATAAGCGTATCCCCGGTATAGTCAGGGGTTAATGGGAGTCGTCCCCGTCCCCCCAGTATACGCCCAGAACCATGGACCCGGTACTTGTGGTTCAGACTGTCTCCAACCAGCCATAATGTTGTGAGAGTGAAATTATGTCTAAGTCCAGCTTTGGTACATTAGAAGCAACTCTGAAACTTAACCTAAGCGTTTTTCGAAGCTACTTTTTGGCTAACTTCTTATAGGAAGGTCTAGGAACGCTGAAAATGAACGTGCGCATCTTTCACTCTTCCCTAGGGACTTAGAAGAATTTTGTGATATTTTTTATTAAAATGGTGTATAAGGGTATATATATAAATATATTATATAAATATATTTTATGCACTGTATATGAGCTGGCGATTTCTAAGTCTGTGGTTCCGAGAAGGGGTAACCAGGCTCACTAATAAAGGTCAAGCCACTTGGCTGCCAGAATGCCCTGCTTCAGCACAGACCAGAAAGGCATTGTGATAAGCGTATCCCCGGTATAGTCAGGGGTTAATGGGAGTCGTCCCCGTCCCCCCAGTATACGCCCAGAACCATCGACCCGGTACTTGTGGTTCAGACTGTCTCCAACCAGCCATAATGTTGTGAGAGTGAAATTATGTCTAAGTCCAGCTTTGGTAAATTAGAAGCAACTCTGAAACTTAACCTAAGCGTTTTTCGAAGCTACTTTTTGGCTAACTTCTTATAGGAAGGTCTAGGAGCTCTGAAAATGAACGTGCGCGTCTTTCACTCTTCCCGAGGGACTTACAGTAGAAGAATTTTGTGATATTTTTTATTAAAATGGTGTATAAGGGTATATATATAAATATATTTTATGCACTGTATATGAGCTGGCGATTTCTAAGTCTGTGGTTCCGAGAGGGGGTAACCAGGCTCACTAATAAAGGTCAAGCCACTTGGCTGCCAGAATGCCCTGCTTCAGCACAGACCAGAAAGGCATTGTGATAAGCGTATCCCCGGTATAGTCAGGGGTTAATGGGAGTCGTCCCCGTCCCCCCAGTATACGCCCAGAACCATGGACCCGGTACTTGTGGTTCAGACTGTCTCCAACCAGCCATAATGTTGTGAGAGTGAAATTATGTCTAAGTCCAGCTTTGGTACATTAGAAGCAACTCTGAAACTTAACCTAAGCGTTTTTCGAAGCTACTTTTTGGCTAACTTCTTATAGGAAGGTCTAGGAACGCTGAAAATGAACGTGCGCATCTTTCACTCTTCCCGAGGGACTTAGAAGAATTTTGTGATATTTTTTATTAAAATGGTGTATAAGGGTATATATATAAATATATTATATAAATATATTTTATGCACTGTATATGAGCTGGCGATTTCTAAGTCTGTGGTTCCGAGAGGGGGTAACCAGGCTCACTAATAAAGGTCAAGCCACTTGGCTGCCAGAATGCCCTGCTTCAGCACAGACCAGAAAGGCATTGTGATAAGCGTATCCCCGGTATAGTCAGGGGTTAATGGGAGTCGTCCCCGTCCCCCCAGTATACGCCCAGAACCATCGACCCGGTACTTGTGGTTCAGACTGTCTCCAACCAGCCATAATGTTGTGAGAGTGAAATTATGTCTAAGTCCAGCTTTGGTACATTAGAAGCAACTCTGAAACTTAACCTAAGCGTTTTTCGAAGCTACTTTTTGGCTAACTTCTTATAGGAAGGTCTAGGAGCTCTGAAAATGAACGTGCGCGTCTTTCACTCGTCCCGAGGGACTTAGAAGAATTTTGTGATATTTTTTATTAAAATGGTGTATAAGGGTATATATATAAATATATTTTATGCACTGTATATGAGCTGGCGATTTCTAAGTCTGTGGTTCCGAGAGGGGGTAACCAGGCTCACTAATAAAGGTCAAGCCACTTGGCTGCCAGAATGCCCTGCTTCAGCACAGACCAGAAAGGCATTGTGATAAGCGTATCCCCGGTATAGTCAGGGGTTAATGGGAGTCGTCCCCGTCCCCCCAGTATACGCCCAGAACCATGGACCCGGTACTTGTGGTTCAGACTGTCTCCAACCAGCCATAATGTTGTGAGAGTGAAATTATGTCTAAGTCCAGCTTTGGTACATTAGAAGCAACTCTGAAACTTAACCTAAGCGTTTTTCGAAGCTACTTTTTGGCTAACTTCTTATAGGAAGGTCTAGGAACGCTGAAAATGAACGTGCGCATCTTTCACTCTTCCCGAGGGACTTAGAAGAATTTTGTGATATTTTTTATTAAAATGGTGTATAAGGGTATATATATAAATATATTATATAAATATATTTTATGCACTGTATATGAGCTGGCGATTTCTAAGTCTGTGGTTCCGAGAAGGGGTAACCAGGCTCACTAATAAAGGTCAAGCCACTTGGCTGCCAGAATGCCCTGCTTCAGCACAGACCAGAAAGGCATTGTGATAAGCGTATCCCCGGTATAGTCAGGGGTTAATGGGAGTCGTCCCCGTCCCCCCAGTATACGCCCAGAACCATCGACCCGGTACTTGTGGTTCAGACTGTCTCCAACCAGCCATAATGTTGTGAGAGTGAAATTATGTCTAAGTCCAGCTTTGGTAAATTAGAAGCAACTCTGAAACTTAACCTAAGCGTTTTTCGAAGCTACTTTTTGGCTAACTTCTTATAGGAAGGTCTAGGAGCTCTGAAAATGAACGTGCGCGTCTTTCACTCTTCCCGAGGGACTTACAGTAGAAGAATTTTGTGATATTTTTTATTAAAATGGTGTATAAGGGTATATATATAAATATATTTTATGCACTGTATATGAGCTGGCGATTTCTAAGTCTGTGGTTCCGAGAGGGGGTAACCAGGCTCACTAATAAAGGTCAAGCCACTTGGCTGCCAGAATGCCCTGCTTCAGCACAGACCAGAAAGGCATTGTGATAAGCGTATCCCCGGTATAGTCAGGGGTTAATGGGAGTCGTCCCCGTCCCCCCAGTATACGCCCAGAACCATCGACCCGGTACTTGTGGTTCAGACTGTCTCCAACCAGCCATAATGTTGTGAGAGTGAAATGATGTCTAAGTCCAGCTTTGGTACATTAGAAGCAACTCTGAAACTTAACCTAAGCGTTTTTCGAAGCTACTTTTTAGCTAACTTCTTATAGGAAGGTCTAGGAACGCTGAAAATGAACGTGCGCATCTTTCACTCTTCCCGAGGGACTTAGAAGAATTTTGTGATATTTTTTATTAAAATGGTGTATAAGGGTATATATATAAATATATTTTATGCACTGTATATGAGCTGGCGATTTCTGAGTCTGTGGTTCCGAGAGGGGGTAACCAGGCTCACTAATAAAGGTCAAGCCATTTGGCTGCCAGAATGCCCTACTTCAGCACAGACCAGAAAGGCATTGTGATAAGCGTATCCCCGGTATAGTCAGGGGTTAATGGGAGTCGTCCCCGTCCCCCCAGTATACGCCCAGAACCATCGACCCGGTACTTGTGGTTCAGACTGTCTCCAACCAGCCATAATGTTGTGAGAGTGAAATTATGTCTAAGTCCAGCTTTGGTACATTAGAAGCAACTCTGAAACTTAACCTAAGCGTTTTTCGTAGCTACTTTTTGGCTAACTTCTTATAGGAAGGTCTAGGAGCTCTGAAAATGAACGTGCGCGTTTTTCACTCTTCCCGAGGGACTTAGAAGAATTTTGTGATATTTTTTATTAAAATGGTGTATAAGGGTATATATATAAATATATTTTATGCACTGTATATGAGCTGGCGATTTCTAAGTCTGTGGTTCCGAGAGGGGGTAACCAGGCTCACTAATAAAGGTCAAGCCACTTGGCTGCCAGAATGCCCTGCTTCAGCACAGACCAGAAAGGAATTGTGATAAGCGTATCCCCGGTATAGTCAGGGGTTAATGGGAGTCGTCCCCGTCCCCCCAGTATACGCCCAGAACCATCGACCAAGTACTTGTGGTTCAGACTGTCTCCAACCAGCCATAATGCTGTGAGAGTGAAATTATGTCTAAGTCCAGCTTTGGTACATTAGAAGCAACTCTGAAACTTAACCTAAGCGTTTTTCGAAGCTACTTTTTGGCTAACTTCTTATAGGAAGGTCTAGGAGCTCTGAAAATGAACGTGCGCGTTTTTCACTCTTCCCGAGGGACTTAGAAGAATTTTGTGATATTTTTTATTAAAATGGTGTATAAGGGTATATATATAAATATATTTTATGCACTGTATATGAGCTGGCGATTTCTAAGTCTGTGGTTCCGAGAGGGGGTAACCAGGCTCACTAATAAAGGTCAAGCCACTTGGCTGCCAGAATGCCCTGCTTCAGCACAGACCAGAAAGGAATTGTGATAAGCGTATCCCCGGTATAGTCAGGGGTTAATGGGAGTCGTCCCCGTCCCCCCAGTATACGCCCAGAACCATCGACCAAGTACTTGTGGTTCAGACTGTCTCCAACCAGCCATAATGCTGTGAGAGTGAAATTATGTCTAAGTCCAGCTTTGGTACATTAGAAGCAACTCTGAAACTTAACCTAAGCGTTTTTCGAAGCTACTTTTTGGCTAACTTCTTATAGGAAGGTCTAGGAGCTCTGAAAATGAACGTGCGCGTCTTTCACTCGTCTCGAGGGACTTAGAAGAATTTTGTGATATTTTTTATTAAAATGGTGTATAAGGGTATATATATAAATATATTTTATGCACTGTATATGAGCTGGCGATTTCTAAGTCTGTGGTTCCGAGAGGGGGTAACCAGGCTCACTAATAAAGGTCAAGCCACTTGGCTGCCAGAATGCCCTGCTTCAGCACAGACCAGAAAGGCATTGTGATAAGTGTATCCCCGGTATAGTCAGGGGTTAATGGGAGTCGTCCCCGTCCCCCCCAGTATACGCCCAGAACCATGGACCCGGTACTTGTGCTTCGGACTGTCTCCAACCAGCCATAATGTTGTGAGAGTGAAATTATGTCTAAGTCCAGCTTTGGTACATTAGAAGCAACTCTGAAACTTAACCTAAGCGTTTTTCGAAGCTACTTTTTGGATAACTTCTTATAGGAAGGTCTAGGAGCTCTGAAAATGAATGTGCGCGTCTTTCACTCTTCCCGAGGGACTTAGACGAATTTTGTGATATTTTTTATTAAAATGGTGTATAAGGGTATATATATAAATATATTATATAAATATATTTTATGCACTGTATATGAGCTGGCGATTTCTAAGTCTGTGGTTCCGAGAGGGGGTAACCAGGCTCACTAATAAAGGTCAAGCCACTTGGCTGCCAGAATGCCCTGCTTCAGCACAGACCAGAAAGGCATTGTGATAAGCGTATCTCCGGTATAGTCAGGGGTTAATGGGAGTCGTCCCCGTCCCCCCAGTATACGCCCAGAACCATCGACCCGGTACTTGTGGTTCAGACTGTCTCCAACCAGCCATAATGTTGTGAGAGTGAAATTATGTCTAAGTCCAGCTTTGGTACATTAGAAGCAACTCTGAAACTTAACCTAAGCGTTTTTCGAAGCTACTTTTTGGCTAACTTCTTATAGGAAGGTCTAGGAACGCTGAAAATGAATGTGCGCATCTTTCACTCTTCCCGAGGGACTTAGAAGAATTTTGTGATATTTTTTATTAAAATGGTGTATAAGGGTATATATATAAATATATTATATAAATATATTTTATGCACTGTATATGAGCTGGCGATTTCTAAGTCTGTGGTTCCGAGAGGGGGTAACCAGGCTCACTAATAAAGGTCAAGCCACTTGGCTGCCAGAATGCCCTGCTTCAGCACAGACCAGAAAGGCATTGTGATAAGCGTATCCCCGGTATAGTCAGGGGTTAATGGGAGTCGTCCCCGTCCCCCCAGTATACGCCCAGAACCATCGACCCGGTACTTGTGGTTCAGACTGTCTCCAACCAGCCATAATGTTGTGAGAGTGAAATTATGTCTAAGTCCAGCTTTGGTACATTAGAAGCAACTCTGAAACTTAACCTAAGCGTTTTTCGAAGCTACTTTTTGGCTAACTTCTTATAGGAAGGTCTAGAAGCTCTGAAAATGAACGTGCGCGTCTTTCACTCTTCCCGAGGGACTTAGAAGAATTTTGTGATATTTTTTATTAAAATGGTGTATAAGGGTATATATATAAATATATTTTATGCACTGTATATGAGCTGGCGATTTCTAAGTCTGTGGTTCCGAGAGGGGGTAACCAGGCTCACTAATAAAGGTCAAGCCACTTGGCTGCCAGAATGCCCTGCTTCAGCACAGACCAGAAAGGCATTGTGATAAGCGTATCCCCGGTATAGTCAGGGGTTAATGGGAGTCGTCCCCGTCCCCCCAGTATACGCCCAGAACCATCGACCCGGTACTTGTGGTTCAGACTGTCTCCAACCAGCCATAATGTTGTGAGAGTGAAATTATGTCTAAGTCCAGCTTTGGTACATTAGAAGCAACTCTGAAACTTAACCTAAGCGTTTTTCGAAGCTACTTTTTGGCTAACTTCTTATAGGAAGGTCTAGGAACGCTGAAAATGAACGTGCGCATCTTTCACTCTTCCCGAGGGACTTAGAAGAATTTTGTGATATTTTTTATTAAAATGGTGTATAAGGGTATATATATAAATATATTATATAAATATATTTTATGCACTGTATATGAGCTGGCGATTTCTAAGTCTGTGGTTCCGAGAGGGGGTAACCAGGCTCACTAATAAAGGTCAAGCCACTTGGCTGCCAGAATGCCCTGCTTCAGCACAGACCAGAAAGGCATTGTGATAAGCGTATCCCCGGTATAGTCAGGGGTTAATGGGAGTCGTCCCCGTCCCCCCAGTATACGCCCAGAACCATCGACCCGGTACTTGTGGTTCAGACTGTCTCCAACCAGCCATAATGTTGTGAGAGTGAAATTATGTCTAAGTCCAGCTTTGGTAAATTAGAAGCAACTCTGAAACTTAACCTAAGCGTTTTTCGAAGCTACTTTTTGGCTAACTTCTTATAGGAAGGTCTAGGAGCTCTGAAAATGAACGTGCGCGTCTTTCACTCTTCCCGAGGGACTTACAGTAGAAGAATTTTGTGATATTTTTTATTAAAATGGTGTATAAGGGTATATATATAAATATATTTTATGCACTGTATATGAGCTGGCGATTTCTAAGTCTGTGGTTCCGAGAGGGGGTAACCAGGCTCACTAATAAAGGTCAAGCCACTTGGCTGCCAGAATGCCCTGCTTCAGCACAGACCAGAAAGGCATTGTGATAAGCGTATCCCCGGTATAGTCAGGGGTTAATGGGAGTCGTCCCCGTCCCCCCAGTATACGCCCAGAACCATCGACCCGGTACTTGTGGTTCAGACTGTCTCCAACCAGCCATAATGTTGTGAGAGTGAAATTATGTCTAAGTCCAGCTTTGGTACATTAGAAGCAACTCTGAAACTTAACCTAAGCGTTTTTCGAAGCTACTTTTTGGCTAACTTCTTATAGGAAGGTCTAGGAGCTCTGAAAATGAACGTGCGCGTCTTTCACTCGTCCCGAGGGACTTAGAAGAATTTTGTGATATTTTTTATTAAAATGGTGTATAAGGGTATATATATAAATATATTTTATGCACTGTATATGAGCTGGCGATTTCTAAGTCTGTGGTTCCGAGAGGGGGTAACCAGGCTCACTAATAAAGGTCAAGCCACTTGGCTGCCAGAATGCCCTGCTTCAGCACAGACCAGAAAGGCATTGTGATAAGCGTATCCCCGGTATAGTCAGGGGTTAATGGGAGTCGTCCCCGTCCCCCCAGTATACGCCCAGAACCATGGACCCGGTACTTGTGGTTCAGACTGTCTCCAACCAGCCATAATGTTGTGAGAGTGAAATTATGTCTAAGTCCAGCTTTGGTACATTAGAAGCAACTCTGAAACTTAACCTAAGCGTTTTTCGAAGCTACTTTTTGGCTAACTTCTTATAGGAAGGTCTAGGAACGCTGAAAATGAACGTGCGCATCTTTCACTCTTCCCGAGGGACTTAGAAGAATTTTGTGATATTTTTTATTAAAATGGTGTATAAGGGTATATATATAAATATATTATATAAATATATTTTATGCACTGTATATGAGCTGGCGATTTCTAAGTCTGTGGTTCCGAGAAGGGGTAACCAGGCTCACTAATAAAGGTCAAGCCACTTGGCTGCCAGAATGCCCTGCTTCAGCACAGACCAGAAAGGCATTGTGATAAGCGTATCCCCGGTATAGTCAGGGGTTAATGGGAGTCGTCCCCGTCCCCCCAGTATACGCCCAGAACCATCGACCCGGTACTTGTGGTTCAGACTGTCTCCAACCAGCCATAATGTTGTGAGAGTGAAATTATGTCTAAGTCCAGCTTTGGTAAATTAGAAGCAACTCTGAAACTTAACCTAAGCGTTTTTCGAAGCTACTTTTTGGCTAACTTCTTATAGGAAGGTCTAGGAGCTCTGAAAATGAACGTGCGCGTCTTTCACTCTTCCCGAGGGACTTACAGTAGAAGAATTTTGTGATATTTTTTATTAAAATGGTGTATAAGGGTATATATATAAATATATTTTATGCACTGTATATGAGCTGGCGATTTCTAAGTCTGTGGTTCCGAGAGGGGGTAACCAGGCTCACTAATAAAGGTCAAGCCACTTGGCTGCCAGAATGCCCTGCTTCAGCACAGACCAGAAAGGCATTGTGATAAGCGTATCCCCGGTATAGTCAGGGGTTAATGGGAGTCGTCCCCGTCCCCCCAGTATACGCCCAGAACCATCGACCCGGTACTTGTGGTTCAGACTGTCTCCAACCAGCCATAATGTTGTGAGAGTGAAATTATGTCTAAGTCCAGCTTTGGTACATTAGAAGCAACTCTGAAACTTAACCTAAGCGTTTTTCGAAGCTACTTTTTAGCTAACTTCTTATAGGAAGGTCTAGGAACGCTGAAAATGAACGTGCGCATCTTTCACTCTTCCCGAGGGACATAGAAGAATTTTGTGATATTTTTTATTAAAATGGTGTATAAGGGTATATATATAAATATATTTTATGCACTGTATATGAGCTGGCGATTTCTAAGTCTGTGGTTCCGAGAGGGGGTAACCAGGCTCACTAATAAAGGTCAAGCCACTTGGCTGCCAGAATGCCCTGCTTCAGCACAGACCAGAAAGGCATTGTGATAAGCGTATCCCCGGTATAGTCAGGGGTTAATGGGAGTCGTCCCCGTCCCCCCAGTATACGCCCAGAACCATCGACCCGGTACTTGTGGTTCAGACTGTCTCCAACCAGCCATAATGTTGTGAGAGTGAAATTATGTCTAAGTCCAGCTTTGGTACATTAGAAGCAACTCTGAAACTTAACCTAAGCGTTTTTCGAAGCTACTTTTTGGCTAACTTCTTATAGGAAGGTCTAGAAGCTCTGAAAATGAACGTGCGCGTCTTTCACTCTTCCCGAGGGACTTAGAAGAATTTTGTGATATTTTTTATTAAAATGGTGTATAAGGGTATATATATAAATATATTTTATGCACTGTATATGAGCTGGCGATTTCTAAGTCTGTGGTTCCGAGAGGGGGTAACCAGGCTCACTAATAAAGGTCAAGCCACTTGGCTGCCAGAATGCCCTGCTTCAGCACAGACCAGAAAGGAATTGTGATAAGCGTATCCCCGGTATAGTCAGGGGTTAATGGGAGTCGTCCCCGTCCCCCCAGTATACGCCCAGAACCATCGACCAAGTACTTGTGGTTCAGACTGTCTCCAACCAGCCATAATGCTGTGAGAGTGAAATTATGTCTAAGTCCAGCTTTGGTACATTAGAAGCAACTCTGAAACTTAACCTAAGCGTTTTTCGAAGCTACTTTTTGGCTAACTTCTTATAGGAAGGTCTAGAAGCTCTGAAAATGAACGTGCGCGTCTTTCACTCTTCCCGAGGGACTTAGAAGAATTTTGTGATATTTTTTATTAAAATGGTGTATAAGGGTATATATATAAATATATTTTATGCACTGTATATGAGCTGGCGATTTCTAAGTCTGTGGTTCCGAGAGGGGGTAACCAGGCTCACTAATAAAGGTCAAGCCACTTGGCTGCCAGAATGCCCTGCTTCAGCACAGACCAGAAAGGCATTGTGATAAGCGTATCTCCGGTATAGTCAGGGGTTAATGGGAGTCGTCCCCGTCCCCCCAGTATACGCCCAGAACCATCGACCCGGTACTTGTGGTTCAGACTGTCTCCAACCAGCCATAATGTTGTGAGAGTGAAATTATGTCTAAGTCCAGCTTTGGTACATTAGAAGCAACTCTGAAACTTAACCTAAGCGTTTTTCGAAGCTACTTTTTGGCTAACTTCTTATAGGAAGGTCTAGGAACGCTGAAAATGAATGTGCGCATCTTTCACTCTTCCCGAGGGACTTAGAAGAATTTTGTGATATTTTTTATTAAAATGGTGTATAAGGGTATATATATAAATATATTATATAAATATATTTTATGCACTGTATATGAGCTGGCGATTTCTAAGTCTGTGGTTCCGAGAGGGGGTAACCAGGCTCACTAATAAAGGTCAAGCCACTTGGCTGCCAGAATGCCCTGCTTCAGCACAGACCAGAAAGGCATTGTGATAAGCGTATCCCCGGTATAGTCAGGGGTTAATGGGAGTCGTCCCCGTCCCCCCAGTATACGCCCAGAACCATCGACCCGGTACTTGTGGTTCAGACTGTCTCCAACCAGCCATAATGTTGTGAGAGTGAAATTATGTCTAAGTCCAGCTTTGGTACATTAGAAGCAACTCTGAAACTTAACCTAAGCGTTTTTCGAAGCTACTTTTTGGCTAACTTCTTATAGGAAGGTCTAGAAGCTCTGAAAATGAACGTGCGCGTCTTTCACTCTTCCCGAGGGACTTAGAAGAATTTTGTGATATTTTTTATTAAAATGGTGTATAAGGGTATATATATAAATATATTTTATGCACTGTATATGAGCTGGCGATTTCTAAGTCTGTGGTTCCGAGAGGGGGTAACCAGGCTCACTAATAAAGGTCAAGCCACTTGGCTGCCAGAATGCCCTGCTTCAGCACAGACCAGAAAGGCATTGTGATAAGCGTATCCCCGGTATAGTCAGGGGTTAATGGGAGTCGTCCCCGTCCCCCCAGTATACGCCCAGAACCATCGACCCGGTACTTGTGGTTCAGACTGTCTCCAACCAGCCATAATGTTGTGAGAGTGAAATTATGTCTAAGTCCAGCTTTGGTACATTAGAAGCAACTCTGAAACTTAACCTAAGCGTTTTTCGAAGCTACTTTTTGGCTAACTTCTTATAGGAAGGTCTAGGAACGCTGAAAATGAACGTGCGCATCTTTCACTCTTCCCGAGGGACTTAGAAGAATTTTGTGATATTTTTTATTAAAATGGTGTATAAGGGTATATATATAAATATATTATATAAATATATTTTATGCACTGTATATGAGCTGGCGATTTCTAAGTCTGTGGTTCCGAGAGGGGGTAACCAGGCTCACTAATAAAGGTCAAGCCACTTGGCTGCCAGAATGCCCTGCTTCAGCACAGACCAGAAAGGCATTGTGATAAGCGTATCCCCGGTATAGTCAGGGGTTAATGGGAGTCGTCCCCGTCCCCCCAGTATACGCCCAGAACCATCGACCCGGTACTTGTGGTTCAGACTGTCTCCAACCAGCCATAATGTTGTGAGAGTGAAATTATGTCTAAGTCCAGCTTTGGTAAATTAGAAGCAACTCTGAAACTTAACCTAAGCGTTTTTCGAAGCTACTTTTTGGCTAACTTCTTATAGGAAGGTCTAGGAGCTCTGAAAATGAACGTGCGCGTCTTTCACTCTTCCCGAGGGACTTACAGTAGAAGAATTTTGTGATATTTTTTATTAAAATGGTGTATAAGGGTATATATATAAATATATTTTATGCACTGTATATGAGCTGGCGATTTCTAAGTCTGTGGTTCCGAGAGGGGGTAACCAGGCTCACTAATAAAGGTCAAGCCACTTGGCTGCCAGAATGCCCTGCTTCAGCACAGACCAGAAAGGCATTGTGATAAGCGTATCCCCGGTATAGTCAGGGGTTAATGGGAGTCGTCCCCGTCCCCCCAGTATACGCCCAGAACCATCGACCCGGTACTTGTGGTTCAGACTGTCTCCAACCAGCCATAATGTTGTGAGAGTGAAATTATGTCTAAGTCCAGCTTTGGTACATTAGAAGCAACTCTGAAACTTAACCTAAGCGTTTTTCGAAGCTACTTTTTGGCTAACTTCTTATAGGAAGGTCTAGGAACGCTGAAAATGAACGTGCGCATCTTTCACTCTTCCCGAGGGACTTAGAAGAATTTTGTGATATTTTTTATTAAAATGGTGTTTAAGGGTATATATATAAATATATTATATAAATATATTTTATGCACTGTATATGAGCTGGCGATTTCTAAGTCTGTGGTTCCGAGAGGGGGTAACCAGGCTCACTAATAAAGGTCAAGCCACTTGGCTGCCAGAATGCCCTGCTTCAGCACAGACCAGAAAGGCATTATGATAAGCGTATCCCCGGTATAGTCAGGGGTTAATGGGAGTCGTCCCCGTCCCCCCAGTATACGCCCAGAACCATGGACCCGGTACTTGTGGTTCGGACTGTCTCCAACCAGCCATAATGTTGTGAGAGTGAAATTATGTCAAAGTCCAGCTTTGGTACATTAGAAGCAACTCTGAAACTTAACCTAAGCGTTTTTCGAAGCTACTTTTTGGCTAACTTCTTATAGGAAGGTCTAGGAGCTCTGAAAATGAACGTGCGCGTTTTTCACTCTTCCCGAGGGACTTAGAAGAATTTTGTGATATTTTTTATTAAAATGGTGTATAAGGGTATATATATAAATATATTTTATGCACTGTATATGAGCTGGCGATTTCTAAGTCTGTGGTTCCGAGAGGGGGTAACCAGGCTCACTAATAAAGGTCAAGCCACTTGGCTGCCAGAATGCCCTGCTTCAGCACAGACCAGAAAGGCATTGTGATAAGCGTATCCCCGGTATAGTCAGGGGTTAATGGGAGTCGTCCCCGTCCCCCCAGTATACGCCCAGAACCATCGACCCGGTACATGTGGTTCAGACTGTCTCCAACCAGCCATAATGTTGTGAGAGTGAAATTATGTCTAAGTCCAGCTTTGGTACATTAGAAGCAACTCTGAAACTTAACCTAAGCGTTTTTCGAAGCTACTTTTTGGCTAACTTCTTATAGGAAGGTCTAGAAGCTCTGAAAATGAACGTGCGCGTCTTTCACTCTTCCCGAGGGACTTAGAAGAATTTTGTGATATTTTTTATTAAAATGGTGTATAAGGGTATATATATAAATATATTTTATGCACTGTATATGAGCTGGCGATTTCTAAGTCTGTGGTTCCGAGAGGGGGTAACCAGGCTCACTAATAAAGGTCAAGCCACTTGGCTGCCAGAATGCCCTGCTTCAGCACAGACCAGAAAGGAATTGTGATAAGCGTATCCCCGGTATAGTCAGGGGTTAATGGGAGTCGTCCCCGTCCCCCCAGTATACGCCCAGAACCATCGACCAAGTACTTGTGGTTCAGACTGTCTCCAACCAGCCATAATGCTGTGAGAGTGAAATTATGTCTAAGTCCAGCTTTGGTACATTAGAAGCAACTCTGAAACTTAACCTAAGCGTTTTTCGAAGCTACTTTTTGGCTAACTTCTTATAGGAAGGTCTAGGAACGCTGAAAATGAACGTGCGCATCTTTCACTCTTCCCGAGGGACTTAGAAGAATTTTGTGATATTTTTTATTAAAATGGTGTATAAGGGTATATATATAAATATATTATATAAATATATTTTATGCACTGTATATGAGCTGGCGATTTCTAAGTCTGTGGTTCCGAGAGGGGGTAACCAGGCTCACTAATAAAGGTCAAGCCACTTGGCTGCCAGAATGCCCTGCTTCAGCACAGACCAGAAAGGCATTGTGATAAGCGTATCCCCGGTATAGTCAGGGGTTAATGGGAGTCGTCCCCGTCCCCCCAGTATACGCCCAGAACCATCGACCCGGTACTTGTGGTTCAGACTGTCTCCAACCAGCCATAATGTTGTGAGAGTGAAATTATGTCTAAGTCCAGCTTTGGTAAATTAGAAGCAACTCTGAAACTTAACCTAAGCGTTTTTCGAAGCTACTTTTTGGCTAACTTCTTATAGGAAGATCTAGGAGCTCTGAAAATGAACGTGCGCGTCTTTCACTCTTCCCGAGGGACTTACAGTAGAAGAATTTTGTGATATTTTTTATTAAAATGGTGTATAAGGGTATATATATAAATATATTTTATGCACTGTATATGAGCTGGCGATTTCTAAGTCTGTGGTTCCGAGAGGGGGTAACCAGGCTCACTAATAAAGGTCAAGCCACTTGGCTGCCAGAATGCCCTGCTTCAGCACAGACCAGAAAGGCATTGTGATAAGCGTATCCCCGGTATAGTCAGGGGTTAATGGGAGTCGTCCCCGTCCCCCCAGTATACGCCCAGAACCATCGACCCGGTACTTGTGGTTCAGACTGTCTCCAACCAGCCATAATGCTGTGAGAGTGAAATTATGTCTAAGTCCAGCTTTGGTACATTAGAAGCAACTCTGAAACTTAACCTAAGCGTTTTTCGAAGCTACTTTTTGGCTAACTTCTTATAGGAAGGTCTAGGAACGCTGAAAATGAACGTGCGCATCTTTCACTCTTCCCGAGGGACTTAGAAGAATTTTGTGATATTTTTTATTAAAATGGTGTATAAGGGTATATATATAAATATATTATATAAATATATTTTATGCACTGTATATGAGCTGGCGATTTCTAAGTCTGTGGTTCCGAGAGGGGGTAACCAGGCTCACTAATAAAGGTCAAGCCACTTGGCTGCCAGAATGCCCTGCTTCAGCACAGACCAGAAAGGCATTGTGATAAGCGTATCCCCGGTATAGTCAGGGGTTAATGGGAGTCGTCCCCGTCCCCCCAGTATACGCCCAGAACCATCGACCCGGTACTTGTGGTTCAGACTGTCTCCAACCAGCCATAATGTTGTGAGAGTGAAATTATGTCTAAGTCCAGCTTTGGTAAATTAGAAGCAACTCTGAAACTTAACCTAAGCGTTTTTCGAAGCTACTTTTTGGCTAACTTCTTATAGGAAGGTCTAGGAGCTCTGAAAATGAACGTGCGCGTCTTTCACTCTTCCCGAGGGACTTACAGTAGAAGAATTTTGTGATATTTTTTATTAAAATGGTGTATAAGGGTATATATATAAATATATTTTATGCACTGTATATGAGCTGGCGATTTCTAAGTCTGTGGTTCCGAGAGGGGGTAACCAGGCTCACTAATAAAGGTCAAGCCACTTGGCTGCCAGAATGCCCTGCTTCAGCACAGACCAGAAAGGCATTGTGATAAGCGTATCCCCGGTATAGTCAGGGGTTAATGGGAGTCGTCCCCGTCCCCCCAGTATACGCCCAGAACCATCGACCCGGTACTTGTGGTTCAGACTGTCTCCAACCAGCCATAATGTTGTGAGAGTGAAATTATGTCTAAGTCCAGCTTTGGTACATTAGAAGCAACTCTGAAACTTAACCTAAGCGTTTTTCGAAGCTACTTTTTGGCTAACTTCTTATAGGAAGGTCTAGGAACGCTGAAAATGAACGTGCGCATCTTTCACTCTTCCCGAGGGACTTAGAAGAATTTTGTGATATTTTTTATTAAAATGGTGTATAAGGGTATATATATAAATATATTTTATGCACTGTATATGAGCTGGCGATTTCTGAGTCTGTGGTTCCGAGAGGGGGTAACCAGGCTCACTAATAAAGGTCAAGCCATTTGGCTGCCAGAATGCCCTACTTCAGCACAGACCAGAAAGGCATTGTGATAAGCGTATCCCCGGTATAGTCAGGGGTTAATGGGAGTCGTCCCCGTCCCCCCAGTATACGCCCAGAACCATCGACCCGGTACTTGTGGTTCAGACTGTCTCGAACCAGCCATAATGTTGTGAGATTGAAATTATGTCTAAGTCCAGCTTTGGTACATTAGAAGCAACTCTGAAACTTAACCTAAGCGTTTTTCGAAGCTACTTTTTGGCTAACTTCTTATAGGAAGGTTTAGGAGCTCTGAAAATGAACGTGCGCGTTTTTTACTCTTCCCGAGGGACTTAGAAGAATTTTGTGATATTTTTTATTAAAATGGTGTATAAGGGTATATATATAAATATATTTTATGCACTGTATATGAGCTGGCGATTTCTAAGTCTGTGGTTCCGAGAGGGGGTAACCAGGCTCACTAATAAAGGTCAAGCCACTTGGCTGCCAGAATGCCCTGCTTCAGCACAGACCAGAAAGGCATTGTGATAAGCGTATCCCCGGTATAGTCAGGGGTTAATGGGAGTCGTCCCCGTCCCCCCAGTATAGGCCCAGAACCATCGACCCGGTACTTGTGGTTCAGACTGTCTCCAACCAGCCATAATGTTGTGAGAGTGAAATTGTGTCTAAGTCCAGCTTTGGTACATTAGAAGCAACTCTGAAACTTAACCTAAGCGTTTTTCGAAGCTACTTTTTGGCTAACTTCTTATAGGAAGGTCTAGAAGCTCTGAAAATGAACGTGCGCGTCTTTCACTCTTCCCGAGGGACTTAGAAGAATTTTGTGATATTTTTTATTAAAATGGTGTATAAGGGTATATATATAAATATATTTTATGCACTGTATATGAGCTGGCGATTTCTAAGTCTGTGGTTCCGAGAGGGGGTAACCAGGCTCACTAATAAAGGTCAAGCCACTTGGCTGCCAGAATGCCCTGCTTCAGCACAGACCAGAAAGGCATTGTGATAAGCGTATCCCCGGTATAGTCAGGGGTTAATGGGAGTCGTCCCCGTCCCCCCAGTATACGCCCAGAACCATCGACCCGGTACTTGTGGTTCAGACTGTCTCCAACCAGCCATAATGTTGTGAGAGTGAAATTATGTCTAAGTCCAGCTTTGGTACATTAGAAGCAACTCTGAAACTTAACCTAAGCGTTTTTCGAAGCTACTTTTTGGCTAACTTCTTATAGGAAGGTCTAGAAGCTCTGAAAATGAACGTGCGCGTCTTTCACTCTTCCCGAGGGACTTAGAAGAATTTTGTGATATTTTTTATTAAAATGGTGTATAAGGGTATATATATAAATATATTTTATGCACTGTATATGAGCTGGCGATTTCTAAGTCTGTGGTTCCGAGAGGGGGTAACCAGGCTCACTAATAAAGGTCAAGCCACTTGGCTGCCAGAATGCCCTGCTTCAGCACAGACCAGAAAGGCATTGTGATAAGCGTATCCCCGGTATAGTCAGGGGTTAATGGGAGTCGTCCCCGTCCCCCCAGTATACGCCCAGAACCATCGACCCGGTACTTGTGGTTCAGACTGTCTCCAACCAGCCATAATGTTGTGAGAGTGAAATTATGTCTAAGTCCAGCTTTGGTACATTAGAAGCAACTCTGAAACTTAACCTAAGCGTTTTTCGAAGCTACTTTTTGGCTAACTTCTTATAGGAAGGTCTAGGAACGCTGAAAATGAACGTGCGCATCTTTCACTCTTCCCGAGGGACTTAGAAGAATTTTGTGATATTTTTTATTAAAATGGTGTATAAGGGTATATATATAAATATATTATATAAATATATTTTATGCACTGTATATGAGCTGGCGATTTCTAAGTCTGTGGTTCCGAGAGGGGGTAACCAGGCTCACTAATAAAGGTCAAGCCACTTGGCTGCCAGAATGCCCTGCTTCAGCACAGACCAGAAAGGCATTGTGATAAGCGTATCCCCGGTATAGTCAGGGGTTAATGGGAGTCGTCCCCGTCCCCCCAGTATACGCCCAGAACCATCGACCCGGTACTTGTGGTTCAGACTGTCTCCAACCAGCCATAATGTTGTGAGAGTGAAATTATGTCTAAGTCCAGCTTTGGTAAATTAGAAGCAACTCTGAAACTTAACCTAAGCGTTTTTCGAAGCTACTTTTTGGCTAACTTCTTATAGGAAGGTCTAGGAGCTCTGAAAATGAACGTGCGCGTCTTTCACTCTTCCCGAGGGACTTACAGTAGAAGAATTTTGTGATATTTTTTATTAAAATGGTGTATAAGGGTATATATATAAATATATTTTATGCACTGTATATGAGCTGGCGATTTCTAAGTCTGTGGTTCCGAGAGGGGGTAACCAGGCTCACTAATAAAGGTCAAGCCACTTGGCTGCCAGAATGCCCTGCTTCAGCACAGACCAGAAAGGCATTGTGATAAGCGTATCCCCGGTATAGTCAGGGGTTAATGGGAGTCGTCCCCGTCCCCCCAGTATACGCCCAGAACCATCGACCCGGTACTTGTGGTTCAGACTGTCTCCAACCAGCCATAATGTTGTGAGAGTGAAATTATGTCTAAGTCCAGCTTTGGTACATTAGAAGCAACTCTGAAACTTAACCTAAGCGTTTTTCGAAGCTACTTTTTGGCTAACTTCTTATAGGAAGGTCTAGGAACGCTGAAAATGAACGTGCGCATCTTTCACTCTTCCCGAGGGACTTAGAAGAATTTTGTGATATTTTTTATTAAAATGGTGTATAAGGGTATATATATAAATATATTATATAAATATATTTTATGCACTGTATATGAGCTGGCGATTTCTAAGTCTGTGGTTCCGAGAGGGGGTAACCAGGCTCACTAATAAAGGTCAAGCCACTTGGCTGCCAGAATGCCCTGCTTCAGCACAGACCAGAAAGGCATTATGATAAGCGTATCCCCGGTATAGTCAGGGGTTAATGGGAGTCGTCCCCGTCCCCCCAGTATACGCCCAGAACCATGGACCCGGTACTTGTGGTTCGGACTGTCTCCAACCAGCCATAATGTTGTGAGAGTGAAATTATGTCAAAGTCCAGCTTTGGTACATTAGAAGCAACTCTGAAACTTAACCTAAGCGTTTTTCGAAGCTACTTTTTGGCTAACTTCTTATAGGAAGGTCTAGGAGCTCTGAAAATGAACGTGCGCGTCTTTCACTCTTCCCGAGGGACTTAGAAGAATTTTGTGATATTTTTTATTAAAATGGTGTATAAGGGTATATATATAAATATATTTTATGCACTGTATATGAGCTGGCGATTTCTAAGTCTGTGGTTCCGAGAGGGGGTAACCAGGCTCACTAATAAAGGTCAAGCCACTTGGTTGCCAGAATGCCCTGCTTCAGCACAGACCAGAAAGGCATTGTGATAAGCGTATCCCCGGTATAGTCAGGGGTTAATGGGAGTCGTCCCCGTCCCCCCCAGTAAACGCCCAGAACCATGGACCCGGTACTTGTGGTTCGGACTGTCTCCAACCAGCCATAATGTCGTGAGAGTGAAATTATGTCTAAGTCCAGCTTTGGTACATTAGAAGCAACTCTGAAACTTAACCTAAGCGTTTTTCGAAGCTACTTTTTGGTTAACTTCTTATAGGAAGGTCTAGGAACGCTGAAAATGAACGTGCGCATCTTTCACTCTTCCCGAGGGACTTAGAAGAATTTTGTGATATTTTTTATTAAAATGGTGTATAAGGATATATATATAAATATATTTTATGCACTGTATATGAGCTGGCGATTTCTAAGTCTGTGGTTCCGAGAGGGGGTAACCAGGCTCACTAATAAAGGTCAAGCCACTTGGCTGGCAGAATGCCCTGCTTCAGCACAGACCAGAAAGGCATTGTGATAAGCGTATCCCCGGTATAGTCAGGGGTTAATGGGAGTAATCCCCGTCCCCCCAGTATACGCCCAGAACCATGGACCCGGTACTTGTGGTTCGGACTGTCTCCAACCAGCCATAATGTTGTGAGAGTGAAATTATGTCTAAGTCCAGCTTTGGTACATTAGAAGCAACTCTGAAACTTAACCTAAGCGTTTTTCGAAGCTACTTTTTGGCTAACTTCTTATAGGAAGGTCAAGGAGCTCTGAAAATGAACGTGCGCGTCTTTCACTCTTCCCGAGGGACTTAGAAGAATTTTGTGATATTTTTTATTAAAATGGTGTATAAGGGTATATCTATAAATATATTATATAAATATATTTTATGCACTGTATATGAGCTGGCGATTTCTAAGTCTGTGGTTCCGAGAGGGGGTAACCAGGCTCACTAATAAAGGTCAAGTCACTTGGCTGCCAGAATGCCCTGCTTCAGCACAGACCAGAAATGCATTGTGATAAGCGTATCCCCGGTATAGTCAGGGGTTAATGGGAGTCGTCCCCTTCCCCCAGTATACGCCCAGAACCATGGACCCGGTACTTGTGGTTCGGACTGTCTCCAACCAGCCATAATGTTGTGAGAGTGAAATTATGTCTAAGTCCAGCTTTGGTACATTAGAAGCAACTCTGAAACTTTACCTAAGCGTTTTTCGAAGCTACTTTTTGGCTAACTTCTTATAGGAAGGTCTAGAAGCTCTGAAAATGAACGTGCGCGTCTTTCACTCTTCCCGAGGGACTTAGAAGAATTTTGTGATATTTTTTATTAAAATGGTGTATAAGGGTATATATATAAATATATTTTATGCACTGTATATGAGCTGGCGATTTCTAAGTCTGTGGTTCCGAGAGGGGGTAACCAGGCTCACTAATAAAGGTCAAGCCACTTGGCTGCCAGAATGCCCTGCTTCAGCACAGACCAGAAAGGCATTGTGATAAGCGTATCCCCGGTATAGTCAGGGGTTAATGGGAGTAATCCCCGTCCCCCCAGTATACGCCCAGAACCATCGACCCGGTACTTGTGGTTCAGACTGTCTCCAACCAGCCATAATGTTGTGAGAGTGAAATTATGTCTAAGTCCAGCTTTGGTACATTAGAAGCAACTCTGAAACTTAACCTAAGCGTTTTTCGAAGCTACTTTTTGGCTAACTTCTTATAGGAAGGTCTAGGAACGCTGAAAATGAACGTGCGCATCTTTCACTCTTCCCGAGGGACTTAGAAGAATTTTGTGATATTTTTTATTAAAATGGTGTATAAGGGTATATATATAAATATATTATATAAATATATTTTATGCACTGTATATGAGCTGGCGATTTCTAAGTCTGTGGTTCCGAGAGGGGGTAACCAGGCTCACTAATAAAGGTCAAGCCACTTGGCTGCCAGAATGCCCTGCTTCAGCACAGACCAGAAAGGCATTGTGATAAGCGTATCCCCGGTATAGTCAGGGGTTAATGGGAGTCGTCCCCGTCCCCCCAGTATACGCCCAGAACCATCGACCCGGTACTTGTGGTTCAGACTGTCTCCAACCAGCCATAATGTTGTGAGAGTGAAATTATGTCTAAGTCCAGCTTTGGTAAATTAGAAGCAACTCTGAAACTTAACCTAAGCGTTTTTCGAAGCTACTTTTTGGCTAACTTCTTATAGGAAGGTCTAGGAGCTCTGAAAATGAACGTGCGCGTCTTTCACTCTTCCCGAGGGACTTACAGTAGAAGAATTTTGTGATATTTTTTATTAAAATGGTGTATAAGGGTATATATATAAATATATTTTATGCACTGTATATGAGCTGGCGATTTCTAAGTCTGTGGTTCCGAGAGGGGGTAACCAGGCTCACTAATAAAGGTCAAGCCACTTGGCTGCCAGAATGCCCTGCTTCAGCACAGACCAGAAAGGCATTGTGATAAGCGTATCCCCGGTATAGTCAGGGGTTAATGGGAGTCGTCCCCGTCCCCCCAGTATACGCCCAGAACCATCGACCCGGTACTTGTGGTTCAGACTGTCTCCAACCAGCCATAATGTTGTGAGAGTGAAATTATGTCTAAGTCCAGCTTTGGTACATTAGAAGCAACTCTGAAACTTAACCTAAGCGTTTTTCGAAGCTACTTTTTGGCTAACTTCTTATAGGAAGGTCTAGGAACGCTGAAAATGAACGTGCGCATCTTTCACTCTTCCCGAGGGACTTAGAAGAATTTTGTGATATTTTTTATTAAAATGGTGTATAAGGGTATATATATAAATATATTATATAAATATATTTTATGCACTGTATATGAGCTGGCGATTTCTAAGTCTGTGGTTCCGAGAGGGGGTAACCAGGCTCACTAATAAAGGTCAAGCCACTTGGCTGCCAGAATGCCCTGCTTCAGCACAGACCAGAAAGGCATTATGATAAGCGTATCCCCGGTATAGTCAGGGGTTAATGGGAGTCGTCCCCGTCCCCCCAGTATACGCCCAGAACCATGGACCCGGTACTTGTGGTTCGGACTGTCTCCAACCAGCCATAATTTTGTGAGAGTGAAATTATGTCAAAGTCCAGCTTTGGTACATTAGAAGCAACTCTGAAACTTAACCTAAGCGTTTTTCGAAGCTACTTTTTGGCTAACTTCTTATAGGAAGGTCTAGGAGCTCTGAAAATGAACGTGCGCGTCTTTCACTCTTCCCGAGGGACTTAGAAGAATTTTGTGATATTTTTTATTAAAATGGTGTATAAGGGTATATATATAAATATATTTTATGCACTGTATATGAGCTGGCGATTTCTAAGTCTGTGGTTCCGAGAGGGGGTAACCAGGCTCACTAATAAAGGTCAAGCCACTTGGTTGCCAGAATGCCCTGCTTCAGCACAGACCAGAAAGGCATTGTGATAAGCGTATCCCCGGTATAGTCAGGGGTTAATGGGAGTCGTCCCCGTCCCCCCCAGTAAACGCCCAGAACCATGGACCCGGTACTTGTGGTTCGGACTGTCTCCAACCAGCCATAATGTCGTGAGAGTGAAATTATGTCTAAGTCCAGCTTTGGTACATTAGAAGCAACTCTGAAACTTAACCTAAGCGTTTTTCGAAGCTACTTTTTGGTTAACTTCTTATAGGAAGGTCTAGGAACGCTGAAAATGAACGTGCGCATCTTTCACTCTTCCCGAGGGACTTAGAAGAATTTTGTGATATTTTTTATTAAAATGGTGTATAAGGATATATATATAAATATATTTTATGCACTGTATATGAGCTGGCGATTTCTAAGTCTGTGGTTCCGAGAGGGGGTAACCAGGCTCACTAATAAAGGTCAAGCCACTTGGCTGGCAGAATGCCCTGCTTCAGCACAGACCAGAAAGGCATTGTGATAAGCGTATCCCCGGTATAGTCAGGGGTTAATGGGAGTAATCCCCGTCCCCCCAGTATACGCCCAGAACCATGGACCCGGTACTTGTGGTTCGGACTGTCTCCAACCAGCCATAATGTTGTGAGAGTGAAATTATGTCTAAGTCCAGCTTTGGTACATTAGAAGCAACTCTGAAACTTAACCTAAGCGTTTTTCGAAGCTACTTTTTGGCTAACTTCTTATAGGAAGGTCAAGGAGCTCTGAAAATGAACGTGCGCGTCTTTCACTCTTCCCGAGGGACTTAGAAGAATTTTGTGATATTTTTTATTAAAATGGTGTATAAGGGTATATCTATAAATATATTATATAAATATATTTTATGCACTGTATATGAGCTGGCGATTTCTAAGTCTGTGGTTCCGAGAGGGGGTAACCAGGCTCACTAATAAAGGTCAAGTCACTTGGCTGCCAGAATGCCCTGCTTCAGCACAGACCAGAAATGCATTGTGATAAGCGTATCCCCGGTATAGTCAGGGGTTAATGGGAGTCGTCCCCTTCCCCCAGTATACGCCCAGAACCATGGACCCGGTACTTGTGGTTCGGACTGTCTCCAACCAGCCATAATGTTGTGAGAGTGAAATTATGTCTAAGTCCAGCTTTGGTACATTAGAAGCAACTCTGAAACTTAACCTAAGCGTTTTTCGAAGCTACTTTTTGGCTAACTTCTTATAGGAAGGTCTAGAAGCTCTGAAAATGAACGTGCGCGTCTTTCACTCTTCCCGAGGGACTTAGAAGAATTTTGTGATATTTTTTATTAAAATGGTGTATAAGGATATATATATAAATATATTTTATGCACTGTATATGAGCTGGCGATTTCTAAGTCTGTGGTTCCGAGAGGGGGTAACCAGGCTCACTAATAAAGGTCAAGCCACTTGGCTGGCAGAATGCCCTGCTTCAGCACAGACCAGAAAGGCATTGTGATAAGCGTATCCCCGGTATAGTCAGGGGTTAATGGGAGTAATCCCCGTCCCCCCAGTATACGCCCAGAACCATGGACCCGGTACTTGTGGTTCGGACTGTCTCCAACCAGCCATAATGTTGTGAGAGTGAAATTATGTCTAAGTCCAGCTTTGGTACATTAGAAGCAACTCTGAAACTTAACCTAAGCGTTTTTCGAAGCTACTTTTTGGCTAACTTCTTATAGGAAGGTCAAGGAGCTCTGAAAATGAACGTGCGCGTCTTTCACTCTTCCCGAGGGACTTAGAAGAATTTTGTGATATTTTTTATTAAAATGGTGTATAAGGGTATATCTATAAATATATTATATAAATATATTTTATGCACTGTATATGAGCTGGCGATTTCTAAGTCTGTGGTTCCGAGAGGGGGTAACCAGGCTCACTAATAAAGGTCAAGTCACTTGGCTGCCAGAATGCCCTGCTTCAGCACAGACCAGAAATGCATTGTGATAAGCGTATCCCCGGTATAGTCAGGGGTTAATGGGAGTCGTCCCCTTCCCCCAGTATACGCCCAGAACCATGGACCCGGTACTTGTGGTTCGGACTGTCTCCAACCAGCCATAATGTTGTGAGAGTGAAATTATGTCTAAGTCCAGCTTTGGTACATTAGAAGCAACTCTGAAACTTAACCTAAGCGTTTTTCGAAGCTACTTTTTGGCTAACTTCTTATAGGAAGGTCTAGAAGCTCTGAAAATGAACGTGCGCGTCTTTCACTCTTCCCGAGGGACTTAGAAGAATTTTGTGATATTTTTTATTAAAATGGTGTATAAGGGTATATATATAAATATATTTTATGCACTGTATATGAGCTGGCGATTTCTAAGTCTGTGGTTCCGAGAGGGGGTAACCAGGCTCACTAATAAAGGTCAAGCCACTTGGTTGCCAGAATGCCCTGCTTCAGCACAGACCAGAAAGGCATTGTGATAAGCGTATCCCCGGTATAGTCAGGGGTTAATGGGAGTCGTCCCCGTCCCCCCCAGTAAACGCCCAGAACCATGGACCCGGTACTTGTGGTTCGGACTGTCTCCAACCAGCCATAATGTTGTGAGAGTGAAATTATGTCTAAGTCCAGCTTTGGTACATTAGAAGCAACTCTGAAACTTAACCTAAGCGTTTTTCGAAGCTACTTTTTGGCTAACTTCTTATAGGAAGGTCAAGGAGCTCTGAAAATGAACGTGCGCGTCTTTCACTCTTCCCGAGGGACTTAGAAGAATTTTGTGATATTTTTTATTAAAATGTTGTATAAGGGTATATCTATAAATATATTATATAAATATATTTTATGCACTGTATATGAGCTGGCGATTTCTAAGTCTGTGGTTCCGAGAGGGGGTAACCAGGCTCACTAATAAAGGTCAAGCCACTTGGCTGCCAGAATGCCCTGCTTCAGCACAGACCAGAAAGGCATTGTGATAAGCGTATCCCCGGTATAGTCAGGGGTTAATGGGAGTCGTCCCCGTCCAACCAGTATACGCCCAGAACCATCGACCCGGTACTTGTGGTTCAGACTGTCTCCAACCAGCCATAATGTTGTGAGAGTGAAATTATGTCTAAGTCCAGCTTTGGTACATTAGAAGCAACTCTGAAACTTAACCTAAGCGTTTTTCGAAGCTACTTTTTGGCTAACTTCTTATAGGAAGGTCTAGGAACGCTGAAAATGAACGTGCGCATCTTTCACTCTTCCCGAGGGACTTAGAAGAATTTTGTGATATTTTTTATTAAAATGGTGTATAAGGGTATATATATAAATATATTATATAAATATATTTTATGCACTGTATATGAGCTGGCGATTTCTAAGTCTGTGGTTCCGAGAGGGGGTAACCAGGCTCACTAATAAAGGTCAAGCCACTTGGCTGCCAGAATGCCCTGCTTCAGCACAGACCAGAAAGGCATTATGATAAGCGTATCCCCGGTATAGTCAGGGGTTAATGGGAGTCGTCCCCGTCCCCCCAGTATACGCCCAGAACCATGGACCCGGTACTTGTGGTTCGGACTGTCTCCAACCAGCCATAATGTTGTGAGAGTGAAATTATGTCAAAGTCCAGCTTTGGTACATTAGAAGCAACTCTGAAACTTAACCTAAGCGTTTTTCGAAGCTACTTTTTGGCTAACTTCTTATAGGAAGGTCTAGGAGCTCTGAAAATGAACGTGCGCGTCTTTCACTCTTCCCGAGGGACTTAGAAGAATTTTGTGATATTTTTTATTAAAATGGTGTATAAGGGTATATATATAAATATATTTTATGCACTGTATATGAGCTGGCGATTTCTAAGTCTGTGGTTCCGAGAGGGGGTAACCAGGCTCACTAATAAAGGTCAAGCCACTTGGTTGCCAGAATGCCCTGCTTCAGCACAGACCAGAAAGGCATTGTGATAAGCGTATCCCCGGTATAGTCAGGGGTTAATGGGAGTCGTCCCCGTCCCCCCCAGTAAACGCCCAGAACCATGGACCCGGTACTTGTGGTTCGGACTGTCTCCAACCAGCCATAATGTCGTGAGAGTGAAATTATGTCTAAGTCCAGCTTTGGTACATTAGAAGCAACTCTGAAACTTAACCTAAGCGTTTTTCGAAGCTACTTTTTGGTTAACTTCTTATAGGAAGGTCTAGGAACGCTGAAAATGAACGTGCGCATCTTTCACTCTTCCCGAGGGACTTAGAAGAATTTTGTGATATTTTTTATTAAAATGGTGTATAAGGATATATATATAAATATATTTTATGCACTGTATATGAGCTGGCGATTTCTAAGTCTGTGGTTCCGAGAGGGGGTAACCAGGCTCACTAATAAAGGTCAAGCCACTTGGCTGGCAGAATGCCCTGCTTCAGCACAGACCAGAAAGGCATTGTGATAAGCGTATCCCCGGTATAGTCAGGGGTTAATGGGAGTAATCCCCGTCCCCCCAGTATACGCCCAGAACCATGGACCCGGTACTTGTGGTTCGGACTGTCTCCAACCAGCCATAATGTTGTGAGAGTGAAATTATGTCTAAGTCCAGCTTTGGTACATTAGAAGCAACTCTGAAACTTAACCTAAGCGTTTTTCGAAGCTACTTTTTGGCTAACTTCTTATAGGAAGGTCTATGAGCTCTGAAAATGAACGTGCGCGTCTTTCACTCTTCCCGAGGGACTTAGAAAAATTTTGTGATATTTTTTATTAAAATGGTGTATAAGGGTATATATATAAATATATTTTATGCACTGTATATGAGCTGGCGATTTCTAAGTCTGTGGTTCCGAGAGGGGGTAACCAGGCTCACTAATAAAGGTCAAGCCACTTGGCTGCCAGAATGCCCTGCTTCAGCACAGACCAGAAATGCATTGTGATAAGCGTATCCCCGGTATAGTCAGGGGTTAATGGGAGTCGTCCCCTTCCCCCAGTATACGCCCAGAACCATGGACCCGGTACTTGTGGTTCGGACTGTCTCCAACCAGCCATAATGTCGTGAGAGTGAAATTATGTCTAAGTCCAGCTTTGGTACATTAGAAGCAACTCTGAAACTTAACCTAAGCGTTTTTCGAAGCTACTTTTTGGTTAACTTCTTATAGGAAGGTCTAGGAACGCTGAAAATGAACGTGCGCATCTTTCACTCTTCCCGAGGGACTTAGAAGAATTTTGTGATATTTTTTATTAAAATGGTGTATAAGGATATATATATAAATATATTTTATGCACTGTATATGAGCTGGCGATTTCTAAGTCTGTGGTTCCGAGAGGGGGTAACCAGGCTCACTAATAAAGGTCAAGCCACTTGGCTGGCAGAATGCCCTGCTTCAGCACAGACCAGAAAGGCATTGTGATAAGCGTATCCCCGGTATAGTCAGGGGTTAATGGGAGTAATCCCCGTCCCCCCAGTATACGCCCAGAACCATGGACCCGGTACTTGTGGTTCGGACTGTCTCCAACCAGCCATAATGTTGTGAGAGTGAAATTATGTCTAAGTCCAGCTTTGGTACATTAGAAGCAACTCTGAAACTTAACCTAAGCGTTTTTCGAAGCTACTTTTTGGCTAACTTCTTATAGGAAGGTCTATGAGCTCTGAAAATGAACGTGCGCGTCTTTCACTCTTCCCGAGGGACTTAGAAAAATTTTGTGATATTTTTTATTAAAATGGTGTATAAGGGTATATATATAAATATATTTTATGCACTGTATATGAGCTGGCGATTTCTAAGTCTGTGGTTCCGAGAGGGGGTAACCAGGCTCACTAATAAAGGTCAAGCCACTTGGCTGCCAGAATGCCCTGCTTCAGCACAGACCAGAAATGCATTGTGATAAGCGTATCCCCGGTATAGTCAGGGGTTAATGGGAGTCGTCCCCTTCCCCCAGTATACGCCCAGAACCATGGACCCGGTACTTGTGGTTCGGACTGTCTCCAACCAGCCATAATGTTGTGAGAGTGAAATTATGTCTAAGTCCAGCTTTGGTACATTAGAAGCAACTCTGAAACTTAACCTAAGCGTTTTTCGAAGCTACTTTTTGGTTAACTTCTTATAGGAAGGTCTAGGAACGCTGAAAATGAACGTGCGCATCTTTCACTCTTCCCGAGGGACTTAGAAGAATTTTGTGATATTTTTTATTAAAATGGTGTATAAGGATATATATATAAATATATTTTATGCACTGTATATGAGCTGGCGATTTCTAAGTCTGTGGTTCCGAGAGGGGGTAACCAGGCTCACTAATAAAGGTCAAGCCACTTGGCTGGCAGAATGCCCTGCTTCAGCACAGACCAGAAAGGCATTGTGATAAGCGTATCCCCGGTATAGTCAGGGGTTAATGGGAGTAATCCCCGTCCCCCCAGTATACGCCCAGAACCATGGACCCGGTACTTGTGGTTCGGACTGTCTCCAACCAGCCATAATGTTGTGAGAGTGAAATTATGTCTAAGTCCAGCTTTGGTACATTAGAAGCAACTCTGAAACTTAACCTAAGCGTTTTTCGAAGCTACTTTTTGGCTAACTTCTTATAGGAAGGTCAAGGAGCTCTGAAAATGAACGTGCGCGTCTTTCACTCTTCCCGAGGGACTTAGAAGAATTTTGTGATATTTTTTATTAAAATGGTGTATAAGGGTATATCTATAAATATATTATATAAATATATTTTATGCACTGTATATGAGCTGGCGATTTCTAAGTCTGTGGTTCCGAGAGGGGGTAACCAGGCTCACTAATAAAGGTCAAGCCACTTGGCTGCCAGAATGCCCTGCTTCAGCACAGACCAGAAAGGCATTATGATAAGCGTATCCCCGGTATAGTCAGGGGTTAATGGGAGTCGTCCCCGTCCCCCCAGTATACGCCCAGAACCATGGACCCGGTACTTGTGGTTCGGACTGTCTCCAACCAGCCATAATGTTGTGAGAGTGAAATTATGTCAAAGTCCAGCTTTGGTACATTAGAAGCAACTCTGAAACTTAACCTAAGCGTTTTTCGAAGCTACTTTTTGGCTAACTTCTTATAGGAAGGTCTAGGAGCTCTGAAAATGAACGTGCGCGTCTTTCACTCTTCCCGAGGGACTTAGAAGAATTTTGTGATATTTTTTATTAAAATGGTGTATAAGGGTATATATATAAATATATTTTATGCACTGTATATGAGCTGGCGATTTCTAAGTCTGTGGTTCCGAGAGGGGGTAACCAGGCTCACTAATAAAGGTCAAGCCACTTGGTTGCCAGAATGCCCTGCTTCAGCACAGACCAGAAAGGCATTGTGATAAGCGTATCCCCGGTATAGTCAGGGGTTAATGGGAGTCGTCCCCGTCCCCCCCAGTAAACGCCCAGAACCATGGACCCGGTACTTGTGGTTCGGACTGTCTCCAACCAGCCATAATGTCGTGAGAGTGAAATTATGTCTAAGTCCAGCTTTGGTACATTAGAAGCAACTCTGAAACTTAACCTAAGCGTTTTTCGAAGCTACTTTTTGGTTAACTTCTTATAGGAAGGTCTAGGAACGCTGAAAATGAACGTGCGCATCTTTCACTCTTCCCGAGGGACTTAGAAGAATTTTGTGATATTTTTTATTAAAATGGTGTATAAGGATATATATATAAATATATTTTATGCACTGTATATGAGCTGGCGATTTCTAAGTCTGTGGTTCCGAGAGGGGGTAACCAGGCTCACTAATAAAGGTCAAGCCACTTGGCTGGCAGAATGCCCTGCTTCAGCACAGACCAGAAAGGCATTGTGATAAGCGTATCCCCGGTATAGTCAGGGGTTAATGGGAGTAATCCCCGTCCCCCCAGTATACGCCCAGAACCATGGACCCGGTACTTGTGGTTCGGACTGTCTCCAACCAGCCATAATGTTGTGAGAGTGAAATTATGTCTAAGTCCAGCTTTGGTACATTAGAAGCAACTCTGAAACTTAACCTAAGCGTTTTTCGAAGCTACTTTTTGGCTAACTTCTTATAGGAAGGTCTATGAGCTCTGAAAATGAACGTGCGCGTCTTTCACTCTTCCCGAGGGACTTAGAAGAATTTTGTGATATTTTTTATTAAAATGGTGTATAAGGGTATATATATAAATATATTTTATGCACTGTATATGAGCTGGCGATTTCTAAGTCTGTGGTTCCGAGAGGGGGTAACCAGGCTCACTAATAAAGGTCAAGCCACTTGGCTGCCAGAATGCCCTGCTTCAGCACAGACCAGAAATGCATTGTGATAAGCGTATCCCCGGTATAGTCAGGGGTTAATGGGAGTCGTCCCCTTCCCCCAGTATACGCCCAGAACCATGGACCCGGTACTTGTGGTTCGGACTGTCTCCAACCAGCCATAATGTTGTGAGAGTGAAATTATGTCTAAGTCCAGCTTTGGTACATTAGAAGCAACTCTGAAACTTAACCTAAGCGTTTTTCGAAGCTACTTTTTGGTTAACTTCTTATAGGAAGGTCTAGGAACGCTGAAAATGAACGTGCGCATCTTTCACTCTTCCCGAGGGACTTAGAAGAATTTTGTGATATTTTTTATTAAAATGGTGTATAAGGATATATATATAAATATATTTTATGCACTGTATATGAGCTGGCGATTTCTAAGTCTGTGGTTCCGAGAGGGGGTAACCAGGCTCACTAATAAAGGTCAAGCCACTTGGCTGGCAGAATGCCCTGCTTCAGCACAGACCAGAAAGGCATTGTGATAAGCGTATCCCCGGTATAGTCAGGGGTTAATGGGAGTAATCCCCGTCCCCCCAGTATACGCCCAGAACCATGGACCCGGTACTTGTGGTTCGGACTGTCTCCAACCAGCCATAATGTTGTGAGAGTGAAATTATGTCTAAGTCCAGCTTTGGTACATTAGAAGCAACTCTGAAACTTAACCTAAGCGTTTTTCGAAGCTACTTTTTGGCTAACTTCTTATAGGAAGGTCAAGGAGCTCTGAAAATGAACGTGCGCGTCTTTCACTCTTCCCGAGGGACTTAGAAGAATTTTGTGATATTTTTTATTAAAATGGTGTATAAGGGTATATCTATAAATATATTATATAAATATATTTTATGCACTGTATATGAGCTGGCGATTTCTAAGTCTGTGGTTCCGAGAGGGGGTAACCAGGCTCACTAATAAAGGTCAAGCCACTTGGCTGCCAGAATGCCCTGCTTCAGCACAGACCAGAAAGGCATTATGATAAGCGTATCCCCGGTATAGTCAGGGGTTAATGGGAGTCGTCCCCGTCCCCCCAGTATACGCCCAGAACCATGGACCCGGTACTTGTGGTTCGGACTGTCTCCAACCAGCCATAATGTTGTGAGAGTGAAATTATGTCAAAGTCCAGCTTTGGTACATTAGAAGCAACTCTGAAACTTAACCTAAGCGTTTTTCGAAGCTACTTTTTGGCTAACTTCTTATAGGAAGGTCTAGGAGCTCTGAAAATGAACGTGCGCGTCTTTCACTCTTCCCGAGGGACTTAGAAGAATTTTGTGATATTTTTTATTAAAATGGTGTATAAGGGTATATATATAAATATATTTTATGCACTGTATATGAGCTGGCGATTTCTAAGTCTGTGGTTCCGAGAGGGGGTAACCAGGCTCACTAATAAAGGTCAAGCCACTTGGTTGCCAGAATGCCCTGCTTCAGCACAGACCAGAAAGGCATTGTGATAAGCGTATCCCCGGTATAGTCAGGGGTTAATGGGAGTCGTCCCCGTCCCCCCCAGTAAACGCCCAGAACCATGGACCCGGTACTTGTGGTTCGGACTGTCTCCAACCAGCCATAATGTCGTGAGAGTGAAATTATGTCTAAGTCCAGCTTTGGTACATTAGAAGCAACTCTGAAACTTAACCTAAGCGTTTTTCGAAGCTACTTTTTGGTTAACTTCTTATAGGAAGGTCTAGGAACGCTGAAAATGAACGTGCGCATCTTTCACTCTTCCCGAGGGACTTAGAAGAATTTTGTGATATTTTTTATTAAAATGGTGTATAAGGATATATATATAAATATATTTTATGCACTGTATATGAGCTGGCGATTTCTAAGTCTGTGGTTCCGAGAGGGGGTAACCAGGCTCACTAATAAAGGTCAAGCCACTTGGCTGGCAGAATGCCCTGCTTCAGCACAGACCAGAAAGGCATTGTGATAAGCGTATCCCCGGTATAGTCAGGGGTTAATGGGAGTAATCCCCGTCCCCCCAGTATACGCCCAGAACCATGGACCCGGTACTTGTGGTTCGGACTGTCTCCAACCAGCCATAATGTTGTGAGAGTGAAATTATGTCTAAGTCCAGCTTTGGTACATTAGAAGCAACTCTGAAACTTAACCTAAGCGTTTTTCGAAGCTACTTTTTGGCTAACTTCTTATAGGAAGGTCTATGAGCTCTGAAAATGAACGTGCGCGTCTTTCACTCTTCCCGAGGGACTTAGAAGAATTTTGTGATATTTTTTATTAAAATGGTGTATAAGGGTATATATATAAATATATTTTATGCACTGTATATGAGCTGGCGATTTCTAAGTCTGTGGTTCCGAGAGGGGGTAACCAGGCTCACTAATAAAGGTCAAGCCACTTGGCTGCCAGAATGCCCTGCTTCAGCACAGACCAGAAATGCATTGTGATAAGCGTATCCCCGGTATAGTCAGGGGTTAATGGGAGTCGTCCCCTTCCCCCAGTATACGCCCAGAACCATGGACCCGGTACTTGTGGTTCGGACTGTCTCCAACCAGCCATAATGTTGTGAGAGTGAAATTATGTCTAAGTCCAGCTTTGGTACATTAGAAGCAACTCTGAAACTTAACCTAAGCGTTTTTCGAAGCTACTTTTTGGTTAACTTCTTATAGGAAGGTCTAGGAACGCTGAAAATGAACGTGCGCATCTTTCACTCTTCCCGAGGGACTTAGAAGAATTTTGTGATATTTTTTATTAAAATGGTGTATAAGGATATATATATAAATATATTTTATGCACTGTATATGAGCTGGCGATTTCTAAGTCTGTGGTTCCGAGAGGGGGTAACCAGGCTCACTAATAAAGGTCAAGCCACTTGGCTGGCAGAATGCCCTGCTTCAGCACAGACCAGAAAGGCATTGTGATAAGCGTATCCCCGGTATAGTCAGGGGTTAATGGGAGTAATCCCCGTCCCCCCAGTATACGCCCAGAACCATGGACCCGGTACTTGTGGTTCGGACTGTCTCCAACCAGCCATAATGTTGTGAGAGTGAAATTATGTCTAAGTCCAGCTTTGGTACATTAGAAGCAACTCTGAAACTTAACCTAAGCGTTTTTCGAAGCTACTTTTTGGCTAACTTCTTATAGGAAGGTCAAGGAGCTCTGAAAATGAACGTGCGCGTCTTTCACTCTTCCCGAGGGACTTAGAAGAATTTTGTGATATTTTTTATTAAAATGGTGTATAAGGGTATATCTATAAATATATTATATAAATATATTTTATGCACTGTATATGAGCTGGCGATTTCTAAGTCTGTGGTTCCGAGAGGGGGTAACCAGGCTCACTAATAAAGGTCAAGCCACTTGGCTGCCAGAATGCCCTGCTTCAGCACAGACCAGAAATGCATTGTGATAAGCGTATCCCCGGTATAGTCAGGGGTTAATGGCAGTCGTCCCCTTCCCCCAGTATACGCCCAGAACCATGGACCCGGTACTTGTGGTTCGGACTGTCTCCAACCAGCCATAATGTTGTGAGAGTGAAATTATGTCTAAGTCCAGCTTTGGTACATTAGAAGCAACTCTGAAACTTAACCTAAGCGTTTTTCGAAGCTACTTTTTGGCTAACTTCTTATAAGAAGGTCTAGGAGCTCTGAAAATGAACATGCGCGTCTTTCACTCTTCCCGAGGGACTTAGAAGAATTTTGTGATATTTTTTATTAAAATGGTGTATAAGGGTATATATATAAATATATTATATAAATATATTTTATGCACTGTATATGAGCTGGCGATTTCTAAGTCTGTGGTTCCGAGAGGGGGTAACCAGGCTCACTAATAAAGGTCAAGCCACTTGGTTGCCAGAATGCCCTGCTTCAGCACAGACCAGAAAGGCATTGTGATAAGCGTATCCCCGGTATAGTCAGGGGTTAATGGGAGTCGTCCCCGTCCCCCCCAGTAAACGCCCAGAACCATGGACCCGGTACTTGTGGTTCGGACTGTCTCCAACCAGCCATAATGTTGTGAGAGTGAAATTATGTCTAAGTCCAGCTTTGGTACATTAGAAGCAACTCTGAAACTTAACCTAAGCGTTTTTCGAAGCTACTTTTTGGCTAACTTCTTATAGGAAGGTCAAGGAGCTCTGAAAATGAACGTGCGCGTCTTTCACTCTTCCCGAGGGACTTAGAAGAATTTTGTGATAGTTTTTATTAAAATGGTGTATAAGGGTATATATATAAATATATTATATAAATATATTTTATGCACTGTATATGAGCTGGCGATTTCTAAGTCTGTGGTTCCGAGAGGGGGTAACCAGGCTCACTAATAAAGGTCAAGCCACTTGGCTGCCAGAATGCCCTGCTTCAGCACAGACCAGAAATGCATTGTGATAAGCGTATCCCCGGTATAGTCAGGGGATAATGGGAGTCGTCCCCTTCCCCCAGTATACGCCCAGAACAATGGACCCGGTACTTGTGGTTCGGACTGTCTCCAACCAGCCATAATGTTGTGAGAGTGAAATTATGTCTAAGTCCAGCTTTGGTACATTAGAAGCAACTCTGAAACTTAACCTAAGCGTTTTTCGAAGCTACTTTTTGGCTAACTTCTTATAGGAAGGTCTAGGAACGCTGAAAATGAACGTGCGCATCTTTCACTCTTCCCGAGGGACTTAGAAGAATTTTGTGATATTTTTTATTAAAATGGTGTATAAGGATATATATATAAATATATTTTATGCACTGTATATGAGCTGGCGATTTCTAAGTCTGTGGTTCCGAGAGGGGGTAACCAGGCTCACTAATAAAGGTCAAGCCACTTGGCTGGCAGAATGCCCTGCTTCAGCACAGACCAGAAAGGCATTGTGATAAGCGTATCCCCGGTATAGTCAGGGGTTAATGGGAGTAATCCCCGTCCCCCCAGTATACGCCCAGAACCATGGACCCGGTACTTGTGGTTCGGACTGTCTCCAACCAGCCATAATGTTGTGAGAGTGAAATTATGTCTAAGTCCAGCTTTGGTACATTAGAAGCAACTCTGAAACTTAACCTAAGCGTTTTTCGAAGCTACTTTTTGGCTAACTTCTTATAGGAAGGTCAAGGAGCTCTGAAAATGAACGTGCGCGTCTTTCACTCTTCCCGAGGGACTTAGAAGAATTTTGTGATATTTTTTATTAAAATGGTGTATAAGGGTATATCTATAAATATATTATATAAATATATTTTATGCACTGTATATGAGCTGGCGATTTCTAAGTCTGTGGTTCCGAGAGGGGGTAACCAGGCTCACTAATAAAGGTCAAGCCACTTGGCTGCCAGAATGCCCTGCTTCAGCACAGACCAGAAATGCATTGTGATAAGCGTATCCCCGGTATAGTCAGGGGTTAATGGCAGTCGTCCCCTTCCCCCAGTATACGCCCAGAACCATGGACCCGGTACTTGTGGTTCGGACTGTCTCCAACCAGCCATAATGTTGTGAGAGTGAAATTATGTCTAAGTCCAGCTTTGGTACATTAGAAGCAACTCTGAAACTTAACCTAAGCGTTTTTCGAAGCTACTTTTTGGCTAACTTCTTATAAGAAGGTCTAGGAGCTCTGAAAATGAACATGCGCGTCTTTCACTCTTCCCGAGGGACTTAGAAGAATTTTGTGATATTTTTTATTAAAATGGTGTATAAGGGTATATATATAAATATATTATATAAATATATTTTATGCACTGTATATGAGCTGGCGATTTCTAAGTCTGTGGTTCCGAGAGGGGGTAACCAGGCTCACTAATAAAGGTCAAGCCACTTGGTTGCCAGAATGCCCTGCTTCAGCACAGACCAGAAAGGCATTGTGATAAGCGTATCCCCGGTATAGTCAGGGGTTAATGGGAGTCGTCCCCGTCCCCCCCAGTAAACGCCCAGAACCATGGACCCGGTACTTGTGGTTCGGACTGTCTCCAACCAGCCATAATGTTGTGAGAGTGAAATTATGTCTAAGTCCAGCTTTGGTACATTAGAAGCAACTCTGAAACTTAACCTAAGCGTTTTTCGAAGCTACTTTTTGGCTAACTTCTTATAGGAAGGTCAAGGAGCTCTGAAAATGAACGTGCGCGTCTTTCACTCTTCCCGAGGGACTTAGAAGAATTTTGTGATAGTTTTTATTAAAATGGTGTATAAGGGTATATATATAAATATATTATATAAATATATTTTATGCACTGTATATGAGCTGGCGATTTCTAAGTCTGTGGTTCCGAGAGGGGGTAACCAGGCTCACTAATAAAGGTCAAGCCACTTGGCTGCCAGAATGCCCTGCTTCAGCACAGACCAGAAATGCATTGTGATAAGCGTATCCCCGGTATAGTCAGGGGATAATGGGAGTCGTCCCCTTCCCCCAGTATACGCCCAGAACAATGGACCCGGTACTTGTGGTTCGGACTGTCTCCAACCAGCCATAATGTTGTGAGAGTGAAATTATGTCTAAGTCCAGCTTTGGTACATTAGAAGCAACTCTGAAACTTAACCTAAGCGTTTTTCGAAGCTACTTTTTGGCTAACTTCTTATAGGAAGGTCTAGGAACGCTGAAAATGAACGTGCGCATCTTTCACTCTTCCCGAGGGACTTAGAAGAATTTTGTGATATTTTTTATTAAAATGGTGTATAAGGGTATATATATATAAATATATTTTATGCACTGTATATGAGCTGGCGATTTCTAAGTCTGTGGTTCCGAGAGGGGGTAACCAGGCTCACTAATAAAGGTCAAGCCACTTGGCTGGCAGAATGCCCTGCTTCAGCACAGACCAGAAAGGCATTGTGATAAGCGTATCCCCGGTATAGTCAGGGGTTAATGGGAGTCGTCCCCGTCCCCCCAGTATACGCCCAGAACCATGGACCCGGTACTTGTGGTTCGGACTGTCTCCAACCAGCCATAATGTTGTGAGAGTGAAATTATGTCTAAGTCCAGCTTTGGTACATTAGAAGCAACTCTGAAACTTAACCTAAGCGTTTTTCGAAGCTACTTTTTGGCTAACTTCTTATAGGAAGGTCTAGGAACGCTGAAAATGAACGTGCGCATCTTTCACTCTTCCCGAGGGACTTAGAAGAATTTTGTGATATTTTTTATTAAAATGGTGTATAAGGATATATATATAAATATATTTTATGCACTGTATATGAGCTGGCGATTTCTAAGTCTGTGGTTCCGAGAGGGGGTAACCAGGCTCACTAATAAAGGTCAAGCCACTTGGCTGGCAGAATGCCCTGCTTCAGCACAGACCAGAAAGGCATTGTGATAAGCGTATCCCCGGTATAGTCAGGGGTTAATGGGAGTAATCCCCGTCCCCCCAGTATACGCCCAGAACCATGGACCCGGTACTTGTGGTTCGGACTGTCTCCAACCAGCCATAATGTTGTGAGAGTGAAATTATGTCTAAGTCCAGCTTTGGTACATTAGAAGCAACTCTGAAACTTAACCTAAGCGTTTTTCGAAGCTACTTTTTGGCTAACTTCTTATAGGAAGGTCAAGGAGCTCTGAAAATGAACGTGCGCGTCTTTCACTCTTCCCGAGGGACTTAGAAGAATTTTGTGATATTTTTTATTAAAATGGTGTATAAGGGTATATCTATAAATATATTATATAAATATATTTTATGCACTGTATATGAGCTGGCGATTTCTAAGTCTGTGGTTCCGAGAGGGGGTAACCAGGCTCACTAATAAAGGTCAAGCCACTTGGCTGCCAGAATGCCCTGCTTCAGCACAGACCAGAAATGCATTGTGATAAGCGTATCCCCGGTATAGTCAGGGGTTAATGGCAGTCGTCCCCTTCCCCCAGTATACGCCCAGAACCATGGACCCGGTACTTGTGGTTCGGACTGTCTCCAACCAGCCATAATGTTGTGAGAGTGAAATTATGTCTAAGTCCAGCTTTGGTACATTAGAAGCAACTCTGAAACTTAACCTAAGCGTTTTTCGAAGCTACTTTTTGGCTAACTTCTTATAAGAAGGTCTAGGAGCTCTGAAAATGAACATGCGCGTCTTTCACTCTTCCCGAGGGACTTAGAAGAATTTTGTGATATTTTTTATTAAAATGGTGTATAAGGGTATATATATAAATATATTATATAAATATATTTTATGCACTGTATATGAGCTGGCGATTTCTAAGTCTGTGGTTCCGAGAGGGGGTAACCAGGCTCACTAATAAAGGTCAAGCCACTTGGTTGCCAGAATGCCCTGCTTCAGCACAGACCAGAAAGGCATTGTGATAAGCGTATCCCCGGTATAGTCAGGGGTTAATGGGAGTCGTCCCCGTCCCCCCCAGTAAACGCCCAGAACCATGGACCCGGTACTTGTGGTTCGGACTGTCTCCAACCAGCCATAATGTTGTGAGAGTGAAATTATGTCTAAGTCCAGCTTTGGTACATTAGAAGCAACTCTGAAACTTAACCTAAGCGTTTTTCGAAGCTACTTTTTGGCTAACTTCTTATAGGAAGGTCAAGGAGCTCTGAAAATGAACGTGCGCGTCTTTCACTCTTCCCGAGGGACTTAGAAGAATTTTGTGATAGTTTTTATTAAAATGGTGTATAAGGGTATATATATAAATATATTATATAAATATATTTTATGCACTGTATATGAGCTGGCGATTTCTAAGTCTGTGGTTCCGAGAGGGGGTAACCAGGCTCACTAATAAAGGTCAAGCCACTTGGCTGCCAGAATGCCCTGCTTCAGCACAGACCAGAAATGCATTGTGATAAGCGTATCCCCGGTATAGTCAGGGGATAATGGGAGTCGTCCCCTTCCCCCAGTATACGCCCAGAACAATGGACCCGGTACTTGTGGTTCGGACTGTCTCCAACCAGCCATAATGTTGTGAGAGTGAAATTATGTCTAAGTCCAGCTTTGGTACATTAGAAGCAACTCTGAAACTTAACCTAAGCGTTTTTCGAAGCTACTTTTTGGCTAACTTCTTATAGGAAGGTCTAGGAACGCTGAAAATGAACGTGCGCATCTTTCACTCTTCCCGAGGGACTTAGAAGAATTTTGTGATATTTTTTATTAAAATGGTGTATAAGGGTATATATATATAAATATATTTTATGCACTGTATATGAGCTGGCGATTTCTAAGTCTGTGGTTCCGAGAGGGGGTAACCAGGCTCACTAATAAAGGTCAAGCCACTTGGCTGGCAGAATGCCCTGCTTCAGCACAGACCAGAAAGGCATTGTGATAAGCGTATCCCCGGTATAGTCAGGGGTTAATGGGAGTCGTCCCCGTCCCCCCAGTATACGCCCAGAACCATGGACCCGGTACTTGTGGTTCGGACTGTCTCCAACCAGCCATAATGTTGTGAGAGTGAAATTATGTCTAAGTCCAGCTTTGGTACATTAGAAGCAACTCTGAAACTTTACCTAAGCGTTTTTCGAAGCTACTTTTTGGCTAACTTCTTATAGGAAGGTCAAGGAGCTCTGAAAATGAACGTGCGCGTCTTTCACTCTTCCCGAGGGACTTAGAAGAATTTTGTGATATTTTTTATTAAAATGGTGTATAAGGGTATATATATATAAATATATTATATAAATATATTTTATGCACTGTATATGAGCTGGCGATTTCTAAGTCTGTGGTTCCGAGAGGGGGTAACCAGGCTCACTAATATAGGTCAAGCCACTTGTTTGCCAGAATGCCCTGCTTCAGCACAGACCAGAAAGGCATTGTGATAAGCGTATCCCCGGTATAGTCAGGGTTTAATGGGAGTCGTCCCCGTCCCCCCAGTATACGGCCAGAACCATGGACCCGGTACTTGTGGTTCGGACTGTCTCCAACCAGCCATAATGTTGTGAGAGTGAAATTATGTCTAAGTCCAGCTTTGGTACATTAGAAGCAACTCTGAAACTTAACCTAAGCGTTTTTCGAAGCTACTTTTTGGCTAACTTCTTATAGGAAGGTCTAGGAGCTCTGAAAATGAACGTGCGCGTCTTTCACTCTTCCCGAGGGACTTAGAAGAATTTTGTGATATTTTTTATTAAAATGGTGTATAAGGGCATATATATAAATATATTATATAAATATATTTTATGCACTGTATATGAGCTGGCGATTTCTAAGTCTGTGGTTCCGAGAGGGGGTAACCAGGCTCACTTATAAAGGTCAAGCCACTTGGCTGCCAGAATGCCCTGCTTCAGCACAGACCAGAAAGGAATTGTGATAAGCGTATCCCCGATATAGTCAGGGGTTAATGGGAGTCGTCCTCGTCCCCCCAGTATACGCCCAGAACCATCGACCCGGTACTTGTGGTTCGGACTGTCTCCAACCAGCCATAATGTTGTGAGAGTGAAATTATGTCTAAGTCCAGCTTTGGTACATTAGAAGCAACTCTGAAACTTAACCTAAGCGTTTTTCGAAGCTACTTTTTGGCTAACTTCTTATAGGAAGGTCTAGGAACGCTGAAAATGAACGTGCGCATCTTTCACTCTTCCCGAGGGACTTAGAAGAATTTTGTGATATTTTTTATTAAAATGGTGTATAAGGATATATATATAAATATATTTTATGCACTGTATATGAGCTGGCGATTTCTAAGTCTGTGGTTCCGAGAGGGGGTAACCAGGCTCACTAATAAAGGTCAAGCCACTTGGCTGGCAGAATGCCCTGCTTCAGCACAGACCAGAAAGGCATTGTGATAAGCGTATCCCCGGTATAGTCAGGGGTTAATGGGAGTAATCCCCGTCCCCCCAGTATACGCCCAGAACCATGGACACGGTACTTGTGGTTCGGACTGTCTCCAACCAGCCATAATGTTGTGAGAGTGAAATTATGTCTAAGTCCAGCTTCGGTACATTAGAAGCAACTCTGAAACTTAACCTAAGCGTATTTCGAAGCTACTTTTTGGCTAACTTCTTATAGGAAGGTCAAGGAGCTGTGAAAATGAACGTGCGCGTCTTTCACTCTTCCCGAGGGACTTAGAAGAATTTTGTGATATTTTTTATTAAAATGGTGTATAAGGGTATATCTATAAATATATTATATAAATATATTTTATGCACTGTATATGAGCTGGCGATTTCTAAGTCTGTGGTTCCGAGAGGGGGTAACCAGGCTCACTAATAAAGGTCAAGCCACTTGGCTGCCAGAATGCCCTGCTTCAGCACAGACCAGAAATGCATTGTGATAAGCGTATCCCCGGTATAGTCAGGGGTTAATGGGAGTCGTCCCCTTCCCCCAGTATACGCCCAGAACCATGGACCCGGTACTTGTGGTTCGGACTGTCTCCAACCAGCCATAATGTTGTGAGAGTGAAATTATGTCTAAGTCCAGCTTTGGTACATTAGAAGCAACTCTGAAACTTAACCTAAGCGTTTTTCGAAGCTACTTTTTGGCTAACTTCTTATAGGAAGGTCTAGGAACGCTGAAAATGAACGTGCGCATCTTTCACTCTTCCCGAGGGACTTAGAAGAATTTTGTGATATTTTTTATTAAAATGGTGTATAAGGATATATATATAAATATATTTTATGCACTGTATATGAGCTGGCGATTTCTAAGTCTGTGGTTCCGAGAGGGGGTAACCAGGCTCACTTATAAAGGTCAAGCCACTTGGCTGGCAGAATGCCCTGCTTCAGCACAGACCAGAAAGGCATTGTGATAAGCGTATCCCCGGTATAGTCAGGGGTTAATGGGAGTAATCCCCGTCCCCCCAGTATACGCCCAGAACCATGGACACGGTACTTGTGGTTCGGACTGTCTCCAACCAGCCATAATGTTGTGAGAGTGAAATTATGTCTAAGTCCAGCTTCGGTACATTAGAAGCAACTCTGAAACTTAACCTAAGCGTATTTCGAAGCTACTTTTTGGCTAACTTCTTATAGGAAGGTCAAGGAGCTCTGAAAATGAACGTGCGCGTCTTTCACTCTTCCCGAGGGACTTAGAAGAATTTTGTGATATTTTTTATTAAAATGGTGTATAAGGGTATATCTATAAATATATTATATAAATATATTTTATGCACTGTATATGAGCTGGCGATTTCTAAGTCTGTGGTTCCGAGAGGGGGTAACCAGGCTCACTAATAAAGGTCAAGCCACTTGGCTGCCAGAATGCCCTGCTTCAGCACAGACCAGAAATGCATTGTGAGAAGCGTATCCCCGGTATAGTCAGGGGTTAATGGGAGTCGTCCCCTTCCCCCAGTATACGCCCAGAACCATGGACCCGGTACTTGTGGTTCGGACTGTCTCCAACCAGCCATAATGTTGTGAGAGTGAAATTATGTCTAAGTCCAGCTTTGGTACATTAGAAGCAACTCTGAAACTTAACCTAAGCGTTTTTCGAAGCTACTTTTTGGCTAACTTCTTATAGGAAGGTCTAGGAGCTCTGAAAATGAACGTGCGCGTCTTTCACTCTTCCCGAGGGACTTAGAAGAATTTTGTGATATTTTTTATTAAAATGGTGTATAAGGGTATATATATAAATATATTATATAAATATATTTTATGCACTGTATATGAGCTGGCGATTTCTAAGTCTGTGGTTCCGAGAGGGGGTAACCAGGCTCACTAATAAAGGTCAAGCCACTTGGTTGCCAGAATGCCCTGCTTCAGCACAGACCAGAAAGGCATTGTGATAAGCGTATCCCCGGTATAGTCAGGGGTTAATGGGAGTCGTCCCCGTCCCCCCCAGTAAACGCCCAGAACCATGGACCCGGTACTTGTGGTTCGGACTGTCTCCAACCAGCCATAATGTTGTGAGAGTGAAATTATGTCTAAGTCCAGCTTTGGTACATTAGAAGCAACTCTGAAACTTAACCTAAGCGTTTTTCGAAGCTACTTTTTGGCTAACTTCTTATAGGAAGGTCAAGGAGCTCTGAAAATGAACGTGCGCGTCTTTCACTCTTCCCGAGGGACTTAGAAGAATTTTGTGATATTTTTTATTAAAATGATGTATAAGGGTATATATATAAATATATTATATAAATATATTTTATGCACTGTATATGAGCTGGCGATTTCTAAGTCTGTGGTTCCGAGAGGGGGTAACCAGGCTCACTAATAAAGGTCAAGCCACTTGGCTGCCAGAATGCCCTGCTTCAGCACAGACCAGAAATGCATTGTGATAAGCGTATCCCCGGTATAGTCAGGGGTTAATGGGAGTCGTCCCCTTCCCCCAGTATACGCCCAGAACAATGGACCCGGTACTTGTGGTTCGGACTGTCTCCAACCAGCCATAATGTTGTGAGAGTGAAATTATGTCTAAGTCCAGCTTTGGTACATTAGAAGCAACTCTGAAACTTAACCTAAGCGTTTTTCGAAGCTACTTTTTGGCTAACTTCTTATAGGAAGGTCTAGGAGTTCTGAAAATGAACGTGCGCGTCTTTCACTCTTCCCGAGGGACTTAGAAGAATTTTGTGATATTTTTTATTAAAATGGTGTATAAGGGTATATCTATAAATATATTATATAAATATATTTTATGCACTGTATATGAGCTGGCGATTTCTAAGTCTGTGGTTCCGAGAGGGGGTAACCAGGCTCACTAATAAAGGTCAAGCCACTTGGCTGCCAGAATGCCCTGCTTCAGCACAGACCAGAAAGGCATTGTGATAAGCGTATCCCCGGTATAGTCAGGGGTTAATGGGAGTCGTCCCCGTCCCCCCAGTATACGCCCAGAACCATCGACCCGGTACTTGTGGTTCAGACTGTCTCCAACTAGTCATAATGTTGTGAGAGTGAAATTATGTCTAAGTCCAGCTTTGGTAAATTAGAAGCAACTCTGAAACTTAACCTAAGCGTTTTTCGAAGCTACTTTTTGGCTAACTTCTTATAGGAAGGTCTAGGAACGCTGAAAATGAACGTGCGCATCTTTCACTCTTCCCGGGGGACTTAGAAGAATTTTGTGATATTTTTTATTAAAATGGTGTATAAGGGTATATATATAAATATATTATATAAATATATTTTATGCACTGTATATGAGCTGGCGATTTCTAAGTCTGTGGTTCCGAGAGGGGGTAACCAGGCTCACTAATAAAGGTCAAGCCACTTGGCTGCCAGAATGCCCTGCTTCAGCACAGACCAGAAAGGCATTATGATAAGCGTATCCCCGGTATAGTCAGGGGTTAATGGGAGTCGTCCCCGTCCCCCCAGTATACGCCCAGAACCATGGACCCGGTACTTGTGGTTCGGACTCTCTCCAACCAGCCATAATGTTGTGAGAGTGAAATTATGTCAAAGTCCAGCTTTGGTACATTAGAAGCAACTCTGAAACTTAACCTAAGCGTTTTTCGAAGCTACTTTTTGGCTAACTTCTTATAGGAAGGTCTAGGAGCTCTGAAAATGAACGTGCGCGTCTTTCACTCTTCCCGAGGGACTTAGAAGAATTTTGTGATATTTTTTATTAAAATGGTGTATAAGGGTATATATATAAATATATTTTATGCACTGTATATGAGCTGGCGATTTCTAAGTCTGTGGTTCCGAGAGGGGGTAACCAGGCTCACTAATAAAGGTCAAGCCACTTGGCTGCCAGAATGCCCTGCTTCAGCACAGACCAGAAAGGCATTGTGATAAGCGTATCCCCGGTATAGTCAGGGGTTAATGGGAGTCGTCCCCGTCCCCCCCAGTAAACGCCCAGAACCATGGACCCGGTACTTGTGGTTCGGACTGTCTCCAACCAGCCATAATGTTGTGAGAGTGAAATTATGTCTAAGTCCAGCTTTGGTACATTAGAAGCAACTCTGAAACTTAACCTAAGCGTTTTTCGAAGCTACTTTTTGGCTAACTTCTTATAGGAAGGTCTAGAAGCTCTGAAAATGAACGTGCGCGTCTTTCACTCTTCCCGAGGGACTTAGAAGAATTTTGTGATATTTTTTATTAAAATGATGTATAAGGGTATATATATAAATATATTATATAAATATATTTTATGCACTGTATATGAGCTGGCGATTTCTAAGTCTGTGGTTCCGAGAGGGGGTAACCAGGCTCACTAATAAAGGTCAAGCCACTTGGCTGCCAGAATGCCCTGCTTCAGCACAGACCAGAAATGCATTGTGATAAGCGTATCCCCGGTATAGTCAGGGGTTAATGGGAGTCGTCCCCTTCCCCCAGTATACGCCCAGAACAATGGACCCGGTACTTGTGGTTCGGACTGTCTCCAACCAGCCATAATGTTGTGAGAGTGAAATTATGTCTAAGTCCAGCTTTGGTACATTAGAAGCAACTCTGAAACTTAACCTAAGCGTTTTTCGAAGCTACTTTTTGGCTAACTTCTTATAGGAAGGTCTAGGAGTTCTGAAAATGAACGTGCGCGTCTTTCACTCTTCCCGAGGGACTTAGAAGAATTTTGTGATATTTTTTATTAAAATGGTGTATAAGGGTATATATATAAATATATTATATAAATATATTTTATGCACTGTATATGAGCTGGCGATTTCTAAGTCTGTGGTTCCGAGAGGGGGTAACCAGGCTCACTAATAAAGGTCAAGCCACTTGGTTGCCAGAATGCCCTGCTTCAGCACAGACCAGAAAGGCATTGTGATAAGCGTATCCCCTGTATAGTCAGGGGTTAATGGGAGTCGTCCCCGTCCCCCCCAGTAAACGCCCAGAACCATGGACCCGGTACTTGTGGTTCGGACTGTCTCCAACCAGCCATAATGTTGTGAGAGTGAAATTATGTCTAAGTCCAGCTTTGGTACATTAGAAGCAACTCTGAAACTTAACCTAAGCGTTTTTCGAAGCTACTTTTTGGCTAACTTCTTATAGGAAGGTCTAGAAGCTCTGAAAATGAACGTGCGCGTCTTTCACTCTTCCCGAGGGACTTAGAAGAATTTTGTGATATTTTTTATTAAAATGGTGTATAAGGGTATATCTATAAATATATTATATAAATATATTTTATGCACTGTATATGAGCTGGCGATTTCTAAGTCTGTGGTTCCGAGAGGGGGTAACCAGGCTCACTAATAAAGGTCAAGCCACTTGGCTGCCAGAATGCCCTGCTTCAGCACAGACCAGAAAGGCATTGTGATAAGCGTATCCCCGGTATAGTCAGGGGTTAATGGGAGTCGTCCCCGTCCCCCCAGTATACGCCCAGAACCATCGACCCGGTACTTGTGGTTCAGACTGTCTCCAACCAGCCATAATGTTGTGAGAGTGAAATTATGTCTAAGTCCAGCTTTGGTACATTAGAAGCAACTCTGAAACTTAACCTAAGCGTTTTTCGAAGCTACTTTTTGGCTAACTTCTTATAGGAAGGTCTAGGAACGCTGAAAATGAACGTGCGCATCTTTCACTCTTCCCGAGGGACTTAGAAGAATTTTGTGATATTTTTTATTAAAATGGTGTATAAGGGTATATATATAAATATATTATATAAATATATTTTATGCACTGTATATGAGCTGGCGATTTCTAAGTCTGTGGTTCCGAGAGGGGGTAACCAGGCTCACTAATAAAGGTCAAGCCACTTGGCTGCCAGAATGCCCTGCTTCAGCACAGACCAGAAAGGCATTGTGATAAGCGTATCCCCGGTATAGTCAGGGGTTAATGGGAGTCGTCCCCGTCCCCCCAGTATACGCCCAGAACCATCGACCCGGTACTTGTGGTTCAGACTGTCTCCAACTAGTCATAATGTTGTGAGAGTGAAATTATGTCTAAGTCCAGCTTTGGTAAATTAGAAGCAACTCTGAAACTTAACCTAAGCGTTTTTCGAAGCTACTTTTTGGCTAACTTCTTATAGGAAGGTCTAGGAACGCTGAAAATGAACGTGCGCATCTTTCACTCTTCCCGGGGGACTTAGAAGAATTTTGTGATATTTTTTATTAAAATGGTGTATAAGGGTATATATATAAATATATTATATAAATATATTTTATGCACTGTATATGAGCTGGCGATTTCTAAGTCTGTGGTTCCGAGAGGGGGTAACCAGGCTCACTAATAAAGGTCAAGCCACTTGGCTGCCAGAATGCCATGCTTCAGCACAGACCAGAAAGGCATTATGATAAGCGTATCCCCGGTATAGTCAGGGGTTAATGGGAGTCGTCCCCGTCCCCCCAGTATACGCCCAGAACCATGGACCCGGTACTTGTGGTTCGGACTCTCTCCAACCAGCCATAATGTTGTGAGAGTGAAATTATGTCAAAGTCCAGCTTTGGTACATTAGAAGCAACTCTGAAACTTAACCTAAGCGTTTTTCGAAGCTACTTTTTGGCTAACTTCTTATAGGAAGGTCTAGGAGCTCTGAAAATGAACGTGCGCGTCTTTCACTCTTCCCGAGGGACTTAGAAGAATTTTGTGATATTTTTTATTAAAATGGTGTATAAGGGTATATATATAAATATATTTTATGCACTGTATATGAGCTGGCGATTTCTAAGTCTGTGGTTCCGAGAGGGGGTAACCAGGCTCACTAATAAAGGTCAAGCCACTTGGCTGCCAGAATGCCCTGCTTCAGCACAGACCAGAAAGGCATTGTGATAAGCGTATCCCCGGTATAGTCAGGGGTTAATGGGAGTCGTCCCCGTCCCCCCCAGTAAACGCCCAGAACCATGGACCCGGTACTTGTGGTTCGGACTGTCTCCAACCAGCCATAATGTCGTGAGAGTGAAATTATGTCTAAGTCCAGCTTTGGTACATTAGAAGCAACTCTGAAACTTAACCTAAGCGTTTTTCGAAGCTACTTTTTGGTTAACTTCTTATAGGAAGGTCTAGGAATGCTGAAAATGAACGTGCGCATCTTTCACTCTTCCCGAGGGACTTAGAAGAATTTTGTGATATTTTTTATTAAAATGGTGTATAAGGATATATATATAAATATATTTTATGCACTGTATATGAGCTGGCGATTTCTAAGTCTGTGGTTCCGAGAGGGGGTAACCAGGCTCACTAATAAAGGTCAAGCCACTTGGCTGGCAGAATGCCCTGCTTCAGCACAGACCAGAAAGGCATTGTGATAAGCGTATCCCCGGTATAGTCAGGGGTTAATGGGAGTAATCCCCGTCCCCCCAGTATACGCCCAGAACCATGGACCCGGTACTTGTGGTTCGGACTGTCTCCAACCAGCCATAATGTTGTGAGAGTGAAATTATGTCTAAGTCCAGCTTTGGTACATTAGAAGCAACTCTGAAACTTAACCTAAGCGTTTTTCGAAGCTACTTTTTGGCTAACTTCTTATAGGAAGGTCTAGGAGCTCTGAAAATGAACGTGCGCGTCTTTCACTCTTCCCGAGGGACTTAGAAGAATTTTGTGATATTTTTTATTAAAATGGTGTATAAGGGTATATATATAAATATATTTTATGCACTGTATATGAGCTGGCGATTTCTAAGTCTGTGGTTCCGAGAGGGGGTAACCAGGCTCACTAATAAAGGTCAAGCCACTTGGCTGGCAGAATGCCCTGCTTCAGCACAGACCAGAAAGGCATTGTGATAAGCGTATCCCCGGTATAGTCAGGGGTTAATGGGAGTAATCCCCGTCCCCCCAGTATACGCCCAGAACCATGGACCCGGTACTTGTGGTTCGGACTGTCTCCAACCAGCCATAATGTTGTGAGAGTGAAATTATGTCTAAGTCCAGCTTTGGTACATTAGAAGCAACTCTGAAACTTAACCTAAGCGTTTTTCGAAGCTACTTTTTGGCTAACTTCTTATAGGAAGGTCAAGGAGCTCTGAAAATGAACGTGCGCGTCTTTCACTCTTCCCGAGGGACTTAGAAGAATTTTGTGATATTTTTTATTAAAATGGTGTATAAGGGTATATCTATAAATATATTATATAAATATATTTTATGCACTGTATATGAGCTGGCGATTTCTAAGTCTGTGGTTCCGAGAGGGGGTAACCAGGCTCACTAATAAAGGTCAAGCCACTTGGCTGCCAGAATGCCCTGCTTCAGCACAGACCAGAAATGCATTGTGATAAGCGTATCCCCGGTATAGTCAGGGGTTAATGGCAGTCGTCCCCTTCCCCCAGTATACGCCCAGAACCATGGACCCGGTACTTGTGGTTCGGACTGTCTCCAACCAGCCATAATGTTGTGAGAGTGAAATTATGTCTAAGTCCAGCTTTGGTACATTAGAAGCAACTCTGAAACTTAACCTAAGCGTTTTTCGAAGCTACTTTTTGGCTAACTTCTTATAAGAAGGTCTAGGATCTCTGAAAATGAACATGCGCGTCTTTCACTCTTCCCGAGGGACTTAGAAGAATTTTGTGATATTTTTTATTAAAATGGTGTATAAGGGTATATATATAAATATATTATATAAATATATTTTATGCACTGTATATGAGCTGGCGATTTCTAAGTCTGTGGTTCCGAGAGGGGGTAACCAGGCTCACTAATAAAGGTCAAGCCACTTGGTTGCCAGAATGCCCTGCTTCAGCACAGACCAGAAAGGCATTGTGATAAGCGTATCCCCGGTATAGTCAGGGGTTAATGGGAGTCGTCCCCGTCCCCCCCAGTAAACGCCCAGAACCATGGACCCGGTACTTGTGGTTCGGACTGTCTCCAACCAGCCATTATGTTGTGAGAGTGAAATTATGTCTAAGTCCAGCTTTGGTACATTAGAAGCAACTCTGAAACTTAACCTAAGCGTTTTTCGAAGCTACTTTTTGGCTAACTTCTTATAGGAAGGTCAAGGAGCTCTGAAAATGAACGTGCGCGTCTTTCACTCTTCCCGAGGGACTTAGAAGAATTTTGTGATATTTTTTATTAAAATGGTGTATAAGGGTATATATATAAATATATTATATAAATATATTTTATGCACTGTATATGAGCTGGCGATTTCTAAGTCTGTGGTTCCGAGAGGGGGTAACCAGGCTCACTAATAAAGGTCAAGCCACTTGGCTGCCAGAATGCCCTGCTTCAGCACAGACCAGAAATGCATTGTGATAAGCGTATCCCCGGTATAGTCAGGGGATAATGGGAGTCGTCCCCTTCCCCCAGTATACGCCCAGAACAATGGACCCGGTACTTGTGGTTCGGACTGTCTCCAACCAGCCATAATGTTGTGAGAGTGAAATTATGTCTAAGTCCAGCTTTGGTACATTAGAAGCAACTCTGAAACTTAACCTAAGCGTTTTTCGAAGCTACTTTTTGGCTAACTTCTTATAGGAAGGTCTAGGAGTTCTGAAAATGAACGTGCGCGTCTTTCACTCTTCCCGAGGGACTTAGAAGAATTTTGTGATATTTTTTATTAAAATGGTGTATAAGGGTATATATATAAATATATTATATAAATATATTTTATGCACTGTATATGAGCTGGCGATTTCTAAGTCTGTGGTTCCGAGAGGGGGTAACCAGGGTCACTAATAAAGGTCAAGCCACTTGGTTGCCAGAATGCCCTGCTTCAGCACAGACCAGAAAGGCATTGTGATAAGCGTATCCCCTGTATAGTCAGGGGTTAATGGGAGTCCCCCCCGTCCCCCCCAGTAAACGCCCAGAACCATGGACCCGGTACTTGTGGTTCGGACTGTCTCCAACCAGCCATAATGTCGTGAGAGTGAAATTATGTCTAAGTCCAGCTTTGGTACATTAGAAGCAACTCTGAAACTTAACCTAAGCGTTTTTCGAAGCTACTTTTTGGCTAACTTCTTATAGGAAGGTCTAGGAACGCTGAAAATGAACGTGCGCATCTTTCACTCTTCCCGAGGGACTTAGAAGAATTTTGTGATATTTTTTATTAAAATGGTGTATAAGGGTATATATATATATAAATATATTATATAAATATATTTTATGCACTGTATATGAGCTGGCGATTTCTAAGTCTGTGGTTCCGAGAGGGGGTAACCAGGCTCACTAATATAGGTCAAGCCACTTGGTTGCCAGAATGCCCTGCTTCAGCACAGACCAGAAAGGCATTGTGATAAGCGTATCCCCGGTATAGTCAGGGGTTAATGGGAGTCGTCCCCGTCCCCCCAGTATACGGCCAGAACCATGGACCCGGTACTTGTGGTTCGGACTGTCTCCAACCAGCCATAATGTTGTGAGAGTGAAATTATGTCTAAGTCAAGCTTTGGTACATTAGAAGCAACTCTGAAACTTAACCTAAGCGTTTTTCGAAGCTACTTTTTGGCTAACTTCTTATAGGAAGGTCTAGGAGATCTGAAAATGAACGTGCGCGTCTTTCACTCTTCCCGAGGGACTTAGAATAATTTTGTGATATTTTTTATTAAAATGGTGTATAAGGGCATATATATAAATATATTATATAAATATATTTTATGCACTGTATATGAGCTGGCGATTTCTAAGTCTGTGGTTCCGAGAGGGGGTAACCAGGCTCACTTATAAAGGTCAAGCCACTTGGCTGCCAGAATGCCCTGCTTCAGCACAGACCAGAAAGGAATTGTGATAAGCGTATCCCCGATATAGTCAGGGGTTAATGGGAGTCGTCCTCGTCCCCCCAGTATACGCCCAGAACCATCGACCCGGTACTTGTGGTTCGGACTGTCTCCAACCAGCCATAATGTTGTGAGAGTGAAATTATGTCTAAGTCCAGCTTTGGTACATTAGAAGCAACTCTGAAACTTAACCTAAGCGTTTTTCGAAGCTACTTTTTGGCTAACTTCTTATAGGAAGGTCTAGGAACGCTGAAAATGAACGTGCGCATCTTTCACTCTTCCCGAGGGACTTAGAAGAATTTTGTGATATTTTTTATTAAAATGGTGTATAAGGATATATATATAAATATATTTTATGCACTGTATATGAGCTGGCGATTTCTAAGTCTGTGGTTCCGAGAGGGGGTAACCAGGCTCACTAATAAAGGTCAAGCCACTTGGCTGGCAGAATGCCCTGCTTCAGCACAGACCAGAAAGGCATTGTGATAAGCGTATCCCCGGTATAGTCAGGGGTTAATGGGAGTAATCCCCGTCCCCCCAGTATACGCCCCGAACCATGGACCCGGTACTTGTGGTTCGGACTGTCTCCAACCAGCCATAATGTTGTGAGAGTGAAATTATGTCTAAGTCCAGCTTTGGTACATTAGAAGCAACTCTGAAACTTAACCTAAGCGTTTTTCGAAGCTACTTTTTGGCTAACTTCTTATAGGAAGGTCTAGGAGCTCTGAAAATGAACGTGCGCGTCTTTCACTCTTCCCGAGGGACTTAGAAGAATTTTGTGATATTTTTTATTAAAATGGTGTATAAGGATATATATATAAATATATTTTATGCACTGTATATGAGCTGGCGATTTCTAAGTCTGTGGTTCCGAGAGGGGGTAACCAGGCTCACTAATAAAGGTCAAGCCACTTGGTTGCCAGAATGCCCTGCTTCAGCACAGACCAGAAAGGCATTGTGATAAGCGTATCCCCGGTATAGTCAGGGGTTAATGGGAGTCGTCCCCGTCCCCCCCAGTAAACGCCCAGAACCATGGACCCGGTACTTGAGGTTCGGACTGTCTCCAACCAGCCATAATGTTGTGAGAGTGAAATTATGTCTAAGTCCAGCTTTGGTACATTAGAAGCAACTCTGAAACTTAACCTAAGCGTTTTTCGAAGCTACTTTTTGGCTAACTTCTTATAGGAAGGTCTAGGAGCTCTGAAAATGAACGTGCGCGTCTTTCACTCTTCCCGAGGGACTTAGAAGAATTTTGTGATATTTTTTATTAAAATGGTGTATAAGGGTATATATATATAAATATATTATATATATATATTTTATGCACTGTATATGAGCTGGCGATTTCTAAGTCTGTGGTTCCGAGAGGGGGTAACCAGGCTCACTAATAAAGGTCAAGCCACTTGGTTGCCAGAATGCCCTGCTTCAGCACAGACCAGAAAGGCATTGTGATAAGCGTATCCCCGGTATAGTCAGGGGTTAATGGGAGTCGTCCCCGTCCCCCCCAGTAAACGCCCAGAACCATGGACCCGGTACTTGTGGTTCGGACTGTCTCCAACCAGCCATAATGTTGTGAGAGTGAAATTATGTCAAAGTCCAGCTTTGGTACATTAGAAGCAACTCTGAAACTTAACCTAAGTGTTTTTCGAAGCTACTTTTTGGCTAACTTCTTATAGGAAGGTCAAGGAGCTCTGAAAATGAACGTGCGCGTCTTTCACTCTTCCCGAGGGACTTAGAAGAATTTTGTGATATTTTTTATTAAAATGATGTATAAGGGTATATATATAAATATATTATATAAATATATTTTATGCACTGTATATGAGCTGGCGATTTCTAAGTCTGTGGTTCCGAGAGGGGGTAACCAGGCTCACTAATAAAGGTCAAGCCACTTGGCTGCCAGAATGCCCTGCTTCAGCACAGACCAGAAATGCATTGTGATAAGCGTATCCCCGGTATAGTCAGGGGTTAATGGGAGTCGTCCCCTTCCCCCAGTATACGCCCAGAACCATGGACCCGGTACTTGTGGTTCGGACTGTCTCCAACCAGCCATAATGTTGTGAGAGTGAAATTATGTCTAAGTCCAGCTTTGGTACATTAGAAGCAACTCTGAAACTTAACCTAAGCGTTTTTCGAAGCTACTTTTTAGCTAACTTCTTATAGGAAGGTCTAGGAGCTCTGAAAATGAACGTGCGCGTCTTTCACTCTTCCCGAGGGACTTAGAAGAATTTTGTGATATTTTTTATTAAAATGGTGTATAAGGGTATATATATATAAATATATTATATAAATATATTTTATGCACTGTATATGAGCTGGCGATTTCTAAGTCTGTGGTTCCGAGAGGGGGTAACCAGGCTCACTTATAAAGGTCAAGCCACTTGGCTGCCAGAATGCCCTGCTTCAGCACAGACCAGAAAGGAATTGTGATAAGCGTATCCCCGATATAGTCAGGGGTTAATGGGAGTCGTCCTCGTCCCCCCAGTAAACGCCCAGAACCATCGACCCGGTACTTGTGGTTCGGACTGTCTCCAACCAGCCATAATGTTGTGAGAGTGAAATTATGTCTAAGTCCAGCTTTGGTACATTAGAAGCAACTCTGAAACTTAACCTAAGCGTTTTTCGAAGCTACTTTTTGGCTAACTTCTTATAGGAAGACTAGGAACGCTGAAAATGAACGTGCGCATCTTTCACTCTTCCCGAGGGACTTAGAAGAATTTTGTGATATTTTTTATTAAAATGGTGTATAAGGATATATATATAAATATATTTTATGCACTGTATATGAGCTGGCGATTTCTAAGTCTGTGGTTCCGAGAGGGGGTAACCAGGCTCACTAATAAAGGTCAAGCCACTTGGTTGCCAGAATGCCCTGCTTCAGCACAGACCAGAAAGGCATTGTGATAAGCGTATCCCCGGTATAGTCAGGGGTTAATGGGAGTCGTCCCCGTCCCCCCCAGTAAACGCCCAGAACCATGGACCCGGTACTTGTGGTTCGGACTGTCTCCAACCAGCCATAATGTTGTGAGAGTGAAATTATGTCTAAGTCCAGCTTTGGTACATTAGAAGCAACTCTGAAACTTAACCTAAGCGTTTTTCGAAGCTACTTTTTGGCTAACTTCTTATAGGAAGGTCTAGGAGCTCTGAAAATGAACGTGCGCGTCTTTCACTCTTCCCGAGGGACTTAGAAGAATTTTGTGATATTTTTTATTAAAATGGTGTATAAGGGTATATATATATAAATATATTATATATATATATTTTATGCACTGTATATGAGCTGGCGATTTCTAAGTCTGTGGTTCCGAGAGGGGGTAACCAGGCTCACTTATAAAGGTCAAGCCACTTGGCTGCCAGAATGCCCTGCTTCAGCACAGACCAGAAATGCATTGTGATAAGCATATCCCCGATATAGTCAGGGGTTAATGGGAGTCGTCCTCGTCCCCCCAGTATACGCCCAGAACCATCGACCCGGTACTTGTGGTTCGGACTGTCTCCAACCAGCCATAATGTTGTGAGAGTGAAATTATGTCTAAGTCCAGCTTTGGTACATTAGAAGCAACTCTGAAACTTAACCTAAGCGTTTTTCGAAGCTACTTTTTGGCTAACTTCTTATAGGAAGGTCTAGGAACGCTGAAAATGAACGTGCGCATCTTTCACTCTTCCCGAGGGACTTAGAAGAATTTTGTGATATTTTTTATTAAAATGGTGTATAAGGATATATATATAAATATATTTTATGCACTGTATATGAGCTGGCGATTTCTAAGTCTGTGGTTCCGAGAGGGGGTAACCAGGCTCACTAATAAAGGTCAAGCCACTTGGTTGCCAGAATGCCCTGCTTCAGCACAGACCAGAAAGGCATTGTGATAAGCGTATCCCCGGTATAGTCAGGGGTTAATGGGAGTCGTCCCCGTCCCCCCCAGTAAACGCCCAGAACCATGGACCCGGTACTTGTGGTTCGGACTGTCTCCAACCAGCCATAATGTTGTGAGAGTGAAATTATGTCTAAGTCCAGCTTTGGTACATTAGAAGCAACTCTGAAACTTAACCTAAGCGTTTTTCGAAGCTACTTTTTGGCTAACTTCTTATAGGAAGGTCTAGGAGCTCTGAAAATGAATGTGCGCGTCTTTCACTCTTCCCGAGGGACTTAGAAGAATTTTGTGATATTTTTTATTAAAATGGTGTATAAGGGTATATATATAAATATATTATATAAATATATTTTATGCACTGTATATGAGCTGGCGATTTCTAAGTCTGTGGTTCCGAGAGGGGGTAACCAGGCTCATTAATAAAGGTCAAGCCACTTGGCTGCCAGAATGCCCTGCTTCAGCACAGACCAGAAAGGCATTGTGATAAGCGTATCCCCGGTATAGTCAGGGGTTAATGGGAGTCGTCCCCGTCCCCCCAGTATACGCCCAGAACCATGGACCCGGTACTTGTGGTTCGGACTGTCTCCAACCAGCCATAATGTTGTGAGAGTGAAATTATGTCTAAGTCCAGCTTTGGTACATTAGAAGCAACTCTGAAACTTAACCTAAGCGTTTTTCGAAGCTACTTTTTGGCTAACTTCTTATAGGAAGGTCTAGGAGCTCTGAAAATGAACGTGCGCGTCTTTCACTCTTCCCGAGGGACTTAGAAGAATTTTGTGATATTTTTTATTAAAATGGTGTATAAGGGTATATATATATAAATATATTATATAAATATATTTTATGCACTGTATATGAGCTGGCGATTTCTAAGTCTGTGGTTCCGAGAGGGGGTAACCAGGCTCACTTATAAAGGTCAAGCCACTTGGCTGCCAGAATGCCCTGCTTCAGCACAGACCAGAAATGCATTGTGATAAGCGTATCCCCGGTATAGTCAGGGGTTAATGGGAGTCGTCCCCTTCCCCCCAGTATACGCCCAGAACCATGGACCCGGTACTTGTGGTTCGGACTGTCTCCAACCAGCCATAATGTTGTGAGAGTGAAATTATGTCTAAGTCCAGCTTTGGTACATTAGAAGCAACTCTGAAACTTAACCTAAGCGTTTTTCGAAGCTACTTTTTGGCTAACTTCTTATAGGAAGGTCTAGGAGCTCTGAAAATGAACGTGCGCGTCTTTCACTCTTCCCGAGGGACTTAGAAGAATTTTGTGATATTTTTTATTAAAATGGTGTATAAGGGTATATATATATAAATATATTATATAAATATATTTTATGCACTGTATATGAGCTGGCGATTTCTAAGTCTGTGGTTCCGAGAGGGGGTAACCAGGCTCACTTATAAAGGTCAAGCCACTTGGCTGCCAGAATGCCCTGCTTCAGCACAGACCAGAAATGCATTGTGATAAGCGTATCCCCGGTATAGTCAGGGGTTAATGGGAGTCGTCCCCTTCCCCCAGTATACGCCCAGAACCATGGACCCGGTACTTGTGGTTCGGACTGTCTCCAACCAGCCATAATGTTGTGAGAGTGAAATTATGTCTAAGTCCAGCTTTGGTACATTAGAAGCAACTCTGAAACTTAACCTAAGCGTTTTTCGAAGCTACTTTTTGGCTAACTTCTTATAGGAAGGTCTAGGAGCTCTGAAAATGAATGTGCGCGTCTTTCACTCTTCCCGAGGGACTTAGAAGAATTTTGTGATATTTTTTATTAAAATGGTGTATAAGGGTATATATATAAATATATTATATAAATATATTTTATGCACTGTATATGAGCTGGCGATTTCTAAGTCTGTGGTTCCGAGAGGGGGTAACCAGGCTCACTTATAAAGGTCAAGCCACTTGGCTGCCAGAATGCCCTGCTTCAGCACAGACCAGAAAGGAATTGTGATAAGCGTATCCCCGATATAGTCAGGGGTTAATGGGAGTCGTCCTCGTCCCCCCAGTATACGCCCAGAACCATCGACCCGGTACTTGTGGTTCGGACTGTCTCCAACCAGCCATAATGTTGTGAGAGTGAAATTATGTCTAAGTCCAGCTTTGGTACATTAGAAGCAACTCTGAAACTTAACCTAAGCGTTTTTCGAAGCTACTTTTTGGCTAACTTCTTATAGGAAGGTCTAGGAACGCTGAAAATGAACGTGCGCATCTTTCACTCTTCCCGAGGGACTTAGAAGAATTTTGTGATATTTTTTATTAAAATGGTGTATAAGGATATATATATAAATATATTTTATGCACTGTATATGAGCTGGCGATTTCTAAGTCTGTGGTTCCGAGAGGGGGTAACCAGGCTCACTAATAAAGGTCAAGCCACTTGGTTGCCAGAATGCCCTGCTTCAGCACAGACCAGAAAGGCATTGTGATAAGCGTATCCCCGGTATAGTCAGGGGTTAATGGGAGTCGTCCCCGTCCCCCCCAGTAAACGCCCAGAACCATGGACCCGGTACTTGTGGTTCGGACTGTCTCCAACCAGCCATAATGTTGTGAGAGTGAAATTATGTCTAAGTCCAGCTTTGGTACATTAGAATCAACTCTGAAACTTAACCTAAGCGTTTTTCGAAGCTACTTTTTGGCTAACTTCTTATAGGAAGGTCTAGGAGCTCTGAAAATGAATGTGCGCGTCTTTCACTCTTCCCGAGGGACTTAGAAGAATTTTGTGATATTTTTTATTAAAATGGTGTATAAGGGTATATATATAAATATATTATATAAATATATTTTATGCACTGTATATGAGCTGGCGATTTCTAAGTCTGTGGTTCCGAGAGGGGGTAACCAGGCTCATTAATAAAGGTCAAGCCACTTGGCTGCCAGAATGCCCTGCTTCAGCACAGACCAGAAAGGCATTGTGATAAGCGTATCCCCGGTATAGTCAGGGGTTAATGGGAGTCGTCCCCGTCCCCCCAGTATACGCCCAGAACCATGGACCCGGTACTTGTGGTTCGGACTGTCTCCAACCAGCCATAATGTTGTGAGAGTGAAATTATGTCTAAGTCCAGCTTTGGTACATTAGAAGCAACTCTGAAACTTAACCTAAGCGTTTTTCGAAGCTACTTTTTGGCTAACTTCTTATAGGAAGGTCTAGGAGCTCTGAAAATGAACGTGCGCGTCTTTCACTCTTCCCGAGGGACTTAGAAGAATTTTGTGATATTTTTTATTAAAATGGTGTATAAGGGTATATATAGATAAATATATTATATAAATATATTTTATGCACTGTATATGAGCTGGCGATTTCTAAGTCTGTGGTTCCGAGAGGGGGTAACCAGGCTCACTTATAAAGGTCAAGCCACTTGGCTGCCAGAATGCCCTGCTTCAGCACAGACCAGAAATGCATTGTGATAAGCGTATCCCCGGTATAGTCAGGGGTTAATGGGAGTCGTCCCCTTCCCCCAGTATACGCCCAGAACCATGGACCCGGTACTTGTGGTTCGGACTGTCTCCAACCAGCCATAATGTTGTGAGAGTGAAATTATGTCTAAGTCCAGCTTTGGTACATTAGAAGCAACTCTGAAACTTAACCTAAGCGTTTTTCGAAGCTACTTTTTGGCTAACTTCTTATAGGAAGGTCTAGGAGCTCTGAAAATGAACGTGCGCGTCTTTCACTCTTCCCGAGGGACTTAGAAGAATTTTGTGATATTTTTTATTAAAATGGTGTATAAGGGTATATATATATAAATATATTATATAAATATATTTTATGCACTGTATATGAGCTGGCGATTTCTAAGTCTGTGGTTCCGAGAGGGGGTAACCAGGCTCACTTATAAAGGTCAAGCCACTTGGCTGCCAGAATGCCCTGCTTCAGCACAGACCAGAAATGCATTGTGATAAGCGTATCCCCGGTATAGTCAGGGGTTAATGGGAGTCGTCCCCTTCCCCCAGTATACGCCCAGAACCATGGACCCGGTACTTGTGGTTCGGACTGTCTCCAACCAGCCATAATGTTGTGAGAGTGAAATTATGTCTAAGTCCAGCTTTGGTACATTAGAAGCAACTCTGAAACTTAACCTAAGCGTTTTTCGAAGCTACTTTTTGGCTAACTTCTTATAGGAAGGTCTAGGAGCTCTGAAAATGAACGTGCGCGTCTTTCACTCTTCCCGAGGGACTTAGAAGAATTTTGTGATATTTTTTATTAAAATGGTGTATAAGGGTATATATATATAAATATATTATATAAATATATTTTATGCACTGTATATGAGCTGGCGATTTCTAAGTTTGTGGTTCCGAGAGGGGGTAACCAGGCTCACTAATAAAGGTCAAGCCACTTGGCTGCCAGAATGCCCTGCTTCAGCACAGACCAGAAAGGCATTGTGATAAGCGTATCCCCGGTATAGTCAGGGGTTAATGGGAGTCGTCCCCGTCCCCCCAGTATACGCCCAGAACCATGGACCCGGTACTTGTGGTTCGGACTGTCTCCAACCAGCCATAATGTTGTGAGAGTGAAATTATGTCTAAGTCCAGCTTTGGTACATTAGAAGCAACTCTGAAACTTAACCTAAGCGTTTTTCGAAGCTACTTTTTGGCTAACTTCTTATAGGAAGGTCTAGGAGCTCTGAAAATGAACGTGCGCGTCTTTCACTCTTCCCGAGGGACTTAGAAGAATTTTGTGATATTTTTTATTAAAATGGTGTATAAGGGTATATATATAAATATATTATATAAATATATTTTATGCACTGTATATGAGCTGGCGATTTCTAAGTCTGTGGTTCCGAGAGGGGGTAACCAGGCTCACTTATAAAGGTCAAGCCACTTGGCTGCCAGAATGCCCTGCTTCAGCACAGACCAGAAAGGAATTGTGATAAGCGTATCCCCGATATAGTCAGGGGTTAATGGGAGTCGTCCTCGTCCCCCCAGTATACGCCCAGAACCATCGACCCGGTACTTGTGGTTCGGACTGTCTCCAACCAGCCATAATGTTGTGAGAGTGAAATTATGTCTAAGTCCAGCTTTGGTACATTAGAAGCAACTCTGAAACTTAACCTAAGCGTTTTTCGAAGCTACTTTTTGGCTAACTTCTTATAGGAAGGTCTAGGAGCTCTGAAAATGAACGTGCGCGTCTTTCACTCTTCCCGAGGGACTTAGAAGAATTTTGTGATATTTTTTATTAAAATGGTGTATAAGGGTATATATATATAAATATATTATATAAATATATTTTATGCACTGTATATGAGCTGGCGATTTCTAAGTCTGTGGTTCCGAGAGGGGGTAACCTGGCTCACTTATAAAGGTCAAGCCACTTGGCTGCCAGAATGCCCTGCTTCAGCACAGACCAGAAATGCATTGTGATAAGCGTATCCCCGGTATAGTCAGGGGTTAATGGGAGTCGTCCCCTTCCCCCAGTATACGCCCAGAACCATGGACCCGGTACTTGTGGTTCGGACTGTCTCCAACCAGCCATAATGTTGTGAGAGTGAAATTATGTCTAAGTCCAGCTTTGGTACATTAGAAGCAACTCTGAAACTTAACCTAAGCGTTTTTCGAAGCTACTTTTTGGCTAACTTCTTATAGGAAGGTCTAGGAGCTCTGAAAATGAACGTGCGCGTCTTTCACTCTTCCCGAGGGACTTAGAAGAATTTTGTGATATTTTTTATTAAAATGGTGTATAAGGGTATATATATATAAATATATTATATAAATATATTTTATGCACTGTATATGAGCTGGCGATTTCTAAGTCTGTGGTTCCGAGAGGGGGTAACCAGGCTCACTAATAAAGGTCAAGCCACTTGGCTGCCAGAATGCCCTGCTTCAGCACAGACCAGAAATGCATTGTGATAAGCGTATCCCCGGTATAGTCAGGGGTTAATGGGAGTCGTCCCCTTCCCCCAGTATACGCCCAGAACCATGGACCCGGTACTTGTGGTTCGGACTGTCTCCAACCAGCCATAATGTTGTGAGAGTGAAATTATGTCTAAGTCCAGCTTTGGTACATTAGAAGCAACTCTGAAACTTAACCTAAGCGTTTTTCGAAGCTACTTTTTGGCTAACTTCTTATAGGAAGGTCTAGGAGCTCTGAAAATGAACGTGCACGTCTTTCACTCTTCCCGAGGGACTTAGAAGAATTTTGTGATATTTTTTATTAAAATGGTGTATAAGGGTATATATATATAAATATATTATATAAATATATTTTATGCACTGTATATGAGCTGGCGATTTCTAAGTTTGTGGTTCCGAGAGGGGGTAACCAGGCTCACTAATAAAGGTCAAGCCACTTGGCTGCCAGAATGCCCTGCTTCAGCACAGACCAGAAAGGCATTGTGATAAGCGTATCCCCGGTATAGTCAGGGGTTAATGGGAGTCGTCCCCGTCCCCCCAGTATACGCCCAGAACCATGGACCCGGTACTTGTGGTTCGGACTGTCTCCAACCAGCCATAATGTTGTGAGAGTGAAATTATGTCTAAGTCCAGCTTTGGTACATTAGAAGCAACTCTGAAACTTAACCTAAGCGTTTTTCGAAGCTACTTTTTGGCTAACTTCTTATAGGAAGGTCTAGGAGCTCTGAAAATGAATGTGCGCGTCTTTCACTCTTCCCGAGGGACTTAGAAGAATTTTGTGATATTTTTTATTAAAATGGTGTATAAGGGTATATATATAAATATATTATATAAATATATTTTATGCACTGTATATGAGCTGGCGATTTCTAAGTCTGTGGTTCCGAGAGGGGGTAACCAGGCTCACTTATAAAGGTCAAGCCACTTGGCTGCCAGAATGCCCTGCTTCAGCACAGACCAGAAAGGAATTGTGATAAGCGTATCCCCGATATAGTCAGGGGTTAATGGGAGTCGTCCTCGTCCCCCCAGTATACGCCCAGAACCATCGACCCGGTACTTGTGGTTCGGACTGTCTCCAACCAGCCATAATGTTGTGAGAGTGAAATTATGTCTAAGTCCAGCTTTGGTACATTAGAAGCAACTCTGAAACTTAACCTAAGCGTTTTTCGAAGCTACTTTTTGGCTAACTTCTTATAGGAAGGTCTAGGAACGCTGAAAATGAACGTGCGCATCTTTCACTCTTCCCGAGGGACTTAGAAGAATTTTGTGATATTTTTTATTAAAATGGTGTATAAGGATATATATATAAATATATTTTATGCACTGTATATGAGCTGGCGATTTCTAAGTCTGTGGTTCCGAGAGGGGGTAACCAGGCTCACTAATAAAGGTCAAGCCACTTGGTTGCCAGAATGCCCTGCTTCAGCACAGACCAGAAAGGCATTGTGATAAGCGTATCCCCGGTATAGTCAGGGGTTAATGGGAGTCGTCCCCGTCCCCCCCAGTAAACGCCCAGAACCATGGACCCGGTACTTGTGGTTCGGACTGTCTCCAACCAGCCATAATGTTGTGAGAGTGAAATTATGTCTAAGTCCAGCTTTGGTACATTAGAATCAACTCTGAAACTTAACCTAAGCGTTTTTCGAAGCTACTTTTTGGCTAACTTCTTATAGGAAGGTCTAGGAGCTCTGAAAATGAATGTGCGCGTCTTTCACTCTTCCCGAGGGACTTAGAAGAATTTTGTGATATTTTTTATTAAAATGGTGTATAAGGGTATATATATAAATATATTATATAAATATATTTTATGCACTGTATATGAGCTGGCGATTTCTAAGTCTGTGGTTCCGAGAGGGGGTAACCAGGCTCATTAATAAAGGTCAAGCCACTTGGCTGCCAGAATGCCCTGCTTCAGCACAGACCAGAAAGGCATTGTGATAAGCGTATCCCCGGTATAGTCAGGGGTTAATGGGAGTCGTCCCCGTCCCCCCAGTATACGCCCAGAACCATGGACCCGGTACTTGTGGTTCGGACTGTCTCCAACCAGCCATAATGTTGTGAGAGTGAAATTATGTCTAAGTCCAGCTTTGGTACATTAGAAGCAACTCTGAAACTTAACCTAAGCGTTTTTCGAAGCTACTTTTTGGCTAACTTCTTATAGGAAGGTCTAGGAGCTCTGAAAATGAACGTGCGCGTCTTTCACTCTTCCCGAGGGACTTAGAAGAATTTTGTGATATTTTTTATTAAAATGGTGTATAAGGGTATATATAGATAAATATATTATATAAATATATTTTATGCACTGTATATGAGCTGGCGATTTCTAAGTCTGTGGTTCCGAGAGGGGGTAACCAGGCTCACTTATAAAGGTCAAGCCACTTGGCTGCCAGAATGCCCTGCTTCAGCACAGACCAGAAATGCATTGTGATAAGCGTATCCCCGGTATAGTCAGGGGTTAATGGGAGTCGTCCCCTTCCCCCAGTATACGCCCAGAACCATGGACCCGGTACTTGTGGTTCGGACTGTCTCCAACCAGCCATAATGTTGTGAGAGTGAAATTATGTCTAAGTCCAGCTTTGGTACATTAGAAGCAACTCTGAAACTTAACCTAAGCGTTTTTCGAAGCTACTTTTTGGCTAACTTCTTATAGGAAGGTCTAGGAGCTCTGAAAATGAACGTGCGCGTCTTTCACTCTTCCCGAGGGACTTAGAAGAATTTTGTGATATTTTTTATTAAAATGGTGTATAAGGGTATATATATATAAATATATTATATAAATATATTTTATGCACTGTATATGAGCTGGCGATTTCTAAGTCTGTGGTTCCGAGAGGGGGTAACCAGGCTCACTTATAAAGGTCAAGCCACTTGGCTGCCAGAATGCCCTGCTTCAGCACAGACCAGAAATGCATTGTGATAAGCGTATCCCCGGTATAGTCAGGGGTTAATGGGAGTCGTCCCCTTCCCCCAGTATACGCCCAGAACCATGGACCCGGTACTTGTGGTTCGGACTGTCTCCAACCAGCCATAATGTTGTGAGAGTGAAATTATGTCTAAGTCCAGCTTTGGTACATTAGAAGCAACTCTGAAACTTAACCTAAGCGTTTTTCGAAGCTACTTTTTGGCTAACTTCTTATAGGAAGGTCTAGGAGCTCTGAAAATGAACGTGCGCGTCTTTCACTCTTCCCGAGGGACTTAGAAGAATTTTGTGATATTTTTTATTAAAATGGTGTATAAGGGTATATATATAAATATATTATATAAATATATTTTATGCACTGTATATGAGCTGGCGATTTCTAAGTCTGTGGTTCCGAGAGGGGGTAACCAGGCTCACTTATAAAGGTCAAGCCACTTGGCTGCCAGAATGCCCTGCTTCAGCACAGACCAGAAAGGAATTGTGATAAGCGTATCCCCGATATAGTCAGGGGTTAATGGGAGTCGTCCTCGTCCCCCCAGTATACGCCCAGAACCATCGACCCGGTACTTGTGGTTCGGACTGTCTCCAACCAGCCATAATGTTGTGAGAGTGAAATTATGTCTAAGTCCAGCTTTGGTACATTAGAAGCAACTCTGAAACTTAACCTAAGCGTTTTTCGAAGCTACTTTTTGGCTAACTTCTTATAGGAAGGTCTAGGAGCTCTGAAAATGAACGTGCGCGTCTTTCACTCTTCCCGAGGGACTTAGAAGAATTTTGTGATATTTTTTATTAAAATGGTGTATAAGGGTATATATATATAAATATATTATATAAATATATTTTATGCACTGTATATGAGCTGGCGATTTCTAAGTCTGTGGTTCCGAGAGGGGGTAACCTGGCTCACTTATAAAGGTCAAGCCACTTGGCTGCCAGAATGCCCTGCTTCAGCACAGACCAGAAATGCATTGTGATAAGCGTATCCCCGGTATAGTCAGGGGTTAATGGGAGTCGTCCCCTTCCCCCAGTATACGCCCAGAACCATGGACCCGGTACTTGTGGTTCGGACTGTCTCCAACCAGCCATAATGTTGTGAGAGTGAAATTATGTCTAAGTCCAGCTTTGGTACATTAGAAGCAACTCTGAAACTTAACCTAAGCGTTTTTCGAAGCTACTTTTTGGCTAACTTCTTATAGGAAGGTCTAGGAGCTCTGAAAATGAACGTGCGCGTCTTTCACTCTTCCCGAGGGACTTAGAAGAATTTTGTGATATTTTTTATTAAAATGGTGTATAAGGGTATATATATATAAATATATTATATAAATATATTTTATGCACTGTATATGAGCTGGCGATTTCTAAGTCTGTGGTTCCGAGAGGGGGTAACCAGGCTCACTAATAAAGGTCAAGCCACTTGGCTGCCAGAATGCCCTGCTTCAGCACAGACCAGAAAGGCATTGTGATAAGCGTATCCCCGGTATAGTCAGGGGTTAATGGGAGTCGTCCCCGTCCCCCCAGTATACGCCCAGAACCATGGACCCGGTACTTGTGGTTCGGACTGTCTCCAACCAGCCATAATGTTGTGAGAGTGAAATTATGTCTAAGTCCAGCTTTGGTACATTAGAAGCAACTCTGAAACTTAACCTAAGCGTTTTTCGAAGCTACTTTTTGGCTAACTTCTTATAGGAAGGTCTAGGAGCTCTGAAAATGAACGTGCGCGTCTTTCACTCTTCCCGAGGGACTTAGAAGAATTTTGTGATATTTTTTATTAAAATGGTGTATAAGGGTATATATATAAATATATTATATAAATATATTTTATGCACTGTATATGAGCTGGCGATTTCTAAGTCTGTGGTTCCGAGAGGGGGTAACCAGGCTCACTTATAAAGGTCAAGCCACTTGGCTGCCAGAATGCCCTGCTTCAGCACAGACCAGAAAGGAATTGTGATAAGCGTATCCCCGATATAGTCAGGGGTTAATGGGAGTCGTCCTCGTCCCCCCAGTATACGCCCAGAACCATCGACCCGGTACTTGTGGTTCGGACTGTCTCCAACCAGCCATAATGTTGTGAGAGTGAAATTATGTCTAAGTCCAGCTTTGGTACATTAGAAGCAACTCTGAAACTTAACCTACAGTAAGCGTTTTTCGAAGCTACTTTTTGGCTAACTTCTTATAGGAAGGTCTAGGAACGCTGAAAATGAACGTGCGCATCTTTCACTCTTCCCGAGGGACTTAGAAGAATTTTGTGATATTTTTTATTAAAATGGTGTATAAGGATATATATATAAATATATTTTATGCACTGTATATGAGCTGGCGATTTCTAAGTCTGTGGTTCCGAGAGGGGGTAACCAGGCTCACTAATAAAGGTCAAGCCACTTGGTTGCCAGAATGCCCTGCTTCAGCACAGACCAGAAAGGCATTGTGATAAGCGTATCCCCGGTATAGTCAGGGGTTAATGGGAGTCGTCCCCGTCCCCCCCAGTAAACGCCCAGAACCATGGACCCGGTACTTGTGGTTCGGACTGTCTCCAACCAGCCATAATGTTGTGAGAGTGAAATTATGTCTAAGTCCAGCTTTGGTACATTAGAAGCAACTCTGAAACTTAACCTAAGCGTTTTTCGAAGCTACTTTTTGGCTAACTTCTTATAGGAAGGTCTAGGAGCTCTGAAAATGAATGTGCGCGTCTTTCACTCTTCCCGAGGGACTTAGAAGAATTTTGTGATATTTTTTATTAAAATGGTGTATAAGGGTATATATATAAATATATTATATAAATATATTTTATGCACTGTATATGAGCTGGCGATTTCTAAGTCTGTGGTTCCGAGAGGGGGTAACCAGGCTCACTAATAAAGGTCAAGCCACTTGGCTGCCAGAATGCCCTGCTTCAGCACAGACCAGAAAGGCATTGTGATAAGCGTATCCCCGGTATAGTCAGGGGTTAATGGGAGTCGTCCCCTTCCCCCAGTATACGCCCAGAACCATGGACCCGGTACTTGTGGTTCGGACTGTCTCCAACCAGCCATAATGTTGTGAGAGTGAAATTATGTCTAAGTCCAGCTTTGGTACATTAGAAGCAACTCTGAAACTTAACCTAAGCGTTTTTCGAAGCTACTTTTTGGCTAACTTCTTATAGGAAGGTCTAGGAGCTCTGAAAATGAACGTGCGCGTCTTTCACTCTTCCCGAGGGACTTAGAAGAATTTTGTGATATTTTTTATTAAAATGGTGTATAAGGGTATATAGATATAAATATATTATATAAATATATTTTATGCACTGTATATGAGCTGGCGATTTCTAAGTCTGTGGTTCCGAGAGGGGGTAACCAGGCTCACTAATAAAGGTCAAGCCACTTGGCTGCCAGAATGCCCTGCTTCAGCACAGACCAGAAATGCATTGTGATAAGCGTATCCCCGGTATAGTCAGGGGTTAATGGGAGTCGTCCCCTTCCCCCAGTATACGCCCAGAACAATGGACCCGGTACTTGTGGTTCGGACTGTCTCCAACCAGCCATAATGTTGTGAGAGTGAAATTATGTCTAAGTCCAGCTTTGGTACATTAGAAGCAACTCTGAAACTTAACCTAAGCGTTTTTCGAAGCTACTTTTTGGCTAACTTCTTATAGGAAGGTCTAGGAGTTCTGAAAATGAACGTGCGCATCTTTCACTCTTCCCGAGGGACTTAGAAGAATTTTGTGATATTTTTTATTAAAATGGTGTATAAGGGTATATATATATAAATATATTATATAAATATATTTTATGCACTGTATATGAGCTGGCGATTTCTAAGTCTGTGGTTCCGAGAGGGGGTAACCAGGCTCACTTATAAAGGTCAAGCCACTTGACTGCCAGAATGCCCTGCTTCAGCACAGACCAGAAATGCATTGTGATAAGCGTATCCCCGGTATAGTCAGGGGTTAATGGGAGTCGTCCCCTTCCCCCAGTATACGCCCAGAACCATGGACCCGGTACTTGTGGTTCGGACTGTCTCCAACCAGCCATAATGTTGTGAGAGTGAAATTATGTCTAAGTCCAGCTTTGGTACATTAGAAGCAACTCTGAAACTTAACCTAAGCGTTTTTCTAAGCTACTTTTTGGCTAACTTCTTATAGGAAGGTCAAGGAGCTCTGAAAATGAACGTGCGCGTCTTTCACTCTTCCCGAGGGACTTAGAAGAATTTTGTGATATTTTTTATTAAAATGGTGTATAAGGGTATATATATAAATATATTATATAAATATATTTTATGCACTGTATATGAGCTGGCGATTTCTAAGTCTGTGGTTCCGAGAGGGGGTAACCAGGCTCACTAATAAAGGTCAAGCCACTTGGCTGCCAGAATGCCCTGCTTCAGCACAGACCAGAAATGCATTGTGATAAGCGTATCCCCGGTATAGTCAGGGGTTAATGGGAGTCGTCCCCTTCCCCCAGTATACGCCCAGAACAATGGACCCGGTACTTGTGGTTCGGACTGTCTCCAACCAGCCATAATGTTGTGAGAGTGAAATTATGTCTAAGTCCAGCTTTGGTACATTAGAAGCAACTCTGAAACTTAACCTAAGCGTTTTTCGAAGCTACTTTTTGGCTAACTTCTTATAGGAAGGTCTAGGAGTTCTGAAAATGAACGTGCGCGTCTTTCACTCTTCCCGAGGGTTTTAGAAGAATTTTGTGATATTTTTTATTAAAATGGTGTATAAGGGTATATATATAAATATATTATATAAATATATTTTATGCACTGTATATGAGCTGGCGATTTCTAAGTCTGTGGTTCCGAGAGGGGGTAACCAGGCTCACTAATAAAGGTCAAGCCACTTGGTTGCCAGAATGCCCTGCTTCAGCACAGACCAGAAAGGCATTGTGATAAGCGTATCCCCGGTATAGTCAGGGGTTAATGGGAGTCGTCCCCGTCCCCCCAGTATACGCCCAGAACCATGGACCCGGTACTTGTGGTTCGGACTGTCTCCAACCAGCCATAATGTTGTGAGAGTGAAATTATGTCTAAGTCCAGCTTTGGTACATTAGAAGCAACTCTGAAACTTAACCTAAGCGTTTTTCGAAGCTACTTTTTGGCTAACTTCTTATAGGAAGGTCTAGGAACGCTTAAAATGAACGTGCGCATCTTTCACTCTTCCCGAGGGACTTAGAAGAATTTTGTGATATTTTTTATTAAAATGGTGTATAAGGGTATATATATAAATATATTTTATGCACTGTATATGAGCTGGCGATTTCTAAGTCTGTGGTTCCGAGAGGGGGTAACCAGGCTCACTAATAAAGGTCAAGCCACTTGGCTGGCAGAATGCCCTGCTTCAGCACAGACCAGAAAGGCATTGTGATAAGCGTATCCCCGGTATAGTCAGGGGTTAATGGGAGTCGTCCTCGTCCCCCCAGTATACGCCCAGAACCATCGACCCGGTACTTGTGGTTCGGACTGTCTCCAACCAGCCATAATGTTGTGAGAGTGAAATTATGTCTAAGTCCAGCTTTGGTACATTAGAAGCAACTCTGAAACTTAACCTAAGCGTTTTTCGAAGCTACTTTTTGGCTAACTTCTTATAGGAAGGTCTAGGAGTTCTGAAAATGAACGTGCGCGTCTTTCACTCTTCCCGAGGGTTTTAGAAGAATTTTGTGATATTTTTTATTAAAATGGTGTATAAGGGTATATATATAAATATATTATATAAATATATTTTATGCACTGTATATGAGCTGGCGATTTCTAAGTCTGTGGTTCCGAGAGGGGGTAACCAGGCTCACTAATAAAGGTCAAGCCACTTGGTTGCCAGAATGCCCTGCTTCAGCACAGACCAGAAAGGCATTGTGATAAGCGTATCCCCGGTATAGTCAGGGGTTAATGGGAGTCGTCCCCGTCCCCCCAGTATACGCCCAGAACCATGGACCCGGTACTTGTGGTTCGGACTGTCTCCAACCAGCCATAATGTTGTGAGAGTGAAATTATGTCTAAGTCCAGCTTTGGTACATTAGAAGCAACTCTGAAACTTAACCTAAGCGTTTTTCGAAGCTACTTTTTGGCTAACTTCTTATAGGAAGGTCTAGGAACGCTGAAAATGAACGTGCGCATCTTTCACTCTTCCCGAGGGACTTAGAAGAATTTTGTGATATTTTTTATTAAAATGGTGTATAAGGGTATATATATAAATATATTTTATGCACTGTATATGAGCTGGCGATTTCTAAGTCTGTGGTTCCGAGAGGGGGTAACCAGGCTCACTAATAAAGGTCAAGCCACTTGGCTGGCAGAATGCCCTGCTTCAGCACAGACCAGAAAGGCATTGTGATAAGCGTATCCCCGGTATAGTCAGGGGTTAATGGGAGTCGTCCCCGTCCCCCCAGTATACGCCCAGAACCATGGACCCGGTACTTGTGGTTCGGACTGTCTCCAACCAGCCATAATGTTGTGAGAGTGAAATTATGTCTAAGTCCAGCTTTGGTACATTAGAAGCAACTCTGAAACTTAACCTAAGCGTTTTTCGAAGCTACTTTTTGGCTAACTTCTTATAGGAAGGTCTAGGAGTTCTGAAAATGAACGTGCGCGTCTTTCACTCTTCCCGAGGGTTTTAGAAGAATTTTGTGATATTTTTTATTAAAATGGTGTATAAGGGTATATATATAAATATATTATATAAATATATTTTATGCACTGTATATGAGCTGGCGATTTCTAAGTCTGTGGTTCCGAGAGGGGGTAACCAGGCTCACTAATAAAGGTCAAGCCACTTGGTTGCCAGAATGCCCTGCTTCAGCACAGACCAGAAAGGCATTGTGATAAGCGTATCCCCGGTATAGTCAGGGGTTAATGGGAGTCGTCCCCGTCCCCCCAGTATACGCCCAGAACCATGGACCCGGTACTTGTGGTTCGGACTGTCTCCAACCAGCCATAATGTTGTGAGAGTGAAATTATGTCTAAGTCCAGCTTTGGTACATTAGAAGCAACTCTGAAACTTAACCTAAGCGTTTTTCGAAGCTACTTTTTGGCTAACTTCTTATAGGAAGGTCTAGGAACGCTGAAAATGAACGTGCGCATCTTTCACTCTTCCCGAGGGACTTAGAAGAATTTTGTGATATTTTTTATTAAAATGGTGTATAAGGGTATATATATAAATATATTTTATGCACTGTATATGAGCTGGCGATTTCTAAGTCTGTGGTTCCGAGAGGGGGTAACCAGGCTCACTAATAAAGGTCAAGCCACTTGGCTGGCAGAATGCCCTGCTTCAGCACAGACCAGAAAGGCATTGTGATAAGCGTATCCCCGGTATAGTCAGGGGTTAATGGGAGTCGTCCCCGTCCCCCCAGTATACGCCCAGAACCATGGACCCGGTACTTGTGGTTCGGACTGTCTCCAACCAGCCATAATGTTGTGAGAGTGAAATTATGTCTAAGTCCAGCTTTGGTACATTAGAAGCAACTCTGAAACTTTACCTAAGCGTTTTTCGAAGCTACTTTTTGGCTAACTTCTTATAACAAGGTCAAGGAGCTCTGAAAATGAACGTGCGCGTCTTTCACTCTTCCCGAGGGACTTAGAAGAATTTTGTGATATTTTTTATTAAAATGGTGTATAAGGGTATATATATATAAATATATTATATAAATATATTTTATGCACTGTATATGAGCTGGCGATTTCTAAGTCTGTGGTTCCGAGAGGGGGTAACCAGGCTCACTTATAAAGGTCAAGCCACTTGACTGCCAGAATGCCCTGCTTCAGCACAGACCAGAAATGCATTGTGATAAGCGTATCCCCGGTATAGTCAGGGGTTAATGGGAGTCGTCCCCTTCCCCCAGTATACGCCCAGAACCATGGACCCGGTACTTGTGGTTCGGACTGTCTCCAACCAGCCATAATGTTGTGAGAGTGAAATTATGTCTAAGTCCAGCTTTGGTACATTAGAAGCAACTCTGAAACTTAACCTAAGCGTTTTTCTAAGCTACTTTTTGGCTAACTTCTTATAGGAAGGTCAAGGAGCTCTGAAAATGAACGTGCGCGTCTTTCACTCTTCCCGAGGGACTTAGAAGAATTTTGTGATATTTTTTATTAAAATGGTGTATAAGGGTATATATATAAATATATTATATAAATATATTTTATGCACTGTATATGAGCTGGCGATTTCTAAGTCTGTGGTTCCGAGAGGGGGTAACCAGGCTCACTAATAAAGGTCAAGCCACTTGGCTGCCAGAATGCCCTGCTTCAGCACAGACCAGAAATGCATTGTGATAAGCGTATCCCCGGTATAGTCAGGGGTTAATGGGAGTCGTCCCCTTCCCCCAGTATACGCCCAGAACAATGGACCCGGTACTTGTGGTTCGGACTGTCTCCAACCAGCCATAATGTTGTGAGAGTGAAATTATGTCTAAGTCCAGCTTTGGTACATTAGAAGCAACTCTGAAACTTAACCTAAGCGTTTTTCGAAGCTACTTTTTGGCTAACTTCTTATAGGAAGGTCTAGGAGTTCTGAAAATGAACGTGCGCGTCTATCACTCTTCCCGAGGGTTTTAGAAGAATTTTGTGATATTTTTTATTAAAATGGTGTATAAGGGTATATATATAAATATATTATATAAATATATTTTATGCACTGTATATGAGCTGGCGATTTCTAAGTCTGTGGTTCCGAGAGGGGGTAACCAGGCTCACTAATAAAGGTCAAGCCACTTGGTTGCCAGAATGCCCTGCTTCAGCACAGACCAGAAAGGCATTGTGATAAGCGTATCCCCGGTATAGTCAGGGGTTAATGGGAGTCGTCCCCGTCCCCCCAGTATACGCCCAGAACCATGGACCCGGTACTTGTGGTTCGGACTGTCTCCAACCAGCCATAATGTTGTGAGAGTGAAATTATGTCTAAGTCCAGCTTTGGTACATTAGAAGCAACTCTGAAACTTAACCTAAGCGTTTTTCGAAGCTACTTTTTGGCTAACTTCTTATAGGAAGGTCTAGGAACGCTGAAAATGAACGTGCGCATCTTTCACTCTTCCCGAGGGACTTAGAAGAATTTTGTGATATTTTTTATTAAAATGGTGTATAAGGGTATATATATAAATATATTTTATGCACTGTATATGAGCTGGCGATTTCTAAGTCTGTGGTTCCGAGAGGGGGTAACCAGGCTCACTTATAAAGGTCAAGCCACTTGACTGCCAGAATGCCCTGCTTCAGCACAGACCAGAAATGCATTGTGATAAGCGTATCCCCGGTATAGTCAGGGGTTAATGGGAGTCGTCCCCTTCCCCCAGTATACGCCCAGAACCATGGACCCGGTACTTGTGGTTCGGACTGTCTCCAACCAGCCATAATGTTGTGAGAGTGAAATTATGTCTAAGTCCAGCTTTGGTACATTAGAAGCAACTCTGAAACTTAACCTAAGCGTTTTTCTAAGCTACTTTTTGGCTAACTTCTTATAGGAAGGTCAAGGAGCTCTGAAAATGAACGTGCGCGTCTTTCACTCTTCCCGAGGGACTTAGAAGAATTTTGTGATATTTTTTATTAAAATGGTGTATAAGGGTATATATATAAATATATTATATAAATATATTTTATGCACTGTATATGAGCTGGCGATTTCTAAGTCTGTGGTTCCGAGAGGGGGTAACCAGGCTCACTAATAAAGGTCAAGCCACTTGGCTGCCAGAATGCCCTGCTTCAGCACAGACCAGAAATGCATTGTGATAAGCGTATCCCCGGTATAGTCAGGGGTTAATGGGAGTCGTCCCCTTCCCCCAGTATACGCCCAGAACCATGGACCCGGTACTTGTGGTTCGGACTGTCTCCAACCAGCCATAATGTTGTGAGAGTGAAATTATGTCTAAGTCCAGCTTTGGTACATTAGAAGCAACTCTGAAACTTAACCTAAGCGTTTTTCGAAGCTACTTTTTGGCTAACTTCTTATAGGAAGGTCTAGGAACGCTGAAAACGAACGTGCGCATCTTTCACTCTTCCCGAGGGACTTAGAAGAATTTTGTGATATTTTTTATTAAAATGGTGTATAAGGGTATATATATAAATATATTTTATGCACTGTATATGAGCTGGCGATTTCTAAGTCTGTGGTTCCGAGAGGGGGTAACCAGGCTCACTAATAAAGGTCAAGCCACTTGGCTACCAGAATGCCCTGCTTCAGCACAGACCAGAAAGGCATTGTGATAAGCGTATCCCCGGTATAGTCAGGGGTTAATGGGAGTCGTCCCCGTCCCCCCAGTATACGCCCAGAACCATGGACCCGGTACTTGTGGTTCGGACTGTCTCCAACCAGCCATAATGTTGTGAGAGTGAAATTATGTCTAAGTCCAGCTTTGGTACATTAGAAGCAACTCTGAAACTTTACCTAAGCGTTTTTCGAAGCTACTTTTTGGCTAACTTCTTATAGGAAGGTCAAGGAGCTCTGAAAATGAACGTGCGCGTCTTTCACTCTTCCCGAGGGACTTAGAAGAATTTTGTGATATTTTTTATTAAAATGGTGTATAAGGGTATATATATAAATATATTATATAAATATATTTTATGCACTGTATATGAGCTGGCGATTTCTAAGTCTGTGGTTCCGAGAGGGGGTAACCAGGCTCACTAATATATGTCAAGCCACTTGGTTGCCAGAATGCCCTGCTTCAGCACAGACCAGAAAGGCATTGTGATAAGCGTATCCCCGGTATAGTCAGGGGTTAATGGGAGTCGTCCCCGTCCCCCCAGAATACGGCCAGAACCATGGACCCGGTACTTGTGGTTCGGACTGTCTCCAACCAGCCATAATGTTGTGAGAGTTAAATTATGTCTAAGTCCAGCTTTGGTACATTAGAAGCAACTCTGAAACTTAACCTAAGCGTTTTTCGAAGCTACTTTTTGGCTAACTTCTTATAGGAAGGTCTAGGAGCTCTGAAAATGAACGTGCGCGTCTTTCTCTCTTCCCGAGGGACTTAGAAGAATTTTGTGATATTTTTTATTAAAATGGTGTATAAGGGTATATATATAAATATATTATATAAATATATTTTATGCACTGTATATGAGCTGGCGATTTCTAAGTCTGTGGTTCCGAGAGGGGGTAACCAGGCTCACTAATAAAGGTCAAGCCACTTGGCTGCCAGAATGCCCTGCTTCAGCACAGACCAGAAATGCATTGTGATAAGCGTATCCCCGGTATAGTCAGGGGTTAATGGGAGTCGTCCCCTTCCCCCAGTATACGCCCAGAACAATGGACCCGGTACTTGTGGTTCGGACTGTCTCCAACCAGCCATAATGTTGTGAGAGTGAAATTATGTCTAAGTCCAGCTTTGGTACATTAGAAGCAACTCTGAAACTTAACCTAAGCGTTTTTCGACGCTACTTTTTGGCTAACTTCTTATAGGAAGGTCTAGGAGTTCTGAAAATGAACGTGCGCGTCTTTCACTCTTCCCGAGGGTTTTAGAAGAATTTTGTGATATTTTTTATTAAAATGGTGTATAAGGGTATATATATAAATATATTATATAAATATATTTTATGCACTGTATATGAGCTGGCGATTTCTAAGTCTGTGGTTCCGAGAGGGGGTAACCAGGCTCACTAATAAAGGTCAAGCCACTTGGTTGCCAGAATGCCCTGCTTCAGCACAGACCAGAAAGGCATTGTGATAAGCGTATCCCCGGTATAGTCAGGGGTTAATGGGAGTCGTCCCCGTCCCCCCAGTATACGCCCAGAACCATGAACCCGGTACTTGTGGTTCGGACTGTCTCCAACCAGCCATAATGTTGTGAGAGTGAAATTATGTCTAAGTCCAGCTTTGGTACATTAGAAGCAACTCTGAAACTTAACCTAAGCGTTTTTCGAAGCTACTTTTTGGCTAACTTCTTATAGGAAGGTCTAGGAACGCTGAAAATGAACGTGCGCATCTTTCACTCTTCCCGAGGGACTTAGAAGAATTTTGTGATATTTTTTATTAAAATGGTGTATAAGGGTATATATATAAATATATTTTATGCACTGTATATGAGCTGGCGATTTCTAAGTCTGTGGTTCCGAGAGGGGGTAACCAGGCTCACTAATAAAGGTCAAGCCACTTGGCTGGCAGAATGCGCTGCTTCAGCACAGACCAGAAAGGCATTGTGATAAGCGTATCCCCGGTATAGTCAGGGGTTAATGGGAGTCGTCCCCGTCCCCCCAGTATACGCCCAGAACCATGGACCCGGTACTTGTGGTTCGGACTGTCTCCAACCAGCCATAATGTTGTGAGAGTGAAATTATGTCTAAGTCCAGCTTTGGTACATTAGAAGCAACTCTGAAACTTTACCTAAGCGTTTTTCGAAGCTACTTTTTGGCTAACTTCTTATAACAAGGTCAAGGAGCTCTGAAAATGAACGTGCGCGTCTTTCACTCTTCCCGAGGGACTTAGAAGAATTTTGTGATATTTTTTATTAAAATGGTGTATAAGGGTATATATATATAAATATATTATATAAATATATTTTATGCACTGTATATGAGCTGGCGATTTCTAAGTCTGTGGTTCCGAGAGGGGGTAACCAGGCTCACTTATAAAGGTCAAGCCACTTGACTGCCAGAATGCCCTGCTTCAGCACAGACCAGAAATGCATTGTGATAAGCGTATCCCCGGTATAGTCAGGGGTTAATGGGAGTCGTCCCCTTCCCCCAGTATACGCCCAGAACCATGGACCCGGTACTTGTGGTTCGGACTGTCTCCAACCAGCCATAATGTTGTGAGAGTGAAATTATGTCTAAGTCCAGCTTTGGTACATTAGAAGCAACTCTGAAACTTAACCTAAGCGTTTTTCTAAGCTACTTTTTGGCTAACTTCTTATAGGAAGGTCAAGGAGCTCTGAAAATGAACGTGCGCGTCTTTCACTCTTCCCGAGGGACTTAGAAGAATTTTGTGATATTTTTTATTAAAATGGTGTATAAGGGTATATATATAAATATATTATATAAATATATTTTATGCACTGTATATGAGCTGGCGATTTCTAAGTCTGTGGTTCCGAGAGGGGGTAACCAGGCTCACTAATAAAGGTCAAGCCACTTGGCTGCCAGAATGCCCTGCTTCAGCACAGACCAGAAATGCATTGTGATAAGCGTATCCCCGGTATAGTCAGGGGTTAATGGGAGTCGTCCCCTTCCCCCAGTATACGCCCAGAACAATGGACCCGGTACTTGTGGTTCGGACTGTCTCCAACCAGCCATAATGTTGTGAGAGTGAAATTATGTCTAAGTCCAGCTTTGGTACATTAGAAGCAACTCTGAAACTTAACCTAAGCGTTTTTCGAAGCTACTTTTTGGCTAACTTCTTATAGGAAGGTCTAGGAGTTCTGAAAATGAACGTGCGCGTCTTTCACTCTTCCCGAGGGTTTTAGAAGAATTTTGTGATATTTTTTATTAAAATGGTGTATAAGGGTATATATATAAATATATTATATAAATATATTTTATGCACTGTATATGAGCTGGCGATTTCTAAGTCTGTGGTTCCGAGAGGGGGTAACCAGGCTCACTAATAAAGGTCAAGCCACTTGGTTGCCAGAATGCCCTGCTTCAGCACAGACCAGAAAGGCATTGTGATAAGCGTATCCCCGGTATAGTCAGGGGTTAATGGGAGTCGTCCCCGTCCCCCCAGTATACGCCCAGAACCATGGACCCGGTACTTGTGGTTCGGACTGTCTCCAACCAGCCATAATGTTGTGAGAGTGAAATTATGTCTAAGTCCAGCTTTGGTACATTAGAAGCAACTCTGAAACTTAACCTAAGCGTTTTTCGAAGCTACTTTTTGGCTAACTTCTTATAGGAAGGTCTAGGAACGCTGAAAATGAACGTGCGCATCTTTCACTCTTCCCGAGGGACTTAGAAGAATTTTGTGATATTTTTTATTAAAATGGTGTATAAGGGTATATATATAAATATATTATATAAATATATTTTATGCACTGTATATGAGCTGGCGATTTCTAAGTCTGTGGTTCCGAGAGGGGGTAACCAGGCTCACTAATATATGTCAAGCCACTTGGTTGCCAGAATGCCCTGCTTCAGCACAGACCAGAAAGGCATTGTGATAAGCGTATCCCCGGTATAGTCAGGGGTTAATGGGAGTCGTCCCCGTCCCCCCAGTATACGGCCAGAACCATGGACCCGGTACTTGTGGTTCGGACTGTCTCCAACCAGCCATAATGTTGTGAGAGTTAAATTATGTCTAAGTCCAGCTTTGGTACATTAGAAGCAACTCTGAAACTTAACCTAAGCGTTTTTCGAAGCTACTTTTTGGCTAACTTCTTATAGGAAGGTCTAGGAGCTCTGAAAATGAATGTGCGCGTCTTTCACTCTTCCCGAGGGACTTAGAAGAATTTTGTGATATTTTTTATTAAAATGGTGTATAAGGGTATATATATAAATATATTATATAAATATATTTTATGCACTGTATATGAGCTGGCGATTTCTAAGTCTGTGGTTCCGAGAGGGGGTAACCAGGCTCACTAATAAAGGTCAAGCCACTTGGCTGCCAGAATGCCCTGCTTCAGCACAGACCAGAAAGGCATTGTGATAAGCGTATCCCCGGTATAGTCAGGGGTTAATGGGAGTCGTCCCCGTCCCCCCAGTATACGCCCAGAACCATGGACCCGGTACTTGTGGTTCGGACTGTCTCCAACCAGCCATAATGTTGTGAGAGTGAAATTATGTCTAAGTCCAGCTTTGGTACATTAGAAGCAACTCTGAAACTTAACCTAAGCGTTTTTAGAAGCTACTTTTTGGCTAACTTCTTATAGGAAGGTCTAGGAGTTCTGAAAATGAACGTGCGCGTCTTTCACTCTTCCCGAGGGACTTAGAAGAATTTTGTGATATTTTTTATTAAAATGGTGTATAAGGGTATATATATAAATATATTATATAAATATATTTTATGCACTGTATATGAGCTGGCGATTTCTAAGTCTGTGGTTCCGAGAGGGGGTAACCAGGCTCACTAATAAAGGTCAAGCCAATTGGTTGCCAGAATGCCCTGCTTCAGCACAGACCAGAAAGGCATTGTGATAAGCGTATCCCCGATATAGTCAGGGGTTAATGGGAGTCGTCCCCGTCCCCCCAGTATACGCCCAGAACCATGGACCCGGTACTTGTGGTTCGGACTGTCTCCAACCAGCCATAATGTTGTGAGAGTGAAATTATGTCTAAGTCCAGCTTTGGTACATTAGAAGCAACTCTGAAACTTAACCTAAGCGTTTTTCGAAGCTACTTTTTGGCTAACTTCTTATAGGAAGGTCTAGGAACGCTTAAAATGAACGTGCGCATCTTTCACTCTTCCCGAGGGACTTAGAAGAATTTTGTGATATTTTTTATTAAAATGGTGTATAAGGGTATATATATAAATATATTTTATGCACTGTATATGAGCTGGCGATTTCTAAGTCTGTGGTTCCGAGAGGGGGTAACCAGGCTCACTAATAAAGGTCAAGCCACTTGGCTGCCAGAATGCCCTGCTTCAGCACAGACCAGAAAGGCATTGTGATAAGCGTATCCCCGGTATAGTCAGGGGTTAATGGGAGTCGTCCCGGTCCCCCCAGTATACGCCCAGAACCATGGACCCGGTACTTGTGGTTCGGACTGTCTCCAACCAGCCATAATGTTGTGAGAGTGAAATTATGTCTAAGTCCAGCTTTGGTACATTAGAAGCAACTCTGAAACTTAACCTAAGCGTTTTTCGAAGCTACTTTTTGGCTAACTTCTTATAGGAAGGTCTAGGAGCTCTGAAAATGAACGTGCGCGTCTTTCACTCTTCCCGAGGGACTTAGAAGAATTTTGTGATATTTTTTATTAAAATGGTGTATAAGGGTATATATATAAATATATTATATAAATATATTTTATGCACTGTATATGAGCTGGCGTTTTCTAAGTCTGTGGTTCCGAGAGGGGGTAACCAGGCTCACTAATAAAGGTCAAGCCACTTGGCTGCCAGAATGCCCTGCTTCAGCACAGACCAGAAATGCATTGTGATAAGCGAATCCCCGGTATAGTCAGGGGTTAATGGGAGTCGTCCCCTTCCCCCAGTATACGCCCAGAACAATGGACCCGGTACTTGTGGTTCGGACTGTCTCCAACCAGCCATAATGTTGTGAGAGTGAAATTATGTCTAAGTCCAGCTTTGGTACATTAGAAGCAACTCTGAAACTTAACCTAAGCGTTTTTCGAAGCTACTTTTTGGCTAACTTCTTATAGGAAGGTCTAGGAACGCTGAAAATGAACGTGCGCATCTTTCACTCTTCCCGAGGGACTTAGAAGAATTTTGTGATATTTTTTATTAAAATGGTGTATAAGGGTATATATATAAATATATTATATAAATATATTTTATGCACTGTATATGAGCTGGCGATTTCTAAGTCTGTGGTTCCGAGAGGGGGTAACCAGGCTCACTAATATATGTCAAGCCACTTGGTTGCCAGAATGCCCTGCTTCAGCACAGACCAGAAAGGCATTGTGATAAGCGTATCCCCGGTATAGTCAGGGGTTAATGGGAGTCGTCCCCGTCCCCCCAGTATACGGCCAGAACCATGGACCCGGTACTTGTGGTTCGGACTGTCTCCAACCAGCCATAATGTTGTGAGAGTTAAATTATGTCTAAGTCCAGCTTTGGTACATTAGAAGCAACTCTGAAACTTAACCTAAGCGTTTTTCGAAGCTACTTTTTGGCTAACTTCTTATAGGAAGGTCTAGGAGCTCTGAAAATGAATGTGCGCGTCTTTCACTCTTCCCGAGGGACTTAGAAGAATTTTGTGATATTTTTTATTAAAATGGTGTATAAGGGTATATATATAAATATATTATATAAATATATTTTATGCACTGTATATGAGCTGGCGATTTCTAAGTCTGTGGTTCCGAGAGGGGGTAACCAGGCTCACTAATAAAGGTCAAGCCACTTGGCTGCCAGAATGCCCTGCTTCAGCACAGACCAGAAAGGCATTGTGATAAGCGTATCCCCGGTATAGTCAGGGGTTAATGGGAGTCGTCCCCGTCCCCCCAGTATACGCCCAGAACCATGGACCCGGTACTTGTGGTTCGGACTGTCTCCAACCAGCCATAATGTTGTGAGAGTGAAATTATGTCTAAGTCCAGCTTTGGTACATTAGAAGCAACTCTGAAACTTAACCTAAGCGTTTTTAGAAGCTACTTTTTGGCTAACTTCTTATAGGAAGGTCTAGGAGTTCTGAAAATGAACGTGCGCGTCTTTCACTCTTCCCGAGGGACTTAGAAGAATTTTGTGATATTTTTTATTAAAATGGTGTATAAGGGTATATATATAAATATATTATATAAATATATTTTATGCACTGTATATGAGCTGGCGATTTCTAAGTCTGTGGTTCCGAGAGGGGGTAACCAGGCTCACTAATAAAGGTCAAGCCACTTGGCTGCCAGAATGCCCTGCTTCAGCACAGACCAGAAAGGCATTGTGATAAGCGTATCCCCGGTATAGTCAGGGGTTAATGGGAGTCGTCCCGGTCCCCCCAGTATACGCCCAGAACCATGGACCCGGTACTTGTGGTTCGGACTGTCTCCAACCAGCCATAATGTTGTGAGAGTGAAATTATGTCTAAGTCCAGCTTTGGTACATTAGAAGCAACTCTGAAACTTAACCTAAGCGTTTTTCGAAGCTACTTTTTGGCTAACTTCTTATAGGAAGGTCTAGGAGCTCTGAAAATGAACGTGCGCGTCTTTCTCTCTTCCCGAGGGACTTAGAAGAATTTTGTGATATTTTTTATTAAAATGGTGTATAAGGGTATATATATAAATATATTATATAAATATATTTTATGCACTGTATATGAGCTGGCGTTTTCTAAGTCTGTGGTTCCGAGAGGGGGTAACCAGGCTCACTAATAAAGGTCAAGCCACTTGGCTGCCAGAATGCCCTGCTTCAGCACAGACCAGAAATGCATTGTGATAAGCGAATCCCCGGTATAGTCAGGGGTTAATGGGAGTCGTCCCCTTCCCCCAGTATACGCCCAGAACAATGGACCCGGTACTTGTGGTTCGGACTGTCTCCAACCAGCCATAATGTTGTGAGAGTGAAATTATGTCTAAGTCCAGCTTTGGTACATTAGAAGCAACTCTGAAACTTAACCTAAGCGTTTTTCGAAGCTACTTTTTGGCTAACTTCTTATAGGAAGGTCTAGGAACGCTGAAAATGAACGTGCGCATCTTTCACTCTTCCCGAGGGACTTAGAAGAATTTTGTGATATTTTTTATTAAAATGGTGTATAAGGGTATATATATAAATATATTATATAAATATATTTTATGCACTGTATATGAGCTGGCGATTTCTAAGTCTGTGGTTCCGAGAGGGGGTAACCAGGCTCACTTATATATGTCAAGCCACTTGGTTGCCAGAATGCCCTGCTTCAGCACAGACCAGAAAGGCATTGTGATAAGCGTATCCCCGGTATAGTCAGGGGTTAATGGGAGTCGTCCCCGTCCCCCCAGTATACGGCCAGAACCATGGACCCGGTACTTGTGGTTCGGACTGTCTCCAACCAGCCATAATGTTGTGAGAGTTAAATTATGTCTAAGTCCAGCTTTGGTACATTAGAAGCAACTCTGAAACTTAACCTAAGCGTTTTTCGAAGCTACTTTTTGGCTAACTTCTTATAGGAAGGTCTAGGAGCTCTGAAAATGAATGTGCGCGTCTTTCACTCTTCCCGAGGGACTTAGAAGAATTTTGTGATATTTTTTATTAAAATGGTGTATAAGGGTATATATATAAATATATTATATAAATATATTTTATGCACTGTATATGAGCTGGCGATTTCTAAGTCTGTGGTTCCGAGAGGGGGTAACCAGGCTCACTAATAAAGGTCAAGCCACTTGGCTGCCAGAATGCCCTGCTTCAGCACAGACCAGAAAGGCATTGTGATAAGCGTATCCCCGGTATAGTCAGGGGTTAATGGGAGTCGTCCCCGTCCCCCCAGTATACGCCCAGAACCATGGACCCGGTACTTGTGGTTCGGACTGTCTCCAACCAGCCATAATGTTGTGAGAGTGAAATTATGTCTAAGTCCAGCTTTGGTACATTAGAAGCAACTCTGAAACTTAACCTAAGCGTTTTTAGAAGCTACTTTTTGGCTAACTTCTTATAGGAAGGTCTAGGAGTTCTGAAAATGAACGTGCGCGTCTTTCACTCTTCCCGAGGGACTTAGAAGAATTTTGTGATATTTTTTATTAAAATGGTGTATAAGGGTATATATATAAATATATTATATAAATATATTTTATGCACTGTGTATGAGCTGGCGTTTTCTAAGTCTGTGGTTCCGAGAGGGGGTAACCAGGCTCACTAATAAAGGTCAAGCCACTTGGCTGCCAGAATGCCCTGCTTCAGCACAGACCAGAAATGCATTGTGATAAGCGAATCCCCGGTATAGTCAGGGGTTAATGGGAGTCGTCCCCTTCCCCCAGTATACGCCCAGAACAATGGACCCGGTACTTGTGGTTCGGACTGTCTCCAACCAGCCATAATGTTGTGAGAGTGAAATTATGTCTAAGTCCAGCTTTGGTACATTAGAAGCAACTCTGAAACTTAACCTAAGCGTTTTTCGAAGCTACTTTTTGGCTAACTTCTTATAGGAAGGTCTAGGAGTTCTGAAAATGAACGTGCGCGTCTTTCACTCTTCCCGAGGGACTTAGAAGAATTTTGTGATATTTTTTATTAAAATGGTGTATAAGGGTATATATATAAATATATTATATAAATATATTTTATGCACTGTATATGAGCTGGCGATTTCTAAGTCTGTGGTTCCGAGAGGGGGTAACCAGGCTCACTAATAAAGGTCAAGCCACTTGGTTGCCAGAATGCCCTGCTTCAGCACAGACCAGAAAGGCATTGTGATAAGCGTATCCCCGGTATAGTCAGGGGTTAATGGGAGTCGTCCCCGTCCCCCCAGTATACGCCCAGAACCATGGACCCGGTACTTGTGGTTCGCACTGTCTCCAACCAGCCATAATGTTGTGAGAGTGAAATTATGTCTAAGTCCAGCTTTGGTACATTAGAAGCAAATCTGAAACTTAACCTAAGCGTTTTTCGAAGCTACTTTTTGGCTAACTTCTTATAGGAAGGTCTAGGAACGCTGAAAATGAACGTGCGCATCTTTCACTCTTCCCGAGGGACTTAGAAGAATTTTGTGATATTTTTTATTAAAATGGTGTATAAGGGTATATATATAAATATATTTTATGCACTGTATATGAGCTGGCGATTTCTAAGTCTGTGGTTCCGAGAGGGGGTAACCAGGCTCACTAATAAAGGTCAAGCCACTTGGCTGGCAGAATGCCCTGCTTCAGCACAGACCAGAAAGGCATTGTGATAAGCGTATCCCCGGTATAGTCAGGGGTTAATGGGAGTCGTCCCCGTCCCCCCAGTATACGCCCAGAACCATGGACCCGGTACTTGTGGTTCGGACTGTCTCCAACCAGCCATAATGTTGTGAGAGTGAAATTATGTCTAAGTCCAGCTTTGGTACATTAGAAGCAACTCTGAAACTTTACCTAAGCGTTTTTCGAAGCTACTTTTTGGCTAACTTCTTATAGGAAGGTCAAGGAGCTCTGAAAATGAACGTGCGCGTCTTTCACTCTTCCCGAGGGACTTAGAAGAATTTTGTGATATTTTTTATTAAAATGGTGTATAAGGGTATATATATAAATATATTATATAAATATATTTTATGCACTGTATATGAGCTGGCGATTTCTAAGTCTGTGGTTCCGAGAGGGGGTAACCAGGCTCACTAATATAGGTCAAGCCACTTGGTTGCCAGAATGCCCTGCTTCAGCACAGACCAGAAAGGCATTGTGATAAGCGTATCCCCGGTATAGTCAGGGGTTAATGGGAGTCGTCCCCGTCCCCCCAGTATACGGCCAGAACCATGGACCCGGTACTTGTGGTTCGGACTGTCTCCAACCAGCCATAATGTTGTGAGAGTGAAATTATGTCTAAGTCCAGCTTTGGTACATTAGAAGCAACTCTGAAACTTAACCTAAGCGTTTTTCGAAGCTACTTTTTGGCTAACTTCTTATAGGAAGGTCTAGGAGCTCTGAAAATGAATGTGCGCGTCTTTCACTCTTCCCGAGGGACTTAGAAGAATTTTGTGATATTTTTTATTAAAATGGTGTATAAGGGTATATATAAAAATATATTACATAAATATATTTTATGCACTGTATATGAGCTGGCGATTTCTAAGTCTGTGGTTCCGAGAGGGGGTAACCAGGCTCACTAATAAAGGTCAAGCCACTTGGCTGCCAGAATGCCCTGCTTCAGCACAGACCAGAAAGGCATTGTGATAAGCGTATCCCCGGTATAGTCAGGGGTTAATGGGAGTCGTCCCCGTCCCCCCAGTATACGCCCAGAACCATGGACCCGGTACTTGTGGTTCGGACTGTCTCCAACCAGCCATAATGTTGTGAGAGTGAAATTATGTCTAAGTCCAGCTTTGGTACATTAGAAGCAACTCTGAAACTTAACCTAAGCGTTTTTCGAAGCTACTTTTTGGCTAACTTCTTATAGGAAGGTCTAGGAACGCTTAAAATGAACGTGCGCATCTTTCACTCTTCCCGAGGGACTTAGAAGAATTTTGTGATATTTTTTATTAAAATGGTGTATAAGGGTATATATATAAATATATTTTATGCACTGTATATGAGCTGGCGATTTCTAAGTCTGTGGTTCCGAGAGGGGGTAACCAGGCTCACTAATAAAGGTCAAGCCACTTGGCTGCCAGAATGCCCTGCTTCAGCACAGACCAGAAAGGCATTGTGATAAGCGTATCCCCGGTATAGTCAGGGGTTAATGGGAGTCGTCCCGGTCCCCCCAGTATACGCCCAGAACCATGGACCCGGTACTTGTGGTTCGGACTGTCTCCAACCAGCCATAATGTTGTGAGAGTTAAATTATGTCTAAGTCCAGCTTTGGTACATTAGAAGCAACTCTGAAACTTAACCTAAGCGTTTTTAGAAGCTACTTTTTGGCTAACTTCTTATAGGAAGGTCTAGGAGTTCTGAAAATGAACGTGCGCGTCTTTCACTCTTCCCGAGGGACTTAGAAGAATTTTGTGATATTTTTTATTAAAATGGTGTATAAGGGTATATATATAAATATATTATATAAATATATTTTATGCACTGTATATGAGCTGGCGATTTCTAAGTCTGTGGTTCCGAGAGGGGGTAACCAGGCTCACTAATAAAGGTCAAGCCAATTGGTTGCCAGAATGCCCTGCTTCAGCACAGACCAGAAAGGCATTGTGATAAGCGTATCCCCGGTATAGTCAGGGGTTAATGGGAGTCGTCCCCGTCCCCCCAGTATACGCCCAGAACCATGGACCCGGTACTTGTGGTTCGGACTGTCTCCAACCAGCCATAATGTTGTGAGAGTGAAATTATGTCTAAGTCCAGCTTTGGTACATTAGAAGCAAATCTGAAACTTAACCTAAGCGTTTTTCGAAGCTACTTTTTGGCTAACTTCTTATAGGAAGGTCTAGGAACGCTGAAAATGAACGTGCGCATCTTTCACTCTTCCCGAGGGACTTAGAAGAATTTTGTGATATTTTTTATTAAAATGGTGTATAAGGGTATATATATAAATATATTTTATGCACTGTATATGAGCTGGCGATTTCTAAGTCTGTGGTTCCGAGAGGGGGTAACCAGGCTCACTAATAAAGGTCAAGCCACTTGGCTGGCAGAATGCCCTGCTTCAGCACAGACCAGAAAGGCATTGTGATAAGCGTATCCCCGGTATAGTCAGGGGTTAATGGGAGTCGTCCCCGTCCCCCCAGTATACGCCCAGAACCATGGACCCGGTACTTGTGGTTCGGACTGTCTCCAACCAGCCATAATGTTGTGAGAGTGAAATTATGTCTAAGTCCAGCTTTGGTACATTAGAAGCAACTCTGAAACTTTACCTAAGCGTTTTTCGAAGCTACTTTTTGGCTAACTTCTTATAGGAAGGTCAAGGAGCTCTGAAAATGAACGTGCGCGTCTTTCACTCTTCCCGAGGGACTTAGAAGAATTTTGTGATATTTTTTATTAAAATGGTGTATAAGGGTATATATATAAATATATTATATAAATATATTTTATGCACTGTATATGAGCTGGCGATTTCTAAGTCTGTGGTTCCGAGAGGGGGTAACCAGGCTCACTAATATAGGTCAAGCCACTTGGTTGCCAGAATGCCCTGCTTCAGCACAGACCAGAAAGGCATTGTGATAAGCGTATCCCCGGTATAGTCAGGGGTTAATGGGAGTCGTCCCCGTCCCCCCAGTATACGGCCAGAACCATGGACCCGGTACTTGTGGTTCGGACTGTCTCCAACCAGCCATAATGTTGTGAGAGTGAAATTATGTCTAAGTCCAGCTTTGGTACATTAGAAGCAACTCTGAAACTTAACCTAAGCGTTTTTCGAAGCTACTTTTTGGCTAACTTCTTATAGGAAGGTCTAGGAGCTCTGAAAATGAATGTGCGCGTCTTTCACTCTTCCCGAGGGACTTAGAAGAATTTTGTGATATTTTTTATTAAAATGGTGTATAAGGGTATATATAAAAATATATTACATAAATATATTTTATGCACTGTATATGAGCTGGCGATTTCTAAGTCTGTGGTTCCGAGAGGGGGTAACCAGGCTCACTAATAAAGGTCAAGCCACTTGGCTGCCAGAATGCCCTGCTTCAGCACAGACCAGAAAGGCATTGTGATAAGCGTATCCCCGGTATAGTCAGGGGTTAATGGGAGTCGTCCCCGTCCCCCCAGTATACGCCCAGAACCATGGACCCGGTACTTGTGGTTCGGACTGTCTCCAACCAGCCATAATGTTGTGAGAGTGAAATTATGTCTAAGTCCAGCTTTGGTACATTAGAAGCAACTCTGAAACTTAACCTAAGCGTTTTTCGAAGCTACTTTTTGGCTAACTTCTTATAGGAAGGTCTAGGAACGCTTAAAATGAACGTGCGCATCTTTCACTCTTCCCGAGGGACTTAGAAGAATTTTGTGATATTTTTTATTAAAATGGTGTATAAGGGTATATATATAAATATATTTTATGCACTGTATATGAGCTGGCGATTTCTAAGTCTGTGGTTCCGAGAGGGGGTAACCAGGCTCACTAATAAAGGTCAAGCCACTTGGCTGCCAGAATGCCCTGCTTCAGCACAGACCAGAAAGGCATTGTGATAAGCGTATCCCCGGTATAGTCAGGGGTTAATGGGAGTCGTCCCGGTCCCCCCAGTATACGCCCAGAACCATGGACCCGGTACTTGTGGTTCGGACTGTCTCCAACCAGCCATAATGTTGTGAGAGTGAAATTATGTCTAAGTCCAGCTTTGGTACATTAGAAGCAACTCTGAAACTTAACCTAAGCGTTTTTCGAAGCTACTTTTTGGCTAACTTCTTATAGGAAGGTCTAGGAGCTCTGAAAATGAACGTGCGCGTCTTTCACTCTTCCCGAGGGACTTAGAAGAATTTTGTGATATTTTTTATTAAAATGGTGTATAAGGGTATATATATAAATATATTATATAAATATATTTTATGCACTGTATATGAGCTGGCGTTTTCTAAGTCTGTGGTTCCGAGAGGGGGTAACCAGGCTCACTAATAAAGGTCAAGCCACTTGGCTGCCAGAATGCCCTGCTTCAGCACAGACCAGAAATGCATTGTGATAAGCGAATCCCCGGTATAGTCAGGGGTTAATGGGAGTCGTCCCCTTCCCCCAGTATACGCCCAGAACAATGGACCCGGTACTTGTGGTTCGGACTGTCTCCAACCAGCCATAATGTTGTGAGAGTGAAATTATGTCTAAGTCCAGCTTTGGTACATTAGAAGCAACTCTGAAACTTAACCTAAGCGTTTTTCGAAGCTACTTTTTGGCTAACTTCTTATAGGAAGGTCTAGGAGTTCTGAAAATGAACGTGCGCGTCTTTCACTCTTCCCGAGGGACTTAGAAGAATTTTGTGATATTTTTTATTAAAATGGTGTATAAGGGTATATATATAAATATATTATATAAATATATTTTATGCACTGTATATGAGCTGGCGATTTCTAAGTCTGTGGTTCCGAGAGGGGGTAACCAGGCTCACTAATAAAGGTCAAGCCACTTGGTTGCCAGAATGCCCTGCTTCAGCACAGACCAGAAAGGCATTGTGATAAGCGTATCCCCGGTATAGTCAGGGGTTAATGGGAGTCGTCCCCGTCCCCCCAGTATACGCCCAGAACCATGGACCCGGTACTTGTGGTTCGGACTGTCTCCAACCAGCCATAATGTTGTGAGAGTGAAATTATGTCTAAGTCCAGCTTTGGTACATTAGAAGCAAATCTGAAACTTAACCTAAGCGTTTTTCGAAGCTACTTTTTGGCTAACTTCTTATAGGAAGGTCTAGGAACGCTGAAAATGAACGTGCGCATCTTTCACTCTTCCCGAGGGACTTAGAAGAATTTTGTGATATTTTTTATTAAAATGGTGTATAAGGGTATATATATAAATATATTTTATGCACTGTATATGAGCTGGCGATTTCTAAGTCTGTGGTTCCGAGAGGGGGTAACCAGGCTCACTAATAAAGGTCAAGCCACTTGGCTGGCAGAATGCCCTGCTTCAGCACAGACCAGAAAGGCATTGTGATAAGCGTATCCCCGGTATAGTCAGGGGTTAATGGGAGTCGTCCCCGTCCCCCCAGTATACGCCCAGAACCATGGACCCGGTACTTGTGGTTCGGACTGTCTCCAACCAGCCATAATGTTGTGAGAGTGAAATTATGTCTAAGTCCAGCTTTGGTACATTAGAAGCAACTCTGAAACTTTACCTAAGCGTTTTTCGAAGCTACTTTTTGGCTAACTTCTTATAGGAAGGTCAAGGAGCTCTGAAAATGAACGTGCGCGTCTTTCACTCTTCCCGAGGGACTTAGAAGAATTTTGTGATATTTTTTATTAAAATGGTGTATAAGGGTATATATATAAATATATTATATAAATATATTTTATGCACTGTATATGAGCTGGCGATTTCTAAGTCTGTGGTTCCGAGAGGGGGTAACCAGGCTCACTAATATAGGTCAAGCCACTTGGTTGCCAGAATGCCCTGCTTCAGCACAGACCAGAAAGGCATTGTGATAAGCGTATCCCCGGTATAGTCAGGGGTTAATGGGAGTCGTCCCCGTCCCCCCAGTATACGGCCAGAACCATGGACCCGGTACTTGTGGTTCGGACTGTCTCCAACCAGCCATAATGTTGTGAGAGTGAAATTATGTCTAAGTCCAGCTTTGGTACATTAGAAGCAACTCTGAAACTTAACCTAAGCGTTTTTCGAAGCTACTTTTTGGCTAACTTCTTATAGGAAGGTCTAGGAGCTCTGAAAATGAACGTGCGCGTCTTTCACTCTTCCCGAGGGACTTAGAAGAATTTTGTGATATTTTTTATTAAAATGGTGTATAAGGGTATATATATAAATATATTATATAAATATATTTTATGCACTGTATATGAGCTGGCGATTTCTAAGTCTGTGGTTCCGAGAGGGGGTAACCAGGCTCACTTATAATGGTCAAGCCACTTGGCTGCCAGAATGCCCTGCTTCAGCACAGACCAGAAAGGAATTGTGATAAGCGTATCCCCGATATAGTCAGGGGTTAATGGGAGTCGTCCTCGTCCCCCCAGTATACGCCTAGAACCATCGACCCGGTACTTGTGGTTCGGACTGTCTTCAACCAGCCATAATGTTGTGAGAGTGAAATTATGTCTAAGTCCAGCTTTGGTACATTAGAAGCAACTCTGAAACTTAACCTAAGCGTTTTTCGAAGCTACTTTTTGGCTAACTTCTTATAGGAAGGTCTAGGAACGCTGAAAATGAACGTGCGCATCTTTCACTCTTCCCGAGGGACTTAGAAGAATTTTGTGATATTTTTTATTAAAATGGTGTATAAGGGTATATATATAAATATATTTTATGCACTGTATATGAGCTGGCGATTTCTAAGTCGGTGGTTCCGAGAGGGGGTAACCAGGCTCACTAATAAAGGTCAAGCCACTTGGCTGGCAGAATGCCCTGCTTCAGCACAGACCAGAAAGGCATTGTGATAAGCGTATCCCCGGTATAGTCAGGGGTTAATGGGAGTCGTCCCCGTCCCCCCAGTATACGGCCAGAACCATGGACCCGGTACTTGTGGTTCGGACTGTCTCCAACCAGCCATAATGTTGTGAGAGTGAAATTATGTCTAAGTCCAGCTTTGGTACATTAGAAGCAACTCTGAAACTTAACCTAAGCGTTTTTCGAAGCTACTTTTTGGCTAACTTCTTATAGGAAGGTCTAGCAGCGCTGAACATGAATGTGCGCGTCTTTCACTCTTCCCGAGGGACTTAGAAGAATTTTGTGATATTTTTTATTAAAATGGTGTATAAGGGTATATATATAAATATATTTTATGCACTGTATATGAGCTGGCGATTTCTAAGTCTGTGGTTCCGAGAGGGGGTAACCAGGCTCACTAATAAAGGTCAAGCCACTTGGCTGCCAGAATGCCCTGCTTCAGCACAGACCAGAAATGCATTGTGATAAGCGTATCCCCGGTATAGTCAGGGGTTAATGGGAGTCGTCCCCGTCCCCCCCAGGATACGCCCAGAACCATGGACCCGGTACTTGTGGTTCGGACTGTCTCCAACCAGCCATAATGTTGTGAGAGTGAAATTATGTCTAAGTCCAGCTTTGGTACATTAGAAGCAACTCTGAAACTTAACCTAAGCGTTTTTCGAAGCTACTTTTTGGCTAACTTCTTATAGGAAGGTCTAGGAGCTCTGAAAATGAACGTGCGCGTCTTTCACTCTTCCCGAGGGACTTAGAAGAATTTTGTGATATTTTTTATTAAAATGGTGTATAAGGGTATATATATAAATATATTATATAAATATATTTTATGCACTGTATATGAGCTGGCGATTTCTAAGTCTGTGGTTCCGAGAGGGGGTAACCAGGCTCACTTATAATGGTCAAGCCACTTGGCTGCCAGAATGCCCTGCTTCAGCACAGACCAGAAAGGAATTGTGATAAGCGTATCCCCGATATAGTCAGGGGTTAATGGGAGTCGTCCTCGTCCCCCCAGTATACGCCTAGAACCATCGACCCGGTACTTGTGGTTCGGACTGTCTTCAACCAGCCATAATGTTGTGAGAGTGAAATTATGTCTAAGTCCAGCTTTGGTACATTAGAAGCAACTCTGAAACTTAACCTAAGCGTTTTTCGAAGCTACTTTTTGGCTAACTTCTTATAGGAAGGTCTAGGAACGCTGAAAATGAACGTGCGCATCTTTCACTCTTCCCGAGGGACTTAGAAGAATTTTGTGATATTTTTTATTAAAATGGTGTATAAGGGTATATATATAAATATATTTTATGCACTGTATATGAGCTGGCGATTTCTAAGTCGGTGGTTCCGAGAGGGGGTAACCAGGCTCACTAATAAAGGTCAAGCCACTTGGCTGGCAGAATGCCCTGCTTCAGCACAGACCAGAAAGGCATTGTGATAAGCGTATCCCCGGTATAGTCAGGGGTTAATGGGAGTCGTCCCCGTCCCCCCAGTATACGGCCAGAACCATGGACCCGGTACTTGTGGTTCGGACTGTCTCCAACCAGCCATAATGTTGTGAGAGTGAAATTATGTCTAAGTCCAGCTTTGGTACATTAGAAGCAACTCTGAAACTTAACCTAAGCGTTTTTCGAAGCTACTTTTTGGCTAACTTCTTATAGGAAGGTCTAGCAGCGCTGAACATGAATGTGCGCGTCTTTCACTCTTCCCGAGGGACTTAGAAGAATGTTGTGATATTTTTTATTAAAATGGTGTATAAGGGTATATATATAAATATATTATATAAATATATTTTATGCACTGTATATGAGCTGGCGATTTCTAAGTCTGTGGTTCCGAGAGGGGGTAACCAGGCTCACTAATAAAGGTCAAGCCACTTGGCTGCCAGAATGCCCTGCTTCAGCACAGACCAGAAAGGCATTGTGATAAGCGTATCCCCGGTATAGTCAGGGGTTAATGGGAGTCTTCCCCGTCCCCCCCAGTATATGCCCAGAACCATGGACCCGGTACTTGTGGTTCGGACTGTCTCCAACCAGCCATAATGTTGTGAGAGTGAAATTATGTCTAAGTCCAGCTTTGGTACATTAGAAGCAACTCTGAAACTTAACCTAAGCGTTTTTCGAAGCTACTTTTTGGCTAACTTCTTATAGGAAGGTCTAGGAACGCTGAAAATGAACGTGCGCATCTTTCACTCTTCCCGAGGGACTTAGAAGAATTTTGTGATATTTTTTATTAAAATGGTGTATAAGGGTATATATATAAATATATTTTATGCACTGTATATGAGCTGGCGATTTCTAAGTCGGTGGTTCCGAGAGGGGGTAACCAGGCTCACTAATAAAGGTCAAGCCACTTGGCTGGCAGAATGCCCTGCTTCAGCACAGACCAGAAAGGCATTGTGATAAGCGTATCCCCGGTATAGTCAGGGGTTAATGGGAGTCGTCCCCGTCCCCCCAGTATACGGCCAGAACCATGGACCCGGTACTTGTGGTTCGGACTGTCTCCAACCAGCCATAATGTTGTGAGAGTGAAATTATGTCTAAGTCCAGCTTTGGTACATTAGAAGCAACTCTGAAACTTAACCTAAGCGTTTTTCGAAGCTACTTTTTGGCTAACTTCTTATAGGAAGGTCTAGCAGCGCTGAACATGAATGTGCGCGTCTTTCACTCTTCCCGAGGGACTTAGAAGAATTTTGTGATATTTTTTATTAAAATGGTGTATAAGGGTATATATATAAATATATTTTATGCACTGTATATGAGCTGGCGATTTCTAAGTCTGTGGTTCCGAGAGGGGGTAACCAGGCTCACTAATAAAGGTCAAGCCACTTGGCTGCCAGAATGCCCTGCTTCAGCACAGACCAGAAATGCATTGTGATAAGCGTATCCCCGGTATAGTCAGGGGTTAATGGGAGTCGTCCCCGTCCCCCCCAGTATACGCCCAGAACCATGGACCCGGTACTTGTGGTTCGGACTGTCTCCAACCAGCCATAATGTTGTGAGAGTGAAATTATGTCTAAGTCCAGCTTTGGTACATTAGAAGCAACTCTGAAACTTAACCTAAGCGTTTTTCGAAGCTACTTTTTGGCTAACTTCTTATAGGAAGGTCTAGGAGCTCTGAAAATGAACGTGCGCGTCTTTCACTCTTCCCGAGGGACTTAGAAGAATGTTGTGATATTTTTTATTAAAATGGTGTATAAGGGTATATATATAAATATATTATATAAATATATTTTATGCACTGTATATGAGCTGGCGATTTCTAAGTCTGTGGTTCCGAGAGGGGGTAACCAGGCTCACTAATAAAGGTCAAGCCACTTGGCTGCCAGAATGCCCTGCTTCAGCACAGACCAGAAAGGCATTGTGATAAGCGTATCCCCGGTATAGTCAGGGGTTAATGGGAGTCTTCCCCGTCCCCCCCAGTATATGCCCAGAACCATGGACCCGGTACTTGTGGTTCGGACTGTCTCCAACCAGCCATAATGTTGTGAGAGTGAAATTATGTCTAAGTCCAGCTTTGGTACATTAGAAGCAACTCTGAAACTTAACCTAAGCGTTTTTCGAAGCTACTTTTTGGCTAACTTCTTATAGGAAGGTCTAGGAGCTCTGAAAATGAACGTGCGCGTCTTTCACTCTTCCCGAGGGACTTAGAAGAATTTTGTGATATTTTTTATTAAAATGGTGTATAAGGGTATATATATAAATATATTTTATGCACTGTATATGAGCTGGCGATTTCTAAGTCTGTGGTTCCGAGAGGGGGTAACCAGGCTCACTTATAAAGGTCAAGCCACTTGGCTGCCAGAATGCCCTGCTTCAGCACAGACCAGAAAGGCATTGTGATAAGCGTATCCCCGGTATAGTCAGGGGTTAATGGGAGTCGTCCCCGTCCCCCCAGTATACGCCCAGAACCATGGACCCGGTACTTGTGGTTCGGACTGTTTCCAACCAGCCATAATGTTGTGAGAGTGAAATTATGTCTAAGTCCAGCTTTGGTACATTAGAAGCAACTCTGAAACTTAACCTAAGCGTTTTTCGAAGCTACTTTTTGGCTAACTTCTTATAGGAAGGTCTAGGAGCTCTGAAAATGAACGTGCGTGTCTTTCACTCTTCCCGAGGGACTTAGAAGAATTTTGTGATATTTTTTATTAAAATGGTGTATAAGGGTATATATATAAATATATTATATACATATATTTTATGCACTGTATATGAGCTGGCGATTTCTAAGTCTGTGGTTCCGAGAGGGGGTAACCAGGCTCACTAATAAAGGTCAAGCCACTTGGCTGCCAGAATGCCCTGCTTCAGCACAGACCAGAAAGGCATTGTGATAAGCGTATCCCCGGTATAGTCAGGGGTTAATGGGAGTCGTCCCCGTCCCCCCCAGTATACGCCCAGAACCATGGACCCGGTACTTGTGGTTCGGCTGTCTCCAACCAGCCATAATGTTGTGAGAGTGAAATTATGTCTAAGTCCAGCTTTGGTACATTAGAAGCAACTCTGAAACTTAACCTAAGCGTTTTTCGAAGCTACTTTTTGGCTAACTTCTTATAGGAAGGTCTAGGAGCTCTGAAAATGAACGTGCGGGTCTTTCACTCTTCCCGAGGGACTTAGAAGAATTTTGTGATATTTTTTATTAAAATGGTGTATAAGGGTATATATATAAATATATTTTATGCACTGTATATGAGCTGGCGATTTCTAAGTCTGTGGTTCCGAGAGGGGGTAACCAGGCTCACTAATAAAGGTCAAGCCACTTGGCTGCCAGAATGCCCTGCTTCAGCACAGACCAGAAAGGCATTGTGATAAGCGTATCCCCGGTATAGTCAGGGGTTAATGGGAGTCGTCCCCGTCCCCCCAGTATACGCCCAGAACCATGGACCCGGTACTTGTGGTTCGGACTGTCTCCAACCAGCCATAATGTTGTGAGAGTGAAATTATGTCTAAGTCCAGCTTTGGTACATTAGAAGCAACTCTGAAACTTAACCTAAGCGTTTTTCGAAGCTACTTTTTGGCTAACTTCTTATAGGAAGGTCTAGGAGCTCTGAAAATGAACGTGCGCGTCTTTCACTCTTCCCGAGGGACTTAGAAGAATTTTGTGATATTTTTTATTAAAATGGTGTATAAGGGTATATATATAAATATATTATATACATATATTTTATGCACTGTATATGAGCTAGCGATTTCTAAGTCTGTGGTTCCGAGAGGGGGTAACCAGGCTCACTAATAAAGGTCAAGCCACTTGGCTGCCAGAATGCCCTGCTTCAGCACAGACCAGAAAGGCATTGTGATAAGCGTATCCCCGGTATAGTCAGGGGTTAATGGGAGTCGTCCCCGTCCCCCCAGTATACGCCCAGAACCATGGACCCGGTACTTGTGGTTCGGACTGTCTCCAACCAGCCATAATGTTGTGAGAGTGAAATTATGTCTAAGTCCAGCTTTGGTACATTAGAAGCAACTCTGAAACTTAACCTAAGCGTTTTTCGAAGCTACTTTTTGGCTAACTTCTTATAGGAAGGTCTAGGAGCTCTGAAAATGAACGTGCGCGTCTTTCACTCTTCCCGAGGGACTTAGAAGAATGTTGTGATATTTTTTATTAAAATGGTGTATAAGGGTATATATATAAATATATTATATAAATATATTTTATGCACTGTATATGAGCTGGCGATTTCTAAGTCTGTGGTTCCGAGAGGGGGTAACCAGGCTCACTAATAAAGGTCAAGCCACTTGGCTGCCAGAATGCCCTGCTTCAGCACAGACCAGAAAGGCATTGTGATAAGCGTATCCCCGGTATAGTCAGGGGTTAATGGGAGTCTTCCCCGTCCCCCCCAGTATATGCCCAGAACCATGGACCCGGTACTTGTGGTTCGGACTGTCTCCAACCAGCCATAATGTTGTGAGAGTGAAATTATGTCTAAGTCCAGCTTTGGTACATTAGAAGCAACTCTGAAACTTAACCTAAGCGTTTTTCGAAGCTACTTTTTGGCTAACTTCTTATAGGAAGGTCTAGGAGCTCTGAAAATGAACGTGCGCGTCTTTCACTCTTCCCGAGGGACTTAGAAGAATTTTGTGATATTTTTTATTAAAATGGTGTATAAGGGTATATATATAAATATATTTTATGCACTGTATATGAGCTGGCGATTTCTAAGTCTGTGGTTCCGAGAGGGGGTAACCAGGCTCACTTATAAAGGTCAAGCCACTTGGCTGCCAGAATGCCCTGCTTCAGCACAGACCAGAAAGGCATTGTGATAAGCGTATCCCCGGTATAGTCAGGGGTTAATGGGAGTCGTCCCCGTCCCCCCAGTATACGCCCAGAACCATGGACCCGGTACTTGTGGTTCGGACTGTTTCCAACCAGCCATAATGTTGTGAGAGTGAAATTATGTCTAAGTCCAGCTTTGGTACATTAGAAGCAACTCTGAAACTTAACCTAAGCGTTTTTCGAAGCTACTTTTTGGCTAACTTCTTATAGGAAGGTCTAGGAGCTCTGAAAATGAACGTGCGTGTCTTTCACTCTTCCCGAGGGACTTAGAAGAATTTTGTGATATTTTTTATTAAAATGGTGTATAAGGGTATATATATAAATATATTATATACATATATTTTATGCACTGTATATGAGCTGGCGATTTCTAAGTCTGTGGTTCCGAGAGGGGGTAACCAGGCTCACTAATAAAGGTCAAGCCACTTGGCTGCCAGAATGCCCTGCTTCAGCACAGACCAGAAAGGCATTGTGATAAGCGTATCCCCGGTATAGTCAGGGGTTAATGGGAGTCGTCCCCGTCCCCCCCAGTATACGCCCAGAACCATGGACCCGGTACTTGTGGTTCGGCTGTCTCCAACCAGCCATAATGTTGTGAGAGTGAAATTATGTCTAAGTCCAGCTTTGGTACATTAGAAGCAACTCTGAAACTTAACCTAAGCGTTTTTCGAAGCTACTTTTTGGCTAACTTCTTATAGGAAGGTCTAGGAGCTCTGAAAATGAACGTGCGGGTCTTTCACTCTTCCCGAGGGACTTAGAAGAATTTTGTGATATTTTTTATTAAAATGGTGTATAAGGGTATATATATAAATATATTTTATGCACTGTATATGAGCTGGCGATTTCTAAGTCTGTGGTTCCGAGAGGGGGTAACCAGGCTCACTAATAAAGGTCAAGCCACTTGGCTGCCAGAATGCCCTGCTTCAGCACAGACCAGAAAGGCATTGTGATAAGCGTATCCCCGGTATAGTCAGGGGTTAATGGGAGTCGTCCCCGTCCCCCCAGTATACGCCCAGAACCATGGACCCGGTACTTGTGGTTCGGACTGTCTCCAACCAGCCATAATGTTGTGAGAGTGAAATTATGTCTAAGTCCAGCTTTGGTACATTAGAAGCAACTCTGAAACTTAACCTAAGCGTTTTTCGAAGCTACTTTTTGGCTAACTTCTTATAGGAAGGTCTAGGAGCTCTGAAAATGAACGTGCGCGTCTTTCACTCTTCCCGAGGGACTTAGAAGAATTTTGTGATATTTTTTATTAAAATGGTGTATAAGGGTATATATATAAATATATTATATACATATATTTTATGCACTGTATATGAGCTGGCGATTTCTAAGTCTGTGGTTCCGAGAGGGGGTAACCAGGCTCACTAATAAAGGTCAAGCCACTTGGCTGCCAGAATGCCCTGCTTCAGCACAGACCAGAAAGGCATTGTGATAAGCGTATCCCCGGTATAGTCAGGGGTTAATGGGAGTCGTCCCCGTCCCCCCCAGTATACGCCCAGAACCATGGACCCGGTACTTGTGGTTCGGACTGTCTCCAACCAGCCATAATGTTGTGAGAGTGAAATTATGTCTAAGTCCAGCTTTGGTACATTAGAAGCAACTCTGAAACTTAACCTAAGCGTTTTTCGAAGCTACTTTTTGGCTAACTTCTTATAGGAAGGTCTAGGAGCTCTGAAAATGAACGTGCGCGTCTTTCACTCTTCCCGAGGGACTTAGAAGAATTTTGTGATATTTTTTATTAAAATGGTGTATAAGGGTATATATATAAATATATTTTATGCACAGTATATGAGCTGGCGATTTCTAAGTCTGTGGTTCCGAGAGGGGGTAACCAGGCTCACTAATAAAGGTCAAGCCACTTGGCTGCCAGAATGCCCTGCTTCAGCACAGACCAGAAAGGCATTGTGATAAGCGTATCCCCGGTATAGTCAGGGGTTAATGGGAGTCGTCCCCGTCCCCCCAGTATACGCCCAGAACCATGGACCCGGTACTTGTGGTTCGGACTGTCTCCAACCAGCCATAATGTTGTGAGAGTGAAATTATGTCTAAGTCCAGCTTTGGTACATTAGAAGCAACTCTGAAACTTAACCTAAGCGTTTTTCGAAGCTACTTTTTGGCTAACTTCTTATAGGAAGGTCTAGGAGCTCTGAAAATGAACGTGCGCGTCTTTCACTCTTCCCGAGGGACTTAGAAGAATTTTGTGATATTTTTTATTAAAATGGTGTATAAGGGTATATATATAAATATATTATATACATATATTTTATGCACTGTATATGAGCTGGCGATTTCTAAGTCTGTGGTTCCGAGAGGGGGTAACCAGGCTCACTAATAAAGGTCAAGCCACTTGGCTGCCAGAATGCCCTGCTTCAGCACAGACCAGAAAGGCATTGTGATAAGCGTATCCCCGGTATAGTCAGGGGTTAATGGGAGTCGTCCCCGTCCCCCCCAGTATACGCCCAGAACCATGGACCCGGTACTTGTGGTTCGGACTGTCTCCAACCAGCCATAATGTTGTGAGAGTGAAATTATGTCTAAGTCCAGCTTTGGTACATTAGAAGCAACTCTGAAACTTAACCTAAGCGTTTTTCGAAGCTACTTTTTGGCTAACTTCTTATAGGAAGGTCTAGGAGCTCTGAAAATGAACGTGCGCGTCTTTCACTCTTCCCGAGGGACTTAGAAGAATTTTGTGATATTTTTTATTAAAATGGTGTATAAGGGTATATATATAAATATATTTTATGCACTGTATATGAGCTGGCGATTTCTAAGTCTGTGGTTCCGAGAGGGGGTAACCAGGCTCACTAATAAAGGTCAAGCCACTTTGCTGCCAGAATGCCCTGCTTCAGCACAGACCAGAAAGGCATTGTGATAAGCGTATCCCCGGTATAGTCAGGGGTTAATGGGAGTCGTCCCCGTCCCCCCAGTATACGCCCAGAACCATGGACCCGGTACTTGTGGTTCGGACTGTCTCCAACCAGCCATAATGTTGTGAGAGTGAAATTATGTCTAAGTCCAGCTTTGGTACATTAGAAGCAACTCTGAAACTTAACCTAAGCGTTTTTCGAAGCTACTTTTTGCCTAACTTCTTATAGGAAGGTCAAGGAGCTCTGAAAATGAACGTGCGCGTCTTTCACTCTTCCCGAGGGACTTAGAAGAATTTTGTGATATTTTTTATTAAAATGGTGTATAAGGGTATATAATAAATATATTATATAAATATATTTTATGCACTGTATATGAGCTGGCGATTTCTAAGTCTGTGGTTCCGAGAGGGGGTAACCAGGCTCACTAATAAAGGTCAAGCCACTTGGCTGCCAGAATGCCCTGCTTCAGCACAGACCAGAAAGGCATTGTGATAAGCGTATCCCCGGTATAGTCAGGGGTTAATGGGAGTCGTCCCCGTCCCCCCAGTATACGGCCAGAACCATGGACCCGGTACTTGTGGTTCGGACTGTCTCCAACCAGCCATAATGTTGTGAGAGTGAAATTATGTCTAAGTCCAGCTTTGGTACATTAGAAGCAACTCTGAAACTTAACCTAAGCGTTTTTCGAAGCTACTTTTTGGCTAACTTCTTATAGGAAGGTCTAGGAGCTCTAAAAATGAACGTGCGGGTCTTTCACTCTTCCCGAGGGACTTAGAAGAATTTTGTGATATTTTTTATTAAAATGGTGTATAAGGGTATATATATAAATATATTTTATGCACTGTATATGAGCTGGCGATTTCTAAGTCTGTGGTTCCGAGAGGGGGTAACCAGGCTCACTAATAAAGGTCAAGCCACTTGGCTGCCAGAATGCCCTGCTTCAGCACAGACCAGAAAGGCATTGTGATAAGCGTATCCCCGGTATAGTCAGGGGTTAATGGGAGTCGTCCCCGTCCCCCCAGTATACGCCCAGAACCATGGACCCGGTACTTGTGGTTCGGACTGTCTCCAACCAGCCATAATGTTGTGAGAGTGAAATTATGTCTAAGTCCAGCTTTGGTACATTAGAAGCAACTCTGAAACTTAACCTAAGCGTTTTTCGAAGCTACTTTTTGGCTAACTTCTTATAGGAAGGTCTAGGAGCTCTGAAAATGAACGTGCGCGTCTTTCACTCTTCCCGAGGGACTTAGAAGAATTTTGTGATATTTTTTATTAAAATGGTGTATAAGGGTATATATATAAATATATTATATACATATATTTTATGCACTGTATATGAGCTGGCGATTTCTAAGTCTGTGGTTCCGAGAGGGGGTAACCAGGCTCACTAATAAAGGTCAAGCCACTTGGCTGCCAGAATGCCCTGCTTCAGCACAGACCAGAAAGGCATTGTGATAAGCGTATCCCCGGTATAGTCAGGGGTTAATGGGAGTCGTCCCCGTCCCCCCCAGTATACGCCCAGAACCATGGACCCGGTACTTGTGGTTCGGACTGTCTCCAACCAGCCATAATGTTGTGAGAGTGAAATTATGTCTAAGTCCAGCTTTGGTACATTAGAAGCAACTCTGAAACTTAACCTAAGCGTTTTTCGAAGCTACTTTTTGGCTAACTTCTTATAGGAAGGTCTAGGAGCTCTGAAAATGAACGTGCGCGTCTTTCACTCTTCCCGAGGGACTTAGAAGAATTTTGTGATATTTTTTATTAAAATGGTGTATAAGGGTATATATATAAATATATTTTATGCACTGTATATGAGCTGGCGATTTCTAAGTCTGTGGTTCCGAGAGGGGGTAACCAGGCTCACTAATAAAGGTCAAGCCACTTGGCTGCCAGAATGCCCTGCTTCAGCACAGACCAGAAAGGCATTGTGATAAGCGTATCCCCGGTATAGTCAGGGGTTAATGGGAGTCGTCCCCGTCCCCCCAGTATACGCCCAGAACCATGGACCCGGTACTTGTGGTTCGGACTGTCTCCAACCAGCCATAATGTTGTGAGAGTGAAATTATGTCTAAGTCCAGCTTTGGTACATTAGAAGCAACTCTGAAACTTAACCTAAGCGTTTTTCGAAGCTACTTTTTGGCTAACTTCTTATAGGAAGGTCAAGGAGCTCTGAAAATGAACGTGCGCGTCTTTCACTCTTCCCGAGGGACTTAGAAGAATTTTGTGATATTTTTTATTAAAATGGTGTATAAGGGTATATAATAAATATATTATATAAATATATTTTATGCACTGTATATGAGCTGGCGATTTCTAAGTCTGTGGTTCCGAGAGGGGGTAACCAGGCTCACTAATAAAGGTCAAGCCACTTGGCTGCCAGAATGCCCTGCTTCAGCACAGACCAGAAAGGCATTGTGATAAGCGTATCCCCGGTATAGTCAGGGGTTAATGGGAGTCGTCCCCGTCCCCCCAGTATACGGCCAGAACCATGGACCCGGTACTTGTGGTTCGGACTGTCTCCAACCAGCCATAATGTTGTGAGAGTGAAATTATGTCTAAGTCCAGCTTTGGTACATTAGAAGCAACTCTGAAACTTAACCTAAGCGTTTTTCGAAGCTACTTTTTGGCTAACTTCTTATAGGAAGGTCTAGGAGCTCTGAAAATGAACGTGCGGGTCTTTCACTCTTCCCGAGGGACTTAGAAGAATTTTGTGATATTTTTTATTAAAATGGTGTATAAGGGTATATAATTAAATATATTTTATGCACTGTATATGAGCTGGCGATTTCTAAGTCTGTGGTTCCGAGAGGGGGTAACCAGGCTCACTAATAAAGGTCAAGCCACTTGGCTGCCAGAATGCCCTGCTTCAGCACAGACCAGAAAGGCATTGTGATAAGCGTATCCCCGGTATAGTCAGGGGTTAATGGGAGTCGTCCCCGTCCCCCCAGTATACGCCCAGAACCATGGACCCGGTACTTGTGGTTCGGACTGTCTCCAACCAGCCATAATGTTGTGAGAGTGAAATTATGTCTAAGTCCAGCTTTGGTACATTAGAAGCAACTCTGAAACTTAACCTAAGCGTTTTTCGAAGCTACTTTTTGGCTAACTTCTTATAGGAAGGTCTAGGAGCTCTGAAAATGAACGTGCGCGTCTTTCACTCTTCCCGAGGGACTTAGAAGAATTTTGTGATATTTTTTATTAAAATGGTGTATAAGGGTATATATATAAATATATTATATACATATATTTTATGCACTGTATATGAGCTGGCGATTTCTAAGTCTGTGGTTCCGAGAGGGGGTAACCAGGCTCACTAATAAAGGTCAAGCCACTTGGCTGCCAGAATGCCCTGCTTCAGCACAGACCAGAAAGGCATTGTGATAAGCGTATCCCCGGTATAGTCAGGGGTTAATGGGAGTCGTCCCCGTCCCCCCCAGTATACGCCCAGAACCATGGACCCGGTACTTGTGGTTCGGACTGTCTCCAACCAGCCATAATGTTGTGAGAGTGAAATTATGTCTAAGTCCAGCTTTGGTACATTAGAAGCAACTCTGAAACTTAACCTAAGCGTTTTTCGAAGCTACTTTTTGGCTAACTTCTTATAGGAAGGTCTAGGAGCTCTGAAAATGAACGTGCGCGTCTTTCACTCTTCCCGAGGGACTTAGAAGAATTTTGTGATATTTTTTATTAAAATGGTGTATAAGGGTATATATATAAATATATTTTATGCACTGTATATGAGCTGGCGATTTCTAAGTCTGTGGTTCCGAGAGGGGGTAACCAGGCTCACTAATAAAGGTCAAGCCACTTGGCTGCCAGAATGCCCTGCTTCAGCACAGACCAGAAAGGCATTGTGATAAGCGTATCCCCGGTATAGTCAGGGGTTAATGGGAGTCGTCCCCGTCCCCCCAGTATACGCCCAGAACCATGGACCCGGTACTTGTGGTTCGGACTGTCTCCAACCAGCCATAATGTTGTGAGAGTGAAATTATGTCTAAGTCCAGCTTTGGTACATTAGAAGCAACTCTGAAACTTAACCTAAGCGTTTTTCGAAGCTACTTTTTGGCTAACTTCTTATAGGAAGGTCTAGGAGCTCTGAAAATGAACGTGCGCGTCTTTCACTCTTCCCGAGGGACTTAGAAGAATTTTGTGATATTTTTTATTAAAATGGTGTATAAGGGTATATATATAAATATATTATATACATATATTTTATGCACTGTATATGAGCTGGCGATTTCTAAGTCTGTGGTTCCGAGAGGGGGTAACCAGGCTCACTAATAAAGGTCAAGCCACTTGGCTGCCAGAATGCCCTGCTTCAGCACAGACCAGAAAGGCATTGTGATAAGCGTATCCCCGGTATAGTCAGGGGTTAATGGGAGTCGTCCCCGTCCCCCCCAGTATACGCCCAGAACCATGGACCCGGTACTTGTGGTTCGGACTGTCTCCAACCAGCCATAATGTTGTGAGAGTGAAATTATGTCTAAGTCCAGCTTTGGTACATTAGAAGCAACTCTGAAACTTAACCTAAGCGTTTTTCGAAGCTACTTTTTGGCTAACTTCTTATAGGAAGGTCTAGGAGCTCTGAAAATGAACGTGCGCGTCTTTCACTCTTCCCGAGGGACTTAGAAGAATTTTGTGATATTTTTTATTAAAATGGTGTATAAGGGTATATATATAAATATATTTTATGCACTGTATATGAGCTGGCGATTTCTAAGTCTGTGGTTCCGAGAGGGGGTAACCAGGCTCACTAATAAAGGTCAAGCCACTTGGCTGCCAGAATGCCCTGCTTCAGCACAGACCAGAAAGGCATTGTGATAAGCGTATCCCCGGTATAGTCAGGGGTTAATGGGAGTCGTCCCCGTCCCCCCAGTATACGCCCAGAACCATGGACCCGGTACTTGTGGTTCGGACTGTCTCCAACCAGCCATAATGTTGTGAGAGTGAAATTATGTCTAAGTCCAGCTTTGGTACATTAGAAGCAACTCTGAAACTTAACCTAAGCGTTTTTCGAAGCTACTTTTTGGCTAACTTCTTATAGGAAGGTCTAGGAGCTCTGAAAATGAACGTGCGCGTCTTTCACTCTTCCCGAGGGACTTAGAAGAATTTTGTGATATTTTTTATTAAAATGGTGTATAAGGGTATATATATAAATATATTATATACATATATTTTATGCACTGTATATGAGCTGGCGATTTCTAAGTCTGTGGTTCCGAGAGGGGGTAACCAGGCTCACTAATAAAGGTCAAGCCACTTGGCTGCCAGAATGCCCTGCTTCAGCACAGACCAGAAAGGCATTGTGATAAGCGTATCCCCGGTATAGTCAGGGGTTAATGGGAGTCGTCCCCGTCCCCCCCAGTATACGCCCAGAACCATGGACCCGGTACTTGTGGTTCGGACTGTCTCCAACCAGCCATAATGTTGTGAGAGTGAAATTATGTCTAAGTCCAGCTTTGGTACATTAGAAGCAACTCTGAAACTTAACCTAAGCGTTTTTCGAAGCTACTTTTTGGCTAACTTCTTATAGGAAGGTCTAGGAGCTCTGAAAATGAACGTGCGCGTCTTTCACTCTTCCCGAGGGACTTAGAAGAATTTTGTGATATTTTTTATTAAAATGGTGTATAAGGGTATATATATAAATATATTATATACATATATTTTATGCACTGTATATGAGCTGGCGATTTCTAAGTCTGTGGTTCCGAGAGGGGGTAACCAGGCTCACTAATAAAGGTCAAGCCACTTGGCTGCCAGAATGCCCTGCTTCAGCACAGACCAGAAAGGCATTGTGATAAGCGTATCCCCGGTATAGTCAGGGGTTAATGGGAGTCGTCCCCGTCCCCCCCAGTATACGCCCAGAACCATGGACCCGGTACTTGTGGTTCGGACTGTCTCCAACCAGCCATAATGTTGTGAGAGTGAAATTATGTCTAAGTCCAGCTTTGGTACATTAGAAGCAACTCTGAAACTTAACCTAAGCGTTTTTCGAAGCTACTTTTTGGCTAACTTCTTATAGGAAGGTCTAGGAGCTCTGAAAATGAACGTGCGCGTCTTTCACTCTTCCCGAGGGACTTAGAAGAATTTTGTGATATTTTTTATTAAAATGGTGTATAAGGGTATATATATAAATATATTTTATGCACTGTATATGAGCTGGCGATTTCTAAGTCTGTGGTTCCGAGAGGGGGTAACCAGGCTCACTAATAAAGGTCAAGCCACTTGGCTGCCAGAATGCCCTGCTTCAGCACAGACCAGAAAGGCATTGTGATAAGCGTATCCCCGGTATAGTCAGGGGTTAATGGGAGTCGTCCCCGTCCCCCCAGTATACGCCCAGAACCATGGACCCGGTACTTGTGGTTCGGACTGTCTCCAACCAGCCATAATGTTGTGAGAGTGAAATTATGTCTAAGTCCAGCTTTGGTACATTAGAAGCAACTCTGAAACTTAACCTAAGCGTTTTTCGAAGCTACTTTTTGGCTAACTTCTTATAGGAAGGTCAAGGAGCTCTGAAAATGAACGTGCGCGTCTTTCACTCTTCCCGAGGGACTTAGAAGAATTTTGTGATATTTTTTATTAAAATGGTGTATAAGGGTATATAATAAATATATTATATAAATATATTTTATGCACTGTATATGAGCTGGCGATTTCTAAGTCTGTGGTTCCGAGAGGGGGTAACCAGGCTCACTAATAAAGGTCAAGCCACTTGGCTGCCAGAATGCCCTGCTTCAGCACAGACCAGAAAGGCATTGTGATAAGCGTATCCCCGGTATAGTCAGGGTTTAATGGGAGTCGTCCCCGTCCCCCCAGTATACGGCCAGAACCATGGACCCGGTACTTGTGGTTCGGACTGTCTCCAACCAGCCATAATGTTGTGAGAGTGAAATTATGTCTAAGTCCAGCTTTGGTACATTAGAAGCAACTCTGAAACTTAACCTAAGCGTTTTTCGAAGCTACTTTTTGGCTAACTTCTTATAGGAAGGTCTAGGAGCTCTGAAAATGAACGTGCGCGTCTTTCACTCTTCCCGAGGGACTTAGAAGAATTTTGTGATATTTTTTATTAAAATGGTGTATAAGGGTATATATATAAATATATTATATACATATATTTTATGCACTGTATATGAGCTGGCGATTTCTAAGTCTGTGGTTCCGAGAGGGGGTAACCAGGCTCACTAATAAAGGTCAAGCCACTTGGCTGCCAGAATGCCCTGCTTCAGCACAGACCAGAAAGGCATTGTGATAAGCGTATCCCCGGTATAGTCAGGGGTTAATGGGAGTCGTCCCCGTCCCCCCCAGTATACGCCCAGAACCATGGACCCGGTACTTGTGGTTCGGACTGTCTCCAACCAGCCATAATGTTGTGAGAGTGAAATTATGTCTAAGTCCAGCTTTGGTACATTAGAAGCAACTCTGAAACTTAACCTAAGCGTTTTTCGAAGCTACTTTTTGGCTAACTTCTTATAGGAAGGTCTAGGAGCTCTGAAAATGAACGTGCGCGTCTTTCACTCTTCCCGAGGGACTTAGAAGAATTTTGTGATATTTTTTATTAAAATGGTGTATAAGGGTATATATATAAATATATTATATACATATATTTTATGCACTGTATATGAGCTGGCGATTTCTAAGTCTGTGGTTCCGAGAGGGGGTAACCAGGCTCACTAATAAAGGTCAAGCCACTTGGCTGCCAGAATGCCCTGCTTCAGCACAGACCAGAAAGGCATTGTGATAAGCGTATCCCCGGTATAGTCAGGGGTTAATGGGAGTCGTCCCCGTCCCCCCAGTATACGCCCAGAACCATGGACCCGGTACTTGTGGTTCGGACTGTCTCCAACCAGCCATAATGTTGTGAGAGTGAAATTATGTCTAAGTCCAGCTTTGGTACATTAGAAGCAACTCTGAAACTTAACCTAAGCGTTTTTCGAAGCTACTTTTTGGCTAACTTCTTATAGGAAGGTCTAGGACCACTGAAAATGAACGTGCGCGTCTTTCACTCTTCCCGAGGGACTTAGAAGAATTTTGTGATATTTTTTATTAAAATGGTGTATAAGGGTATATATATAAATATATTATATACATATATTTTATGCACTGTATATGAGCTGGCGATTTCTAAGTCTGTGGTTCCGAGAGGGGGTAACCAGGCTCACTAATAAAGGTCAAGCCACTTGGCTGCCAGAATGCCCTGCTTCAGCACAGACCAGAAAGGCATTGTGATAAGCGTATCCCCGGTATAGTCAGGGGTTAATGGGAGTCGTCCCCGTCCCCCCCAGTATACGCCCAGAACCATGGACCCGGTACTTGTGGTTCGGACTGTCTCCAACCAGCCATAATGTTGTGAGAGTGAAATTATGTCTAAGTCCAGCTTTGGTACATTAGAAGCAACTCTGAAACTTAACCTAAGCGTTTTTCGAAGCTACTTTTTGGCTAACTTCTTATAGGAAGGTCTAGGAGCTGTGAAAATGAACGTGCGCGTCTTTCACTCTTCCCGAGGGACTTAGAAGAATTTTGTGATATTTTTTATTAAAATGGTGTATAAGGGTATATATATAAATATATTTTATGCACTGTATATGAGCTGGCGATTTCTAAGTCTGTGGTTCCGAGAGGGGGTAACCAGGCTCACTAATAAAGGTCAAGCCACTTGGCTGCCAGAATGCCCTGCTTCAGCACAGACCAGAAAGGCATTGTGATAAGCGTATCCCCGGTATAGTCAGGGGTTAATGGGAGTCGTCCCCGTCCCCCCAGTATACGCCCAGAACCATGGACCCGGTACTTGTGGTTCGGACTGTCTCCAACCAGCCATAATGTTGTGAGAGTGAAATTATGTCTAAGTCCAGCTTTGGTACATTAGAAGCAACTCTGAAACTTAACCTAAGCGTTTTTCGAAGCTACTTTTTGGCTAACTTCTTATAGGAAGGTCAAGGAGCTCTGAAAATGAACGTGCGCGTCTTTCACTCTTCCCGAGGGACTTAGAAGAATTTTGTGATATTTTTTATTAAAATGGTGTATAAGGGTATATAATAAATATATTATATAAATATATTTTATGCACTGTATATGAGCTGGCGATTTCTAAGTCTGTGGTTCCGAGAGGGGGTAACCAGGCTCACTAATAAAGGTCAAGCCACTTGGCTGCCAGAATGCCCTGCTTCAGCACAGACCAGAAAGGCATTGTGATAAGCGTATCCCCGGTATAGTCAGGGGTTAATGGGAGTCGTCCCCGTCCCCCCAGTATACGGCCAGAACCATGGACCCGGTACTTGTGGTTCGGACTGTCTCCAACCAGCCATAATGTTGTGAGAGTGAAATTATGTCTAAGTCCAGCTTTGGTACATTAGAAGCAACTCTGAAACTTAACCTAAGCGTTTTTCGAAGCTACTTTTTGGCTAACTTCTTATAGGAAGGTCTAGGAGCTCTGAAAATGAACGTGCGCGTCTTTCACTCTTCCCGAGGGACTTAGAAGAATTTTGTGATATTTTTTATTAAAATGGTGTATAAGGGTATATATATAAATATATTATATACATATATTTTATGCACTGTATATGAGCTGGCGATTTCTAAGTCTGTGGTTCCGAGAGGGGGTAACCAGGCTCACTAATAAAGGTCAAGCCACTTGGCTGCCAGAATGCCCTGCTTCAGCACAGACCAGAAAGGCATTGTGATAAGCGTATCCCCGGTATAGTCAGGGGTTAATGGGAGTCGTCCCCGTCCCCCCCAGTATACGCCCAGAACCATGGACCCGGTACTTGTGGTTCGGACTGTCTCCAACCAGCCATAATGTTGTGAGAGTGAAATTATGTCTAAGTCCAGCTTTGGTACATTAGAAGCAACTCTGAAACTTAACCTAAGCGTTTTTCGAAGCTACTTTTTGGCTAACTTCTTATAGGAAGGTCTAGGAGCTCTGAAAATGAACGTGCGCGTCTTTCACTCTTCCCGAGGGACTTAGAAGAATTTTGTGATATTTTTTATTAAAATGGTGTATAAGGGTATATATATAAATATATTTTATGCACTGTATATGAGCTGGCGATTTCTAAGTCTGTGGTTCCGAGAGGGGGTAACCAGGCTCACTAATAAAGGTCAAGCCACTTGGCTGCCAGAATGCCCTGCTTCAGCACAGACCAGAAAGGCATTGTGATAAGCGTATCCCCGGTATAGTCAGGGGTTAATGGGAGTCGTCCCCGTCCCCCCAGTATACGCCCAGAACCATGGACCCGGTACTTGTGGTTCGGACTGTCTCCAACCAGCCATAATGTTGTGAGAGTGAAATTATGTCTAAGTCCAGCTTTGGTACATTAGAAGCAACTCTGAAACTTAACCTAAGCGTTTTTCGAAGCTACTTTTTGGCTAACTTCTTATAGGAAGGTCAAGGAGCTCTGAAAATGAACGTGCGCGTCTTTCACTCTTCCCGAGGGACTTAGAAGAATTTTGTGATATTTTTTATTAAAATGGTGTATAAGGGTATATAATAAATATATTATATAAATATATTTTATGCACTGTATATGAGCTGGCGATTTCTAAGTCTGTGGTTCCGAGAGGGGGTAACCAGGCTCACTAATAAAGGTCAAGCCACTTGGCTGCCAGAATGCCCTGCTTCAGCACAGACCAGAAATGCATTGTGATAAGCATATCCCCGGTATAGTCAGGGGTTAATGGGAGTCGTCCCCTTCCCCCAGTATACGCCCAGAACCATGGACCCGGTACTTGTGGTTCGGACTGTCTCCAACCAGCCATAATGTTGTGAGAGTGAAATTATGTCTAAGTCCAGCTTTGGTACATTAGAAGCAACTCTGAAACTTAACCTAAGCGTTTTTCGAAGCTACTTTTTGGCTAACTTCTTATAGGAAGGTCAAGGAGCTCTGAAAATGAACGTGCGCGTCTTTCACTCTTCCCGAGGGACTTAGAAGAATTTTGTGATATTTTTTATTAAAATGGTGTATAAGGGTATATAATAAATATATTATATAAATATATTTTATGCACTGTATATGAGCTGGCGATTTCTAAGTCTGTGGTTCCGAGAGGGGGTAACCAGGCTCACTAATAAAGGTCAAGCCACTTGGCTGCCAGAATGCCCTGCTTCAGCACAGACCAGAAATGCATTGTGATAAGCATATCCCCGGTATAGTCAGGGGTTAATGGGAGTCGTCCCCTTCCCCCAGTATACGCCCAGAACCATGGACCCGGTACTTGTGGTTCGGACTGTCTCCAACCAGCCATAATGTTGTGAGAGTGAAATTATGTCTAAGTCCAGCTTTGGTACATTAGAAGCAACTCTGAAACTTAACCTAAGCGTTTTTCGAAGCTACTTTTTGGCTAACTTCTTATAGGAAGGTCTAGGAGCTCTGAAAATGAACGTGCGCGTCTTTCACTCTTCCCGAGGGACTTAGAAGAATTTTGTGATATTTTTTATTAAAATGGTGTATAAGGGTATATATATAAATATATTATATACATATATTTTATGCACTGTATATGAGCTGGCGATTTCTAAGTCTGTGGTTCCGAGAGGGGGTAACCAGGCTCACTAATAAAGGTCAAGCCACTTGGCTGCCAGAATGCCCTGCTTCAGCACAGACCAGAAAGGCATTGTGATAAGCGTATCCCCGGTATAGTCAGGGGTTAATGGGAGTCGTCCCCGTCCCCCCCAGTATACGCCCAGAACCATGGACCCGGTACTTGTGGTTCGGACTGTCTCCAACCAGCCATAATGTTGTGAGAGTGAAATTATGTCTAAGTCCAGCTTTGGTACATTAGAAGCAACTCTGAAACTTAACCTACGCGTTTTTCGAAGCTACTTTTTGGCTAACTTCTTATAGGAAGGTCTAGGAGCTCTGAAAATGAACGTGCGCGTCTTTCACTCTTCCCGAGGGACTTAGAAGAATTTTGTGATATTTTTTATTAAAATGGTGTATAAGGGTATATATATAAATATATTTTATGCACTGTATATGAGCTGGCGATTTCTAAGTCTGTGGTTCCGAGAGGGGGTAACCAGGCTCACTAATAAAGGTCAAGCCACTTGGCTGCCAGAATGCCCTGCTTCAGCACAGACCAGAAAGGCATTGTGATAAGCGTATCCCCGGTATAGTCAGGGGTTAATGGGAGTCGTCCCCGTCCCCCCCAGTATACGCCCAGAACCATGGACCCGGTACTTGTGGTTCGGACTGTCTCCAACCAGCCATAATGTTGTGAGAGTGAAATTATGTCTAAGTCCAGCTTTGGTACATTAGAAGCAACTCTGAAACTTAACCTAAGCGTTTTTCGAAGCTACTTTTTGGCTAACTTCTTATAGGAAGGTCTAGGAGCTCTGAAAATGAACGTGCGCGTCTTTCACTCTTCCCGAGGGACTTAGAAGAATTTTGTGATATTTTTTATTAAAATGGTGTATAAGGGTATATATATAAATATATTTTATGCACTGTATATGAGCTGGCGATTTCTAAGTCTGTGGTTCCGAGAGGGGGTAACCAGGCTCACTAATAAAGGTCAAGCCACTTGGCTGCCAGAATGCCCTGCTTCAGCACAGACCAGAAAGGCATTGTGATAAGCGTATCCCCGGTATAGTCAGGGGTTAATGGGAGTCGTCCCCGTCCCCCCAGTATACGCCCAGAACCATGGACCCGGTACTTGTGGTTCGGACTGTCTCCAACCAGCCATAATGTTGTGAGAGTGAAATTATGTCTAAGTCCAGCTTTGGTACATTAGAAGCAACTCTGAAACTTAACCTAAGCGTTTTTCGAAGCTACTTTTTGGCTAACTTCTTATAGGAAGGTCAAGGAGCTCTGAAAATGAACGTGCGCGTCTTTCACTCTTCCCGAGGGACTTAGAAGAATTTTGTGATATTTTTTATTAAAATGGTGTATAAGGGTATATATATAAATATATTTTATGCACTGTATATGAGCTGGCGATTTCTAAGTCTGTGGTTCCGAGAGGGGGTAACCAGGCTCACTAATAAAGGTCAAGCCACTTGGCTGCCAGAATGCCCTGCTTCAGCACAGACCAGAAAGGCATTGTGATAAGCGTATCCCCGGTATAGTCAGGGGTTAATGGGAGTCGTCCCCGTCCCCCCCAGTATACGCCCAGAACCATGGACCCGGTACTTGTGGTTCGGACTGTCTCCAACCAGCCATAATGTTGTGAGAGTGAAATTATGTCTAAGTCCAGCTTTGGTACATTAGAAGCAACTCTAAAACTTAACCTAAGCGTTTTTCGAAGCTACTTTTTGGCTAACTTCTTATAGGAAGGTCTAGGAGCTCTGAAAATGAACGTGCGCGTCTTTCACTCTTCCCGAGGGACTTAGAAGAATATTGTGATATTTTTTATTAAAATGGTGTATAAGGGTATATATATAAATAAATTATATAAATATATTTTATGCACTGTATATGAGCTGGCGATTTCTAAGTCTGTGGTTCCGAGAGGGGGTAACCAGGCTCACTAATAAAGGTCAAGCCACTTGGCTGCCAGAATGCCCTGCTTCAGCACAGACCAGAAAGGCATTGTGATAAGCGTATCCCCGGTATAGTCAGGGGTTAATGGGAGTCGTCCCCGTCCCCCCAGTATACGCCCAGAACCATGGACCCGGTACTTGTGGTTCGGACTGTCTCCAACCAGCCATAATGTTGTGAGAGTGAAATTATGTCTAAGTCCAGCTTTGGTACATTAGAAGCAACTCTGAAACTTTACCTAAGCGTTTTTCGAAGCTACTTTTTGGCTAACTTCTTATAGGAAGGTCTAGGAGCTCTGAAAATGAACGTGCGCGTCTTTCACTCTTCCCGAGGGACTTAGAAGAATTTTGTGATATTTTTTATTAAAATGGTGTATAAGGGTATATATATAAATATATTATATAAATATATTTTATGCACTGTATATGAGCTGGCGATTTCTAAGTCTGTGGTTCCGAGAGGGGGTAACCAGGCTCACTAATAAAGGTCAAGCCACTTGGCTGCCAGAATGCCCTGCTTCAGCACAGACCAGAATGCATTGTGATAAGCGTATCCCCGGTATAGTCAGGGGTTAATGGGAGTCGTCCCCTTCCCCCAGTATACGCCCAGAACCATGGACCCGGTACTTGTGGTTCGGACTGTCTCCAACCAGCCATAATGTTGTGAGAGTGAAATTATGTCTAAGTCCAGCTTTGGTACATTAGAAGCAACTCTGAAACTTAACCTAAGCGTTTTTCGAAGCTACTTTTTGGCTAACTTCTTATAGGAAGGTCTAGGAGCTCTGAAAATGAACGTGCGCGTCTTTCACTCTTCCCGATGGACTTAGAAGAATTTTGTGATATTTTTTATTAAAATGGTGTATAAGGGTATATAATAAATATATTATATAAATATATTTTATGCACTGTATATGAGCTGGCGATTTCTAAGTCTGTGGTTCCGAGAGGGGGTAACCAGGCTCACTAATAAAGGTCAAGCCACTTGGCTGCCAGAATGCCCTGCTTCAGCACAGACCAGAAAGGCATTGTGATAAGCGTATCCCCGATATAGTCAGGGGTTAATGGGAGTCGTCCCCTTCCCCCAGTATACGCCCAGAACCATGGACCCGGTACTTGTGGTTCGGACTGTCTCCAACCAGCCATAATGTTGTGAGAGTGAAATTATGTCTAAGTCCAGCTTTGGTACATTAGAAGCAACTCTGAAACTTAACCTACAGTAAGCGTTTTTCCAAGCTACTTTTTGGCTAACTTCTTATAGGAAGGTCTAGGAGCTCTGAAAATGAACGTGCGCGTCTTTCACTCTTCCCTAGGGACTTAGAAGAATTTTGTGATATTTTTTATTAAAATGGTGTATAAGGGTATATATATAAATATATTATATAAATATATTTTATGCACTGTATATGAGCTGGCGATTTCTAAGACTGTGGTTCCGAGAGGGGGTAACCAGGCTCACTAATAAAGGTCAAGCCACTTGGCTGCCAGAATGCCCTGCTTCAGCACAGACCAGAAAGGCATTGTGATAAGCGTATCCCCGATATAGTCAGGGGTTAATGGGAGTCGTCCCCGTCCCCCAGTATACGCCCAGAACCATCGACCCGGTACTTGTGGTTCGGACTGTCTCCAACCAGCCATAATGTTGTGAGAGTGAAATTATGTCTAAGTCCAGCTTTGGTACATTAGAAGCAACTCTGAAACTTAACCTAAGCGTTTTTCCAAGCTACTTTTTGGCTAACTTCTTATAGGAAGGTCTAGGAGCTCTGAAAATGAACGTGCGCGTCTTTCACTCTTCCCGAGGGACTTAGAAGAATTTTGTGATATTTTTTATTAAAATGGTGTATAAGGGTATATATATAAATATATTATATAAATATATTTTATGCACTGTATATGAGCTGGCGATTTCTAAGTCTGTGGTTCCGAGAGGGGGTAACCAGGCTCACTAATAAAGGTCAAGCCACTTGGCTGCCAGAATGCCCTGCTTCAGCACAGACCAGAAATGCATTGTGATAAGCGTATCCCCGGTATAGTCAGGGGTTAATGGGAGTCTTCCCCTTCCCCCAGTATACGCCCAGAACCATGGACCCGGTACTTGTGGTTCGGACTGTCTCCAACCAGCCATAATGTTGTGAGAGTGAAATTATGTCTAAGTCCAGCTTTGGTACATTAGAAGCAACTCTGAAACTTAACCTAAGCGTTTTTCGAAGCTACTTTTTGGCTAACTTCTTATAGGAAGGTCTAGGAGCTCTGAAAATGAACGTGCGCGTCTTTCACTCTTCCCGAGGGACTTAGAAGAATTTTGTGATATTTTTTATTAAAATGGTGTATAAGGGTATATATATAAATATATTATATAAATATATTTTATGCACTGTATATGAGCAGGCGATTTCTAAGTCTGTGGTTCCGAGAGGGGGTAACCAGGCTCACTAATAAAGGTCAAGCCACTTGGTTGCCAGAATGCCCTGCTTCAGCACAGACCAGAAAGGCATTGTGATAAGCGTATCCCCGGTATAGTCAGGGGTTAATGGGAGTCGTCCCCGTCCCCCCAGTATACGGCCAGAACCATGGACCCGGTACTTGTGGTTCGGACTGTCTCCAACCAGCCATAATGTTGTGAGAGTGAAATTATGTCTAAGTCCAGCTTTGGTACATTAGAAGCAACTCTGAAACTTAACCTAAGCGTTTTTCGAAGCTACTTTTTGGCTAACTTCTTATAGGAAGGTCTAGGAGCTCTGAAAATGAACGTGCGCGTCTTTCACTCTTCCCTAGGGACTTAGAAGAATTTTGTGATATTTTTTATTAAAATGGTGTATAAGGGTATATATATAAATATATTATATAAATATATTTTATGCACTGTATATGAGCTGGCGATTTCTAAGTCTGTGGTTCCGAGAGGGGGTAACCAGGCTCACTAATAAAGGTCAAGCCACTTGGCTGCCAGAATGCCCTGCTTCAGCACAGACCAGAAAGGCATTGTGATAAGCGTATCCCCGGTATAGTCAGGGGTTAATGGGAGTCGTCCCCGTCCCCCCAGTATACGCCCAGAACCATGGACCCGGTACTTGTGGTTCGGACTGTCTCCAACCAGCCATAATGTTGTGAGAGTGAAATTATGTCTAAGTCCAGCTTTGGTACATTAGAAGCAACTCTGAAACTTAACCTAAGCGTTTTTCGAAGCTACTTTTTGGCTAACTTCTTATAGGAAGGTCTAGGAGCTCTGAAAATGAACGTGCGCGTCTTTCACTCTTCCCTAGGGACTTAGAAGAATTTTGTGATATTTTTTATTAAAATGGTGTATAAGGGTATATATATAAATATATTATATAAATATATTTTATGCACTGTATATGAGCTGGCGATTTCTAAGTCTGTGGTTCCGAGAGGGGGTAACCAGGCTCACTAATAAAGGTCAAGCCACTTGGCTGCCAGAATGCCCTGCATCAGCACAGACCAGAAAGGCATTGTGATAAGCGTATCCCCGGTATAGTCAGGGGTTAATGGGAGTCGTCCCCGTCCCCCCAGTATACGCCCAGAACCATGGACCCGGTACTTGTGGTTCGGACTGTCTCCAACCAGCCATAATGTTGTGAGAGTGAAATTATGTCTAAGTCCAGCTTTGGTACATTAGAAGCAACTCTGAAACTTAACCTAAGCGTTTTTCGAAGCTACTTTTTGGCTAACTTCTTATAGGAAGGTCTAGGAGCTCTGAAAATGAACGTGCGCGTCTTTCACTCTTCCCGATGGACTTAGAAGAATTTTGTGATATTTTTTATTAAAATGGTGTATAAGGGTATATATATAAATATATTATATAAATATATTTTATGCACTGTATATGAGCGAGCGATTTCTAAGTCTGTGGTTCCGAGAGGGGGTAACCAGGCTCACTTATAAAGGTCAAGCCACTTGGCTGCCAGAATGCCCTGCTTCAGCACAGACCAGAAAGGCATTGTGATAAGCGTATCCCCGATATAGTCAGGGGTTAATGGGAGTCGTCTCCGTCCCCCAGTATACGCCCAGAACCATCGACCCGGTACTTGTGGTTCGGACTGTCTCCAACCAGCCATAATGTTGTGAGAGTGAAATTATGTCTAAGTCCAGCTTTGGTACATTAGAAGCAACTCTGAAACTTAACCTAAGCGTTTTTCGAAGCTACTTTTTGGCTAACTTCTTATAGGAAGGTCTAGGAACGCTGAAAATGAACGTGCGCATCTTTCACTCTTCCCGAGGGACTTAGAAGAATTTTGTGATATTTTTTATTAAAATGGTGTATAAGGGTATATATATAAATATATTATATAAATATATTTTATGCACTGTATATGAGCTGGCGATTTCAAAGTCTGTGGCTCCGAGAGGGGGTAACCAGGCTCACTAATAAAGGTCAAGCCACTTGGCTGCCAGAATGCCCTGCTTCAGCACAGACCAGAAATGCATTGTGATAAGCGTATCCCCGGTATAGTCAGGGGTTAATGGGAGTCGTCCCCTTCCCCCAGTATACGCCCAGAACCATGGACCCGGTACTTGTGGTTCGGACTGTCTCCAACCAGCCATAATGTTGTGAGAGTGAAATTATGTCTAAGTCCAGCTTTGGTACATTAGAAGCAACTCTGAAACTTAACCTAAGCGTTTTTCGAAGCTACTTTTTGGCTAACTTCTTATAGGAAGGTCTAGGAGCTCTGAAAATGAACGTGCGCGTCTTTCACTCTTCCCGAGGGACTTAGAAGAATTTTGTGATATTTTTTATTAAAATGGTGTATAAGGGTATATATATAAATATATTTTATGCACTGTATATGAGCTGGCGATTTCTAAGTCTGTGGTTCCGAGAGGGGGTAACCAGGCGCACTAATAAAGGTCAAGCCACTTGGCTGCCAGAATGCCCTGCTTCAGCACAGACCAGAAAGGCATTGTGATAAGCGTATCCCCGGTATAGTCAGGGGTTAATGGGAGTCGTCCCCGTCCCCCCAGTATACGCCCAGAACCATGGACCCGGTACTTGTGGTTCGGACTGTCTCCAACCAGCCATAATGTTGTGAGAGTGAAATTATGTCTAAGTCCAGCTTTGGTACATTAGAAGCAACTCTGAAACTTAACCTAAGCGTTTTTCGAAGCTACTTTTTGGCTAACTTCTTATAGGAAGGTCTAGGAACGCTGAAAATGAACGTGCGCATCTTTCACTCTTCCCGAGGGACTTAGAAGAATTTTGTGATATTTTTTATTAAAATGGTGTATAAGGGTATATATATAAATATATTTTATGCACTGTATATGAGCTGGCGATTTCTAAGTCTGTGGTTCCGAGAGGGGGTAACCAGGCGCACTAATAAAGGTCAAGCCACTTGGCTGCCAGAATGCCCTGCTTCAGCACAGACCAGAAAGGCATTGTGATAAGCGTATCCCCGGTATAGTCAAGGGTTAATGGGAGTCGTCCCCGTCCCCCCAGTATACGCCCAGAACCATGGACCCGGTACTTGTGGTTCGGACTGTCTCCAACCAGCCATAATGTTGTGAGAGTGAAATTATGTCTAAGTCCAGCTTTGGTACATTAGAAGCAACTCTGAAACTTAACCTAAGCGTTTTTCGAAGCTACTTTTTGGCTAACTTCTTATAGGAAGGTCTAGGAGCTCTGAAAATGAACGTGCGCGTCTTTCACTCTTCCCGATGGACTTAGAAGAATTTTGTGATATTTTTTATTAAAATGGTGTATAAGGGTATATATATAAATATATTATATAAATATATTTTATGCACTGTATATGAGCGAGCGATTTCTAAGTCTGTGGTTCCGAGAGGGGGTAACCAGGCTCACTTATAAAGGTCAAGCCACTTGGCTGCCAGAATGCCCTGCTTCAGCACAGACCAGAAAGGCATTGTGATAAGCGTATCCCCGATATAGTCAGGGGTTAATGGGAGTCGTCCCCGTCCCCCAGTATACGCCCAGAACCATGGACCCGGTACTTGTGGTTCGGACTGTCTCCAACCAGCCATAATGTTGTGAGAGTGAAATTATGTCTAAGTCCAGCTTTGGTACATTAGAAGCAACTCTGAAACTTAACCTACGCGTTTTTCGAAGCTACTTTTTGGCTAACTTCTTATAGGAAGGTCTAGGAACGCTGAAAATGAACGTGCGCATCTTTCACTCTTCCCGAGGGACTTAGAAGAATTTTGTGATATTTTTTATTAAAATGGTGTATAAGGGTATATATATAAATATATTATATAAATATATTTTATGCACTGTATATGAGCTGGCGATTTCTAAGTCTGTGGTTCCGAGAGGGGGTAACCAGGCTCACTAATAAAGGTCAAGCCACTTGGCTGCCAGAATGCCCTGCTTCAGCACAGACCAGAAATGCATTGTGATAAGCGTATCCCCGGTATAGTCAGGGGTTAATGGGAGTCGTCCCCTTCCCCCAGTATACGCCCAGAACCATGGACCCGGTACTTGTGGTTCGGACTGTCTCCAACCAGCCATAATGTTGTGAGAGTGAAATTATGTCTAAGTCCAGCTTTGGTACCTTAGATGCAACTCTGAAACTTAACCTAAGCGTTTTTCGAAGCTACTTTTTGGCTAACTTCTTATAGGAAGGTCTAGGAGCTCTGAAAATGAACGTGCGCGTCTTTCACTCTTCCCGAGGGACTTAGAAGAATTTTGTGATATTTTTTATTAAAATGGTGTATAAGGGTATATATATAAATATATTATATAAATATATTTTATGCACTGTATATGAGCTGGCGATTTCTAAGTCTGTGGTTCCGAGAGGGGGTAACCAGGCTCACTAATAAAGGTCAAGCCACTTGGTTGCCAGAATGCCCTGCTTCAGCACAGACCAGAAAGGCATTGTGATAAGCGTATCCCCGGTATAGTCAGGGGTTAATGGGAGTCGTCCCCGTCCCCCCAGTATACGGCCAGAACCATGGACCCGGTACTTGTGGTTCGGACTGTCTCCAACCAGCCATAATGTTGTGAGAGTGAAATTATGTCTAAGTCCAGCTTTGGTACATTAGAAGCAACTCTGAAACTTAACCTAAGCGTTTTTCCAAGCTACTTTTTGGCTAACTTCTTATAGGAAGGTCTAGGAGCTCTGAAAATGAACGTGCGCGTCTTTCACTCTTCCCGAGGGACTTAGAAGAATTTTGTGATATTTTTTATTAAAATGGTGTATAAGGGTATATATATAAATATATTTTATGCACTGTATATGAGCTGGCGATTTCTAAGTCTGTGGTTCCGAGAGGGGGTAACCAGGCGCACTAACAAAGGTCAAGCCACTTGGCTGCCAGAATGCCCTGCTTCAGCACAGACCAGAAAGGCATTGTGATAAGCGTATCCCCGGTATAGTCAGGGGTTAATGGGAGTCGTCCCCGTCCCCCCAGTATACGCCCAGAACCATGGACCCGGTACTTGTGGTTCGGACTGTCTCCAACCAGCCATAATGTTGTGAGAGTGAAATTATGTCTAAGTCCAGCTTTGGTACATTAGAAGCAACTCTGAAACTTAACCTAAGCGTTTTTCGAAGCTACTTTTTGGCTAACTTCTTATAGGAAGGTCTAGGAGCTCTGAAAATGAACGTGCGCGTCTTTCACCCTTCCCGATGGACTTAGAAGAATTTTGTGATATTTTTTATTAAAATGGTGTATAAGGGTATATATATAAATATATTATATAAATATATTTTATGCACTGTATATGAGCGAGCGATTTCTAAGTCTGTGGTTCCGAGAGGGGGTAACCAGGCTCACTTATAAAGGTCAAGCCACTTGGCTGCCAGAATGCCCTGCTTCAGCACAGACCAGAAAGGCATTGTGATAAGCGTATCCCCGATATAGTCAGGGGTTAATGGGAGTCGTCCCCGTCCCCCAGTATACGCCCAGAACCATCGACCCGGTACTTGTGGTTCGGACTGTCTCCAACCAGCCATAATGTTGTGAGAGTGAAATTATGTCTAAGTCCAGCTTTGGTACATTAGAAGCAACTCTGAAACTTAACCTAAGCGTTTTTCGAAGCTACTTTTTGGCTAACTTCTTATAGGAAGGTCTAGGAGCTCTGAAAACGAACGTGCGCGTCTTTCACTCTTCCCGAGGGACTTAGAAGAATTTTGTGATATTTTTTATTAAAATGGTGTATAAGGGTATATATATAAATATATTATATAAATATATTTTATGCACTGTATATGAGCTGGCGATTTCTAAGTCTGTGGCTCCGAGAGGGGGTAACCAGGCTCACTAATAAAGGTCAAGCCACTTGGCTGCCAGAATGCCCTGCTTCAGCACAGACCAGAAATGCATTGTGATAAGCGTATCCCCGGTATAGTCAGGGGTTAATGGGAGTCGTCCCCTTCCCCCAGTATACGCCCAGAACCATGGACCCGGTACTTGTGGTTCGGACTGTCTCCAACCAGCCATAATGTTGTGAGAGTGAAATTATGTCTAAGTCCAGCTTTGGTACATTAGAAGCAACTCTGAAACTTAACCTAAGCGTTTTTCGAAGCTACTTTTTGGCTAACTTCTTATAGGAAGGTCTAGGAGCTCTGAAAATGAACGTGCGCGTCTTTCACTCTTCCCGAGGGACTTAGAAGAATTTTGTGATATTTTTTATTAAAATGGTGTATAAGGGTATATATATAAATATATTATATAAATATATTTTATGCACTGTATATGAGCTGGCGATTTCTAAGTCTGTGGTTCCGAGAGGGGGTAACCAGGCTCACTAATAAAGGTCAAGCCACTTGGTTGCCAGAATGCCCTGCTTCAGCACAGACCAGAAAGGCATTGTGATAAGCGTATCCCCGGTATAGTCAGGGGTTAATGGGAGTCGTCCCCGTCCCCCCAGTATACGGCCAGAACCATGGACCCGGTACTTGTGGTTCGGACTGTCTCCAGCCAGCCATAATGTTGTGAGAGTGAAATTATGTCTAAGTCCAGCTTTGGTACATTAGAAGCAACTCTGAAACTTAACCTAAGCGTTTTTCCAAGCTACTTTTTGGCTAACTTCTTATAGGAAGGTCTAGGAGCTCTGAAAATGAACGTGCGCGTCTTTCACTCTTCCCGAGGGACTTAGAAGAATTTTGTGATATTTTTTATTAAAATGGTGTATAAGGGTATATATATAAATATATTTTATGCACTGTATATGAGCTGGCGATTTCTAAGTCTGTGGTTCCGAGAGGGGGTAACCAGGCGCACTAATAAAGGTCAAGCCACTTGGCTGCCAGAATGCCCTGCTTCAGCACAGACCAGAAAGGCATTGTGATAAGCGTATCCCCGGTATAGTCAGGGGTTAATGGGAGTCGTCCCCGTCCCCCCAGTATACGCCCAGAACCATGGACCCGGTACTTGTGGTTCGGACTGTCTCCAACCAGCCATAATGTTGTGAGAGTGAAATTATGTCTAAGTCCAGCTTTGGTACATTAGAAGCAACTCTGAAACTTAACCTAAGCGTTTTTCGAAGCTACTTTTTGGCTAACTTCTTATAGGAAGGTCTAGGAGCTCTGAAAATGAACGTGCGCGTCTTTCACTCTTCCCGAGGGACTTAGAAGAATTTTGTGATATTTTTTATTAAAATGGTGTATAAGGGTATATATATAAATATATTATATAAATATATTTTATGCACTGTATATGAGCTAGCGATTTCTAAGTCTGTGGTTCCGAGAGGGGGTAACCAGGCTCACTTATAAAGGTCAAGCCACTTGGCTGCCAGAATGCCCTGCTTCAGCACAGACCAGAAAGGCATTGTGATAAGCGTATCCCCGATATAGTCAGGGGTTAATGGGAGTCGTCCCCGTCCCCCCAGTATACGCCCAGAACCATGGACCCGGTACTTGTGGTTCGAACTGTCTCCAACCAGCCATAATGTTGTGAGAGTGAAATTATGTCTAAGTCCAGCTTTGGTACATTAGAAGCAACTCTGAAACTTAACCTAAGCGTTTTTCGAAGCTACTTTTTGGCTAACTTCTTATAGGAAGGTCTAGGAGCTCTGAAAATGAACGTGCGCGTCTTTCACTCTTCCCGAGGGACTTAGAAGAATTTTGTGATATTTTTTTATTAAAATGGTGTATAAGGGTATATATATAAATATATTATATAAATATATTTTATGCACTGTATATGAGCTGGCGATTTCTAAGTCTGTGGTTCCGAGAGGGGGTAACCAGGCTCACTAATAAAGGTCAAGCCACTTGGCTGCCAGAATGCCCTGCTTCAGCACAGACCAGAAATGCATTGTGATAAGCGTATCCCCGGTATAGTCAGGGGTTAATGGGAGTCGTCCCCTTCCCCCAGTATACGGCCAGAACCATGGACCCGGTACTTGTGGTTCGGACTGTCTCCAACCAGCCATAATGTTGTGAGAGTGAAATTATGTCTAAGTCCAGCTTTGGTACATTAGAAGCAACTCTGAAACTTAACCTAAGCGTTTTTCCAAGCTACTTTTTGGCTAACTTCTTATAGGAAGGTCTAGGAGCTCTGAAAATGAACGTGCGCGTCTTTCACTCTTCCCGAGGGACTTAGAAGAATTTTGTGATATTTTTTATTAAAATGGTGTATAAGGGTATATATATAAATATATTTTATGCACTGTATATGAGCTGGCGATTTCTAAGTCTGTGGTTCCGAGAGGGGGTAACCAGGCGCACTAACAAAGGTCAAGCCACTTGGCTGCCAGAATGCCCTGCTTCAGCACAGACCAGAAAGGCATTGTGATAAGCGTATCCCCGGTATAGTCAGGGGTTAATGGGAGTCGTCCCCGTCCCCCCAGTATACGGCCAGAACCATGGACCCGGTACTTGTGGTTCGGACTGTCTCCAGCCAGCCATAATGTTGTGAGAGTGAAATTATGTCTAAGTCCAGCTTTGGTACATTAGAAGCAACTCTGAAACTTAACCTAAGCGTTTTTCCAAGCTACTTTTTGGCTAACTTCTTATAGGAAGGTCTAGGAGCTCTGAAAATGAACGTGCGCGTCTTTCACTCTTCCCGAGGGACTTAGAAGAATTTTGTGATATTTTTTATTAAAATGGTGTATAAGGGTATATATATAAATATATTTTATGCACTGTATATGAGCTGGCGATTTCTAAGTCTGTGGTTCCGAGAGGGGGTAACCAGGCGCACTAATAAAGGTCAAGCCACTTGGCTGCCAGAATGCCCTGCTTCAGCACAGACCAGAAAGGCATTGTGATAAGCGTATCCCCGGTATAGTCAGGGGTTAATGGGAGTCGTCCCCGTCCCCCCAGTATACGCCCAGAACCATGGACCCGGTACTTGTGGTTCGGACTGTCTCCAACCAGCCATAATGTTGTGAGAGTGAAATTATGTCTAAGTCCAGCTTTGGTACATTAGAAGCAACTCTGAAACTTAACCTAAGCGTTTTTCGAAGCTACTTTTTGGCTAACTTCTTATAGGAAGGTCTAGGAGCTCTGAAAATGAACGTGCGCGTCTTTCACTCTTCCCGAGGGACTTAGAAGAATTTTGTGATATTTTTTATTAAAATGGTGTATAAGGGTATATATATAAATATATTATATAAATATATTTTATGCACTGTATATGAGCTAGCGATTTCTAAGTCTGTGGTTCCGAGAGGGGGTAACCAGGCTCACTTATAAAGGTCAAGCCACTTGGCTGCCAGAATGCCCTGCTTCAGCACAGACCAGAAAGGCATTGTGATAAGCGTATCCCCGATATAGTCAGGGGTTAATGGGAGTCGTCCCCGTCCCCCCAGTATACGGCCAGAACCATGGACCCGGTACTTATGCTTCGGACTGTCTCCAACCAGCCATAATGTTGTGAGAGTGAAATTATGTCTAAGTCCAGCTTTGGTACATTAGAAGCAACTCTGAAACTTAACCTAAGCGTTTTTCGAAGCTACTTTTTGGCTAACTTCTTATAGGAAGGTCTAGGAGCTCTGAAAATGAACGTGCACGTCTTTCACTCTTCCCGAGGGACTTAGAAGAATTTTGTGATATTTTTTTATTAAAATGGTGTTTAAGGGTATATATATAAATATATTATATAAATATATTTTATGCACTGTATATGAGCTGGCGATTTCTAAGTCTGTGGTTCCGAGAGGGGGTAACCAGGCTCACTAATAAAGGTCAAGCCACTTGGTTGCCAGAATGCCCTGCTTCAGCACAGACCAGAAAGGCATTGTGATAAGCGTATCCCCGGTATAGTCAGGGGTTAATGGGAGTCGTCCCCGTCCCCCCAGTATACGGCCAGAACCATGGACCCGGTACTTGTGGTTCGGACTGTCTCCAACCAGCCATAATGTTGTGAGAGTGAAATTATGTCTAAGTCCAGCTTTGGTACATTAGAAGCAACTCTGAAACTTAACCTAAGCGTTTTTCCAAGCTACTTTTTGGCTAACTTCTTATAGGAAGGTCTAGGAGCTCTGAAAATGAACGTGCGCGTCTTTAACTCTTCCCGAGGGACTTAGAAGAATTTTGTGATATTTTTTATTAAAATGGTGTATAAGGGTATATATATAAATATATTTTATGCACTGTATATGAGCTGGCGATTTCTAAGTCTGTGGTTCCGAGAGGGGGTAACCAGGCGCACTAACAAAGGTCAAGCCACTTGGCTGCCAGAATGCCCTGCTTCAGCACAGACCAGAAAGGCATTGTGATAAGCGTATCCCCGGTATAGTCAGGGGTTAATGGGAGTCGTCCCCGTCCCCCCAGTATACGCCCAGAACCATGGACCCGGTACTTGTGGTTCGGACTGTCTCCAACCAGCCATAATGTTGTGAGAGTGAAATTATGTCTAAGTCCAGCTTTGGTACATTAGAAGCAACTCTGAAACTTAACCTAAGCGTTTTTCGAAGCTACTTTTTGGCTAACTTCTTATAGGAAGGTCTAGGAGCTCTGAAAATGAACGTGCGCGTCTTTCACTCTTCCCGAGGGACTTAGAAGAATTTTGTGATATTTTTTATTAAAATGGTGTATAAGGGTATATATATAAATATATTATATAAATATATTTTATGCACTGTATATGAGCTAGCGATTTCAGAGTCTGTGGTTCCGAGAGGGGGTAACCAGGCTCACTTATAAAGGTCAAGCCACTTGGCTGCCAGAATGCCCTGCTTCAGCACAGACCAGAAAGGCATTGTGATAAGCGTATCCCCGATATAGTCAGGGGTTAATGGGAGTCGTCCCCGTCCCCCCAGTATACGGCCAGAACCATGGACCCGGTACTTGTGCTTCGGACTGTCTCCAACCAGCCATAATGTTGTGAGAGTGAAATTATGTCTAAGTCCAGCTTTGGTACTGTACATTAGAAGCAACTCTGAAACTTAACCTAAGCGTTTTTCGAAGCTACTTTTTGGCTAACTTCTTATAGGAAGGTCTAGGAGCTCTGAAAATGAACGTGCGCGTCTTTCACTCTTCCCGAGGGACTTAGAATAATTTTGTGATATTTTTTTATTAAAATGGTGTATAAGGGTATATATATAAATATATTATATAAATATATTTTATGCACTGTATATGAGCTGGCGATTTCTAAGTCTGTGGTTCCGAGAGGGGGTAACCAGGCTCACTAATAAAGGTCAAGCCACTTGGCTGCCAGAATGCCCTGCTTCAGCACAGACCAGAAATGCATTGTGATAAGCGTATCCCCGGTATAGTCAGGGGTTAATGGGAGTCGTCCCCTTCCCCCAGTATACGCCCAGAACCATGGACCCGGTACTTGTGGTTCGGACTGTCTCCAACCAGCCATAATGTTGTGAGAGTGAAATTATGTCTAAGTCCAGCTTTGGTACCTTAGAAGCAACTCTGAAACTTAACCTAAGCGTTTTTCGAAGCTACTTTTTGGCTAACTTCTTATAGGAAGGTCTAGGAGCTCTGAAAATGAACGTGCGCGTCTTTCACTCTTCCCGAGGGACTTAGAAGAATTTTGTGATATTTTTTATTAAAATGGTGTATAAGGGTATATATATAAATATATTATATAAATATATTTTATGCACTGTATATGAGCTGGCGATTTCTAAGTCTGTGGTTCCGAGAGGGGTAACCAGGCTCACTAATAAAGGTCAAGCCACTTGGTTGCCAGAATGCCCTGCTTCAGCACAGACCAGAAAGGCATTGTGATAAGCGTATCCCCGGTATAGTCAGGGGTTAATGGGAGTCGTCCCCGTCCCCCCAGTATACGGCCAGAACCATGGACCCGGTACTTGTGGTTCGGACTGTCTCCAACCAGCCATAATGTTGTGAGAGTGAAATTATGTCTAAGTCCAGCTTTGGTACATTAGAAGCAACTCTGAAACTTAACCTAAGCGTTTTTCCAAGCTACTTTTTGGCTAACTTCTTATAGGAAGGTCTAGGAGCTCTGAAAATGAACGTGCGCGTCTTTCACTCTTCCCGAGGGACTTAGAAGAATTTTGTGATATTTTTTATTAAAATGGTGTATAAGGGTATATATATAAATATATTTTATGCACTGTATATGAGCTGGCGATTTCTAAGTCTGTGGTTCCGAGAGGGGGTAACCAGGCGCACTAACAAAGGTCAAGCCACTTGGCTGCCAAAATGCCCTGCTTCAGCACAGACCAGAAAGGCATTGTGATAAGCGTATCCCCGGTATAGTCAGGGGTTAATGGGAGTCGTCCCCGTCCCCCCAGTATACGCCCAGAACCATGGACCCGGTACTTGTGGTTCGGACTGTCTCCAACCAGCCATAATGTTGTGAGAGTGAAATTATGTCTAAGTCCAGCTTTGGTACATTAGAAGCAACTCTGAAACTTAACCTAAGCGTTTTTCGAAGCTACTTTTTGGCTAACTTCTTATAGGAAGGTCTAGGAGTTCTGAAAATGAACGTGCGCGTCTTTCACCCTTCCCGATGGACTTAGAAGAATTTTGTGATATTTTTTATTAAAATGGTGTATAAGGGTATATATATAAATATATTATATAAATATATTTTATGCACTGTATATGAGCTGGCGATTTCTAAGTCTGTGGTTCCGAGAGGGGGTAACCAGGCTCACTAATAAAGGTCAAGCCACTTGGCTGCCAGAATGCCCTGCTTCAGCACAGACCAGAAATGCATTGTGATAAGCGTATCCCCGGTATAGTCAGGGGTTAATGGGAGTCGTCCCCTTCCCCCAGTATACGCCCAGAACCATGGACCCGGTATTTGTGGTTCGGACTGTCTCCAACCAGCCATAATGTTGTGAGAGTGAAATTATGTCTAAGTCCAGCTTTGGTACATTAGAAGCAACTCTGAAACTTAACCTAAGCGTTTTTCGAAGCTACTTTTTGGCTAACTTCTTATAGGAAGGTCTAGGAGCTCTGAAAATGAACGTGCGCGTCTTTCACTCTTCCCGAGGGACTTAGAAGAATTTTGTGATATTTTTTATTAAAATGGTGTATAAGGGTATATATATAAATATATTATATAAATATATTTTATGCACTGTATATGAGCTGGCGATTTCTAAGTCTGTGGTTCCGAGAGGGGGTAACCAGGCTCACTAATAAAGGTCAAGCCACTTGGTTGCCAGAATGCCCTGCTTCAGCACAGACCAGAAAGGCATTGTGATAAGCGTATCCCCGGTATAGTCAGGGGTTAATGGGAGTCGTCCCCGTCCCCCCAGTATACGGCCAGAACCATGGACCCGGTACTTGTGGTTCGGACTGTCTCCAACATGCCATAATGTTGTGAGAGTGAAATTATGTCTAAGTCCAGCTTTGGTACATTAGAAGCAACTCTGAAACTTAACCTAAGCGTTTTTTCAAGCTACTTTTTGGCTAACTTCTTATAGGAAGGTCTAGGAGCTCTGAAAATGAACGTGCGCGTCTTTCACTCTTCCCGAGGGACTTAGAAGAATTTTGTGATATTTTTTATTAAAATGGTGTATAAGGGTATATATATAAATATATTTTATGCACTGTATATGAGCTGGCGATTTCTAAGTCTGTGGTTCCGAGAGGGGGTAACCAGGCGCACTAATAAAGGTCAAGCCACTTGGCTGCCAGAATGCCCTGCTTCAGCACAGACCAGAAAGGCATTGTGATAAGCGTATCCCCGGTATAGTCAGGGGTTAATGGGAGTCGTCCCCGTCCCCCCAGTATACGCCCAGAACCATGGACCCGGTACTTGTGGTTCGGACTGTCTCCAACCAGCCATAATGTTGTGAGAGTGAAATTATGTCTAAGTCCAGCTTTGGTACATTAGAAGCAACTCTGAAACTTAACCTAAGCGTTTTTCGAAGCTACTTTTTGGCTAACTTCTTATAGGAAGGTCTAGGAGCTCTGAAAATGAACGTGCGCGTCTTTCACTCTTCCCGAGGGACTTAGAAGAATTTTGTGATATTTTTTATTAAAATGGTGTATAAGGGTATATATATAAATATATTATATAAATATATTTTATGCACTGTATATGAGCTAGCGATTTCTAAGTCTGTGGTTCCGAGAGGGGGTAACCAGGCTCACTTATAAAGGTCAAGCCACTTGGCTGCCAGAATGCCCTGCTTCAGCACAGACCAGGAAGGCATTGTGATAAGCGTATCCCCGATATAGTCAGGGGTTAATGGGAGTCGTCCCCGTCCCCCAGTATACGCCCAGAACCATCGACCCGGTACTTGTGGTTCGGACTGTCTCCAACCAGCCATAATGTTGTGAGAGTGAAATTATGTCTAAGTCCAGCTTTGGTACATTAGAAGCAACTCTGAAACTTAACCTAAGCGTTTTTCGAAGCTACTTTTTGGCTAACTTCTTATAGGAAGGTCTAGGAACGCTGAAAATGAACGTGCGCATCTTTCACTCTTCCCGAGGGACTTAGAAGAATTTTGTGATATTTTTTATTAAAATGGTGTATAAGGGTATATATATAAATATATTTTATGCACTGTATATGAGCTGGCGATTTCTAAGTCTGTGGTTCCGAGAGGGGGTAACCAGGCTCACTAATAAAGGTCAAGCCGCTTGGCTGCCAGAATGCCCTGCTTCAGCACAGACCAGAAAGGCATTGTGATAAGCGTATCCCCGGTATAGTCAGGGGTTAATGGGAGTCGTCCCCGTCCCCCCAGTATACGCCCAGAACCATGGACCCGGTACTTGTGGTTCGGACTGTCTCCAACCAGCCATAATGTTGTGAGAGTGAAATTATGTCTAAGTCCAGCTTTGGTACATTAGAAGCAACTCTGAAACTTAACCTAAGCGTTTTTCGAAGCTACTTTTTGGCTAACTTCTTATAGGAAGGTCAAGGAGCTCTGAAAATGTAATTGCGCGTCTTTCACTCTTCCCGAGGGACTTAGAAGAATTTTGTGATATTTTTTATTAAAATGGTGTATAAGGGTATATAATAAATATATTATATAAATATATTTTATGCACTGTATATGAGCTGGCGATTTCTAAGTCTGTGGTTCCGAGAGGGGGTAACCAGGCTCACTAATAAAGGTCAAGCCACTTGGCTGCCAGAATGCCCTGCTTCAGCACAGACCAGAAATGCATTGTGATAAGCGTATCCCCGGTATAGTCAGGGGTTAATGGGAGTCGTCCCCTTCCCCCAGTATACGCCCAGAACCATGGACCCGGTACTTGTGGTTCGGACTGTCTCCAACCAGCCATAATGTTGTGAGAGTGAAATTATGTCTAAGTCCAGCTTTGGTACATTAGAAGCAACTCTGAAACTTAACCTAAGCGTTTTTCGAAGCTACTTTTTGGCTAACTTCTTATAGGAAGGTCTAGGAGCTCTGAAAATGAACGTGCGCGTCTTTCACTCTTCCCGAGGGACTTAGAAGAATTTTGTGATATTTTTTATTAAAATGGTGTATAAGGGTATATAATAAATATATTATATAAATATATTTTATGCACTGTATATGAGCTGGCGATTTCTAAGTCTGTGGTTCCGAGAGGGGGTAACCAGGCTCACTAATAAAGGTCAAGCCACTTGGCTGCCAGAATGCCCTGCTTCAGCACAGACCAGAAATGCATTGTGATAAGCGTATCCCCGGTATAGTCAGGGGTTAATGGGAGTCGTCCCCTTCCCCCAGTATACGCCCAGAACCATGGACCCGGTACTTGTGGTTCGGACTGTCTCCAACCAGCCATAATGTTGTGAGAGTGAAATTATGTCTAAGTCCAGCTTTGGTACATTAGAAGCAACTCTGAAACTTAACCTAAGCGTTTTTCGAAGCTACTTTTTGGCTAACTTCTTATAGGAAGGTCTAGGAGCTCTGAAAATGAACGTGCGCGTCTTTCACTCTTCCCGAGGGACTTAGAAGAATTTTGTGATATTTTTTATTAAAATGGTGTATAAGGGTATATATATAAATATATTATATAAATATATTTTATGCACTGTATATGAGCTGGCGATTTCTAAGTCTGTGGTTCCGAGAGGGGGTAACCAGGCTCACTAATAAAGGTCAAGTCACTTGGTTGCCAGAATGCCCTGCTTCAGCACAGACCAGAAAGGCATTGTGATAAGCGTATCCCCGGTATAGTCAGGGGTTAATGGGAGTCGTCCCCGTCCCCCCAGTATACGGCCAGAACCATGGACCCGGTACTTGTGGTTCGGACTGTCTCCAACCAGCCATAATGTTGTGAGAGTGAAATTATGTCTAAGTCCAGCTTTGGTACATTAGAAGCAACTCTGAAACTTAACCTAAGCGTTTTTCCAAGCTACTTTTTGGCTAACTTCTTATAGGAAGGTCTAGGAGCTCTGAAAATGAACGTGCGCGTCTTTCACTCTTCCCGAGGGACTTAGAAGAATTTTGTGATATTTTTTATTAAAATGGTGTATAAGGGTATATATATAAATATATTATATAAATATATTTTATGCACTGTATATGAGCTGGCGATTTCTAAGTCTGTGGTTCCGAGAGGGGGTAACCAGGCTCACTAATAAAGGTCAAGCCACTTGGCTGCCAGAATGCTCTGCTTCAGCACAGACCAGAAAGGCATTGTGATAAGCGTATCCCCGATATAGTCAGGGGTTAATGGGAGTCGTCCCCGTCCCCCAGTATACGCCCAGAACCATCGACCCGGTACTTGTGGTTCGGACTGTCTCCAACCAGCCATAATGTTGTGAGAGTGAAATTATGTCTAAGTCCAGCTTTGGTACATTAGAAGCAACTCTGAAACTTAACCTAAGCGTTTTTCGAAGCTACTTTTTGGCTAACTTCTTATAGGAAGGTCTAGGAGCTCTGAAAATGAACGTGCGCGTCTTTCACCCTTCCCGATGGACTTAGAAGAATTTTGTGATATTTTTTATTAAAATGGTGTATAAGGGTATATATATAAATATATTATATAAATATATTTTATGCACTGTATATGAGCTGGCGATTTCTAAGTCTGTGGTTCCGAGAGGGGGTAACCAGGCTCACTAATAAAGGTCAAGCCACTTGGCTGCCAGAATGCCCTGCTTCAGCACAGACCAGAAATGCATTGTGATAAGCGTATCCCCGGTATAGTCAGGGGTTAATGGGAGTCGTCCCCTTCCCCCAGTATACGCCCAGAACCATGGACCCGGTATTTGTGGTTCGGACTGTCTCCAACCAGCCATAATGTTGTGAGAGTGAAATTATGTCTAAGTCCAGCTTTGGTACATTAGAAGCAACTCTGAAACTTAACCTAAGCGTTTTTCGAAGCTACTTTTTGGCTAACTTCTTATAGGAAGGTCTAGGAACGCTTAAAATGAACGTGCGCATCTTTCACTCTTCCCGAGGGACTTAGAAGAATTTTGTGATATTTTTTATTAAAATGGTGTATAAGGGTATATATATAAATATATTTTATGCACTGTATATGAGCTGGCGATTTCTAAGTCTGTGGTTCCGAGAGGGGGTAACCAGGCTCACTAATAAAGGTCAAGCCGCTTGGCTGCCAGAATGCCCTGCTTCAGCACAGACCAGAAAGGCATTGTGATAAGCGTATCCCCGGTATAGTCAGGGGTTAATGGGAGTCGTCCCCGTCCCCCCAGTATACGCCCAGAACCATGGACCCGGTACTTGTGGTTCGGACTGTCTCCAACCAGCCATAATGTTGTGAGAGTGAAATTATGTCTAAGTCCAGCTTTGGTACATTAGAAGCAACTCTGAAACTTAACCTAAGCGTTTTTCGAAGCTACTTTTTGGCTAACTTCTTATAGGAAGGTCAAGGAGCTCTGAAAATGTAATTGCGCGTCTTTCACTCTTCCCGAGGGACTTAGAAGAATTTTGTGATATTTTTTATTAAAATGGTGTATAAGGGTATATAATAAATATATTATATAAATATATTTTATGCACTGTATATGAGCTGGCGATTTCTAAGTCTGTGGTTCCGAGAGGGGGTAACCAGGCTCACTAATAAAGGTCAAGCCACTTGGCTGCCAGAATGCCCTGCTTCAGCACAGACCAGAAATGCATTGTGATAAGCGTATCCCCGGTATAGTCAGGGGTTAATGGGAGTCGTCCCCTTCCCCCAGTATACGCCCAGAACCATGGACCCGGTACTTGTGGTTCGGACTGTCTCCAACCAGCCATAATGTTGTGAGAGTGAAATTATGTCTAAGTCCAGCTTTGGTACATTAGAAGCAACTCTGAAACTTAACCTAAGCGTTTTTCGAAGCTACTTTTTGGCTAACTTCTTATAGGAAGGTCTAGGAGCTCTGAAAATGAACGTGCGCGTCTTTCACTCTTCCCGAGGGACTTAGAAGAATTTTGTGATATTTTTTATTAAAATGGTGTATAAGGGTATATAATAAATATATTATATAAATATATTTTATGCACTGTATATGAGCTGGCGATTTCTAAGTCTGTGGTTCCGAGAGGGGGTAACCAGGCTCACTAATAAAGGTCAAGCCACTTGGCTGCCAGAATGCCCTGCTTCAGCACAGACCAGAAATGCATTGTGATAAGCGTATCCCCGGTATAGTCAGGGGTTAATGGGAGTCGTCCCCTTCCCCCAGTATACGCCCAGAACCATGGACCCGGTACTTGTGGTTCGGACTGTCTCCAACCAGCCATAATGTTGTGAGAGTGAAATTATGTCTAAGTCCAGCTTTGGTACATTAGAAGCAACTCTGAAACTTAACCTAAGCGTTTTTCGAAGCTACTTTTTGGCTAACTTCTTATAGGAAGGTCTAGGAGCTCTGAAAATGAACGTGCGCGTCTTTCACTCTTCCCGAGGGACTTAGAAGAATTTTGTGATATTTTTTATTAAAATGGTGTATAAGGGTATATATATAAATATATTATATAAATATATTTTATGCACTGTATATGAGCTGGCGATTTCTAAGTCTGTGGTTCCGAGAGGGGGTAACCAGGCTCACTAATAAAGGTCAAGTCACTTGGTTGCCAGAATGCCCTGCTTCAGCACAGACCAGAAAGGCATTGTGATAAGCGTATCCCCGGTATAGTCAGGGGTTAATGGGAGTCGTCCCCGTCCCCCCAGTATACGGCCAGAACCATGGACCCGGTACTTGTGGTTCGGACTGTCTCCAACCAGCCATAATGTTGTGAGAGTGAAATTATGTCTAAGTCCAGCTTTGGTACATTAGAAGCAACTCTGAAACTTAACCTAAGCGTTTTTCCAAGCTACTTTTTGGCTAACTTCTTATAGGAAGGTCTAGGAGCTCTGAAAATGAACGTGCGCGTCTTTCACTCTTCCCGAGGGACTTAGAAGAATTTTGTGATATTTTTTATTAAAATGGTGTATAAGGGTATATATATAAATATATTATATAAATATATTTTATGCACTGTATATGAGCTGGCGATTTCTAAGTCTGTGGTTCCGAGAGGGGGTAACCAGGCTCACTAATAAAGGTCAAGCCACTTGGCTGCCAGAATGCTCTGCTTCAGCACAGACCAGAAAGGCATTGTGATAAGCGTATCCCCGATATAGTCAGGGGTTAATGGGAGTCGTCCCCGTCCCCCAGTATACGCCCAGAACCATCGACCCGGTACTTGTGGTTCGGACTGTCTCCAACCAGCCATAATGTTGTGAGAGTGAAATTATGTCTAAGTCCAGCTTTGGTACATTAGAAGCAACTCTGAAACTTAACCTAAGCGTTTTTCGAAGCTACTTTTTGGCTAACTTCTTATGTAGGAAGGTCTAGGAGCTCTGAAAATGAACGTGCGCGTCTTTCACTCTTCCCGAGGGACTTAGAAGAATTTTGTGATATTTTTTATTAAAATGGTGTATAAGGGTATATATATAAATATATTATATAAATATATTTTATGCACTGTATATGAGCTGGCGATTTCTAAGTCTGTGGTTCCGAGAGGGGGTAACCAGGCTCACTAATAAAGGTCAAGCCACTTGGTTGCCAGAATGCCCTGCTTCAGCACAGACCAGAAAGGCATTGTGATAAGCGTATCCCCGGTATAGTCAGGGGTTAATGGGAGTCGTCCCCGTCCCCCCAGTATACGGCCAGAACCATGGACCCGGTACTTGTGGTTCGGACTTTCTCCAACATGCCATAATGTTGTGAGAGTGAAATTATGTCTAAGTCCAGCTTTGGTACATTAGAAGCAACTCTGAAACTTAACCTAAGCGTTTTTTCAAGCTACTTTTTGGCTAACTTCTTATAGGAAGGTCTAGGAGCTCTGAAAATGAACGTGCGCGTCTTTCACTCTTCCCGAGGGACTTAGAAGAATTTTGTGATATTTTTTATTAAAATGGTGTATAAGGGTATATATATAAATATATTTTATGCACTGTATATGAGCTGGCGATTTCTAAGTCTGTGGTTCCGAGAGGGGGTAACCAGGCGCACTAATAAAGGTCAAGCCACTTGGCTGCCAGAATGCCCTGCTTCAGCACAGACCAGAAAGGCATTGTGATAAGCGTATCCCCGGTATAGTCAGGGGTTAATGGGAGTCGTCCCCGTCCCCCCAGTATACGCCCAGAACCATGGACCCGGTACTTGTGGTTCGGACTGTCTCCAACCAGCCATAATGTTGTGAGAGTGAAATTATGTCTAAGTCCAGCTTTGGTACATTAGAAGCAACTCTGAAACTTAACCTAAGCGTTTTTCGAAGCTACTTTTTGGCTAACTTCTTATAGGAAGGTCTAGGAGCTCTGAAAATGAACGTGCGCGTCTTTCACTCTTCCCGAGGGACTTAGAAGAATTTTGTGATATTTTTTATTAAAATGGTGTATAAGGGTATATATATAAATATATTATATAAATATATTTTATGCACTGTATATGAGCTAGCGATTTCTAAGTCTGTGGTTCCGAGAGGGGGTAACCAGGCTCACTTATAAAGGTCAAGCCACTTGGCTGCCAGAATGCCCTGCTTCAGCACAGACCAGAAAGGCATTGTGATAAGCGTATCCCCGATATAGTCAGGGGTTAATGGGAGTCGTCCCCGTCCCCCAGTATACGCCCAGAACCATCGACCCGGTACTTGTGGTTCGGACTGTCTCCAACCAGCCATAATGTTGTGAGAGTGAAATTATGTCTAAGTCCAGCTTTGGTACATTAGAAGCAACTCTGAAACTTAACCTAAGCGTTTTTCGAAGCTACTTTTTGGCTAACTTCTTATAGGAAGGTCTAGGAACGCTGAAAATGAACGTGCGCATCTTTCACTCTTCCCGAGGGACTTAGAAGAATTTTGTGATATTTTTTATTAAAATGGTGTATAAGGGTATATATATAAATATATTTTATGCACTGTATATGAGCTGGCGATTTCTAAGTCTGTGGTTCCGAGAGGGGGTAACCAGGCTCACTAATAAAGGTCAAGCCGCTTGGCTGCCAGAATGCCCTGCTTCAGCACAGACCAGAAAGGCATTGTGATAAGCGTATCCCCGGTATAGTCAGGGGTTAATGGGAGTCGTCCCCGTCCCCCCAGTATACGCCCAGAACCATGGACCCGGTACTTGTGGTTCGGACTGTCTCCAACCAGCCATAATGTTGTGAGAGTGAAATTATGTCTAAGTCCAGCTTTGGTACATTAGAAGCAACTCTGAAACTTAACCTAAGCGTTTTTCGAAGCTACTTTTTGGCTAACTTCTTATAGGAAGGTCAAGGAGCTCTGAAAATGTACGTGCGCGTCTTTCACTCTTCCCGAGGGACTTAGAAGAATTTTGTGATATTTTTTATTAAAATGGTGTATAAGGGTATATAATAAATATATTATATAAATATATTTTATGCACTGTATATGAGCTGGCGATTTCTAAGTCTGTGGTTCCGAGAGGGGGTAACCAGGCTCACTAATAAAGGTCAAGCCACTTGGCTGCCAGAATGCCCTGCTTCAGCACAGACCAGAAATGCATTGTGATAAGCGTATCCCCGGTATAGTCAGGGGTTAATGGGAGTCGTCCCCTTCCCCCAGTATACGCCCAGAACCATGGACCCGGTACTTGTGGTTCGGACTGTCTCCAACCAGCCATAATGTTGTGAGAGTGAAATTATGTCTAAGTCCAGCTTTGGTACATTAGAAGCAACTCTGAAACTTAACCTAAGCGTTTTTCGAATCTACTTTTTGGCTAACTTCTTATAGGAAGGTCTAGGAGCTCTGAAAATGAACGTGCGCGTCTTTCACTCTTCCCGAGGGACTTAGAAGAATTTTGTGATATTTTTTATTAAAATGGTGTATAAGGGTATATAATAAATATATTATATAAATATATTTTATGCACTGTATATGAGCTGGCGATTTCTAAGTCTGTGGTTCCGAGAGGGGGTAACCAGGCTCACTAATAAAGGTCAAGCCACTTGGCTGCCAGAATGCCCTGCTTCAGCACAGACCAGAAATGCATTGTGATAAGCGTATCCCCGGTATAGTCAGGGGTTAATGGGAGTCGTCCCCTTCCCCCAGTATACGCCCAGAACCATGGACCCGGTACTTGTGATTCGGACTGTCTCCAACCAGCCATAATGTTGTGAGAGTGAAATTATGTCTAAGTCCAGCTTTGGTACATTAGAAGCAACTCTGAAACTTAACCTAAGCGTTTTTCGAAGCTACTTTTTGGCTAACTTCTTATAGGAAGGTCTAGGAGCTCTGAAAATGAACGTGCGCGTCTTTCACTCTTCCCGAGGGACTTAGAAGAATTTTGTGATATTTTTTATTAAAATGGTGTATAAGGGTATATATATAAATATATTATATAAATATATTTTATGCACTGTATATGAGCTGGCGATTTCTAAGTCTGTGGTTCCGAGAGGGGGTAACCAGGCTCACTAATAAAGGTCAAGTCACTTGGTTGCCAGAATGCCCTGCTTCAGCACAGACCAGAAAGGCATTGTGATAAGCGTATCCCCGGTATAGTCAGGGGTTAATGGGAGTCGTCCCCGTCCCCCCAGTATACGGCCAGAACCATGGACCCGGTACTTGTGGTTCGGACTGTCTCCAACCAGCCATAATGTTGTGAGAGTGAAATTATGTCTAAGTCCAGCTTTGGTACATTAGAAGCAACTCTGAAACTTAACCTAAGCGTTTTTCCAAGCTACTTTTTGGCTAACTTCTTATAGGAAGGTCTAGGAGCTCTGAAAATGAACGTGCGCGTCTTTCACTCTTCCCGAGGGACTTAGAAGAATTTTGTGATATTTTTTATTAAAATGGTGTATAAGGGTATATATATAAATATATTATATAAATATATTTTATGCACTGTATATGAGCTGGCGATTTCTAAGTCTGTGGTTCCGAGAGGGGGTAACCAGGCTCACTAATAAAGGTCAAGCCACTTGGCTGCCAGAATGCTCTGCTTCAGCACAGACCAGAAAGGCATTGTGATAAGCGTATCCCCGATATAGTCAGGGGTTAATGGGAGTCGTCCCCGTCCCCCAGTATACGCCCAGAACCATCGACCCGGTACTTGTGGTTCGGACTGTCTCCAACCAGCCATAATGTTGTGAGAGTGAAATTATGTCTAAGTCCAGCTTTGGTACATTAGAAGCAACTCTGAAACTTAACCTAAGCGTTTTTCCAAGCTACTTTTTGGCTAACTTCTTATAGGAAGGTCTAGGAGCTCTGAAAATGAACGTGCGCGTCTTTCACTCTTCCCGAGGGACTTAGAAGAATTTTGTGATATTTTTTATTAAAATGGTGTATAAGGGTATATATATAAATATATTATATAAATATATTTTATGCACTGTATATGAGCTGGCGATTTCTAAGTCTGTGGTTCCGAGAGGGGGTAACCAGGCTCACTAATAAAGGTCAAGTCACTTGGTTGCCAGAATGCCCTGCTTCAGCACAGACCAGAAAGGCATTGTGATAAGCGTATCCCCGGTATAGTCAGGGGTTAATGGGAGTCGTCCCCGTCCCCCCAGTATACGGCCAGAACCATGGACCCGGTACTTGTGGTTCGGACTGTCTCCAACCAGCCATAATGTTGTGAGAGTGAAATTATGTCTAAGTCCAGCTTTGGTACATTAGAAGCAACTCTGAAACTTAACCTAAGCGTTTTTCCAAGCTACTTTTTGGCTAACTTCTTATAGGAAGGTCTAGGAGATCTGAAAATGAACGTGCGCGTCTTTCACTCTTCCCGAGGGACTTAGAAGAATTTTGTGATATTTTTTATTAAAATGGTGTATAAGGGTATATATATAAATATATTTTATGCACTGTATATGAGCTGGCGATTTCTAAGTCTGTGGTTCCGAGAGGGGGTAACCAGGCGCACTAATAAAGGTCAAGCCACTTGGCTGCCAGAATGCCCTGCTTCAGCACAGACCAGAAAGGCATTGTGATAAGCGTATCCCCGGTATAGTCAGGGGTTAATGGGAGTCGTCCCCGTCCCCCCAGTATACGCCCAGAACCATGGACCCGGTACTTGTGGTTCGGACTGTCTCCAACCAGCCATAATGTTGTGAGAGTGAAATTATGTCTAAGTCCAGCTTTGGTACATTAGAAGCAACTCTGAAACTTAACCTAAGCGTTTTTCGAAGCTACTTTTTGGCTAACTTCTTATAGGAAGGTCAAGGAGCTCTGAAAATGAACGTGCGCGTCTTTCACTCTTCCCGAGGGACTTAGAAGAATTTTGTGATATTTTTTATTAAAATGGTGTATAAGGGTATATAATAAATATATTATATAAATATATTTTATGCACTGTATATGAGCTGGCGATTTCTAAGTCTGTGGTTCCGAGAGGGGGTAATCAGGCTCACTAATAAAGGTCAAGCCACTTGGCTGCCAGAATGCCCTGCTTCAGCACAGACCAGAAATGCATTGTGATAAGCGTATCCCCGGTATAGTCAGGGGTTAATGGGAGTCGTCCAATTCCCCCAGTATACGCCCAGAACCATGGACCCGGTACTTGTGGTTCGGACTGTCTCCAACCAGCCATAATGTTGTGAGAGTGAAATTATGTCTAAGTCCAGCTTTGGTACATTAGAAGCAACTCTGAAACTTAACCTAAGCGTTTTTCGAAGCTACTTTTTGGCTAACTTCTTATAGGAAGGTCTAGGAGCTCTGAAAATGAACGTGCGCGTCTTTCACTCTTCCCGAGGGACTTAGAAGAATTTTGTGATATTTTTTATTAAAATGGTGTATAAGGGTATATATATAAATATATTATATAAATATATTTTATGCACTGTATATGAGCTGGCGATTTCTAAGTCTGTGGTTCCGAGAGGGGGTAACCAGGCTCACTAATAAAGGTCAAGCCACTTGGTTGCCAGAATGCCCTGCTTCAGCACAGACCAGAAAGGCATTGTGATAAGCGTATCCCCGGTATAGTCAGGGGTTAATGGGAGTCGTCCCCGTCCCCCCAGTATACGGCCAGAACCATGGACCCGGTACTTGTGGTTCGGACTGTCTCCAACCAGCCATAATGTTGTGAGAGTGAAATTATGTTTAAGTCCAGCTTTGGTACATTAGAAGCAACTCTGAAACTTAACCTAAGCGTTTTTCCAAGCTACTTTTTGGCTAACTTCTTATAGGAAGGTCTAGGAGCGCTGAAAATGAACGTGCGCGTCTTTCACTCTTCCCGAGGGACTTAGAAGAATTGTGTGATATTTTTTATTAAAATGGTGTATAAGGGTATATATATAAATATATTATATAAATATATTTTATGCACTGTATATGAGCTGGCGATTTCTAAGTCTGTGGTTCCGAGAGGGGGTAACCAGGCTCACTAATAAAGGTCAAGCCACTTGGCTGCCAGAATGCCCTGCTTCAGCACAGACCAGAAAGGCATTGTGATAAGCGTATCCCCGATATAGTCAGGGGTTAATGGGAGTCGTCCCCGTCCCCCAGTATACGCCCAGAACCATCGACCCGGTACTTGTGGTTCGGACTGTCTCCAACCAGCCATAATGTTGTGAGAGTGAAATTATGTCTAAGTCCAGCTTTGGTACATTAGAAGCAACTCTGAAACTTAACCTAAGCGTTTTTCCAAGCTACTTTTTGGCTAACTTCTTATAGGAAGGTCTAGGAGCTCTGAAAATGAACGTGCGCGTCTTTCACTCTTCCCGAGGGACTTAGAAGAATTTTGTGATATTTTTTATTAAAATGGTGTATAAGGGTATATATATAAATATATTATATAAATATATTTTATGCACTGTATATGAGCTGGCGATTTCTAAGTCTGTGGTTCCGAGAGGGGGTAACCAGGCTCACTAATAAAGGTCAAGTCACTTGGTTGCCAGAATGCCCTGCTTCAGCACAGACCAGAAAGGCATTGTGATAAGCGTATCCCCGGTATAGTCAGGGGTTAATGGGAGTCGTCCCCGTCCCCCCAGTATACGGCCAGAACCATGGACCCGGTACTTGTGGTTCGGACTGTCTCCAACCAGCCATAATGTTGTGAGAGTGAAATTATGTCTAAGTCCAGCTTTGGTACATTAGAAGCAACTCTGAAACTTAACCTAAGCGTTTTTCCAAGCTACTTTTTGGCTAACTTCTTATAGGAAGGTCTAGGAGATCTGAAAATGAACGTGCGCGTCTTTCACTCTTCCCGAGGGACTTAGAAGAATTTTGTGATATTTTTTATTAAAATGGTGTATAAGGGTATATATATAAATATATTTTATGCACTGTATATGAGCTGGCGATTTCTAAGTCTGTGGTTCCGAGAGGGGGTAACCAGGCGCACTAATAAAGGTCAAGCCACTTGGCTGCCAGAATGCCCTGCTTCAGCACAGACCAGAAAGGCATTGTGATAAGCGTATCCCCGGTATAGTCAGGGGTTAATGGGAGTCGTCCCCGTCCCCCCAGTATACGCCCAGAACCATGGACCCGGTACTTGTGGTTCGGACTGTCTCCAACCAGCCATAATGTTGTGAGAGTGAAATTATGTCTAAGTCCAGCTTTGGTACATTAGAAGCAACTCTGAAACTTAACCTAAGCGTTTTTCGAAGCTACTTTATGGCTAACTTCTTATAGGAAGGTCTAGGAGCTCTGAAAATGAACGTGCGCGTCTTTCACTCTTCCCGAGGGACTTAGAAGAATTTTGTGATATTTTTTATTAAAATGGTGTATAAGGGTATATATATAAATATATTATATAAATATATTTTATGCACTGTATATGAGCTGGCGATTTCTAAGTCTGTGGTTCCGAGAGGGGGTAACCAGGCTCACTAATAAAGGTCAAGCCACTTGGCTGCCAGAATGCCCTGCTTCAGCACAGACCAGAAAGGCATTGTGATAAGCGTATCCCCGATATAGTCAGGGGTTAATGGGAGTCGTCCCCGTCCCCCAGTATACGCCCAGAACCATCGACCCGGTACTTGTGGTTCGGACTGTCTCCAACCAGCCATAATGTTGTGAGAGTGAAATTATGTCTAAGTCCAGCTTTGGTACATTAGAAGCAACTCTGAAACTTAACCTAAGCGTTTTTCCAAGCTACTTTTTGGCTAACTTCTTATAGGAAGGTCTAGGAGCTCTGAAAATGAACGTGCGCGTCTTTTACTCTTCCCGAGGGACTTAGAAGAATTTTGTGATATTTTTTATTAAAATGGTGTATAAGGGTATATATATAAATATATTATATAAATATATTTTATGCACTGTATATGAGCTGGCGATTTCTAAGTCTGTGGTTCCGAGAGGGGGTAACCAGGCTCACTAATAAAGGTCAAGTCACTTGGTTGCCAGAATGCCCTGCTTCAGCACAGACCAGAAAGGCATTGTGATAAGCGTATCCCCGGTATAGTCAGGGGTTAATGGGAGTCGTCCCCGTCCCCCCAGTATACGGCCAGAACCATGGACCCGGTACTTGTGGTTCGGACTGTCTCCAACCAGCCATAATGTTGTGAGAGTGAAATTATGTCTAAGTCCAGCTTTGATACATTAGAAGCAACTCTGAAACTTTACCTAAGCGTTTTTCCAAGCTACTTTTTGGCTAACTTCTTATAGGAAGGTCTAGGAGATCTGAAAATGAACGTGCGCGTCTTTCACTCTTCCCGAGGGACTTAGAAGAATTTTGTGATATTTTTTATTAAAATGGTGTATAAGGGTATATATATAAATATATTTTATGCACTGTATATGAGCTGGCGATTTCTAAGTCTGTGGTTCCGAGAGGGGGTAACCAGGCGCACTAATAAAGGTCAAGCCACTTGGCTGCCAGAATGCCCTGCTTCAGCACAGACCAGAAAGGCATTGTGATAAGCGTATCCCCGGTATAGTCAGGGGTTAATGGGAGTCGTCCCCGTCCCCCCAGTATACGCCCAGAACCATGGACCCGGTACTTGTGGTTCGGACTGTCTCCAACCAGCCATAATGTTGTGAGAGTGAAATTATGTCTAAGTCCAGCTTTGGTACATTAGAAGCAACTCTGAAACTTAACCTAAGCGTTTTTCGAAGCTACTTTATGGCTAACTTCTTATAGGAAGGTCTAGGAGCTCTGAAAATGAACGTGCGCGTCTTTCACTCTTCCCGAGGGACTTAGAAGAATTTTGTGATATTTTTTATTAAAATGGTGTATAAGGGTATATATATAAATATATTATATAAATATATTTTATGCACTGTATATGAGCTGGCGATTTCTAAGTCTGTGGTTCCGAGAGGGGGTAACCAGGCTCACTAATAAAGGTCAAGCCACTTGGCTGCCAGAATGCCCTGCTTCAGCACAGACCAGAAAGGCATTGTGATAAGCGTATCCCCGATATAGTCAGGGGTTAATGGGAGTCGTCCCCGTCCCCCAGTATACGCCCAGAACCATCGACCCGGTACTTGTGGTTCGGACTGTCTCCAACCAGCCATAATGTTGTGAGAGTGAAATTATGTCTAAGTCCAGCTTTGGTACATTAGAAGCAACTCTGAAACTTAACCTAAGCGTTTTTCCAAGCTACTTTTTGGCTAACTTCTTATAGGAAGGTCTAGGAGCTCTGAAAATGAACGTGCGCGTCTTTTACTCTTCCCGAGGGACTTAGAAGAATTTTGTGATATTTTTTATTAAAATGGTGTATAAGGGTATATATATAAATATATTATATAAATATATTTTATGCACTGTATATGAGCTGGCGATTTCTAAGTCTGTGGTTCCGAGAGGGGGTAACCAGGCTCACTAATAAAGGTCAAGTCACTTGGTTGCCAGAATGCCCTGCTTCAGCACAGACCAGAAAGGCATTGTGATAAGCGTATCCCCGGTATAGTCAGGGGTTAATGGGAGTCGTCCCCGTCCCCCCAGTATACGGCCAGAACCATGGACCCGGTACTTGTGGTTCGGACTGTCTCCAACCAGCCATAATGTTGTGAGAGTGAAATTATGTCTAAGTCCAGCTTTGATACATTAGAAGCAACTCTGAAACTTTACCTAAGCGTTTTTCCAAGCTACTTTTTGGCTAACTTCTTATAGGAAGGTCTAGGAGATCTGAAAATGAACGTGCGCGTCTTTCACTCTTCCCGAGGGACTTAGAAGAATTTTGTGATATTTTTTATTAAAATGGTGTATAAGGGTATATATATAAATATATTTTATGCACTGTATATGAGCTGGCGATTTCTAAGTCTGTGGTTCCGAGAGGGGGTAACCAGGCGCACTAATAAAGGTCAAGCCACTTGGCTGCCAGAATGCCCTGCTTCAGCACAGACCAGAAAGGCATTGTGATAAGCGTATCCCCGGTATAGTCAGGGGTTAATGGGAGTCGTCCCAGTCCCCCCAGTATACGCCCAGAACCATGGACCCGGTACTTGTGGTTCGGACTGTCTCCAACCAGCCATAATGTTGTGAGAGTGAAATTATGTCTAAGTCCAGCTTTGGTACATTAGAAGCAACTCTGAAACTTAACCTAAGCGTTTTTCGAAGCTACTTTTTGGCTAACTTCTTATAGGAAGGTCTAGGAGCTCTGAAAATGAACGTGCGCGTCTTTTACTCTTCCCGAGGGACTTAGAAGAATTTTGTGATATTTTTTATTAAAATGGTGTATAAGGGTATATATATAAATATATTATATAAATATATTTTATGCACTGTATATGAGCTGGCGATTTCTAAGTCTGTGGTTCCGAGAGGGGGTAACCAGGCTCACTAATAAAGGTCAAGTCACTTGGTTGCCAGAATGCCCTGCTTCAGCACAGACCAGAAAGGCATTGTGATAAGCGTATCCCCGGTATAGTCAGGGGTTAATGGGAGTCGTCCCCGTCCCCCCAGTATACGGCCAGAACCATGGACCCGGTACTTGTGGTTCGGACTGTCTCCAACCAGCCATAATGTTGTGAGAGTGAAATTATGTCTAAGTCCAGCTTTGATACATTAGAAGCAACTCTGAAACTTTACCTAAGCGTTTTTCCAAGCTACTTTTTGGCTAACTTCTTATAGGAAGGTCTAGGAGATCTGAAAATGAACGTGCGCGTCTTTCACTCTTCCCGAGGGACTTAGAAGAATTTTGTGATATTTTTTATTAAAATGGTGTATAAGGGTATATATATAAATATATTTTATGCACTGTATATGAGCTGGCGATTTCTAAGTCTGTGGTTCCGAGAGGGGGTAACCAGGCGCACTAATAAAGGTCAAGCCACTTGGCTGCCAGAATGCCCTGCTTCAGCACAGACCAGAAAGGCATTGTGATAAGCGTATCCCCGGTATAGTCAGGGGTTAATGGGAGTCGTCCCAGTCCCCCCAGTATACGCCCAGAACCATGGACCCGGTACTTGTGGTTCGGACTGTCTCCAACCAGCCATAATGTTGTGAGAGTGAAATTATGTCTAAGTCCAGCTTTGGTACATTAGAAGCAACTCTGAAACTTAACCTAAGCGTTTTTCGAAGCTACTTTTTGGCTAACTTCTTATAGGAAGGTCTAGGAGCTCTGAAAATGAACGTGCGCGTCTTTCACTCTTCCCGAGGGACTTAGAAGAATTTTGTGATATTTTTTATTAAAATGGTGTATAAGGGTATATATATAAATATATTATATAAATATATTTTATGCACTGTATATGAGCTAGCGATTTCTAAGTCTGTGGTTCCGAGAGGGGGTAACCAGGCTCACTTATAAAGGTCAAGCCACTTGGCTGCCAGAATGCCCTGCTTCAGCACAGACCAGAAAGGCATTGTGATAAGCGTATCCCCGATATAGTCAGGGGTTAATGGGAGTCGTCCCCGTCCCCCAGTATACGCCCAGAACCATCGACCCGGTACTTGTGGTTCGGACTGTCTCCAACCAGCCATAATGTTGTGAGAGTGAAATTATGTCTAAGTCCAGCTTTGGTACATTAGAAGAAACTCTGAAACTTAACCTAAGCGTTTTTCGAAGCTACTTTTTGGCTAACTTCTTATAGGAAGGTCTAGGAACGCTGAAAATGAACGAGCGCATCTTTCACTCTTCCCGAGGGACTTAGAAGAATTTTGTGATATTTTTTATTAAAATGGTGTATAAGGGTATATATATAAAAATATTTTATGCACTGTATATGAGCTGGCGATTTCTAAGTCTGTGGTTCCGAGAGGGGGTAACCAGGCTCACTAATAAAGGTCAAGCCACTTGGCTGGCAGATTGCCCTGCTTCTGCACAGACCAGAAAGGCATTGTGATAAGCGTATCCCCGGTATAGTCAGGGGTTAATGGGAGTCGTCCCCGTCCCCCCAGTATACGCCCAGAACCATGGACCCGGTACTTGTGGTTCGGACTGTCTCCAACCAGCCATAATGTTGTTAGAGCGAAATTATGTCTAAGTCCAGCTTTGGTACATTAGAAGCAACTCTGAAACTTAACCTAAGCGTTTTTCGAAGCTACTTTTTGGCTAACTTCTTATAGGAAGGTCAAGGAGCTCTGAAAATGAACGTGCGCGTCTTTCACTCTTCCCGAGGGACTTAGAAGAATTTTGTGATATTTTTTATTAAAATGGTGTATAAGGGTATATAATAAATATATTATATAAATATATTTTATGCACTGTATATGAGCTGGCGATTTCTAAGTCTGTGGTTCCGAGAGGGGGTAATCAGGCTCACTAATAAAGGTCAAGCCACTTGGCTGCCAGAATGCCCTGCTTCAGCACAGACCAGAAATGCATTGTGATAAGCGTATCCCCGGTATAGTCAGGGGTTAATGGGAGTCGTCCCCTTCCCCCAGTATACGCCCAGAACCATGGACCCGGTACTTGTGGTTCGGACTGTCTCCAACCAGCCATAATGTTGTGAGAGTGAAATTATGTCTAAGTCCAGCTTTGGTACATTAGAAGCAACTCTGAAACTTAACCTAAGCGTTTTTCGAAGCTACTTTTTGGCTAACTTCTTATAGGAAGGTCTAGGAGCTCTGAAAATGAACGTGCGCGTCTTTCACTCTTCCCGAGGGACTTAGAAGAATTTTGTGATATTTTTTATTAAAATGGTGTATAAGGGTATATATATAAATATATTATATAAATATATTTTATGCACTGTATATGAGCTGGCGATTTCTAAGTCTGTGGTTCCGAGAGGGGGTAACCAGGCTCACTAATAAAGGTCAAGCCACTTGGTTGCCAGAATGCCCTGCTTCAGCACAGACCAGAAAGGCATTGTGATAAGCGTATCCCCGGTATAGTCAGGGGTTAATGGGAGTCGTCCCCGTCCCCCCAGTATACGGCCAGAACCATGGACCCGGTACTTGTGGTTCGGACTGTCTCCAACCAGCCATAATGTTGTGAGAGTGAAATTATGTCTAAGTCCAGCTTTGGTACATTAGAAGCAACTCTGAAACTTAACCTAAGCGTTTTTCCAAGCTACTTTTTGGCTAACTTCTTATAGGAAGGTCTAGGAGCTCTGAAAATGAACGTGCGCGTCTTTCACTCTTCCCGAGGGACTTAGAAGAATTTTGTGATATTTTTTATTAAAATGGTGTATAAGGGTATATATATAAATATATTATATAAATATATTTTATGCACTGTATATGAGCTGGCGATTTCTAAGTCTGTGGTTCCGAGAGGGGGTAACCAGGCTCACTAATAAAGGTCAAGCCACTTGGCTGCCAGAATGCCCTGCTTCAGCACAGACCAGAAAGGCATTGTGATAAGCGTATCCCCGATATAGTCAGGGGTTAATGGGAGTCGTCCCCGTACCCCAGTATACGCCCAGAACCATCGACCCGGTACTTGTGGTTCGGACTGTCTCCAACCAGCCATAATGTTGTGAGAGTGAAATTATGTCTAAGTCCAGCTTTGGTACATTAGAAGCAACTCTGAAACTTAACCTAAGCGTTTTTCCAAGCTACTTTTTGGCTAACTTCTTATAGGAAGGTCTAGGAGCTCTGAAAATGAACGTGCGCGTCTTTCACTCTTCCCGAGGGACTTAGAAGAATTTTGTGATATTTTTTATTAAAATGGTGTATAAGGGTATATATATAAATATATTATATAAATATATTTTATGCACTGTATATGAGCTGGCGATTTCTAAGTCTGTGGTTCCGAGAGGGGGTAACCAGGCTCACTAATAAAGGTCAAGCCACTTGGCTGCCAGAATGCCCTGCTTCAGCACAGACCAGAAATGCATTGTGATAAGCGTATCCCCGGTATAGTCAGGGGTTAATGGGAGTCGTCCCCTTCCCCCAGTATACGCCCAGAACCATGGACCCGGTACTTGTGGTTCGGACTGTCTCCAACCAGCCATAATGTTGTGAGAGTGAAATTATGTCTAAGTCCAGCTTTGGTACATTAGAAGCAACTCTGAAACTTAACCTACAGTAAGCGTTTTTCCAAGCTACTTTTTGGCTAACTTCTTATAGGAAGGTCTAGGAGCTCTGAAAATGAACGTGCGCGTCTTTCACTCTTCCCGAGGGACTTAGAAGAATTTTGTGATATTTTTTATTAAAATGGTGTATAAGGGTATATATATAAATATATTATATAAATATATTTTATGCACTGTATATGAGCTGGCGATTTCTAAGTCTGTGGTTCCGAGAGGGGGTAACCAGGCTCACTAATAAAGGTCAAGCCACTGGGTTGCCAGAATGCCCTGCTTCAGCACAGACCAGAAAGGCATTGTGATAAGCGTATCCCCGGTATAGTCAGGGGTTAATGGGAGTCGTCCCCGTCCCCCCAGTATACGGCCAGAACCATGGACCCGGTACTTGTGGTTCGGACTGTCTCCAACCAGCCATAATGTTGTGAGAGTGAAATTATGTCTAAGTCCAGCTTTGGTACATTAGAAGCAACTCTGAAACTTAACCTAAGCGTTTTTCGAAGCTACTTTTTGGCTAACTTCTTATAGGAAGGTCTAGGAGCTCTGAAAATGAACGTGCGCGTCTTTCACTCTTCCCGAGGGACTTAGAAGAATTTTGTGATATTTTTTATTAAAATGGTGTATAAGGGTATATATATAAATATATTATATAAATATATTTTATGCACTGTATATGAGCTGGCGATTTCTAAGTCTGTGGTTCCGAGAGGGGGTAACCAGGCTCACTAATAAAGGTCAAGCCACTTGGCTGCCAGAATGCCCTGCTTCAGCACAGACCAGAAAGGCATTGTGATAAGCGTATCCCCGATATAGTCAGGGGTTAATGGGAGTCGTCCCCGTCCCCCAGTATACGCCCAGAACCATCGACCCGGTACTTGTGGTTCGGACTGTCTCCAACCAGCCATAATGTTGTGAGAGTGAAATTATGTCTAAGTCCAGCTTTGGTACATTAGAAGCAACTCTGAAACTTAACCTAAGCGTTTTTCGAAGCTACTTTTTGGCTAACTTCTTATAGGAAGGTCTAGGAACGCTGAAAATGAACGTGCGCATCTTTCACTCTTCCCGAGGGACTTAGAAGAATTTTGTGATATTTTTTATTAAAATGGTGTATAAGGGTATATATATAAATATATTTTATGCACTGTATATGAGCTGGCGATTTCTAAGTCTGTGGTTCCGAGAGGGGGTAACCAGGCGCACTAATAAAGGTCAAGCCACTTGGCTGCCAGAATGCCCTGCTTCAGCACAGACCAGAAAGGCATTGTGATAAGCGTATCCCCGGTATAGTCAGGGGTTAATGGGAGTCGTCCCCGTCCCCCCAGTATACGCCCAGAACCATGGACCCGGTACTTGTGGTTCGGACTGTCTCCAACCAGCCATAATGTTGTGAGAGTGAAATTATGTCTAAGTCCAGCTTTGGTACATTAGAAGCAACTCTGAAACTTAACCTAAGCGTTTTTCGAAGCTACTTTTTGGCTAACTTCTTATAGGAAGGTCTAGGAGCTCTGAAAATGAACGTGCGCGTCTTTCACTCTTCCCGAGGGACTTAGAAGAATTTTGTGATATTTTTTATTAAAATGGTGTATAAGGGTATATATATAAATATATTATATAAATATATTTTATGCACTGTATATGAGCTAGCGATTTCTAAGTCTGTGGTTCCGAGAGGGGGTAACCAGGCTCACTTATAAAGGTCAAGCCACTTGGCTGCCAGAATGCCCTGCTTCAGCACAGACCAGAAAGGCATTGTGATAAGCGTATCCCCGATATAGTCAGGGGTTAATGGGAGTCGTCCCCGTCCCCCAGTATACGCCCAGAACCATCGACCCGGTACTTGTGGTTCGGACTGTCTCCAACCAGCCATAATGTTGTGAGAGTGAAATTATGTCTAAGTCCAGCTTTGGTACATTAGAAGCAACTCTGAAACTTAACCTAAGCGTTTTTCCAAGCTACTTTTTGGCTAACTTCTTATAGGAAGGTCTAGGAGCTCTGAAAATGAACGTGCGCGTCTTTCACTCTTCCCGAGGGACTTAGAAGAATTTTGTGATATTTTTTATTAAAATGGTGTATAAGGGTATATATATAAATATATTATATAAATATATTTTATGCACTGTATATGAGCTGGCGATTTCTAAGTCTGTGGTTCCGAGAGGGGGTAACCAGGCTCACTAATAAAGGTCAAGCCACTGGGTTGCCAGAATGCCCTGCTTCAGCACAGACCAGAAAGGCATTGTGATAAGCGTATCCCCGGTATAGTCAGGGGTTAATGGGAGTCGTCCCCGTCCCCCCAGTATACGGCCAGAACCATGGACCCGGTACTTGTGGTTCGGACTGTCTCCAACCAGCCATAATGTTGTGAGAGTGAAATTATGTCTAAGTCCAGCTTTGGTACATTAGAAGCAACTCTGAAACTTAACCTAAGCGTTTTTCGAAGCTACTTTTTGGCTAACTTCTTATAGGAAGGTCTAGGAGCTCTGAAAATGAACGTGCGCGTCTTTCACTCTTCCCGAGGGACTTAGAAGAATTTTGTGATATTTTTTATTAAAATGGTGTATAAGGGTATATATATAAATATATTATATAAATATATTTTATGCACTGTATATGAGCTGGCGATTTCTAAGTCTGTGGTTCCGAGAGGGGGTAACCAGGCTCACTAATAAAGGTCAAGCCACTTGGCTGCCAGAATGCCCTGCTTCAGCACAGACCAGAAAGGCATTGTGATAAGCGTATCCCCGATATAGTCAGGGGTTAATGGGAGTCGTCCCCGTCCCCCAGTATACGCCCAGAACCATCGACCCGGTACTTGTGGTTCGGACTGTCTCCAACCAGCCATAATGTTGTGAGAGTGAAATTATGTCTAAGTCCAGCTTTGGTACATTAGAAGCAACTCTGAAACTTAACCTAAGCGTTTTTCGAAGCTACTTTTTGGCTAACTTCTTATAGGAAGGTCTAGGAACGCTGAAAATGAACGTGCGCATCTTTCACTCTTCCCGAGGGACTTAGAAGAATTTTGTGATATTTTTTATTAAAATGGTGTATAAGGGTATATATATAAATATATTATATAAATATATTTTATGCACTGTATATGAGCTGGCGATTTCTAAGTCTGTGGTTCCGAGAGGGGGTAACCAGGCTCACTAATAAAGGTCAAGCCACTTGGCTGCCAGAATGCCCTGCTTCAGCACAGACCAGAAATGCATTGTGATAAGCGTATCCCCGGTATAGTCAGGGGTTAATGGGAGTCGTCCCCTTCCCCCAGTATACGCCCAGAACCATGGACCCGGTACTTGTGGTTCGGACTGTCTCCAACCAGCCATAATGTTGTGAGAGTGAAATTATGTCTAAGTCCAGCTTTGGTACATTAGAAGCAACTCTGAAACTTAACCTACAGTAAGCGTTTTTCCAAGCTACTTTTTGGCTAACTTCTTATAGGAAGGTCTAGGAGCTCTGAAAATGAACGTGCGCGTCTTTCACTCTTCCCGAGGGACTTAGAAGAATTTTGTGATATTTTTTATTAAAATGGTGTATAAGGGTATATATATAAATATATTATATAAATATATTTTATGCACTGTATATGAGCTGGCGATTTCTAAGTCTGTGGTTCCGAGAGGGGGTAACCAGGCTCACTAATAAAGGTCAAGCCACTGGGTTGCCAGAATGCCCTGCTTCAGCACAGACCAGAAAGGCATTGTGATAAGCGTATCCCCGGTATAGTCAGGGGTTAATGGGAGTCGTCCCCGTCCCCCCAGTATACGGCCAGAACCATGGACCCGGTACTTGTGGTTCGGACTGTCTCCAACCAGCCATAATGTTGTGAGAGTGAAATTATGTCTAAGTCCAGCTTTGGTACATTAGAAGCAACTCTGAAACTTAACCTAAGCGTTTTTCGAAGCTACTTTTTGGCTAACTTCTTATAGGAAGGTCTAGGAGCTCTGAAAATGAACGTGCGCGTCTTTCACTCTTCCCGAGGGACTTAGAAGAATTTTGTGATATTTTTTATTAAAATGGTGTATAAGGGTATATATATAAATATATTATATAAATATATTTTATGCACTGTATATGAGCTGGCGATTTCTAAGTCTGTGGTTCCGAGAGGGGGTAACCAGGCTCACTAATAAAGGTCAAGCCACTTGGCTGCCAGAATGCCCTGCTTCAGCACAGACCAGAAAGGCATTGTGATAAGCGTATCCCCGATATAGTCAGGGGTTAATGGGAGTCGTCCCCGTCCCCCAGTATACGCCCAGAACCATCGACCCGGTACTTGTGGTTCGGACTGTCTCCAACCAGCCATAATGTTGTGAGAGTGAAATTATGTCTAAGTCCAGCTTTGGTACATTAGAAGCAACTCTGAAACTTAACCTAAGCGTTTTTCGAAGCTACTTTTTGGCTAACTTCTTATAGGAAGGTCTAGGAACGCTGAAAATGAACGTGCGCATCTTTCACTCTTCCCGAGGGACTTAGAAGAATTTTGTGATATTTTTTATTAAAATGGTGTATAAGGGTATATATATAAATATATTTTATGCACTGTATATGAGCTGGCGATTTCTAAGTCTGTGGTTCCGAGAGGGGGTAACCAGGCGCACTAATAAAGGTCAAGCCACTTGGCTGCCAGAATGCCCTGCTTCAGCACAGACCAGAAAGGCATTGTGATAAGCGTATCCCCGGTATAGTCAGGGGTTAATGGGAGTCGTCCCCGTCCCCCCAGTATACGCCCAGAACCATGGACCCGGTACTTGTGGTTCGGACTGTCTCCAACCAGCCATAATGTTGTGAGAGTGAAATTATGTCTAAGTCCAGCTTTGGTACATTAGAAGCAACTCTGAAACTTAACCTAAGCGTTTTTCGAAGCTACTTTTTGGCTAACTTCTTATAGGAAGGTCTAGGAGCTCTGAAAATGAACGTGCGCGTCTTTCACTCTTCCCGAGGGACTTAGAAGAATTTTGTGATATTTTTTATTAAAATGGTGTATAAGGGTATATATATAAATATATTATATAAATATATTTTATGCACTGTATATGAGCTAGCGATTTCTAAGTCTGTGGTTCCGAGAGGGGGTAACCAGGCTCACTTATAAAGGTCAAGCCACTTGGCTGCCAGAATGCCCTGCTTCAGCACAGACCAGAAAGGCATTGTGATAAGCGTATCCCCGATATAGTCAGGGGTTAATGGGAGTCGTCCCCGTCCCCCAGTATACGCCCAGAACCATCGACCCGGTACTTGTGGTTCGGACTGTCTCCAACCAGCCATAATGTTGTGAGAGTGAAATTATGTCTAAGTCCAGCTTTGGTACATTAGAAGCAACTCTGAAACTTAACCTAAGCGTTTTTCGAAGCTACTTTTTGGCTAACTTCTTATAGGAAGGTCTAGGAACGCTGAAAATGAACGAGCGCATCTTTCACTCTTCCCGAGGGACTTAGAAGAATTTTGTGATATTTTTTATTAAAATGGTGTATAAGGGTATATATATAAATATATTTTATGCACTGTATATGAGCTGGCGATTTCTAAGTCTGTGGTTCGGAGAGGGGGTAACCAGGCTCACTAATAAAGGTCAAGCCACTTGGCTGGCAGAATGCCCTGCTTCTGCACAGACCAGAAAGGCATTGTGATAAGCGTATCCCCGGTATAGTCAGGGGTTAATGGGAGTCGTCCCCGTCCCCCCAGTATACGCCCAGAACCATGGACCCGGTACTTGTGGTTCGGACTGTCTCCAACCAGCCATAATGTTGTGAGAGTGAAATTATGTCTAAGTCCAGCTTTGGTACATTAGAAGCAACTCTGAAACTTAACCTAAGCGTTTTTCGAAGCTACTTTTTGGCTAACTTCTTATAGGAAGGTCAAGGAGCTCTGAAAATGAACGTGCGCGTCTTTCACTCTTCCCGAGGGACTTAGAAGAATTTTGTGATATTTTTTATTAAAATGGTGTATAAGGGTATATAATAAATATATTATATAAATATATTTTATGCACTGTATATGAGCTGGCGATTTCTAAGTCTGTGGTTCCGAGAGGGGGTAATCAGGCTCACTAATAAAGGTCAAGCCACTTGGCTGCCAGAATGCCCTGCTTCAGCACAGACCAGAAATGCATTGTGATAAGCGTATCCCCGGTATAGTCAGGGGTTAATGGGAGTCGTCCCCTTCCCCCAGTATACGCCCAGAACCATGGACCCGGTACTTGTGGTTCGGACTGTCTCCAACCAGCCATAATGTTGTGAGAGTGAAATTATGTCTAAGTCCAGCTTTGGTACATTAGAAGCAACTCTGAAACTTAACCTACAGTAAGCGTTTTTCCAAGCTACTTTTTGGCTAACTTCTTATAGGAAGGTCTAGGAGCTCTGAAAATGAACGTGCGCGTCTTTCACTCTTCCCGAGGGACTTAGAAGAATTTTGTGATATTTTTTATTAAAATGGTGTATAAGGGTATATATATAAATATATTATATAAATATATTTTATGCACTGTATATGAGCTGGCGATTTCTAAGTCTGTGGTTCCGAGAGGGGGTAACCAGGCTCACTAATAAAGGTCAAGCCACTGGGTTGCCAGAATGCCCTGCTTCAGCACAGACCAGAAAGGCATTGTGATAAGCGTATCCCCGGTATAGTCAGGGGTTAATGGGAGTCGTCCCCGTCCCCCCAGTATACGGCCAGAACCATGGACCCGGTACTTGTGGTTCGGACTGTCTCCAACCAGCCATAATGTTGTGAGAGTGAAATTATGTCTAAGTCCAGCTTTGGTACATTAGAAGCAACTCTGAAACTTAACCTAAGCGTTTTTCGAAGCTACTTTTTGGCTAACTTCTTATAGGAAGGTCTAGGAGCTCTGAAAATGAACGTGCGCGTCTTTCACTCTTCCCGAGGGACTTAGAAGAATTTTGTGATATTTTTTATTAAAATGGTGTATAAGGGTATATATATAAATATATTATATAAATATATTTTATGCACTGTATATGAGCTGGCGATTTCTAAGTCTGTGGTTCCGAGAGGGGGTAACCAGGCTCACTAATAAAGGTCAAGCCACTTGGCTGCCAGAATGCCCTGCTTCAGCACAGACCAGAAAGGCATTGTGATAAGCGTATCCCCGATATAGTCAGGGGTTAATGGGAGTCGTCCCCGTCCCCCAGTATACGCCCAGAACCATCGACCCGGTACTTGTGGTTCGGACTGTCTCCAACCAGCCATAATGTTGTGAGAGTGAAATTATGTCTAAGTCCAGCTTTGGTACATTAGAAGCAACTCTGAAACTTAACCTAAGCGTTTTTCGAAGCTACTTTTTGGCTAACTTCTTATAGGAAGGTCTAGAAACGCTGAAAATGAACGTGCGCATCTTTCACTCTTCCCGAGGGACTTAGAAGAATTTTGTGATATTTTTTATTAAAATGGTGTATAAGGGTATATATATAAATATATTTTATGCACTGTATATGAGCTGGCGATTTCTAAGTCTGTGGTTCCGAGAGGGGGTAACCAGGCTCACTAATAAAGGTCAAGCCACTTGGCTGCCAGAATGCCCTGCTTCAGCACAGACCAGAAAGGCATTGTGATAAGCGTATCCCCGGTATAGTCAGGGGTTAATGGGAGTCGTCCCCGTCCCCCCAGTATACGCCCAGAACCATGGACCCGGTACTTGTGGTTCGGACTGTCTCCAACCAGCCATAATGTTGTGAGAGTGAAATTATGTCTAAGTCCAGCTTTGGTACATTAGAAGCAACTCTGAAACTTAACCTAAGCGTTTTTCGAAGCTACTTTTTGGCTAACTTCTTATAGGAAGGTCTAGGAGCTCTGAAAATGAACGTGCGCGTCTTTCACTCTTCTCGAGGGACTTAGAAGAATTTTGTGATATTTTTTATTAAAATGGTGTATAAGGGTATATATATAAATATATTATATAAATATATTTTATGCACTGTATATGAGCTAGCGATTTCTAAGTCTGTGGTTCCGAGAGGGGGTAACCAGGCTCACTTATAAAGGTCAAGCCACTTGGCTGCCAGAATGCCCTGCTTCAGCACAGACCAGAAAGGCATTGTGATAAGCGTATCCCCGATATAGTCAGGGGTTAATGGGAGTCGTCCCCGTCCCCCAGTATACGCCCAGAACCATCGACCCGGTACTTGTGGTTCGGACTGTCTCCAACCAGCCATAATGTTGTGAGAGTGAAATTATGTCTAAGTCCAGCTTTGGTACATTAGAAGCAACTCTGAAACTTAACCTAAGCGTTTTTCGAAGCTACTTTTTGGCTAACTTCTTATAGGAAGGTCTAGGAACGCTGAAAATGAACGAGCGCATCTTTCACTCTTCCCGAGGGACTTAGAAGAATTTTGTGATATTTTTTATTAAAATGGTGTATAAGGGTATATATATAAATATATTTTATGCACTGTATATGAGCTGGCGATTTCTAAGTCTGTGGTTCGGAGAGGGGGTAACCAGGCTCACTAATAAAGGTCAAGCCACTTGGCTGGCAGAATGCCCTGCTTCTGCACAGACCAGAAAGGCATTGTGATAAGCGTATCCCCGGTATAGTCAGGGGTTAATGGGAGTCGTCCCCGTCCCCCCAGTATACGCCCAGAACCATGGACCCGGTACTTGTGGTTCGGACTGTCTCCAACCAGCCATAATGTTGTGAGAGTGAAATTATGTCTAAGTCCAGCTTTGGTACATTAGAAGCAACTCTGAAACTTAACCTAAGCGTTTTTCGAAGCTACTTTTTGGCTAACTTCTTATAGGAAGGTCAAGGAGCTCTGAAAATGAACGTGCGCGTCTTTCACTCTTCCCGAGGGACTTAGAAGAATTTTGTGATATTTTTTATTAAAATGGTGTATAAGGGTATATAATAAATATATTATATAAATATATTTTATGCACTGTATATGAGCTGGCGATTTCTAAGTCTGTGGTTCCGAGAGGGGGTAATCAGGCTCACTAATAAAGGTCAAGCCACTTGGCTGCCAGAATGCCCTGCTTCAGCACAGACCAGAAATGCATTGTGATAAGCGTATCCCCGGTATAGTCAGGGGTTAATGGGAGTCGTCCCCTTCCCCCAGTATACGCCCAGAACCATGGACCCGGTACTTGTGGTTCGGACTGTCTCCAACCAGCCATAATGTTGTGAGAGTGAAATTATGTCTAAGTCCAGCTTTGGTACATTAGAAGCAATTCTGAAACTTAACCTAAGCGTTTTTCGAAGCTACTTTTTGGCTAACTTCTTATAGGAAGGTCAAGGAGCTCTGAAAATGAACGTGCGCGTCTTTCACTCTTCCCGAGGGACTTAGAAGAATTTTGTGATATTTTTTATTAAAATGGTGTATAAGGGTATATATATAAATATATTATATAAATATATTTTATGCACTGTATATGAGCTGGCGATTTCTAAGTCTGTGGTTCCGAGAGGGGGTAACCAGGCTCACTAATAAAGGTCAAGCCACTTGGTTGCCAGAATGCCCTGCTTCAGCACAGACCAGAAAGGCATTGTGATAAGCGTATCCCCGGTATAGTCAGGGGTTAATGGGAGTCGTCCCCGTCCCCCCAGTATACGGCCAGAACCATGGACCCGGTACTTGTGGTTCGGACTGTCTCCAACCAGCCATAATGTTGTGAGAGTGAAATTATGTTTAAGTCCAGCTTTGGTACATTAGAAGCAACTCTGAAACTTAACCTAAGCGTTTTTCCAAGCTACTTTTTGGCTAACTTCTTATAGGAAGGTCTAGGAGCGCTGAAAATGAACGTGCGCGTCTTTCACTCTTCCCGAGGGACTTAGAAGAATTTTGTGATATTTTTTATTAAAATGGTGTATAAGGGTATATATATAAATATATTATATAAATATATTTTATGCACTGTATATGAGCTGGCGATTTCTAAGTCTGTGGTTCCGAGAGGGGGTAACCAGGCTCACTAATAAAGGTCAAGCCACTTGGTTGCCAGAATGCCCTGCTTCAGCACAGACCAGAAAGGCATTGTGATAAGCGTATCCCCGGTATAGTCAGGGGTTAATGGGAGTCGTCCCCGTCCCCCCAGTATACGGCCAGAACCATGGACCCGGTACTTGTGGTTCGGACTGTCTCCAACCAGCCATAATGTTGTGAGAGTGAAATTATGTCTAAGTCCAGCTTTGGTACATTAGAAGCAACTCTGAAACTTAACCTAAGCGTTTTTCGAAGCTACTTTTTGGCTAACTTCTTATAGGAAGGTCGAGGAGCTCTGAAAATGAACGTGCGCGTCTTTCACTCTTCCCGAGGGACTTAGAAGAATTTTGTGATATTTTGTATTAAAATGGTGTATAAGGGTATATATATAAATATATTATATAAATATGTTTTATGCACTGTATATGAGCTGGCGATTTCTAAGTCTGTGGTTCCGAGAGGGGGTAACCAGGCTCACTAATAAAGGTCAAGCCACTTGGCTGCCAGAATGCCCTGCTTCAGCACAGACCAGAAAGGCATTGTGATAAGCGTATCCCCGGTATAGTCAGGGGTTAATGGGAGTAATCCCCGTCCATACAGTATACGCCCAGAACCATGGACCCGGTACTTGTGGTTCGGACTGTCTCCAACCAGCCATAATGTTGTGAGAGTGAAATTATGTCTAAGTCCAGCTTTGGTACATTAGAAGCAATTCTGAAACTTAACCTAAGCGTTTTTCGAAGCTACTTTTTGGCTAACTTCTTATAGGAAGGCCAAGGAGCTCTGAAAATGAACGTGCGCGTCTTTCACTCTTCCCGAGGGACTTAGAAGAATTTTGTGATATTTTTTATTAAAATGGTGTATAAGGGTATATATATAAATATATTATATAAATATATTTTATGCACTGTATATGAGCTGGCGATTTCTAAGTCTGTGGTTCCGAGAGGGGGTAACCAGGCTCACTTATAAAGGTCAAGCCACTTGGCTGCCAGAATGCCCTGCTTCAGCACAGACCAGAAAGGCATTGTGATAAGCGTATCCCCGATATAGTCAGGGGTTAATGGGAGTCGTCCCCGTCCCCCAGTATACGCCCAGAACCATCGACCCGGTACTTGTGGTTCGGACTGTCTCCAACCAGCCATAATGTTGTGAGAGTGAAATTATGTCTAAGTCCAGCTTTGGTACATTAGAAGCAACTCTGAAACTTAACCTAAGCGTTTTTCGAAGCTACTTTTTGGCTAACTTCTTATAGGAAGGTCTAGGAACGCTGAAAATGAACGTGCGCATCTTTCACTCTTCCCGAGGGACTTAGAAGAATTTTGTGATATTTTTTATTAAAATGGTGTATAAGGGTATATATATAAATATATTTTATGCACTGTATATGAGCTGGCGATTTCTAAGTCTGTGGTTCCGAGAGGGGGTAACCAGGCTCACTAATAAAGGTCAAGCCGCTTGGCTGCCAGAATGCCCTGCTTCAGCACAGACCAGAAAGGCATTGTGATAAGCGTATCCCCGGTATAGTCAGGGGTTAATGGGAGTCGTCCCCGTCCCCCCAGTATACGCCCAGAACCATGGACCCGGTACTTGTGGTTCGGACTGTCTCCAACCAGCCATAATGTTGTGAGAGTGAAATTATGTCTAAGTCCAGCTTTGGTACATTAGAAGCAACTCTGAAACTTAACCTAAGCGTTTTTCGAAGCTACTTTTTGGCTAACTTCTTATAGGAAGGTCAAGGAGCTCTGAAAATGTACGTGCGCGTCTTTCACTCTTCCCGAGGGACTTAGAAGAATTTTGTGATATTTTTTATTAAAATGGTGTATAAGGGTATATAATAAATATATTATATAAATATATTTTATGCACTGTATATGAGCTGGCGATTTCTAAGTCTGTGGTTCCGAGAGGGGGTAACCAGGCTCACTAATAAAGGTCAAGCCACTTGGCTGCCAGAATGCCCTGCTTCAGCACAGACCAGAAATGCATTGTGATAAGCGTATCCCCGGTATAGTCAGGGGTTAATGGGAGTCGTCCCCTTCCCCCAGTATACGCCCAGAACCATGGACCCGGTACTTGTGGTTCGGACTGTCTCCAACCAGCCATAATGTTGTGAGAGTGAAATTATGTCTAAGTCCAGCTTTGGTACATTAGAAGCAACTCTGAAACTTAACCTAAGCGTTTTTCGAATCTACTTTTTGGCTAACTTCTTATAGGAAGGTCTAGGAGCTCTGAAAATGAACGTGCGCGTCTTTCACTCTTCCCGAGGGACTTAGAAGAATTTTGTGATATTTTTTATTAAAATGGTGTATAAGGGTATATAATAAATATATTATATAAATATATTTTATGCACTGTATATGAGCTGGCGATTTCTAAGTCTGTGGTTCCGAGAGGGGGTAACCAGGCTCACTAATAAAGGTCAAGCCACTTGGCTGCCAGAATGCCCTGCTTCAGCACAGACCAGAAATGCATTGTAATAAGCGTATCCCCGGTATAGTCAGGGGTTAATGGGAGTCGTCCCCTTCCCCCAGTATACGCCCAGAACCATGGACCCGGTACTTGTGGTTCGGACTGTCTCCAACCAGCCATAATGTTGTGAGAGTGAAATTATGTCTAAGTCCAGCTTTGGTACATTAGAAGCAACTCTGAAACTTAACCTAAGCGTTTTTCGAAGCTACTTTTTGGCTAACTTCTTATAGGAAGGTCTAGGAGCTCTGAAAATGAACGTGCGCGTCTTTCACTCTTCCCGAGGGACTTAGAAGAATTTTGTGATATTTTTTATTAAAATGGTGTATAAGGGTATATATATAAATATATTATATAAATATATTTTATGCACTGTATATGAGCTGGCGATTTCTAAGTCTGTGGTTCCGAGAGGGGGTAACCAGGCTCACTAATAAAGGTCAAGTCACTTGGTTGCCAGAATGCCCTGCTTCAGCACAGACCAGAAAGGCATTGTGATAAGCGTATCCCCGGTATAGTCAGGGGTTAATGGGAGTCGTCCCCGTCCCCCCAGTATACGGCCAGAACCATGGACCCGGTGCTTGTGGTTCGGACTGTCTCCAACCAGCCATAATGTTGTGAGAGTGAAATTATGTCTAAGTCCAGCTTTGGTACATTAGAAGCAACTCTGAAACTTAACCTAAGCGTTTTTCCAAGCTACTTTTTGGCTAACTTCTTATAGGAAGGTCTAGGAGCTCTGAAAATGAACGTGCGCGTCTTTCACTCTTCCCGAGGGACTTAGAAGAATTTTGTGATATTTTTTATTAAAATGGTGTATAAGGGTATATATATAAATATATTATATAAATATATTTTATGCACTGTATATGAGCTGGCGATTTCTAAGTCTGTGGTTCCGAGAGGGGGTAACCAGGCTCACTAATAAAGGTCAAGCCACTTGGCTGCCAGAATGCTCTGCTTCAGCACAGACCAGAAAGGCATTGTGATAAGCGTATCCCCGATATAGTCAGGGGTTAATGGGAGTCGTCCCCGTCCCCCAGTATACGCCCAGAACCATCGACCCGGTACTTGTGGTTCGGACTGTCTCCAACCAGCCATAATGTTGTGAGAGTGAAATTATGTCTAAGTCCAGCTTTGGTACATTAGAAGCAACTCTGAAACTTAACCTAAGCGTTTTTCCAAGCTACTTTTTGGCTAACTTCTTATAGGAAGGTCTAGGAGCTCTGAAAATGAACGTGCGCGTCTTTCACTCTTCCCGAGGGACTTAGAAGAATTTTGTGATATTTTTTATTAAAATGGTGTATAAGGGTATATATATAAATATATTATATAAATATATTTTATGCACTGTATATGAGCTGGCGATTTCTAAGTCTGTGGTTCCGAGAGGGGGTAACCAGGCTCACTAATAAAGGTCAAGTCACTTGGTTGCCAGAATGCCCTGCTTCAGCACAGACCAGAAAGGCATTGTGATAAGCGTATCCCCGGTATAGTCAGGGGTTAATGGGAGTCGTCCCCGTCCCCCCAGTATACGGCCAGAACCATGGACCCGGTACTTGTGGTTCGGACTGTCTCCAACCAGCCATAATGTTGTGAGAGTGAAATTATGTCTAAGTCCAGCTTTGGTACATTAGAAGCAACTCTGAAACTTAACCTAAGCGTTTTTCCAAGCTACTTTTTGGCTAACTTCTTATAGGAAGGTCTAGGAGATCTGAAAATGAACGTGCGCGTCTTTCACTCTTCCCGAGGGACTTAGAAGAATTTTGTGATATTTTTTATTAAAATGGTGTATAAGGGTATATATATAAATATATTTTATGCACTGTATATGAGCTGGCGATTTCTAAGTCTGTGGTTCCGAGAGGGGGTAACCAGGCGCACTAATAAAGGTCAAGCCACTTGGCTGCCAGAATGCCCTGCTTCAGCACAGACCAGAAAGGCATTGTGATAAGCGTATCCCCGGTATAGTCAGGGGTTAATGGGAGTCGTCCCCGTCCCCCCAGTATACGCCCAGAACCATGGACCCGGTACTTGTGGTTCGGACTGTCTCCAACCAGCCATAATGTTGTGAGAGTGAAATTATGTCTAAGTCCAGCTTTGGTACATTAGAAGCAACTCTGAAACTTAACCTAAGCGTTTTTCGAAGCTACTTTTTGGCTAACTTCTTATAGGAAGGTCTAGGAGCTCTGAAAATGAACGTGCGCGTCTTTCACTCTTCCCGAGGGACTTAGAAGAATTTTGTGATATTTTTTATTAAAATGGTGTATAAGGGTATATATATAAATATATTATATAAATATATTTTATGCACTGTATATGAGCTAGCGATTTCTAAGTCTGTGGTTCCGAGAGGGGGTAACCAGGCTCACTTATAAAGGTCAAGCCACTTGGCTGCCAGAATGCCCTGCTTCAGCACAGACCAGAAAGGCATTGTGATAAGCGTATCCCCGATATAGTCAGGGGTTAATGGGAGTCGTCCCCGTCCCCCAGTATACGCCCAGAACCAGCGACCCGGTACTTGTGGTTCGGACTGTCTCCAACCAGCCATAATGTTGTGAGAGTGAAATTATGTCTAAGTCCAGCTTTGGTACATTAGAAGCAACTCTGAAACTTAACCTAAGCGTTTTTCGAAGCTACTTTTTGGCTAACTTCTTATAGGAAGGTCTAGGAGCTCTGAAAATGAACGTGCGCGTCTTTCACTCTTCCCGAGGGACTTAGAATAATTTTGTGATATTTTTTATTAAAATGGTGTATAAGGGTATATATATAAATATATTTTATGCACTGTATATGAGCTGGCGATTTCTAAGTCTGTGGTTCCGAGAGGGGGTAACCAGGCTCACTAATAAAGGTCAAGCCACTTGGCTGGCAGAATGCCCTGCTTCTGCACAGACCAGAAAGGCATTGTGATAAGCGTATCCCCGGTATAGTCAGGGGTTAATGGGAGTCGTCCCCGTCCCCCCAGTATACGCCCAGAACCATGGACCCGGTACTTGTGGTTCGGACTGTCTCCAACCAGCCATAATGTTGTGAGAGTGAAATTATGTCTAAGTCCAGCTTTGGTACATTAGAAGCAACTCTGAAACTTAACCTAAGCGTTTTTCGAAGCTACTTTTTGGCTAACTTCTTATAGGAAGGTCAAGGAGCTCTGAAAATGAACGTGCGCGTCTTTCACTCTTCCCGAGGGACTTAGAAGAATTTTGTGATATTTTTTATTAAAATGGTGTATAAGGGTATATAATAAATATATTATATAAATATATTTTATGCACTGTATATGAGCTGGCGATTTCTAAGTCTGTGGTTCCGAGAGGGGGTAATCAGGCTCACTAATAAAGGTCAAGCCACTTGGCTGCCAGAATGCCCTGCTTCAGCACAGACCAGAAATGCATTGTGATAAGCGTATCCCCGGTATAGTCAGGGGTTAATGGGAGTCGTCCCCTTCCCCCAGTATACGCCCAGAACCATGGACCCGGTACTTGTGGTTCGGACTGTCTCCAACCAGCCATAATGTTGTGAGAGTGAAATTATGTCTAAGTCCAGCTTTGGTACATTAGAAGCAACTCTGAAACTTAACCTAAGCGTTTTTCGAAGCTACTTTTTGGCTAACTTCTTATAGGAAGGTCTAGGAGCTCTGAAAATGAACGTGCGCGTCTTTCACTCTTCCCGAGGGACTTAGAAGAATTTTGTGATATTTTTTATTAAAATGGTGTATAAGGGTATATATATAAATATATTATATAAATATATTTTATGCACTGTATATGAGCTGGCGATTTCTAAGTCTGTGGTTCCGAGAGGGGGTAACCAGGCTCACTAATAAAGGTCAAGCCACTTGGTTGCCAGAATGCCCTGCTTCAGCACAGACCAGAAAGGCATTGTGATAAGCGTATCCCCGGTATAGTCAGGGGTTAATGGGAGTCGTCCCCGTCCCCCCAGTATACGGCCAGAACCATGGACCCGGTACTTGTGGTTCGGACTGTCTCCAACCAGCCATAATGTTGTGAGAGTGAAATTATGTTTAAGTCCAGCTTTGGTACATTAGAAGCAACTCTGAAACTTAACCTAAGCGTTTTTCCAAGCTACTTTTTGGCTAACTTCTTATAGGAAGGTCTAGGAGCGCTGAAAATGAACGTGCGCGTCTTTCACTCTTCCCGAGGGACTTAGAAGAATTGTGTGATATTTTTTATTAAAATGGTGTATAAGGGTATATATATAAATATATTATATAAATATATTTTATGCACTGTATATGAGCTGGCGATTTCTAAGTCTGTGGTTCCGAGAGGGGGTAACCAGGCTCACTAATAAAGGTCAAGCCACTTGGCTGCCAGAATGCCCTGCTTCAGCACAGACCAGAAAGGCATTGTGATAAGCGTATCCCCGATATAGTCAGGGGTTAATGGGAGTCGTCCCCGTCCCCCAGTATACGCCAGAACCATCGACCCGGTACTTGTGGTTCGGACTGTCTCCAACCAGCCATAATGTTGTGAGAGTGAAATTATGTCTAAGTCCAGCTTTGGTACATTAGAAGCAACTCTGAAACTTAACCTAAGCGTTTTTCCAAGCTACTTTTTGGCTAACTTCTTATAGGAAGGTCTAGGAGCTCTGAAAATGAACGTGCGCGTCTTTCACTCTTTCCGAGGGACTTAGAAGAATTTTGTGATATTTTTTATTAAAATGGTGTATAAGGGTATATATATAAATATATTATATAAATATATTTTATGCACTGTATATGAGCTGGCGATTTCTAAGTCTGTGGTTCCGAGAGGGGGTAACCAGGCTCACTAATAAAGGTCAAGTCACTTGGTTGCCAGAATGCCCTGCTTCAGCACAGACCAGAAAGGCATTGTGATAAGCGTATCCCCGGTATAGTCAGGGGTTAATGGGAGTCGTCCCCGTCCCCCCAGTATACGGCCAGAACCATGGACCCGGTACTTGTGGTTCGGACTGTCTCCAACCAGCCATAATGTTGTGAGAGTGAAATTATGTCTAAGTCCAGCTTTGGTACATTAGAAGCAACTCTGAAACTTAACCTAAGCGTTTTTCCAAGCTACTTTTTGGCTAACTTCTTATAGGAAGGTCTAGGAGATCTGAAAATGAACGTGCGCGTCTTTCACTCTTCCCGAGGGACTTAGAAGAATTTTGTGATATTTTTTATTAAAATGGTGTATAAGGGTATATATATAAATATATTGTATGCACTGTATATGAGCTGGCGATTTCTAAGTCTGTGGTTCCGAGAGGGGGTAACCAGGCGCACTAATAAAGGTCAAGCCACTTGGCTGCCAGAATGCCCTGCTTCAGCACAGACCAGAAAGGCATTGTGATAAGCGTATCCCCGGTATAGTCAGGGGTTAATGGGAGTCGTCCCCGTCCCCCCAGTATACGCCCAGAACCATGGACCCGGTACTTGTGGTTCGGACTGTCTCCAACCAGCCATAATGTTGTGAGAGTGAAATTATGTCTAAGTCCAGCTTTGGTACATTAGAAGCAACTCTGAAACTTAACCTAAGCGTTTTTCGAAGCTACTTTTTGGCTAACTTCTTATAGGAAGGTCTAGGAGCTCTGAAAATGAACGTGCGCGTCTTTCACTCTTCCCGAGGGACTTAGAAGAATTTTGTGATATTTTTTATTAAAATGGTGTATAAGGGTATATATATAAATATATTATATAAATATATTTTATGCACTGTATATGAGCTGGCGATTTCTAAGTCTGTGGTTCCGAGAGGGGGTAACCAGGCTCACTAATAAAGGTCAAGCCACTTGGTTGCCAGAATGCCCTGCTTCAGCACAGACCAGAAAGGCATTGTGATAAGCGTATCCCCGGTATAGTCAGGGGTTAATGGGAGTCGTCCCCGTCCCCCCAGTATACGGCCAGAACCATGGACCCGGTACTTGTGGTTCGGACTGTCTCCAACCAGCCATAATGTTGTGAGAGTGAAATTATGTTTAAGTCCAGCTTTGGTACATTAGAAGCAACTCTGAAACTTAACCTAAGCGTTTTTCCAAGCTACTTTTTGGCTAACTTCTTATAGGAAGGTCTAGGAGCGCTGAAAATGAACGTGCGCGTCTTTCACTCTTCCCGAGGGACTTAGAAGAATTTTGTGATATTTTTTATTAAAATGGTGTATAAGGGTATATATATAAATATATTATATAAATATATTTTATGCACTGTATATGAGCTGGCGATTTCTAAGTCTGTGGTTCCGAGAGGGGGTAACCAGGCTCACTAATAAAGGTCAAGCCACTTGGCTGCCAGAATGCCCTGCTTCAGCACAGACCAGAAAGGCATTGTGATAAGCGTATCCCCGATATAGTCAGGGGTTAATGGGAGTCGTCCCCGTCCCCCAGTATACGCCCAGAACCATCGACCCGGTACTTGTGGTTCGGACTGTCTCCAACCAGCCATAATGTTGTGAGAGTGAAATTATGTCTAAGTCCAGCTTTGGTACATTAGAAGCAACTCTGAAACTTAACCTAAGCGTTTTTCCAAGCTACTTTTTATCTAACTTCTTATAGGAAGGTCTAGGAGCTCTGAAAATGAACGTGCGCGTCTTTCACTCTTCCCGAGGGACTTAGAAGAATTTTGTGATATTTTTTATTAAAATGGTGTATAAGGGTATATATATAAATATATTATATAAATATATTTTATGCACTGTATATGAGCTGGCGATTTCTAAGTCTGTGGTTCCGAGAGGGGGTAACCAGGCTCACTAATAAAGGTCAAGTCACTTGGTTGCCAGAATGCCCTGCTTCAGCACAGACCAGAAAGGCATTGTGATAAGCGTATCCCCGGTATAGTCAGGGGTTAATGGGAGTCGTCCCCGTCCCCCCAGTATACGGCCAGAACCATGGACCCGGTACTTGTGGTTCGGACTGTCTCCAACCAGCCATAATGTTGTGTGAGTGAAATTATGTCTAAGTCCAGCTTTGGTACATTAGAAGCAACTCTGAAACTTAACCTAAGCGTTTTTCCAAGCTACTTTTTGGCTAACTTCTTATAGGAAGGTCTAGGAGATCTGAAAATGAACGTGCGCGTCTTTCACTCTTCCCGAGGGACTTAGAAGAATTTTGTGATATTTTTTATTAAAATGGTGTATAAGGGTATATATATAAATATATTTTATGCACTGTATATGAGCTGGCGATTTCTAAGTCTGTGGTTCCGAGAGGGGGTAACCAGGCGCACTAATAAAGGTCAAGCCACTTGGCTGCCAGAATGCCCTGCTTCAGCACAGACCAGAAAGGCATTGTGATAAGCGTATCCCCGGTATAGTCAGGGGTTAATGGGAGTCGTCCCCGTCCCCCCAGTATACGCCCAGAACCATGGACCCGGTACTTGTGGTTCGGACTGTCTCCAACCAGCCATAATGTTGTGAGAGTGAAATTATGTCTAAGTCCAGCTTTGGTACATTAGAAGCAACTCTGAAACTTAACCTAAGCGTTTTTCGAAGCTACTTTTTGGCTAACTTCTTATAGGAAGGTCTAGGAGCTCTGAAAATGAACGTGCGCGTCTTTCACTCTTCCCGAGGGACTTAGAAGAATTTTGTGATATTTTTTATTAAAATGGTGTATAAGGGTATATATATAAATATATTATATAAATATATTTTATGCACTGTATATGAGCTAGCGATTTCTAAGTCTGTGGTTCCGAGAGGGGGTAACCAGGCTCACTTATAAAGGTCAAGCCACTTGGCTGCCAGAATGCCCTGCTTCAGCACAGACCAGAAAGGCATTGTGATAAGCGTATCCCCGATATAGTCAGGGGTTAATGGGAGTCGTCCCCGTCCCCCAGTATACGCCCAGAACCATCGACCCGGTACTTGTGGTTCGGACTGTCTCCAACCAGCCATAATGTTGTGAGAGTGAAATTATGTCTAAGTCCAGCTTTGGTACATTAGAAGAAACTCTGAAACTTAACCTAAGCGTTTTTCGAAGCTACTTTTTGGCTAACTTCTTATAGGAAGGTCTAGGAACGCTGAAAATGAACGAGCGCATCTTTCACTCTTCCCGAGGGACTTAGAAGAATTTTGTGATATTTTTTATTAAAATGGTGTATAAGGGTATATATATAAAAATATTTTATGCACTGTATATGAGCTGGCGATTTCTAAGTCTGTGGTTCCGAGAGGGGGTAACCAGGCTCACTAATAAAGGTCAAGCCACTTGGCTGGCAGATTGCCCTGCTTCTGCACAGACCAGAAAGGCATTGTGATAAGCGTATCCCCGGTATAGTCAGGGGTTAATGGGAGTCGTCCCCGTCCCCCCAGTATACGCCCAGAACCATGGACCCGGTACTTGTGGTTCGGACTGTCTCCAACCAGCCATAATGTTGTTAGAGCGAAATTATGTCTAAGTCCAGCTTTGGTACATTAGAAGCAACTCTGAAACTTAACCTAAGCGTTTTTCGAAGCTACTTTTTGGCTAACTTCTTATAGGAAGGTCAAGGAGCTCTGAAAATGAACGTGCGCGTCTTTCACTCTTCCCGAGGGACTTAGAAGAATTTTGTGATATTTTTTATTAAAATGGTGTATAAGGGTATATAATAAATATATTATATAAATATATTTTATGCACTGTATATGAGCTGGCGATTTCTAAGTCTGTGGTTCCGAGAGGGGGTAATCAGGCTCACTAATAAAGGTCAAGCCACTTGGCTGCCAGAATGCCCTGCTTCAGCACAGACCAGAAATGCATTGTGATAAGCGTATCCCCGGTATAGTCAGGGGTTAATGGGAGTCGTCCCCTTCCCCCAGTATACGCCCAGAACCATGGACCCGGTACTTGTGGTTCGGACTGTCTCCAACCAGCCATAATGTTGTGAGAGTGAAATTATGTCTAAGTCCAGCTTTGGTACATTAGAAGCAACTCTGAAACTTAACCTAAGCGTTTTTCGAAGCTACTTTTTGGCTAACTTCTTATAGGAAGGTCTAGGAGCTCTGAAAATGAACGTGCGCGTCTTTCACTCTTCCCGAGGGACTTAGAAGAATTTTGTGATATTTTTTATTAAAATGGTGTATAAGGGTATATATATAAATATATTATATAAATATATTTTATGCACTGTATATGAGCTGGCGATTTCTAAGTCTGTGGTTCCGAGAGGGGGTAACCAGGCTCACTAATAAAGGTCAAGCCACTTGGTTGCCAGAATGCCCTGCTTCAGCACAGACCAGAAAGGCATTGTGATAAGCGTATCCCCGGTATAGTCAGGGGTTAATGGGAGTCGTCCCCGTCCCCCCAGTATACGGCCAGAACCATGGACCCGGTACTTGTGGTTCGGACTGTCTCCAACCAGCCATAATGTTGTGAGAGTGAAATTATGTCTAAGTCCAGCTTTGGTACATTAGAAGCAACTCTGAAACTTAACCTAAGCGTTTTTCCAAGCTACTTTTTGGCTAACTTCTTATAGGAAGGTCTAGGAGCTCTGAAAATGAACGTGCGCGTCTTTCACTCTTCCCGAGGGACTTAGAAGAATTTTGTGATATTTTTTATTAAAATGGTGTATAAGGGTATATATATAAATATATTATATAAATATATTTTATGCACTGTATATGAGCTGGCGATTTCTAAGTCTGTGGTTCCGAGAGGGGGTAACCAGGCTCACTAATAAAGGTCAAGCCACTTGGCTGCCAGAATGCCCTGCTTCAGCACAGACCAGAAAGGCATTGTGATAAGCGTATCCCCGATATAGTCAGGGGTTAATGGGAGTCGTCCCCGTCCCCCAGTATACGCCCAGAACCATCGACCCGGTACTTGTGGTTCGGACTGTCTCCAACCAGCCATAATGTTGTGAGAGTGAAATTATGTCTAAGTCCAGCTTTGGTACATTAGAAGCAACTCTGAAACTTAACCTAAGCGTTTTTCCAAGCTACTTTTTGGCTAACTTCTTATAGGAAGGTCTAGGAGCTCTGAAAATGAACGTGCGCGTCTTTCACTCTTCCCGAGGGACTTAGAAGAATTTTGTGATATTTTTTATTAAAATGGTGTATAAGGGTATATATATAAATATATTATATAAATATATTTTATGCACTGTATATGAGCTGGCGATTTCTAAGTCTGTGGTTCCGAGAGGGGGTAACCAGGCTCACTAATAAAGGTCAAGCCACTTGGCTGCCAGAATGCCCTGCTTCAGCACAGACCAGAAATGCATTGTGATAAGCGTATCCCCGGTATAGTCAGGGGTTAATGGGAGTCGTCCCCTTCCCCCAGTATACGCCCAGAACCATGGACCCGGTACTTGTGGTTCGGACTGTCTCCAACCAGCCATAATGTTGTGAGAGTGAAATTATGTCTAAGTCCAGCTTTGGTACATTAGAAGCAACTCTGAAACTTAACCTACAGTAAGCGTTTTTCCAAGCTACTTTTTGGCTAACTTCTTATAGGAAGGTCTAGGAGCTCTGAAAATGAACGTGCGCGTCTTTCACTCTTCCCGAGGGACTTAGAAGAATTTTGTGATATTTTTTATTAAAATGGTGTATAAGGGTATATATATAAATATATTATATAAATATATTTTATGCACTGTATATGAGCTGGCGATTTCTAAGTCTGTGGTTCCGAGAGGGGGTAACCAGGCTCACTAATAAAGGTCAAGCCACTGGGTTGCCAGAATGCCCTGCTTCAGCACAGACCAGAAAGGCATTGTGATAAGCGTATCCCCGGTATAGTCAGGGGTTAATGGGAGTCGTCCCCGTCCCCCCAGTATACGGCCAGAACCATGGACCCGGTACTTGTGGTTCGGACTGTCTCCAACCAGCCATAATGTTGTGAGAGTGAAATTATGTCTAAGTCCAGCTTTGGTACATTAGAAGCAACTCTGAAACTTAACCTAAGCGTTTTTCGAAGCTACTTTTTGGCTAACTTCTTATAGGAAGGTCTAGGAGCTCTGAAAATGAACGTGCGCGTCTTTCACTCTTCCCGAGGGACTTAGAAGAATTTTGTGATATTTTTTATTAAAATGGTGTATAAGGGTATATATATAAATATATTATATAAATATATTTTATGCACTGTATATGAGCTGGCGATTTCTAAGTCTGTGGTTCCGAGAGGGGGTAACCAGGCTCACTAATAAAGGTCAAGCCACTTGGCTGCCAGAATGCCCTGCTTCAGCACAGACCAGAAATGCATTGTGATAAGCGTATCCCCGGTATAGTCAGGGGTTAATGGGAGTCGTCCCCTTCCCCCAGTATACGCCCAGAACCATGGACCCGGTACTTGTGGTTCGGACTGTCTCCAACCAGCCATAATGTTGTGAGAGTGAAATTATGTCTAAGTCCAGCTTTGGTACATTAGAAGCAACTCTGAAACTTAACCTACAGTAAGCGTTTTTCCAAGCTACTTTTTGGCTAACTTCTTATAGGAAGGTCTAGGAGCTCTGAAAATGAACGTGCGCGTCTTTCACTCTTCCCGAGGGACTTAGAAGAATTTTGTGATATTTTTTATTAAAATGGTGTATAAGGGTATATATATAAATATATTATATAAATATATTTTATGCACTGTATATGAGCTGGCGATTTCTAAGTCTGTGGTTCCGAGAGGGGGTAACCAGGCTCACTAATAAAGGTCAAGCCACTGGGTTGCCAGAATGCCCTGCTTCAGCACAGACCAGAAAGGCATTGTGATAAGCGTATCCCCGGTATAGTCAGGGGTTAATGGGAGTCGTCCCCGTCCCCCCAGTATACGGCCAGAACCATGGACCCGGTACTTGTGGTTCGGACTGTCTCCAACCAGCCATAATGTTGTGAGAGTGAAATTATGTCTAAGTCCAGCTTTGGTACATTAGAAGCAACTCTGAAACTTAACCTAAGCGTTTTTCGAAGCTACTTTTTGGCTAACTTCTTATAGGAAGGTCTAGGAGCTCTGAAAATGAACGTGCGCGTCTTTCACTCTTCCCGAGGGACTTAGAAGAATTTTGTGATATTTTTTATTAAAATGGTGTATAAGGGTATATATATAAATATATTATATAAATATATTTTATGCACTGTATATGAGCTGGCGATTTCTAAGTCTGTGGTTCCGAGAGGGGGTAACCAGGCTCACTAATAAAGGTCAAGCCACTTGGCTGCCAGAATGCCCTGCTTCAGCACAGACCAGAAAGGCATTGTGATAAGCGTATCCCCGATATAGTCAGGGGTTAATGGGAGTCGTCCCCGTCCCCCAGTATACGCCCAGAACCATCGACCCGGTACTTGTGGTTCGGACTGTCTCCAACCAGCCATAATGTTGTGAGAGTGAAATTATGTCTAAGTCCAGCTTTGGTACATTAGAAGCAACTCTGAAACTTAACCTAAGCGTTTTTCGAAGCTACTTTTTGGCTAACTTCTTATAGGAAGGTCTAGGAACGCTGAAAATGAACGTGCGCATCTTTCACTCTTCCCGAGGGACTTAGAAGAATTTTGTGATATTTTTTATTAAAATGGTGTATAAGGGTATATATATAAATATATTTTATGCACTGTACATGAGCTGGCGATTTCTAAGTCTGTGGTTCCGAGAGGGGGTAACCAGGCGCACTAATAAAGGTCAAGCCACTTGGCTGCCAGAATGCCCTGCTTCAGCACAGACCAGAAAGGCATTGTGATAAGCGTATCCCCGGTATAGTCAGGGGTTAATGGGAGTCGTCCCCGTCCCCCCAGTATACGCCCAGAACCATGGACCCGGTACTTGTGGTTCGGACTGTCTCCAACCAGCCATAATGTTGTGAGAGTGAAATTATGTCTAAGTCCAGCTTTGGTACATTAGAAGCAACTCTGAAACTTAACCTAAGCGTTTTTCGAAGCTACTTTTTGGCTAACTTCTTATAGGAAGGTCTAGGAGCTCTGAAAATGAACGTGCGCGTCTTTCACTCTTCCCGAGGGACTTAGAAGAATTTTGTGATATTTTTTATTAAAATGGTGTATAAGGTTATATATATAAATATATTATATAAATATATTTTATGCACTGTATATGAGCTAGCGATTTCTAAGTCTGTGGTTCCGAGAGGGGGTAACCAGGCTCACTTATAAAGGTCAAGCCACTTGGCTGCCAGAATGCCCTGCTTCAGCACAGACCAGAAAGGCATTGTGATAAGCGTATCCCCGATATAGTCAGGGGTTAATGGGAGTCGTCCCCGTCCCCCAGTATACGCCCAGAACCATGGACCCGGTACTTGTGGTTCGGACTGTCTCCAACCAGCCATAATGTTGTGAGAGTGAAATTATGTCTAAGTCCAGCTTTGGTACATTAGAAGCAACTCTGAAACTTAACCTAAGCGTTTTTCGAAGCTACTTTTTGGCTAACTTCTTATAGGAAGGTCTAGGAGCTCTGAAAATGAACGTGCGCGTCTTTCACTCTTCCCGAGGGACTTAGAAGAATTTTGTGATATTTTTTATTAAAATGGTGTATAAGGGTTTTATATAAATATATTATATAAATATATTTTATGCACTGTATATGAGCTGGCGATTTCTAAGTCTGTGGTTCCGAGAGGGGGTAACCAGGCTCACTAATAAAGGTCAAGCCACTTGGTTGCCAGAATGCCCTGCTTCAGCACAGACCAGAAAGGCATTGTGATAAGCGTATCCCCGGTATAGTCAGGGGTTAATGGGAGTCGTCCCCGTCCCCCCAGTATACGGCCAGAACCATGGACCCGGTACTTGTGGTTCGGACTGTCTCCAACCAGCCATAATGTTGTGAGAGTGAAATTATGTCTAAGTCCAGCTTTGGTACATTAGAAGCAACTCTGAAACTTAACCTAAGCGTTTTTCCAAGCTACTTTTTGGCTAACTTCTTATAGGAAGGTCTAGGAGCTCTGAAAATGAACGTGCGCGTCTTTCACTCTTCCCGAGGGACTTAGAAGAATTTTGTGATATTTTTTATTAAAATGGTGTATAAGGGTATATATATAAATATATTATATAAATATATTTTATGCACTGTATATGAGCTGGCGATTTCTAAGTCTGTGGTTCCGAGAGGGGGTAACCAGGCTCACTAATAAAGGTCAAGCCACTTGGCTGCCAGAATGCCCTGCTTCAGCACAGACCAGAAATGCATTGTGATAAGCGTATCCCCGGTATAGTCAGGGGTTAATGGGAGTCGTCCCCTTCCCCCAGTATACGCCCAGAACCATGGACCCGGTACTTGTGGTTCGGACTGTCTCCAACCAGCCATAATGTTGTGAGAGTGAAATTATGTCTAAGTCCAGCTTTGGTACATTAGAAGCAACTCTGAAACTTAACCTAAGCGTTTTTCGAAGCTACTTTTTGGCTAACTTCTTATAGGAAGGTCTAGGAGCTCTGAAAATGAACGTGCGCGTCTTTCACTCTTCCCGAGGGACTTAGAAGAATTTTGTGATATTTTTTATTAAAATGGTGTATAAGGGTATATATATAAATATATTATATAAATATATTTTATGCACTGTATATGAGCTGGCGATTTCTAAGTCTGTGGTTCCGAGAGGGGGTAACCAGGCTCACTAATAAAGGTCAAGCCACTGGGTTGCCAGAATGCCCTGCTTCAGCACAGACCAGAAAGGCATTGTGATAAGCGTATCCCCGGTATAGTCAGGGGTTAATGGGAGTCGTCCCCGTCCCCCCAGTATACGGCCAGAACCATGGACCCGGTACTTGTGGTTCGGACTGTCTCCAACCAGCCATAATGTTGTGAGAGTGAAATTATGTCTAAGTCCAGCTTTGGTACATTAGAAGCAACTCTGAAACTTAACCTAAGCGTTTTTCGAAGCTACTTTTTGGCTAACTTCTTATAGGAAGGTCTAGGAGCTCTGAAAATGAACGTGCGCGTCTTTCACTCTTCCCGAGGGACTTAGAAGAATTTTGTGATATTTTTTATTAAAATGGTGTATAAGGGTATATATATAAATATATTATATAAATATATTTTATGCACTGTATATGAGCTACTGTAGCGATTTATAAGTCTGTGGTACCGAGAGGGGGTAACCAGGCTCACTTATAAAGGTCAAGCCACTTGGCTGCCAGAATGCCCTGCTTCAGCACAGACCAGAAAGGCATTGTGATAAGCGTATCCCCGATATAGTCAGGGGTTAATGGGAGTCGTCCCCGTCCCCCAGTATACGCCCAGAACCATCGACCCGGTACTTGTGGTTCGGACTGTCTCCAACCAGCCATAATGTTGTGAGAGTGAAATTATGTCTAAGTCCAGCTTTGGTACATTAGAAGCAACTCTGAAACTTAACCTAAGCGTTTTTCGAAGCTACTTTTTGGCTAACTTCTTATAGGAAGGTCTAGGAACGCTGAAAATGAACGTACGCATCTTTCACTCTTCCCGAGGGACTTAGAAGAATTTTGTGATATTTTTTATTAAAATGGTGTATAAGGGTATATATATAAATATATTATATAAATATATTTTATGCACTGTATATGAGCTGGCGATTTCTAAGTCTGTGGTTCCGAGAGGGGGTAACCAGGCTCACTAATAAAGGTCAAGCCACTTGGCTGCCAGAATGCCCTGCTTCAGCACAGACCAGAAATGCATTGTGATAAGCGTATCCCCGGTATAGTCAGGGGTTAATGGGAGTCGTCCCCTTCCCCCAGTATACGCCCAGAACCATGGACCCGGTACTTGTGGTTCGGACTGTCTCCAACCAGCCATAATGTTGTGAGAGTGAAATTATGTCTAAGTCCAGCTTTGGTACATTAGAAGCAACTCTGAAACTTAACCTAAGCGTTTTTCGAAGCTACTTTTTGGCTAACTTCTTATAGGAAGGTCTAGGAGCTCTGAAAATGAACGTGCGCGTCTTTCACTCTTCCCTAGGGACTTAGAAGAATTTTGTGATATTTTTTATTAAAATGGTGTATAAGGGTATATATATAAATATATTATATAAATATATTTTATGCACTGTATATGAGCTGGCGATTTCTAAGTCTGTGGTTCCGAGAGGGGGTAACCAGGCTCACTAATAAAGGTCAAGCCACTTGGTCGCCAGAATGCCCTGCTTCAGCACAGACCAGAAAGGCATTGTGATAAGCGTATCCCCGGTATAGTCAGGGGTTAATGGGAGTCGTCCCCGTCCCCCCAGTATACGGCCAGAACCATGGACCCGGTACTTGTGGTTCGGACTGTCTCCAACCAGCCATAATGTTGTGAGAGTGAAATTATGTCTAAGTCCAGCTTTGGTACATTAGAAGCAACTCTGAAACTTAACCTAAGCGTTTTTCCAAGCTACTTTTTGGCTAACTTCTTATAGGAAGGTCTAGGAGCTCTGAAAATGAACGTGCGCGTCTTTCACTCTTCCCGAGGGACTTAGAAGAATTTTGTGATATTTTTTATTAAAATGGTGTATAAGGTTATATATATAAATATATTATATAAATATATTTTATGCACTGTATATGAGCTAGCGATTTCTAAGTCTGTGGTTCCGAGAGGGGGTAACCAGGCTCACTTATAAAGGTCAAGCCACTTGGCTGCCAGAATGCCCTGCTTCAGCACAGACCAGAAAGGCATTGTGATAAGCGTATCCCCGATATAGTCAGGGGTTAATGGGAGTCGTCCCCGTCCCCCAGTATACGCCCAGAACCATGGACCCGGTACTTGTGGTTCGGACTGTCTCCAACCAGCCATAATGTTGTGAGAGTGAAATTATGTCTAAGTCCAGCTTTGGTACATTAGAAGCAACTCTGAAACTTAACCTAAGCGTTTTTCGAAGCTACTTTTTGGCTAACTTCTTATAGGAAGGTCTAGGAGCTCTGAAAATGAACGTGCGCGTCTTTCACTCTTCCCGAGGGACTTAGAAGAATTTTGTGATATTTTTTATTAAAATGGTGTATAAGGGTTTTATATAAATATATTATATAAATATATTTTATGCACTGTATATGAGCTGGCGATTTCTAAGTCTGTGGTTCCGAGAGGGGGTAACCAGGCTCACTAATAAAGGTCAAGCCACTTGGTTGCCAGAATGCCCTGCTTCAGCACAGACCAGAAAGGCATTGTGATAAGCGTATCCCCGGTATAGTCAGGGGTTAATGGGAGTCGTCCCCGTCCCCCCAGTATACGGCCAGAACCATGGACCCGGTACTTGTGGTTCGGACTGTCTCCAACCAGCCATAATGTTGTGAGAGTGAAATTATGTCTAAGTCCAGCTTTGGTACATTAGAAGCAACTCTGAAACTTAACCTAAGCGTTTTTCCAAGCTACTTTTTGGCTAACTTCTTATTGGAAGGTCTAGGAGCTCTGAAAATGAACGTGCGCGTCTTTCACTCTTCCCGAGGGACTTAGAAGAATTTTGTGATATTTTTTATTAAAATGGTGTATAAGGGTATATATATAAATATATTATATAAATATATTTTATGCACTGTATATGAGCTGGCGATTTCTAAGTCTGTGGTTCCGAGAGGGGGTAACCAGGCTCACTAATAAAGGTCAAGCCACTTGGCTGCCAGAATGCCCTGCTTCAGCACAGACCAGAAAGGCATTGTGATAAGCGTATCCCCGATATAGTCAGGGGTTAATGGGAGTCGTCCCCGTCCCCCAGTATACGCCCAGAACCATCGACCCGGTACTTGTGGTTCGGACTGTCTCCAACCAGCCATAATGTTGTGAGAGTGAAATTATGTCTAAGTCCAGCTTTGGTACATTAGAAGCAACTCTGAAACTTAACCTAAGCGTTTTTCCAAGCTACTTTTTGGCTAACTTCTTATAGGAAGGTCTAGGAGCTCTGAAAATGAACGTGCGCGTCTTTCACTCTTCCCGAGGGACTTAGAAGAATTTTGTGATATTTTTTATTAAAATGGTGTATAAGGGTATATATATAAATATATTATATAAATATATTTTATGCACTGTATATGAGCTGGCGATTTCTAAGTCTGTGGTTCCGAGAGGGGGTAACCAGGCTCACTAATAAAGGTCAAGCCACTTGGCTGCCAGAATGCCCTGCTTCAGCACAGACCAGAAATGCATTGTGATAAGCGTATCCCCGGTATAGTCAGGGGTTAATGGGAGTCGTCCCCTTCCCCCAGTATACGCCCAGAACCATGGACCCGGTACTTGTGGTTCGGACTGTCTCCAACCAGCCATAATGTTGTGAGAGTGAAATTATGTCTAAGTCCAGCTTTGGTACATTAGAAGCAACTCTGAAACTTAACCTAAGCGTTTTTCGAAGCTACTTTTTGGCTAACTTCTTATAGGAAGGTCTAGGAGCTCTGAAAATGAACGTGCGCGTCTTTCACTCTTCCCGAGGGACTTAGAAGAATTTTGTGATATTTTTTATTAAAATGGTGTATAAGGGTATATATATAAATATATTATATAAATATATTTTATGCACTGTATATGAGCTGGCGATTTCTAAGTCTGTGGTTCCGAGAGGGGGTAACCAGGCTCACTAATAAAGGTCAAGCCACTGGGTTGCCAGAATGCCCTGCTTCAGCACAGACCAGAAAGGCATTGTGATAAGCGTATCCCCGGTATAGTCAGGGGTTAATGGGAGTCGTCCCCGTCCCCCCAGTATACGGCCAGAACCATGGACCCGGTACTTGTGGTTCGGACTGTCTCCAACCAGCCATAATGTTGTGAGAGTGAAATTATGTCTAAGTCCAGCTTTGGTACATTAGAAGCAACTCTGAAACTTAACCTAAGCGTTTTTCGAAGCTACTTTTTGGCTAACTTCTTATAGGAAGGTCTAGGAGCTCTGAAAATGAACGTGCGCGTCTTTCACTCTTCCCGAGGGACTTAGAAGAATTTTGTGATATTTTTTATTAAAATGGTGTATAAGGGTATATATATAAATATATTATATAAATATATTTTATGCACTGTATATGAGCTGGCGATTTCTAAGTCTGTGGTTCCGAGAGGGGGTAACCAGGCTCACTAATAAAGGTCAAGCCACTTGGCTGCCAGAATGCCCTGCTTCAGCACAGACCAGAAAGGCATTGTGATAAGCGTATCCCCGATATAGTCAGGGGTTAATGGGAGTCGTCCCCGTCCCCCAGTATACGCCCAGAACCATCGACCCGGTACTTGTGGTTCGGACTGTCTCCAACCAGCCATAATGTTGTGAGAGTGAAATTATGTCTAAGTCCAGCTTTGGTACATTAGAAGCAACTCTGAAACTTAACCTAAGCGTTTTTCGAAGCTACTTTTTGGCTAACTTCTTATAGGAAGGTCTAGGAACGCTGAAAATGAACGTGCGCATCTTTCACTCTTCCCGAGGGACTTAGAAGAATTTTGTGATATTTTTTATTAAAATGGTGTATAAGGGTATATATATAAATATATTTTATGCACTGTATATGAGCTGGCGATTTCTAAGTCTGTGGTTCCGAGAGGGGGTAACCAGGCGCACTAATAAAGGTCAAGCCACTTGGCTGCCAGAATGCCCTGCTTCAGCACAGACCAGAAAGGCATTGTGATAAGCGTATCCCCGGTATAGTCAGGGGTTAATGGGAGTCGTCCCCGTCCCCCCAGTATACGCCCAGAACCATGGACCCGGTACTTGTGGTTCGGACTGTCTCCAACCAGCCATAATGTTGTGAGAGTGAAATTATGTCTAAGTCCAGCTTTGGTACATTAGAAGCAACTCTGAAACTTAACCTAAGCGTTTTTCGAAGCTACTTTTTGGCTAACTTCTTATAGGAAGGTCTAGGAGCTCTGAAAATGAACGTGCGCGTCTTTCACTCTTCCCGAGGGACTTAGAAGAATTTTGTGATATTTTTTATTAAAATGGTGTATAAGGGTATATATATAAATATATTATATAAATATATTTTATGCACTGTATATGAGCTACTGTAGCGATTTATAAGTCTGTGGTACCGAGAGGGGGTAACCAGGCTCACTTATAAAGGTCAAGCCACTTGGCTGCCAGAATGCCCTGCTTCAGCACAGACCAGAAAGGCATTGTGATAAGCGTATCCCCGATATAGTCAGGGGTTAATGGGAGTCGTCCCCGTCCCCCAGTATACGCCCAGAACCATCGACCCGGTACTTGTGGTTCGGACTGTCTCCAACCAGCCATAATGTTGTGAGAGTGAAATTATGTCTAAGTCCAGCTTTGGTACATTAGAAGCAACTCTGAAACTTAACCTAAGCGTTTTTCGAAGCTACTTTTTGGCTAACTTCTTATAGGAAGGTCTAGGAACGCTGAAAATGAACGTACGCATCTTTCACTCTTCCCGAGGGACTTAGAAGAATTTTGTGATATTTTTTATTAAAATGGTGTATAAGGGTATATATATAAATATATTATATAAATATATTTTATGCACTGTATATGAGCTGGCGATTTCTAAGTCTGTGGTTCCGAGAGGGGGTAACCAGGCTCACTAATAAAGGTCAAGCCACTTGGCTGCCAGAATGCCCTGCTTCAGCACAGACCAGAAATGCATTGTGATAAGCGTATCCCCGGTATAGTCAGGGGTTAATGGGAGTCGTCCCCTTCCCCCAGTATACGCCCAGAACCATGGACCCGGTACTTGTGGTTCGGACTGTCTCCAACCAGCCATAATGTTGTGAGAGTGAAATTATGTCTAAGTCCAGCTTTGGTACATTAGAAGCAACTCTGAAACTTAACCTAAGCGTTTTTCGAAGCTACTTTTTGGCTAACTTCTTATAGGAAGGTCTAGGAGCTCTGAAAATGAACGTGCGCGTCTTTCACTCTTCCCTAGGGACTTAGAAGAATTTTGTGATATTTTTTATTAAAATGGTGTATAAGGGTATATATATAAATATATTATATAAATATATTTTATGCACTGTATATGAGCTGGCGATTTCTAAGTCTGTGGTTCCGAGAGGGGGTAACCAGGCTCACTAATAAAGGTCAAGCCACTTGGTCGCCAGAATGCCCTGCTTCAGCACAGACCAGAAAGGCATTGTGATAAGCGTATCCCCGGTATAGTCAGGGGTTAATGGGAGTCGTCCCCGTCCCCCCAGTATACGGCCAGAACCATGGACCCGGTACTTGTGGTTCGGACTGTCTCCAACCAGCCATAATGTTGTGAGAGTGAAATTATGTCTAAGTCCAGCTTTGGTACATTAGAAGCAACTCTGAAACTTAACCTAAGCGTTTTTCCAAGCTACTTTTTGGCTAACTTCTTATAGGAAGGTCTAGGAGCTCTGAAAATGAACGTGCGCGTCTTTCAATCTTCCCGAGGGACTTAGAAGAATTTTGTGATATTTTTTATTAAAATGGTGTATAAGGGTATATATATAAATATATTATATAAATATATTTTATGCACTGTATATGAGCTGGCGATTTCTAAGTCTGTGGTTCCGAGAGGGGGTAACCTGGCTCACTAATTATTGTCAAGCCACTTGGCTGCCAGAATGCCCTGCTTCAGCACAGACCAGAAAGGCATTGTGATAAGCGTATCCCCGGTATAGTCAGGGGTTAATTGGAGTCGTCCCCGTCCCCCCAGTATACGCCCAGAACCATTGACCCGGTACTTGTGGTTCGGACTGTCTCCAACCAGCCATAATGTTGTGAGAGTGAAATTATGTCTAAGTCCAGCTTTGGTACATTAGAAGCAACTCTGAAACTTAACCTAAGCGTTTTTCCAAGCTACTTTTTGGCTAACTTCTTATAGGAAGGTCTAGGAGCTCTGAAAATGAACGTGCGCGTCTTTCACTCTTCCTGAGGGACTTAGAAGAATTTTGTGATATTTTTTATTAAAATGGTGTATAAGGGTATATATATAAATATATTATATAAATATATTTTATGCACTGTATATGAGCTGGCGATTTCTAAGTCTGTGGTTCCGAAAGGGGGTAACCAGGCTCACTAATAAAGGTCAAGCCACTTGGCTGCCAGAATGCCCTGCTTCAGCACAGACCAGAAATGCATTGTGATAAGCGTATCCCCGGTATAGTCAGGGGTTAATGGGAGTCGTCCCCTTCCCCCAGTATACGCCCAGAACCATGGACCCGGTACTTGTGGTTCGGACTGTCTCCAACCAGCCATAATGTTGTGAGAGTGAAATTATGTCTAAGTCCAGCTTTGGTACATTAGAAGCAACTCTGAAACTTAACCTAAGCGTTTTTCGAAGCTACTTTTTGGCTAACTTCTTATAGGAAGGTCTAGGAGCTCTGAAAATGAACGTGCGCGTCTTTCACTCTTCCCGAGGGACTTAGAAGAATTTTGTGATATTTTTTATTAAAATGGTGTATAAGGGTATATATATAAATATATTATATAAATATATTTTATGCACTGTATATGAGCTGGCGATTTCTAAGTCTGTGGTTCCGAGAGGGGGTAACCAGGCTCACTAATAAAGGTCAAGCCACTTGGTTGCCAGAATGCCCTGCTTCAGCACAGACCAGAAAGGCATTGTGATAAGCGTATCCCCGGTATAGTCAGGGGTTAATGGGAGTCGTCCCCGTCCCCCCAGTATACGGCCAGAACCATGGACCCGGTACTTGTGGTTCGGACTGTCTCCAACCAGCCATAATGTTGTGAGAGTGAAATTATGTCTAAGTCCAGCTTTGGTACATTAGAAGCAACTCTGAAACTTAACCTAAGCGTTTTTCGAAGCTACTTTTTGGCTAACTTCTTATAGGAAGGTCTAGGAGCTCTGAAAATGAACGTGCGCGTCTTTCACTCTTCCAGAGGGACTTAGAAGAATTTTGTGATATTTTTTATTAAAATGGTGTATAAGGGTATATAATAAATATATTATATAAATATATTTTATGCACTGTATATGAGCTGGCGATTTCTAAGTCTGTGGTTCCGAGACGGGGTAACCAGGCTCACTAATAAAGGTCAAGCCACTTGGCTGCCAGAATGCCCTGCTTCAGCACAGACCAGAAAGGCATTGTGATAAGCGTATCCCCGATATAGTCAGGGGTTAATGGGAGTCGTCCCCTTCCCCCAGTATACGCCCAGAACCATGGACCCGGTACTTGTGGTTCGGACTGTCTCCAACCAGCCATAATGTTGTGAGAGTGAAATTATGTCTAAGTCCAGCTTTGGTACATTAGAAGCAACTCTGAAACTTAACCTAAGCGTTTTTCGAAGCTACTTTTTGGCTAACTTCTTATAGGAAGGTCTAGGAGCTCTGAAAATGAACGTGCGCGTCTTTCACTCTTCCCGAGGGACTTAGAAGAATTTTGTGATATTTTTTATTAAAATGGTGAATAAGGGTATATATATAAATATATTATATAAATATATTTTATGCACTGTATATGAGCTGGCGATTTCTAAGTCTGTGGTTCCGAGAGGGGGTAACCAGGCTCACTAATAAAGGTCAAGCCACTTGGTCGCCAGAATGCCCTGCTTCAGCACAGACCAGAAATGCATTGTGATAAGCGTATCCCCGGTATAGTCAGGGGTTAATGGGAGTCGTCCCCTTCCCCCAGTATACGCCCAGAACCATGGACCCGGTACTTGTGGTTCGGACTGTCTCCAACCAGCCATAATGTTGTGAGAGTGAAATTATGTCTAAGTCCATCTTTGGTACATTAGAAGCAACTCTGAAACTTAACCTAAGCGTTTTTCGAAGCTACTTTTTGGCTAACTTCTTATAGGAAGGTCTAGGAGCTCTGAAAATGAACGTGCGCGTCTTTCACTCTTCCCGAGGGACTTAGAAGAATTTTGTGATATTTTTTATTAAAATGGTGTATAAGGGTATATATATAAATATATTATATAAATATATTTTATGCACTGTATATGAGCTGGCGATTTCTAAGTCTGTGGTTCCGAGAGGGGGTAACCAGGCTCACTAATAAAGGTCAAGCCACGTGGTTGCCAGAATGCCCTGCTTCAGCACAGACCAGAAAGGCATTGTGATAAGCGTATCCCCGGTATAGTCAGGGGTTAATGGGAGTCGTCCCCGTCCCCCCAGTATACGGCCAGAACCATGGACCCGGTACTTGTGGTTCGGACTGTCTCCAACCAGCCATAATGTTGTGAGAGTGAAATTATGTCTAAGTCCAGCTTTGGTACATTAGAAGCAACTCTGAAACTTAACCTAAGCGTTTTTCGAAGCTACTTTTTGGCTAACTTCTTATAGGAAGGTCTAGGAGCTCTGAAAATGAACGTGCGCGTCTTTCACTCTTCCAGAGGGACTTAGAAGAATTTTGTGATATTTTTTATTAAAATGGTGTATAAGGGTATATAATAAATATATTATATAAATATATTTTATGCACTGTATATGAGCTGGCGATTTCTAAGTCTGTGGTTCCGAGAGGGGGTAACCAGGCTCACTAATAAAGGTCAAGCCACTTGGCTGCCAGAATGCCCTGCTTCAGCACAGACCAGAAAGGCATTGTGATAAGCGTATCCCCGGTATAGTCAGGGGTTAATGGGAGTCGTCCCCGTCCCCCCAGTATACGGCCAGAACCATGGACCCGGTACTTGTGGTTCGGACTGTCTCCAACCAGCCATAATGTTGTGAGAGTGAAATTATGTCTAAGTCCAGCTTTGGTACATTAGAAGCAACTCTGAAACTTAACCTAAGCGTTTTTCGAAGCTACTTTTTGGCTAACTTCTTATAGGAAGGTCTAGGAGCTCTGAAAATGAACGTGCGCGTCTTTCACTCTTCCCGAGGGACTTAGAATAATTTTGTGATATTTTTTATTAAAATGGTGTATAAGGGTATATATATAAATATATTATATAAATATATTTTATGCACTGTATATGAGCTGGCGATTTCTAAGTCTGTGGTTCCGAGAGGGGGTAACCAGGCTCACTAATAAAGGTCAAGCCACTTGGTTGCCAGAATGCCCTGCTTCAGCACAGACCAGAAAGGCATTGTGATAAGCGTATCCCCGGTATAGTCAGGGGTTAATGGGAGTCGTCCCCGTCCCCCCAGTATACGGCCAGAACCATGGACCCGGTACTTGTGGTTCGGACTGTCTCCAACCAGCCATAATGTTGTGAGAGTGAAATTATGTCTAAGTCCAGCTTTGGTACATTAGAAGCAACTCTGAAACTTAACCTAAGCGTTTTTCGAAGCTACTTTTTGGCTAACTTCTTATAGGAAGGTCTAGGAGCTCTGAAAATGAACATGCGCGTCTTTCACTCTTCCCGAGGGACTTAGAAGAATTTTGTGATATTTTTTATTAAAATGGTGTATAAGGGTATATATATAAATATATTATATAAATATATTTTATGCACTGTATATGAGCTGGCGATTTCTAAGTCTGTGGTTCCGAGAGGGGGTAACCAGGCTCACTAATAAAGGTCAAGCCACTTGGCTGCCAGAATGCCCTGCTTCAGCACAGACCAGAAAGGCATTGTGATAAGCGTATCCCCGATATAGTCAGGGGTTAATGGGAGTCGTCCCCGTCCCCCAGTATACGCCCAGAACCATCGACCCGGTACTTGTGGTTCGGACTGTCTCCAACCAGCCATAATGTTGTGAGTGTGAAATTATGTCTAAGTCCAGCTTTGGTACATTAGAAGCAACTCTGAAACTTAACCTAAGCGTTTTTCTAAGCTACTTTTTGGCTAACTTCTTATAGGAAGGTCAAGGAGCTCTGAAAATGAACGTGCGCGTCTTTCACTCTTCCCGAGGGACTTAGAAGAATTTTGTGATATTTTTTATTAAAATGGTGTATAAGGGTATATATATAAATATATTATATAAATATATTTTATGCACTGTATATGAGCTGGCGATTTCTAAGTCTGTGGTTCCGAGAGGGGGTAACCAGGCTCACTAATAAAGGTCAAGCCACTTGGTTGCCAGAATGCCCTGCTTCAGCACAGACCAGAAAGGCATTGTGATAAGCGTATCCCCGGTATAGTCAGGGGTTAATGGGAGTCGTCCCCGTCCCCCCAGTATACGGCCAGAACCATGGACCCGGTACTTGTGGTTCGGACTGTCTCCAACCAGCCATAATGTTGTGAGAGTGAAATTATGTCTAAGTCCAGCTTTGGTACATTAGAAGCAACTCTGAAACTTAACCTAAGCGTTTTTCGAAGCTACTTTTTGGCTAACTTCTTATAGGAAGGTCTAGGAGCTCTGAAAATGAACATGCGCGTCTTTCACTCTTCCCGAGGGACTTAGAAGAATTTTGTGATATTTTTTATTAAAATGGTGTATAAGGGTATATATATAAATATATTATATAAATATATTTTATGCACTGTATATGAGCTGGCGATTTCTAAGTCTGTGGTTCCGAGAGGGGGTAACCAGGCTCACTAATAAAGGTCAAGCCACTTGGCTGCCAGAATGCCCTGCTTCAGCACAGACCAGAAAGGCATTGTGATAAGCGTATCCCCGGTATAGTCAGGGGTTAATGGGAGTAATCCCCGTCCCCCCAGTATACGCCCAGAACCATGGACCCGGTACTTGTGGTTCGGACTGTCTCCAACCAGCCATAATGTTGTGAGAGTGAAATTATGTCTAAGTCCAGCTTTGGTACATTAGAAGAAACTCTGAAACTTAACCTAAGCGTTTTTCGAAGCTACTTTTTGGCTAACTTCTTATAGGAAGGTCAAGGAGCTCTGAAAATGAACGTGCGCGTCTTTCACTCTTCCCGAGGGACTTAGAAGAATTTTGTGATATTTTTTATTAAAATGGTGTATAAGGGTATATATATAAATATATTTTATGCACTGTATATGAGCTGGCGATTTCTAAGTCTGTGGTTCCGAGAGGGGGTAACCAGGCTCACTAATAAAGGTCAAGCCACTTGGCTGCCAGAATGCCCTGCTTCAGCACAGACCAGAAAGGCATTGTGATAAGCGTACTGTATCCCCGGTATAGTCAGGGGTTAATGGGAGTAATCCCCGTCCCCCCAGTATACGCCCAGAACCATGGACCCGGTACTTGTGGTTCGGACTGTCTCCAACCAGCCATAATGTTGTGAGAGTGAAATTATGTCTAAGTCCAGCTTTGGTACATTAGAAGCAACTCTGAAACTTAACCTAAGCGTTTTTCGAAGCTACTTTTTGGCTAACTTCTTATAGGAAGGTCAAGGAGCTCTGAAAATGAACGTGCGCGTCTTTCACTCTTCCCGAGGGACTTAGAAGAATTTTGTGATATTTTTTATTAAAATGGTGTATAAGGGTATATATATAAATATATTATATAAATATATTTTATGCACTGTATATGAGCTGGCGATTTCTAAGTCTGTGGTTCCGAGAGGGGGTAACCAGGCTCACTAATAAAGGTCAAGCCACTTGGCTGCCAGAATGCCCTGCTTCAGCACAGACCAGAAATGCATTGTGATAAGCGTATCCCCGGTATAGTCAGGGGTTAATGGGAGTCGTCCCCTTCCCCCAGTATACGCCCAGAACCATGGACCCGGTACTTGTGGTTCGGACTGTCTCCAACCAGCCATAATGTTGTGAGAGTGAAATTATGTCTAAGTCCAGCTTTGGTACATTAGAAGCAACTCTGAAACTTTACCTAAGCGTTTTTCGAAGCTACTTATTGGCTAACTTCTTATAGGAAGGTCAAGGAGCTCTGAAAATGAACGTGCGCGTCTTTCACTCTTCCCGAGGGACTTAGAAGAATTTTGTGATATTTTTTATTAAAATGGTGTATAAGGGTATATATATAAATATATTATATAAATATATTTTATGCACTGTATATGAGCTGGCGATTTCTAAGTCTGTGGTTCCGAGAGGGGGTAACCAGGCTCACTAATATAGGTCAAGCCACTTGGTTGCCAGAATGCCCTGCTTCAGCACAGACCAGAAAGGCATTGTGATAAGCGTATCCCCGGTATAGTCAGGGGTTAATGGGAGTCGTCCCCGTCCCCCCAATATACGGCCAGAACCATGGACCCGGTACTTGTGGTTCGGACTGTCTCCAACCAGCCATAATGTTGTGAGAGTGAAATTATGTCTAAGTCCAGCTTTGGTACATTAGAAGCAACTCTGAAAGTTAACCTAAGCGTTTTTCGAAGCTACTTTTTGGCTAACTTCTTATAGGAAGGTCTAGGAGCTCTGAAAATGAACGTGCGCGTCTTTGACTCTTCCCGAGGGACTTAGAAGAATTTTGTGATATTTTTTATTAAAATGGTGTATAAGGGTATATATATAAATATATTATATAAATATATTTTATGCACTGTATATGAGCTGGCGATTTCTAAGTCTGTGGTTCCGAGAGGGGGTAACCAGGCTCACTAATAAAGGTCAAGCCACTTGGCTGCCAGAATGCCCTGCTTCAGCACAGACCAGAAATGCATTGTGATAAGCGTATCCCCGGTATAGTCAGGGGTTAATGGGAGTCGTCCCCTTCCCCCAGTATACGCCCAGAACCATGGACCCGGTACTTGTGGTTCGGACTGTCTCCAACCAGCCATAATGTTGTGAGAGTGAAATTATGTCTAAGTCCAGCTTTGGTACATTAGAAGCAACTCTGAAACTTAACCTAAGCGTTTTTCGAAGCTACTTTTTGGCTAACTTCTTATAGGAAGGTTTAGGAGCTCTGAAAATGAACGTGCGCGTCTTTCACTCTTCCCGAGGGACTTAGAAGAATTTTGTGATATTTTTTTATTAAAATGGTGTATAAGGGTATATATATAAATATATTATATAAATATATTTTATGCACTGTATATGAGCTGGCGATTTCTAAGTCTGTGGTTCCGAGAGGGGGTAACCAGGCTCACTAATAAAGGTCAAGCCACTTGGCTGCCAGAATGCCCTGCTTCAGCACAGACCAGAAAGGCATTGTGATAAGCGTATCCCCGGTATAGTCAGGGGTTAATGGGAGTAATCCCCGTCCCCCCAGTATACGCCCAGAACCATGGACCCGGTACTTGTGGTTCGGACTGTCTCCAACCAGCCATAATGTTGTGAGAGTGAAATTATGTCTAAGTCCAGCTTTGGTACATTAGAAGCAACTCTGAAACTTAACCTAAGCGTTTTTCGAAGCTACTTTTTGGCTAACTTCTTATAGGAAGGTCAAGGAGCTCTGAAAATGAACGTGCGCGTCTTTCACTCTTCCCGAGGGACTTAGAAGAATTTTGTGATATTTTTTATTAAAATGGTGTATAAGGGTATATATATAAATATATTATATAAATATATTTTATGCACTGTATATGAGCTGGCGATTTCTAAGTCTGTGGTTCCGAGAGGGGGTAACCAGGCTCACTAATAAAGGTCAAGCCACTTGGCTGCCAGAATGCCCTGCTTCAGCACAGACCAGAAATGCATTGTGATAAGCGTATCCCCGGTATAGTCAGGGGTTAATGGGAGTCGTCCCCTTCCCCCAGTATACGCCCAGAACCATGGACCCGGTACTTGTGGTTCGGACTGTCTCCAACCAGCCATAATGTTGTGAGTGTGAAATTATGTCTAAGTCCAGCTTTGGTACATTAGAAGCAACTCTGAAACTTAACCTAAGCGTTTTTCTAAGCTACTTTTTGGCTAACTTCTTATAGGAAGGTCAAGGAGCTCTGAAAATGAACGTGCGCGTCTTTCACTCTTCCCGAGGGACTTAGAAGAATTTTGTGATATTTTTTATTAAAATGGTGTATAAGGGTATATATATAAATATATTATATAAATATATTTTATGCACTGTATATGAGCTGGCGATTTCTAAGTCTGTGGTTCCGAGAGGGGGTAACCAGGCTCACTAATAAAGGTCAAGCCACTTGGCTGCCAGAATGCCCTGCTTCAGCACAGACCAGAAAGGCATTGTGATAAGCGTATCCCCGGTATAGTCAGGGGTTAATGGGAGTAATCCCCGTCCCCCCAGTATACGCCCAGAACCATGGACCCGGTACTTGTGGTTCGGACTGTCTCCAACCAGCCATAATGTTGTGAGAGTGAAATTATGTCTAAGTCCAGCTTTGGTACATTAGAAGAAACTCTGAAACTTAACCTAAGCGTTTTTCGAAGCTACTTTTTGGCTAACTTCTTATAGGAAGGTCAAGGAGCTCTGAAAATGAACGTGCGCGTCTTTCACTCTTCCCGAGGGACTTAGAAGAATTTTGTGATATTTTTTATTAAAATGGTGTATAAGGGTATATATATAAATATATTTTATGCACTGTATATGAGCTGGCGATTTCTAAGTCTGTGGTTCCGAGAGGGGGTAACCAGGCTCACTAATAAAGGTCAAGCCACTTGGCTGCCAGAATGCCCTGCTTCAGCACAGACCAGAAAGGCATTGTGATAAGCGTACTGTATCCCCGGTATAGTCAGGGGTTAATGGGAGTAATCCCCGTCCCCCCAGTATACGCCCAGAACCATGGACCCGGTACTTGTGGTTCGGACTGTCTCCAACCAGCCATAATGTTGTGAGAGTGAAATTATGTCTAAGTCCAGCTTTGGTACATTAGAAGCAACTCTGAAACTTAACCTAAGCGTTTTTCGAAGCTACTTTTTGGCTAACTTCTTATAGGAAGGTCAAGGAGCTCTGAAAATGAACGTGCGCGTCTTTCACTCTTCCCGAGGGACTTAGAAGAATTTTGTGATATTTTTTATTAAAATGGTGTATAAGGGTATATATATAAATATATTTTATGCACTGTATATGAGCTGGCGATTTCTAAGTCTGTGGTTCCAAGAGGGGGTAACCAGGCTCACTAATAAACGTCAAGCCACTTGGCTGCCAGAATGCCCTGCTTCAGCACAGACCAGAAATGCATTGTGATAAGCGTATCCCCGGTATAGTCAGGGGTTAATGGGAGTCGTCCCCTTCCCCCAGTATACGCCCAGAACCATGGACCCGGTACTTGTGGTTCGGACTGTCTCCAACCAGCCATAATGTTGTGAGAGTGAAATTATGTCTAAGTCCAGCTTTGGTACATTAGAAGCAACTCTGAAACTTTACCTAAGCGTTTTTCGAAGCTACTTTTTGGCTAACTTCTTATAGGAAGGTTTAGGAGCTCTGAAAATGAACGTGCGCGTCTTTCACTCTTCCCGAGGGACTTAGAAGAATTTTGTGATATTTTTTTATTAAAATGGTGTATAAGGGTATATATATAAATATATTATATAAATATATTTTATGCACTGTATATGAGCTGGCGATTTCTAAGTCTGTGGTTCCGAGAGGGGGTAACCAGGCTCACTAATAAAGGTCAAGCCACTTGGCTGCCAGAATGCCCTGCTTCAGCACAGACCAGAAAGGCATTGTGATAAGCGTATCCCCGGTATAGTCAGGGGTTAATGGGAGTAATCCCCGTCCCCCCAGTATACGCCCAGAACCATGGACCCGGTACTTGTGGTTCGGACTGTCTCCAACCAGCCATAATGTTGTGAGAGTGAAATTATGTCTAAGTCCAGCTTTGGTACATTAGAAGCAACTCTGAAACTTAACCTAAGCGTTTTTCGAAGCTACTTTTTGGCTAACTTCTTATAGGAAGGTCAAGGAGCTCTGAAAATGAACGTGCGCGTCTTTCACTCTTCCCGAGGGACTTAGAAGAATTTTGTGATATTTTTTATTAAAATGGTGTATAAGGGTATATATATAAATATATTATATAAATATATTTTATGCACTGTATATGAGCTGGCGATTTCTAAGTCTGTGGTTCCGAGAGGGGGTAACCAGGCTCACTAATAAAGGTCAAGCCACTTGGCTGCCAGAATGCCCTGCTTCAGCACAGACCAGAAATGCATTGTGATAAGCGTATCCCCGGTATAGTCAGGGGTTAATGGGAGTCGTCCCCTTCCCCCAGTATACGCCCAGAACCATGGACCCGGTACTTGTGGTTCGGACTGTCTCCAACCAGCCATAATGTTGTGAGTGTGAAATTATGTCTAAGTCCAGCTTTGGTACATTAGAAGCAACTCTGAAACTTAACCTAAGCGTTTTTCTAAGCTACTTTTTGGCTAACTTCTTATAGGAAGGTCAAGGAGCTCTGAAAATGAACGTGCGCGTCTTTCACTCTTCCCGAGGGACTTAGAAGAATTTTGTGATATTTTTTATTAAAATGGTGTATAAGGGTATATATATAAATATATTATATAAATATATTTTATGCACTGTATATGAGCTGGCGATTTCTAAGTCTGTGGTTCCGAGAGGGGGTAACCAGGCTCACTAATAAAGGTCAAGCCACTTGGCTGCCAGAATGCCCTGCTTCAGCACAGACCAGAAAGGCATTGTGATAAGCGTATCCCCGGTATAGTCAGGGGTTAATGGGAGTAATCCCCGTCCCCCCAGTATACGCCCAGAACCATGGACCCGGTACTTGTGGTTCGGACTGTCTCCAACCAGCCATAATGTTGTGAGAGTGAAATTATGTCTAAGTCCAGCTTTGGTACATTAGAAGAAACTCTGAAACTTAACCTAAGCGTTTTTCGAAGCTACTTTTTGGCTAACTTCTTATAGGAAGGTCAAGGAGCTCTGAAAATGAACGTGCGCGTCTTTCACTCTTCCCGAGGGACTTAGAAGAATTTTGTGATATTTTTTATTAAAATGGTGTATAAGGGTATATATATAAATATATTTTATGCACTGTATATGAGCTGGCGATTTCTAAGTCTGTGGTTCCGAGAGGGGGTAACCAGGCTCACTAATAAAGGTCAAGCCACTTGGCTGCCAGAATGCCCTGCTTCAGCACAGACCAGAAAGGCATTGTGATAAGCGTACTGTATCCCCGGTATAGTCAGGGGTTAATGGGAGTAATCCCCGTCCCCCCAGTATACGCCCAGAACCATGGACCCGGTACTTGTGGTTCGGACTGTCTCCAACCAGCCATAATGTTGTGAGAGTGAAATTATGTCTAAGTCCAGCTTTGGTACATTAGAAGCAACTCTGAAACTTAACCTAAGCGTTTTTCGAAGCTACTTTTTGGCTAACTTCTTATAGGAAGGTCAAGGAGCTCTGAAAATGAACGTGCGCGTCTTTCACTCTTCCCGAGGGACTTAGAAGAATTTTGTGATATTTTTTATTAAAATGGTGTATAAGGGTATATATATAAATATATTTTATGCACTGTATATGAGCTGGCGATTTCTAAGTCTGTGGTTCCAAGAGGGGGTAACCAGGCTCACTAATAAACGTCAAGCCACTTGGCTGCCAGAATGCCCTGCTTCAGCACAGACCAGAAATGCATTGTGATAAGCGTATCCCCGGTATAGTCAGGGGTTAATGGGAGTCGTCCCCTTCCCCCAGTATACGCCCAGAACCATGGACCCGGTACTTGTGGTTCGGACTGTCTCCAACCAGCCATAATGTTGTGAGAGTGAAATTATGTCTAAGTCCAGCTTTGGTACATTAGAAGCAACTCTGAAACTTTACCTAAGCGTTTTTCGAAGCTACTTATTGGCTAACTTCTTATAGGAAGGTCAAGGAGCTCTGAAAATGAACGTGCGCGTCTTTCACTCTTCCCGAGGGACTTAGAAGAATTTTGTGATATTTTTTATTAAAATGGTGTATAAGGGTATATATATAAATATATTATATAAATATATTTTATGCACTGTATATGAGCTGGCGATTTCTAAGTCTGTGGTTCCGAGAGGGGGTAACCAGGCTCACTAATAAAGGTCAAGCCACGTGGTTGCCAGAATGCCCTGCTTCAGCACAGACCAGAAAGGCATTGTGATAAGCGTATCCCCGGTATAGTCAGGGGTTAATGGGAGTCGTCCCCGTCCCCCCAGTATACGGCCAGAACCATGGACCCGGTACTTGTGGTTCGGACTGTCTCCAACCAGCCATAATGTTGTGAGAGTGAAATTATGTCTAAGTCCAGCTTTGGTACATTAGAAGCAACTCTGAAACTTAACCTAAGCGTTTTTCGAAGCTACTTTTTGGCTAACTTCTTATAGGAAGGTCTAGGAGCTCTGAAAATGAACATGCGCGTCTTTCACTCTTCCCGAGGGACTTAGAAGAATTTTGTGATATTTTTTATTAAAATGGTGTATAAGGGTATATATATAAATATATTATATAAATATATTTTATGCACTGTATATGAGCTGGCGATTTCTAAGTCTGTGGTTCCGAGAGGGGGTAACCAGGCTCACTAATAAAGGTCAAGCCACTTGGCTGCCAGAATGCCCTGCTTCAGCACAGACCAGAAAGGCATTGTGATAAGCGTATCCCCGGTATAGTCAGGGGTTAATGGGAGTAATCCCCGTCCCCCCAGTATACGCCCAGAACCATGGACCCGGTACTTGTGGTTCGGACTGTCTCCAACCAGCCATAATGTTGTGAGAGTGAAATTATGTCTAAGTCCAGCTTTGGTACATTAGAAGAAACTCTGAAACTTAACCTAAGCGTTTTTCGAAGCTACTTTTTGGCTAACTTCTTATAGGAAGGTCAAGGAGCTCTGAAAATGAACGTGCGCGTCTTTCACTCTTCCCGAGGGACTTAGAAGAATTTTGTGATATTTTTTATTAAAATGGTGTATAAGGGTATATATATAAATATATTTTATGCACTGTATATGAGCTGGCGATTTCTAAGTCTGTGGTTCCGAGAGGGGGTAACCAGGCTCACTAATAAAGGTCAAGCCACTTGGCTGCCAGAATGCCCTGCTTCAGCACAGACCAGAAAGGCATTGTGATAAGCGTACTGTATCCCCGGTATAGTCAGGGGTTAATGGGAGTAATCCCCGTCCCCCCAGTATACGCCCAGAACCATGGACCCGGTACTTGTGGTTCGGACTGTCTCCAACCAGCCATAATGTTGTGAGAGTGAAATTATGTCTAAGTCCAGCTTTGGTACATTAGAAGCAACTCTGAAACTTAACCTAAGCGTTTTTCGAAGCTACTTTTTTGGCTAACTTCTTATAGGAAGGTCAAGGAGCTCTGAAAATGAACGTGCGCGTCTTTCACTCTTCCCGAGGGACTTAGAAGAATTTTGTGATATTTTTTATTAAAATGGTGTATAAGGGTATATATATAAATATATTATATAAATATATTTTATGCACTGTATATGAGCTGGCGATTTCTAAGTCTGTGGTTCCGAGAGGGGGTAACCAGGCTCACTAATAAAGGTCAAGCCACTTGGCTGCCAGAATGCCCTGCTTCAGCACAGACCAGAAATGCATTGTGATAAGCGTATCCCCGGTATAGTCAGGGGTTAATGGGAGTCGTCCCCTTCCCCCAGTATACGCCCAGAACCATGGACCCGGTACTTGTGGTTCGGACTGTCTCCAACCAGCCATAATGTTGTGAGAGTGAAATTATGTCTAAGTCCAGCTTTGGTACATTAGAAGCAACTCTGAAACTTTACCTAAGCGTTTTTCGAAGCTACTTATTGGCTAACTTCTTATAGGAAGGTCAAGGAGCTCTGAAAATGAACGTGCGCGTCTTTCACTCTTCCCGAGGGACTTAGAAGAATTTTGTGATATTTTTTATTAAAATGGTGTATAAGGGTATATATATAAATATATTATATAAATATATTTTATGCACTGTATATGAGCTGGCGATTTCTAAGTCTGTGGTTCCGAGAGGGGGTAACCAGGCTCACTAATAAAGGTCAAGCCACTTGGCTGCCAGAATGCCCTGCTTCAGCACAGACCAGAAATGCATTGTGATAAGCGTATCCCCGGTATAGTCAGGGGTTAATGGGAGTCGTCCCCTTCCCCCAGTATACGCCCAGAACCATGGACCCGGTACTTGTGGTTCGGACTGTCTCCAACCAGCCATAATGTTGTGAGAGTGAAATTATGTCTAAGTCCAGCTTTGGTACATTAGAAGCAACTCTGAAACTTAACCTAAGCGTTTTTCGAAGCTACTTTTTGGCTAACTTCTTATAGGAAGGTTTAGGAGCTCTGAAAATGAACGTGCGCGTCTTTCACTCTTCCCGAGGGACTTAGAAGAATTTTGTGATATTTTTTATTAAAATGGTGTATAAGGGTATATATATAAATATATTTTATGCACTGTATATGAGCTGGCGATTTCTAAGTCTGTGGTTCCGAGAGGGGGTAACCAGGCTCACTAATAAAGGTCAAGCCACTTGGCTGCCAGAATGCCCTGCTTCAGCACAGACCAGAAAGGCATTGTGATAAGCGTATCCCCGGTATAGTCAGGGGTTAATGGGAGTAATCCCCGTCCCCCCAGTATACGCCCAGAACCATGGACCCGGTACTTGTGGTTCGGACTGTCTCCAACCAGCCATAATGTTGTGAGAGTGAAATTATGTCTAAGTCCAGCTTTGGTACATTAGAAGCAACTCTGAAACTTAACCTAAGCGTTTTTCGAAGCTACTTTTTGGCTAACTTCTTATAGGAAGGTCAAGGAGCTCTGAAAATGAACGTGCGCGTCTTTCACTCTTCCCGAGGGACTTAGAAGAATTTTGTGATATTTTTTATTAAAATGGTGTATAAGGGTATATATATAAATATATTTTATGCACTGTATATGAGCTGGCGATTTCTAAGTCTGTGGTTCCAAGAGGGGGTAACCAGGCTCACTAATAAAGGTCAAGCCACTTGGCTGCCAGAATGCCCTGCTTCAGCACAGACCAGAAATGCATTGTGATAAGCGTATCCCCGGTATAGTCAGGGGTTAATGGGAGTCGTCCCCTTCCCCCAGTATACGCCCAGAACCATGGACCCGGTACTTGTGGTTCGGACTGTCTCCAACCAGCCATAATGTTGTGAGAGTGAAATTATGTCTAAGTCCAGCTTTGGTACATTAGAAGCAACTCTGAAACTTTACCTAAGCGTTTTTCGAAGCTACTTATTGGCTAACTTCTTATAGGAAGGTCAAGGAGCTCTGAAAATGAACGTGCGCGTCTTTCACTCTTCCCGAGGGACTTAGAAGAATTTTGTGATATTTTTTATTAAAATGGTGTATAAGGGTATATATATAAATATATTATATAAATATATTTTATGCACTGTATATGAGCTTGCGATTTCTAAGTCTGTGGTTCCGAGAGGGGGTAACCAGGCTCACTAATATAGGTCAAGCCACTTGGTTGCCAGAATGCCCTGCTTCAGCACAGACCAGAAAGGCATTGTGATAAGCGTATCCCCGGTATAGTCAGGGGTTAATAGGAGTCGTCCCCGTCCCCCCAATAAACAGTACGGCCAGAACCATGGACCCGGTACTTGTGGTTCGGACTGTCTCCAACCAGCCATAATGTTGTGAGAGTGAAATTATGTCTAAGTCCAGCTTTGGTACATTAGAAGCAACTCTGAAACTTAACCTAAGCGTTTTTCGAAGCTACTTTTTGGCTAACTTCTTATAGGAAGGTCTAGGAGCTCTGAAAATGAACGTGCGCGTCTTTCACTCTTCCCGAGGGACTTAGAAGAATTTTGTGATATTTTTTTATTAAAATGGTGTATAAGGGTATATATATAAATATATTATATAAATATATTTTATGCACTGTATATGAGCTGGCGATTTCTAAGTCTGTGGTTCCGAGAGGGGGTAACCAGGCTCACTAATAAAGGTCAAGCCACTTGGCTGCCAGAATGCCCTGCTTCAGCACAGACCAGAAATGCATTGTGATAAGCGTATCCCCGGTATAGTCAGGGGTTAATGGGAGTCGTCCCCTTCCCCCAGTATACGCCCAGAACCATGGACCCGGTACTTGTGGTTCGGACTGTCTCCAACCAGCCATAATGTTGTGAGAGTGAAATTATGTCTACGTCCAGCTTTGGTACATTAGAAGCAACTCTGAAACTTAACCTAAGCGTTTTTCGAAGCTACTTTTTGGCTAACTTCTTATAGGAAGGTCTAGGAGCTCTGAAAATGAACGTGCGCGTCTTTCACTCTTCCCGAGGGACTTAGAAGAATTTTGTGATATTTCTTTATTAAAATGGTGTATAAGGGTATATATATAAATATATTATATAAATATATTTTATGCACTGTATATGAGCTGGCGATTTCTAAGTCTGTGGTTCCGAGAGGGGGTAACCAGGCTCACTAATAAAGGTCAAGCCACTTGGCTGGCAGAATGCCCTGCTTCAGCACAGACCAGAAAGGCATTGTGATAAGCGTATCCCCGGTATAGTCAGGGGTTAATGGGAGTCCCGCCAGTCCCCCCAGTATACGCCCAGAACCATCGATCCGGTACTTGTGGTTCGGACTGTCTCCAACCAGCCATAATATTGTGAGAGTGAAATTATGTCTAAGTCCAGCTTTGTTACATTAGAAGCAACTCTGAAACTTAACCTAAGCGTTTTTCGAAGCTACTTTTTGGCTAACTTCTTATAGGAAGGTCTAGGAGCGCTGAAAATGAACGTGCGCGTCTTTCACTCTTCCCGAGGGACTTAGAAGAATTTTGTGATATTTTGTATTAAAATGGTGTATAAGGGTATATATATAAATATATTATATAAATATATTTTATGCACTGTATATGAGCTGGCGATTTCTAAGTCTGTGGTTCCGAGAGGGGGTAACCAGGCTCACTAATAAAGGTCAAGCCACTTGGCTGCCAGAATGCCCTGCTTCAGCACAGACCAGAAAGGCATTGTGATAAGCGTATCCCCGGTATAGTCAGGGGTTAATGGGAGTAATCCCCGTCCCCCCAGTATACGCCCAGAACCATGGACCCGGTACTTGTGGTTCGGACTGTCTCCAACCAGCCATAATGTTGTGAGAGTGAAATTATGTCTAAGTCCAGCTTTGGTACATTAGAAGCAACTCTGAAACTTAACCTAAGCGTTTTTCGAAGCTACTTTTTGGCTAACTTCTTATAGGAAGGTCAAGGAGCTCTGAAAATGAACGTGCGCGTCTTTCACTCTTCCCGAGGGACTTAGAAGAATTTTGTGATATTTTTTATTAAAATGGTGTATAAGGGTATATATATAAATATATTTTATGCACTGTATATGAGCTGGCGATTTCTAAGTCTGTGGTTCCGAGAGGGGGTAACCAGGCTCACTAATAAAGGTCAAGCCACTTGGCTGCCAGAATGCCCTGCTTCAGCACAGACCAGAAATGCATTGTGATAAGCGTATCCCCGGTATAGTCAGGGGTTAATGGGAGTCGTCCCCTTCCCCCAGTATACGCCCAGAACCATGGACCCGGTACTTGTGGTTCGGACTGTCTCCAACCAGCCATAATGTTGTGAGAGTGAAATTATGTCTAAGTCCAGCTTTGGTACATTAGAAGCAACTCTGAAACTTTACCTAAGCGTTTTTCGAAGCTACTTATTGGCTAACTTCTTATAGGAAGGTCAAGGAGCTCTGAAAATGAACGTGCGCGTCTTTCACTCTTCCCGAGGGACTTAGAAGAATTTTGTGATATTTTTTATTAAAATGGTGTATAAGGGTATATATATAAATATATTTTATAAATATATTTTATGCACTGTATATGAGCTGGCGATTTCTAAGTCTGTGGTTCCGAGAGGGGGTAACCAGGCTCACTAATATAGGTCAAGCCACTTGGTTGCCAGAATGCCCTGCTTCAGCACAGACCAGAAAGGCATTGTGATAAGCGTATCCCCGGTATAGTCAGGGGTTAATGGGAGTCGTCCCCGTCCCCCCAATATACGGCCAGAACCATGGACCCGGTACTTGTGGTTCGGACTGTCTCCAACCAGCCATAATGTTGTGAGAGTGAAATTATGTCTAAGTCCAGCTTTGGTACATTAGAAGCAACTCTGAAACTTAACCTAAGCGTTTTTCGAAGCTACTTTTTGGCTAACTTCTTATAGGAAGGTCTAGGAGCTCTGAAAATGAACGTGCGCGTCTTTCACTCTTCCCGAGGGACTTAGAAGAATTTTGTGATATTTTTTATTAAAATGGTGTATAAGGGTATATATATAAATATATTATATAAATATATTTTATGCACTGTATATGAGCTGGCGATTTCTAAGTCTATGGTTCCGAGAGGGGGTAACCAGGCTCACTAATAAAGGTCAAGCCACTTGGCTGCCAGAATGCCCTGCTTCAGCACAGACCAGAAATGCATTGTGATAAGCGTATCCCCGGTATAGTCAGGGGTTAATGGGAGTCGTCCCCTTCCCCCAGTATACGCCCAGAACCATGGACCCGGTACTTGTGGTTCGGACTGTCTCCAACCAGCCATAATGTTGTGAGAGTGAAATTATGTCTAAGTCCAGCTTTGGTACATTAGAAGCAACTCTGAAACTTAACCTAAGCGTTTTTCGAAGCTACTTTTTGGCTAACTTCTTATAGGAAGGTCAAGGAGCTCTGAAAATGAACGTGCGCGTCTTTCACTCTTCCCGAGGGACTTAGAAGAATTTTGTGATATTTTTTATTAAAATGGTGTATAAGGGTATATATATAAATATATTTTATGCACTGTATATGAGCTGGCGATTTCTAAGTCTGTGGTTCCGAGAGGGGGTAACCAGGCTCACTAATAAAGGTCAAGCCACTTGGCTGCCAGAATGCCCTGCTTCAGCACAGACCAGAAAGGCATTGTGATAAGCGTATCCCCGGTATAGTCAGGGGTTAATGGGAGTAATCCCCGTCCCCCCAGTATACGCCCAGAACCATGGACCCGGTACTTGTGGTTCGGACTGTCTCCAACCAGCCATAATGTTGTGAGAGTGAAATTATGTCTAAGTCCAGCTTTGGTACATTAGAAGCAACTCTGAAACTTAACCTAAGCGTTTTTCGAAGCTACTTTTTGGCTAACTTCTTATAGGAAGGTCAAGGAGCTCTGAAAATGAACGTGCGCGTCTTTCACTCTTCCCGAGGGACTTAGAAGAATTTTGTGATATTTTTTATTAAAATGGTGTATAAGGGTATATATATAAATATATTTTATGCACTGTATATGAGCTGGCGATTTCTAAGTCTGTGGTTCCGAGAGGGGGTAACCAGGCTCACTAATAAAGGTCAAGCCACTTGGCTGCCAGAATGCCCTGCTTCAGCACAGACCAGAAAGGCATTGTGATAAGCGTATCCCCGGTATAGTCAGGGGTTAATGGGAGTAATCCCCGTCCCCCCAGTATACGCCCAGAACCATGGACCCGGTACTTGTGGTTCGGACTGTCTCCAACCAGCCATAATGTTGTGAGAGTGAAATTATGTCTAAGTCCAGCTTTGGTACATTAGAAGCAACTCTGAAACTTAACCTAAGCGTTTTTCGAAGCTACTTTTTGGCTAACTTCTTATAGGAAGGTCAAGGAGCTCTGAAAATGAACGTGCGCGTCTTTCACTCTTCCCGAGGGACTTAGAAGAATTTTGTGATATTTTTTATTAAAATGGTGTATAAGGGTATATATATAAATATATTTTATGCACTGTATATGAGCTGGCGATTTCTAAGTCTGTGGTTCCGAGAGGGGGTAACCAGGCTCACTAATAAAGGTCAAGCCACTTGGCTGCCAGAATGCCCTGCTTCAGCACAGACCAGAAATGCATTGTGATAAGCGTATCCCCGGTATAGTCAGGGGTTAATGGGAGTCGTCCCCTTCCCCCAGTATACGCCCAGAACCATGGACCCGGTACTTGTGGTTCGGACTGTCTCCAACCAGCCATAATGTTGTGAGAGTGAAATTATGTCTAAGTCCAGCTTTGGTACATTAGAAGCAACTCTGAAACTTAACCTAAGCGTTTTTCGAAGCTACTTTTTGGCTAACTTCTTATAGGAAGGTCTAGGAGCTCTGAAAATGAACGTGCGCGTCTTTCACTCTTCCCGAGGGACTTAGAAGAATTTTGTGATATTTTTTATTAAAATGGTGTATAAGGGTATATATATAAATATATTATATAAATATATTTTATGCACTGTATATGAGCTGGCGATTTCTAAGTCTGTGGTTCCGAGAGGGGGTAACCAGGCTCACTAATAAAGGTCAAGCCACTTGGTTGCCAGAATGCCCTGCTTCAGCACAGACCAGAAAGGCATTGTGATAAGCGTATCCCCGGTATAGTCAGGGGTTAATGGGAGTCGTCCCCGTCCCCCAGTATACGCCCAGAACCATCGACCCGGTACTTGTGGTTAGGACTGTCTCCAACCAGCCATAATGTTGTGAGAGTGAAATTATGTCTAAGTCCAGCTTTGGTACATTAGAAGCAACTCTGAAACTTAACCTAAGCGTTTTTCGAAGCTACTTTTTGGCTAACTTCTTATAGGAAGGTCAAGGAGCTCTGAAAATGAACGTGCGCGTCTTTCACTCTTCCCGAGGGACTTAGAAGAATTTTGTGATATTTTTTATTAAAATGGTGTATAAGGGTATATATATAAATATATTTTATGCACTGTATATGAGCTGGCGATTTCTAAGTCTGTGGTTCCGAGAGGGGGTAACCAGGCTCACTAATAAAGGTCAAGCCACTTGGCTGCCAGAATGCCCTGCTTCAGCACAGACCAGAAAGGCATTGTGATAAGCGTATCCCCGGTATAGTCAGGGGTTAATGGGAGTAATCCCCGTCCCCCCAGTATACGCCCAGAACCATGGACCCGGTACTTGTGGTTCGGACTGTCTCCAACCAGCCATAATGTTGTGAGAGTGAAATTATGTCTAAGTCCAGCTTTGGTACATTAGAAGCAACTCTGAAACTTAACCTAAGCGTTTTTCGAAGCTACTTTTTGGCTAACTTCTTATAGGAAGGTCAAGGAGCTCTGAAAATGAACGTGCGCGTCTTTCACTCTTCCCGAGGGACTTAGAAGAATTTTGTGATATTTTTTATTAAAATGGTGTATAAGGGTATATATATAAATATATTATATAAATATATTTTATGCACTGTATATGAGCTGGCGATTTCTAAGTCTGTGGTTCCGAGAGGGGGTAACCAGGCTCACTAATAAAGGTCAAGCCACTTGGCTGCCAGAATGCCCTGCTTCAGCACAGACCAGAAAGGCATTGTGATAAGCGTATCCCCGATATAGTCAGGGGTTAATGGGAGTCGTCCCCGTCCCCCAGTATACGGCCAGAACCATGGACCCGGTACTTGTGGTTCGGACTGTCTCCAACCAGCCATAATGTTGTGAGAGTGAAATTATGTCTAAGTCCAGCTTTGGTACATTAGAAGCAACTCTGAAACTTAACCTAAGCGTTTTTCGAAGCTACTTTTTGGCTAACTTCTTATAGGAAGGTCTAGGAGCTCTGAAAATGAACGTGCGCGTCTTTCACTCTTCCCGAGGGACTTAGAAGAATTTTGTGATATTTTTTATTAAAATGGTGTATAAGGGTATATATATATAAATATATTATATAAATATATTTTATGCACTGTATATGAGCTATCGATTTCTAAGTCTGTGGTTCCGAGAGGGGGTAACCAGGCTCACTAATAAAGGTCAAGCCACTTGGCTGCCAGAATGCCCTGCTTCAGCACAGACCAGAAAGGCATTGTGATAAGCGTATCCCCGATATAGTCAGGGGTTAATGGGAGTCGTCCCCGTCCCCCAGTATACGCCCAGAACCATCGACCCGGTACTTGTGGTTAGGACTGTCTCCAACCAGCCATAATGTTGTGAGAGTGAAATTATGTCTAAGTCCAGCTTTGGTACATTAGAAGCAACTCTGAAACTTAACCTAAGCGTTTTTCGAAGCTACTTTTTGGCTAACTTCTTATAGGAAGGTCAAGGAGCTCTGAAAATGAACGTGCGCGTCTTTCACTCTTCCCGAGGGACTTAGAAGAATTTTGTGATATTTTTTATTAAAATGGTGTATAAGGGTATATATATAAATATATTTTATGCACTGTATATGAGCTGGCGATTTCTAAGTCTGTGGTTCCGAGAGGGGGTAACCAGGCTCACTAATAAAGGTCAAGCCACTTGGCTGCCAGAATGCCCTGCTTCAGCACAGACCAGAAAGGCATTGTGATAAGCGTATCCCCGGTATAGTCAGGGGTTAATGGGAGTAATCCCCGTCCCCCCAGTATACGCCCAGAACCATGGACCCGGTACTTGTGGTTCGGACTGTCTCCAACCAGCCATAATGTTGTGAGAGTGAAATTATGTCTAAGTCCAGCTTTGGTACATTAGAAGCAACACTGAAACTTAACCTAAGCGTTTTTCGAAGCTACTTTTTGGCTAACTTCTTATAGGAAGGTCAAGGAGCTCTGAAAATGAACGTGCGCGTCTTTCACTCTTCCCGAGGGACTTAGAAGAATTTTGTGATATTTTTTATTAAAATGGTGTATAAGGGTATATATATAAATATATTATATAAATATATTTTATGCACTGTATATGAGCTGGCGATTTCTAAGTCTGTGGTTCCGAGAGGGGGTAACCAGGCTCACTAATAAAGGTCAAGCCACTTGGCTGCCAGAATGCCCTGCTTCAGCACAGACCAGAAAGGCATTGTGATAAGCGTATCCCCGATATAGTCAGGGGTTAATGGGAGTCGTCCCCGTCCCCCAGTATACGCCCAGAACCATCGACCCGGTACTTGTGGTTCGGACTGTCTCCAACCAGCCATAATGTTGTGAGAGTGAAATTATGTCTAAGTCCAGCTTTGGTACATTAGAAGCAACTCTGAAACTTAACCTAAGCGTTTTTCGAAGCTACTTTTTGGCTAACTTCTTATAGGAAGGTCTAGGAACGCTAAAAATGAACGTGCGCATCTTTCACTCTTCCCGAGGGACTTAGAATAATTTTGTGATATTTTTTATTAAAATGGTGTATAAGGGTACAGTATATATATAAATATATTTTATGCACTGTATATGAGCTGGCGATTTCTAAGTCTGTGGTTCCGAGAGGGGGTTTCCAGGCTCACTAATAAAGGTCAAGCCACTTGGTTGCCAGAATGCCCTGCTTCAGCACAGACCAGAAAGGCATTGTGATAAGCGTATCCCCGGTATAGTCAGGGGTTAATGGAAGTCGTCCCCGTCCCCCCAGTATACGGCCAGAACCATGGACCCGGTACTTGTGGTTCGGACTGTCTCCAACCAGCCATAATGTTGTGAGAGTGAAATTATGTCTAAGTCCAGCTTTGGTACATTAGAAGCAACTCTGAAACTTAACCTAAGCGTTTTTCGAAGCTACTTTTTGGCTAACTTCTTATAGGAAGGTCTAGGAGCTCTGAAAATGAACGTGCGCGTCTTTCACTCTTCCCGAGGGACTTAGAAGAATTTTGTGATATTTTTTATTAAAATGGTGTATAAGGGTATATATATAAATATATTATATAAATATATTTTATGCACTGTATATGAGCTGGCGATTTCTAAGTCTGTGGTTCCGAGAGGGGGTAACCAGGCTCACTAATAAAGGTCAAGCCACTTGGCTGCCAGAATGCCCTGCTTCAGCACAGACCAGAAAGGCATTGTGATAAGCGTATCCCCGGTATAGTCAGGGGTTAATGGGAGTAATCCCCGTCCCCCCAGTATACGCCCAGAACCATGGACCCGGTACTTGTGGTTCGGACTGTCTCCAACCAGCCATAATGTTGTGAGAGTGAAATTATGTCTAAGTCCAGCTTTGGTACATTAGAAGAAACTCTGAAACTTAACCTAAGCGTTTTTCGAAGCTACTTTTTGGCTAACTTCTTATAGGAAGGTCAAGGAGCTCTGAAAATGAACGTGCGCGTCTTTCACTCTTCCCGAGGGACTTAGAAGAATTTTGTGATATTTTTTATTAAAATGGTGTATAAGGGTATATATATAAATATATTTTATGCACTGTATATGAGCTGGCGATTTCTAAGTCTGTGATTCCGAGAGGGGGTAACCAGGCTCACTAATAAAGGTCAAGCCACTTGGCTGCCAGAATGCCCTGCTTCAGCACAGACCAGAAAGGCATTGTGATAAGCGTATCCCCGGTATAGTCAGGGGTTAATGGGAGTAATCCCCGTCCCCCCAGTATACGCCCAGAACCATGGACCCGGTACTTGTGGTTCGGACTGTCTCCAACCAGCCATAATGTTGTGAGAGTGAAATTATGTCTAAGTCCAGCTTTGGTACATTAGAAGCAACTCTGAAACTTAACCTAAGCGTTTTTCGAAGCTACTTTTTGGCCAACTTCTTATAGGAAGGTCAAGGAGCTCTGAAAATGAACGTGCGCGTCTTTCACTCTTCCCGAGGGACTTAGAAGAATTTTGTGATATTTTTTATTAAAATGGTGTATAAGGGTATATATATAAATATATTTTATGCACTGTATATGAGCTGGCGATTTCTAAGTCTGTGGTTCCGAGAGGGGGTAACCAGGCTCACTAATAAAGGTCAAGCCACTTGGCTGCCAGAATGCCCTGCTTCAGCACAGACCAGAAATGCATTGTGATAAGCGTATCCCCGGTATAGTCAGGGGTTAATGGGAGTCGTCCCCTTCCCCCAGTATACGCCCAGAACCATGGACCCGGTACTTGTGGTTCGGACTGTCTCCAACCAGCCATAATGTTGTGAGAGTGAAATTATGTCTAAGTCCAGCTTTGGTACATTAGAAGCAACTCTGAAACTTTACCTAAGCGTTTTTCGAAGCTACTTATTGGCTAACTTCTTATAGGAAGGTCAAGGAGCTCTGAAAATGAACGTGCGCGTCTTTCACTCTTCCCGAGGGACTTAGAAGAATTTTGTGATATTTTTTATTAAAATGGTGTATAAGGGTATATATATAAATATATTATATAAATATATTTTATGCACTGTATATGAGCTGGCGATTTCTAAGTCTGTGGTTCCGAGAGGGGGTAACCAGGCTCACTAATAAACGTCAAGCCACTTGGCTGCCAGAATGCCCTGCTTCAGCACAGACCAGAAATGCATTGTGATAAGCGTATCCCCGGTATAGTCAGGGGTTAATGGGAGTCGTCCCCTTCCCCCAGTATACGCCCAGAACCATGGACCCGGTACTTGTGGTTCGGACTGTCTCCAACCAGCCATAATGTTGTGAGAGTGAAATTATGTCTAAGTCCAGCTTTGGTACATTAGAAGCAACTCTGAAACTTAACCTAAGCGTTTTTCGAAGCTACTTTTTGGCTAACTTCTTATAGGAAGGTCTAGGAGCTCTGAAAATGAACGTGCGCGTCTTTCACTCTTCCCGAGGGACTTAGAAGAATTTTGTGATATTTTTTTATTAAAATGGTGTATAAGGGTATATATATATAAATATATTATATAAATATATTTTATGCACTGTATATGAGCTGGCGATTTCTAAGTCTGTGGTTCCGAGAGGGGGTAACCAGGCTCACTAATAAAGGTCAAGCCACTTGGCTGGCAGAATGCCCTGCTTCAGCACAGACCAGAAAGGCATTGTGATAAGCGTATCCCCGGTATAGTCAGGGGTTAATGGGAATCCCCCCCGTCCCCCCAGTATACGCCCAGAACCATCGATCCGGTACTTGTGGTTCGGACTGTCTCCAACCAGCCATAATGTTGTGAGAGTGAAATTATGTCTAAGTCCAGCTTTGGTACATTAGAAGCAACTCTGAAACTTAACCTAAGCGTTTTTCGAAGCTACTTTTTGGCTAACTTCTTATAGGAAGGTCTAGGAGCGCTGAAAATGAACGTGCGCGTCTTTCACTCTTCCCGAGGGACTTAGAAGAATTTTGTGATATTTTGTATTAAAATGGTGTATAAGGGTATATATATAAATATATTATATAAATATATTTTATGCACTGTATATGAGCTGGCGATTTCTAAGTCTGTGGTTCCGAGAGGGGGTAACCAGGCTCACTAATAAAGGTCAAGCCACTTGGCTGCCAGAATGCCCTGCTTCAGCACAGACCAGAAAGGCATTGTGATAAGCGTATCCCCGGTATAGTCAGGGGTTAATGGGAGTAATCCCCGTCCCCCCAGTATACGCCCAGAACCATGGACCCGGTACTTGTGGTTCGGACTGTCTCCAACCAGCCATAATGTTGTGAGAGTGAAATTATGTCTAAGTCCAGCTTTGGTACATTAGAAGCAACTCTGAAACTTAACCTAAGCGTTTTTCGAAGCTACTTTTTGGCTAACTTCTTATAGGAAGGTCAAGGAGCTCTGAAAATGAACGTGCGCGTCTTTCACTCTTCCCGAGGGACTTAGAAGAATTTTGTGATATTTTTTATTAAAATGGTGTATAAGGGTATATATATAAATATATTTTATGCACTGTATATGAGCTGGCGATTTCTAAGTCTGTGGTTCCGAGAGGGGGTAACCAGGCTCACTAATAAAGGTCAAGCCACTTGGCTGCCAGAATGCCCTGCTTCAGCACAGACCAGAAAGGCATTGTGATAAGCGTATCCCCGGTATAGTCAGGGGTTAATGGGAGTAATCCCCGTCCCCCCAGTATACGCCCAGAACCATGGACCCGGTACTTGTGGTTCGGACTGTCTCCAACCAGCCATAATGTTGTGAGAGTGAAATTATGTCTAAGTCCAGCTTTGGTACATTAGAAGCAACTCTGAAACTTTACCTAAGCGTTTTTCGAAGCTACTTATTGGCTAACTTCTTATAGGAAGGTCAAGGAGCTCTGAAAATGAACGTGCGCGTCTTTCACTCTTCCCGAGGGACTTAGAAGAATTTTGTGATATTTTTTATTAAAATGGTGTATAAGGGTATATATATAAATATATTATATAAATATATTTTATGCACTGTATATGAGCTGGCGATTTCTAAGTCTGTGGTTCCGAGAGGGGGTAACCAGGCTCACTAATATAGGTCAAGCCACTTGGTTGCCAGAATGCCCTGCTTCAGCACAGACCAGAAAGGCATTGTGATAAGCGTATCCCCGGTATAGTCAGGGGTTAATGGGAGTCGTTCCCGTCCCCCCAATATACGGCCAGAACCATGGACCCGGTACTTGTGGTTCGGACTGTCTCCAACCAGCCATAATGTTGTGAGAGTGAAATTATGTCTAAGTCCAGCTTTGGTACATTAGAAGCAACTCTGAAACTTAACCTAAGCGTTTTTCGAAGCTACTTTTTGGCTAACTTCTTATAGGAAGGTCTAGGAGCTCTGAAAATGAACGTGCGCGTCTTTCACTCTTCCCGAGGGACTTAGAAGAATTTTGTGATATTTTTTATTAAAATGGTGTATAAGGGTATATATATAAATATATTATATAAATATATTTTATGCACTGTATATGAGCTGGCGATTTCTAAGTCTGTGGTTCCGAGAGGGGGTAACCAGGCTCACTAATAAAGGTCAAGCCACTTGGCTGCCAGAATGCCCTGCTTCAGCACAGACCAGAAATGCATTGTGATAAGCGTATCCCCGGTATAGTCAGGGGTTAATGGGAGTCGTCCCCTTCCCCCAGTATACGCCCAGAACCATGGACCCGGTACTTGTGGTTCGGACTGTCTCCAACCAGCCATAATGTTGTGAGAGTGAAATTATGTCTAAGTCCAGCTTTGGTACATTAGAAGCAACTCTGAAACTTAACCTAAGCGTTTTTCGAAGCTACTTTTTGGCTAACTTCTTATAGGAAGGTCGAGGAGCTCTGAAAATGAACGTGCGCGTCTTTCACTCTTCCCGAGGGACTTAGAAGAATTTTGTGATATTTTGTATTAAAATGGTGTATAAGGGTATATATATAAATATATTATATAAATATATTTTATGCACTGTATATGAGCTGGCGATTTCTAAGTCTGTGGTTCCGAGAGGGGGTAACCAGGCTCACTAATAAAGGTCAAGCCACTTGGCTGCCAGAATGCCCTGCTTCAGCACAGACCAGAAAGGCATTGTGATAAGCGTATCCCCGGTATAGTCAGGGGTTAATGGGAGTAATCCCCGTCCCCCCAGTATACGCCCAGAACCATGGACCCGGTACTTGTGGTTCGGACTGTCTCCAACCAGCCATAATGTTGTGAGAGTGAAATTATGTCTAAGTCCAGCTTTGGTACATTAGAAGCAATTCTGAAACTTAACCTAAGCGTTTTTCGAAGCTACTTTTTGGCTAACTTCTTATAGGAAGGTCAAGAAGCTCTGAAAATGAACGTGCGCGTCTTTCACTCTTCCCGAGGGACTTAGAAGAATTTTGTGATATTTTTTATTAAAATGGTGTATAAGGGTATATATATAAATATATTATATAAATATATTTTATGCACTGTATATGAGCTGGCGATTTCTAAGTCTGTGGTTCCGAGAGGGGGTAACCAGGCTCACTAATAAAGGTCAAGCCACTTGGCTGCCAGAATGCCCTGCTTCAGCACAGACCAGAAATGCATTGTGATAAGCGTATCCCCGGTATAGTCAGGGGTTAATGGGAGTCGTCCCCTTCCCCCAGTATACGCCCAGAACCATGGACCCGGTACTTGTGGTTCGGACTGTCTCCAACCAGCCATAATGTTGTGAGAGTGAAATTATGTCTAAGTCCAGCTTTGGTACATTAGAAGCAACTCTGAAACTTAACCTAAGCGTTTTTCCAAGCTACTTTTTGGCTAACTTCTTATAGGAAGGTCTAGGAGCTCTGAAAATGAACGTGCGCGTCTTTCACTCTTCCTGAGGGACTTAGAAGAATTTTGTGATATTTTTTATTAAAATGGTGTATAAGGGTATATATATAAATATATTATATAAATATATTTTATGCACTGTATATGAGCTGGCGATTTCTAAGTCTGTGGTTCCGAGAGGGGGTAACCAGGCTCACTAATAAAGGTCAAGCCACTTGGTTGCCAGAATGCCCTGCTTCAGCACAGACCAGAAAGGCATTGTGATAAGCATATCCCCGGTATAGTCAGGGGTTAATGGGAGTCGTCCCCGTCCCCCCAGTATACGGCCAGAACCATGGACCCGGTACTTGTGGTTCGGACTGTCTCCAACCAGCCATAATGTTGTGAGAGTGAAATTATGTCTAAGTCCAGCTTTGGTACATTAGAAGCAACTCTGAAACTTAACCTAAGCGTTTTTCGAAGCTACTTTTTGGCTAACTTCTTATAGGAAGGTCAAGGAGCTCTGAAAATGAACGTGCGCGTCTTTCACTCTTCCCGAGGGACTTAGAAGAATTTTGTGATATTTTTTATTAAAATGGTGTATAAGGGTATATATATAAATATATTTTATGCACTGTATATGAGCTGGCGATTTCTAAGTCTGTGGTTCCGAGAGGGGGTAACCAGGCTCACTAATAAAGGTCAAGCCACTTGGCTGCCAGAATGCCCTGCTTCAGCACAGACCAGAAAGGCATTGTGATAAGCGTATCCCCGGTATAGTCAGGGGTTAATGGGAGTAATCCCCGTCCCCCCAGTATACGCCCAGAACCATGGACCCGGTACTTGTGGTTCGGACTGTCTCCAACCAGCCATAATGTTGTGAGAGTGAAATTATGTCTAAGTCCAGCTTTGGTACATTAGAAGCAACTCTGAAACTTAACCTAAGCGTTTTTCGAAGCTACTTTTTGGCTAACTTCTTATAGGAAGGTCTAGGAACGCTAAAAATGAACGTGCGCATCTTTCACTCTTCCCGAGGGACTTAGAATAATTTTGTGATATTTTTTATTAAAATGGTGTATAAGGGTATATATATAAATATATTTTATGCACTGTATATGAGCTGGCGATTTCTAAGTCTGTGGTTCCGAGAGGGGGTAACCAGGCTCACTAATAAAGGTCAAGCCACTTGGCTGCCAGAATGCCCTGCTTCAGCACAGACCAGAAAGGCATTGTGATAAGCGTATCCCCGATATAGTCAGGGGTTAATGGGAGTCGTCCCCGTCCCCCAGTATACGCCCAGAACCATCGACCCGGTACTTGTGGTTCGGACTGTCTCCAACCAGCCATAATGTTGTGAGAGTGAAATTATGTCTAAGTCCAGCTTTGGTACATTAGAAGCAACTCTGAAACTTAACCTAAGCGTTTTTCGAAGCTACTTTTTGGCTAACTTCTTATAGGAAGGTCTAGGAACGCTAAAAATGAACGTGCGCATCTTTCACTCTTCCCGAGGGACTTAGAATAATTTTGTGATATTTTTTATTAAAATGGTGTATAAGGGTATATATATAAATATATTTTATGCACTGTATATGAGCTGGCGATTTCTAAGTCTGTGGTTCCGAGAGGGGGTTTCCAGGCTCACTAATAAAGGTCAAGCCACTTGGTTGCCAGAATGCCCTGCTTCAGCACAGACCAGAAAGGCATTGTGATAAGCGTATCCCCGGTATAGTCAGGGGTTAATGGAAGTCGTCCCCGTCCCCCCAGTATACGGCCAGAACCATGGACCCGGTACTTGTGGTTCGGACTGTCTCCAACCAGCCATAATGTTGTGAGAGTGAAATTATGTCTAAGTCCAGCTTTGGTACATTAGAAGCAACTCTGAAACTTAACCTAAGCGTTTTTCGAAGCTACTTTTTGGCTAACTTCTTATAGGAAGGTCGAGGAGCTCTGAAAATGAACGTGCGCGTCTTTCACTCTTCCCGAGGGACTTAGAAGAATTTTGTGATATTTTGTATTAAAATGGTGTATAAGGGTATATATATAAATATATTATATAAATATATTTTATGCACTGTATATGAGCTGGCGATTTCTAAGTCTGTGGTTCCGAGAGGGGGTAACCAGGCTCACTAATAAAGGTCAAGCCACTTGGCTGCCAGAATGCCCTGCTTCAGCACAGACCAGAAAGGCATTGTGATAAGCGTATCCCCGGTATAGTCAGGGGTTAATGGGAGTAATCCCCGTCCCCCCAGTATACGCCCAGAACCATGGACCCGGTACTTGTGGTTCGGACTGTCTCCAACCAGCCATAATGTTGTGAGAGTGAAATTATGTCTAAGTCCAGCTTTGGTACATTAGAAGCAATTCTGAAACTTAACCTAAGCGTTTTTCGAAGCTACTTTTTGGCTAACTTCTTATACAGTAGGAAGGTCAAGGAGCTCTGAAAATGAACGTGCGCGTCTTTCACTCTTCCCGAGGGACTTAGAAGAATTTTGTGATATTTTTTATTAAAATGGTGTATAAGGGTATATATATAAATATATTATATAAATATATTTTATGCACTGTATATGAGCTGGCGATTTCTAAGTCTGTGGTTCCGAGAGGGGGTAACCAGGCTCACTAATAAAGGTCAAGCCACTTGGTTGCCAGAATGCCCTGCTTCAGCACAGACCAGAAAGGCATTGTGATAAGCGTATCCCCGGTATAGTCAGGGGTTAATGGGAGTCGTCCCCGTCCCCCCAGTATACGGCCAGAACCATGGACCCGGTACTTGTGGTTCGGACTGTCTCCAACCAGCCATAATGTTGTGAGAGTGAAATTATGTTTAAGTCCAGCTTTGGTACATTAGAAGCAACTCTGAAACTTAACCTAAGCGTTTTTCCAAGCTACTTTTTGGCTAACTTCTTATAGGAAGGTCTAGGAGCGCTGAAAATGAACGTGCGCGTCTTTCACTCTTCCCGAGGGACTTAGAAGAATTTTGTGATATTTTTTATTAAAATGGTGTATAAGGGTATATATATAAATATATTATATAAATATATTTTATGCACTGTATATGAGCTGGCGATTTCTAAGTCTGTGGTTCCGAGAGGGGGTAACCAGGCTCACTAATAAAGGTCAAGCCACTTGGCTGCCAGAATGCCCTGCTTCAGCACAGACCAGAAAGGCATTGTGATAAGCGTATCCCCGATATAGTCAGGGGTTAATGGGAGTCGTCCCCGTCCCCCAGTATACGCCCAGAACCATCGACCCGGTACTTGTGGTTCGGACTGTCTCCAACCAGCCATAATGTTGTGAGAGTGAAATTATGTCTAAGTCCAGCTTTGGTACATTAGAAGCAACTCTGAAACTTAACCTAAGCGTTTTTCCAAGCTACTTTTTGGCTAACTTCTTATAGGAAGGTCTAGGAGCTCTGAAAATGAACGTGCGCGTCTTTCACTCTTCCCGAGGGACTTAGAAGAATTTTGTGATATTTTTTATTAAAATGGTGTATAAGGGTATATATATAAATATATTATATAAATATATTTTATGCACTGTATATGAGCTGGCGATTTCTAAGTCTGTGGTTCCGAGAGGGGGTAACCAGGCTCACTAATAAAGGTCAAGTCACTTGGTTGCCAGAATGCCCTGCTTCAGCACAGACCAGAAAGGCATTGTGATAAGCGTATCCCCGGTATAGTCAGGGGTTAATGGGAGTCGTCCCCGTCCCCCCAGTATACGGCCAGAACCATGGACCCGGTACTTGTGGTTCGGACTGTCTCCAACCAGCCATAATGTTGTGAGAGTGAAATTATGTCTAAGTCCAGCTTTGGTACATTAGAAGCAACTCTGAAACTTAACCTAAGCGTTTTTCCAAGCTACTTTTTGGCTAACTTCTTATAGGAAGGTCTAGGAGATCTGAAAATGAACGTGCGCGTCTTTCACTCTTCCCGAGGGACTTAGAAGAATTTTGTGATATTTTTTATTAAAATGGTGTATAAGGGTATATATATAAATATATTTTATGCACTGTATATGAGCTGGCGATTTCTAAGTCTGTGGTTCCGAGAGGGGGTAACCAGGCGCACTAATAAAGGTCAAGCCACTTGGCTGCCAGAATGCCCTGCTTCAGCACAGACCAGAAAGGCATTGTGATAAGCGTATCCCCGGTATAGTCAGGGGTTAATGGGAGTCGTCCCCGTCCCCCCAGTATACGCCCAGAACCATGGACCCGGTACTTGTGGTTCGGACTGTCTCCAACCAGCCATAATGTTGTGAGAGTGAAATTATGTCTAAGTCCAGCTTTGGTACATTAGAAGCAACTCTGAAACTTAACCTAAGCGTTTTTCGAAGCTACTTTTTGGCTAACTTCTTATAGGAAGGTCTAGGAGCTCTGAAAATGAACGTGCGCGTCTTTCACTCTTCCCGAGGGACTTAGAAGAATTTTGTGATATTTTTTATTAAAATGGTGTATAAGGGTATATATATAAATATATTATATAAATATATTTTATGCACTGTATATGAGCTAGCGATTTCTAAGTCTGTGGTTCCGAGAGGGGGTAACCAGGCTCACTTATAAAGGTCAAGCCACTTGGCTGCCAGAATGCCCTGCTTCAGCACAGACCAGAAAGGCATTGTGATAAGCGTATCCCCGATATAGTCAGGGGTTAATGGGAGTCGTCCCCGTCCCCCAGTATACGCCCAGAACCATCGACCCGGTACTTGTGGTTCGGACTGTCTCCAACCAGCCATAATGTTGTGAGAGTGAAATTATGTCTAAGTCCAGCTTTGGTACATTAGAAGAAACTCTGAAACTTAACCTAAGCGTTTTTCGAAGCTACTTTTTGGCTAACTTCTTATAGGAAGGTCTAGGAACGCTGAAAATGAACGAGCGCATCTTTCACTCTTCCCGAGGGACTTAGAAGAATTTTGTGATATTTTTTATTAAAATGGTGTATAAGGGTATATATATAAAAATATTTTATGCACTGTATATGAGCTGGCGATTTCTAAGTCTGTGGTTCCGAGAGGGGGTAACCAGGCTCACTAATAAAGGTCAAGCCACTTGGCTGGCAGATTGCCCTGCTTCTGCACAGACCAGAAAGGCATTGTGATAAGCGTATCCCCGGTATAGTCAGGGGTTAATGGGAGTCGTCCCCGTCCCCCCAGTATACGCCCAGAACCATGGACCCGGTACTTGTGGTTCGGACTGTCTCCAACCAGCCATAATGTTGTTAGAGCGAAATTATGTCTAAGTCCAGCTTTGGTACATTAGAAGCAACTCTGAAACTTAACCTAAGCGTTTTTCGAAGCTACTTTTTGGCTAACTTCTTATAGGAAGGTCAAGGAGCTCTGAAAATGAACGTGCGCGTCTTTCACTCTTCCCGAGGGACTTAGAAGAATTTTGTGATATTTTTTATTAAAATGGTGTATAAGGGTATATAATAAATATATTATATAAATATATTTTATGCACTGTATATGAGCTGGCGATTTCTAAGTCTGTGGTTCCGAGAGGGGGTAATCAGGCTCACTAATAAAGGTCAAGCCACTTGGCTGCCAGAATGCCCTGCTTCAGCACAGACCAGAAATGCATTGTGATAAGCGTATCCCCGGTATAGTCAGGGGTTAATGGGAGTCGTCCCCTTCCCCCAGTATACGCCCAGAACCATGGACCCGGTACTTGTGGTTCGGACTGTCTCCAACCAGCCATAATGTTGTGAGAGTGAAATTATGTCTAAGTCCAGCTTTGGTACATTAGAAGCAACTCTGAAACTTAACCTAAGCGTTTTTCGAAGCTACTTTTTGGCTAACTTCTTATAGGAAGGTCTAGGAGCTCTGAAAATGAACGTGCGCGTCTTTCACTCTTCCCGAGGGACTTAGAAGAATTTTGTGATATTTTTTATTAAAATGGTGTATAAGGGTATATATATAAATATATTATATAAATATATTTTATGCACTGTATATGAGCTGGCGATTTCTAAGTCTGTGGTTCCGAGAGGGGGTAACCAGGCTCACTAATAAAGGTCAAGCCACTTGGTTGCCAGAATGCCCTGCTTCAGCACAGACCAGAAAGGCATTGTGATAAGCGTATCCCCGGTATAGTCAGGGGTTAATGGGAGTCGTCCCCGTCCCCCCAGTATACGGCCAGAACCATGGACCCGGTACTTGTGGTTCGGACTGTCTCCAACCAGCCATAATGTTGTGAGAGTGAAATTATGTCTAAGTCCAGCTTTGGTACATTAGAAGCAACTCTGAAACTTAACCTAAGCGTTTTTCCAAGCTACTTTTTGGCTAACTTCTTATAGGAAGGTCTAGGAGCTCTGAAAATGAACGTGCGCGTCTTTCACTCTTCCCGAGGGACTTAGAAGAATTTTGTGATATTTTTTATTAAAATGGTGTATAAGGGTATATATATAAATATATTATATAAATATATTTTATGCACTGTATATGAGCTGGCGATTTCTAAGTCTGTGGTTCCGAGAGGGGGTAACCAGGCTCACTAATAAAGGTCAAGCCACTTGGCTGCCAGAATGCCCTGCTTCAGCACAGACCAGAAAGGCATTGTGATAAGCGTATCCCCGATATAGTCAGGGGTTAATGGGAGTCGTCCCCGTCCCCCAGTATACGCCCAGAACCATCGACCCGGTACTTGTGGTTCGGACTGTCTCCAACCAGCCATAATGTTGTGAGAGTGAAATTATGTCTAAGTCCAGCTTTGGTACATTAGAAGCAACTCTGAAACTTAACCTAAGCGTTTTTCCAAGCTACTTTTTGGCTAACTTCTTATAGGAAGGTCTAGGAGCTCTGAAAATGAACGTGCGCGTCTTTCACTCTTCCCGAGGGACTTAGAAGAATTTTGTGATATTTTTTATTAAAATGGTGTATAAGGGTATATATATAAATATATTATATAAATATATTTTATGCACTGTATATGAGCTGGCGATTTCTAAGTCTGTGGTTCCGAGAGGGGGTAACCAGGCTCACTAATAAAGGTCAAGCCACTTGGCTGCCAGAATGCCCTGCTTCAGCACAGACCAGAAATGCATTGTGATAAGCGTATCCCCGGTATAGTCAGGGGTTAATGGGAGTCGTCCCCTTCCCCCAGTATACGCCCAGAACCATGGACCCGGTACTTGTGGTTCGGACTGTCTCCAACCAGCCATAATGTTGTGAGAGTGAAATTATGTCTAAGTCCAGCTTTGGTACATTAGAAGCAACTCTGAAACTTAACCTACAGTAAGCGTTTTTCCAAGCTACTTTTTGGCTAACTTCTTATAGGAAGGTCTAGGAGCTCTGAAAATGAACGTGCGCGTCTTTCACTCTTCCCGAGGGACTTAGAAGAATTTTGTGATATTTTTTATTAAAATGGTGTATAAGGGTATATATATAAATATATTATATAAATATATTTTATGCACTGTATATGAGCTGGCGATTTCTAAGTCTGTGGTTCCGAGAGGGGGTAACCAGGCTCACTAATAAAGGTCAAGCCACTGGGTTGCCAGAATGCCCTGCTTCAGCACAGACCAGAAAGGCATTGTGATAAGCGTATCCCCGGTATAGTCAGGGGTTAATGGGAGTCGTCCCCGTCCCCCCAGTATACGGCCAGAACCATGGACCCGGTACTTGTGGTTCGGACTGTCTCCAACCAGCCATAATGTTGTGAGAGTGAAATTATGTCTAAGTCCAGCTTTGGTACATTAGAAGCAACTCTGAAACTTAACCTAAGCGTTTTTCGAAGCTACTTTTTGGCTAACTTCTTATAGGAAGGTCTAGGAGCTCTGAAAATGAACGTGCGCGTCTTTCACTCTTCCCGAGGGACTTAGAAGAATTTTGTGATATTTTTTATTAAAATGGTGTATAAGGGTATATATATAAATATATTATATAAATATATTTTATGCACTGTATATGAGCTGGCGATTTCTAAGTCTGTGGTTCCGAGAGGGGGTAACCAGGCTCACTAATAAAGGTCAAGCCACTTGGCTGCCAGAATGCCCTGCTTCAGCACAGACCAGAAAGGCATTGTGATAAGCGTATCCCCGATATAGTCAGGGGTTAATGGGAGTCGTCCCCGTCCCCCAGTATACGCCCAGAACCATCGACCCGGTACTTGTGGTTCGGACTGTCTCCAACCAGCCATAATGTTGTGAGAGTGAAATTATGTCTAAGTCCAGCTTTGGTACATTAGAAGCAACTCTGAAACTTAACCTAAGCGTTTTTCGAAGCTACTTTTTGGCTAACTTCTTATAGGAAGGTCTAGGAACGCTGAAAATGAACGTGCGCATCTTTCACTCTTCCCGAGGGACTTAGAAGAATTTTGTGATATTTTTTATTAAAATGGTGTATAAGGGTATATATATAAATATATTTTATGCACTGTATATGAGCTGGCGATTTCTAAGTCTGTGGTTCCGAGAGGGGGTAACCAGGCGCACTAATAAAGGTCAAGCCACTTGGCTGCCAGAATGCCCTGCTTCAGCACAGACCAGAAAGGCATTGTGATAAGCGTATCCCCGGTATAGTCAGGGGTTAATGGGAGTCGTCCCCGTCCCCCCCAGTATACGCCCAGAACCATGGACCCGGTACTTGTGGTTCGGACTGTCTCCAACCTGCCATAATGTTGTGAGAGTCAAATTATGTCTAAGTACAGCTTTGGTACATTAGAAGCAACTCTGAAACTTGACCTAAGCGTTTTTCGAAGCTACTTTTTGGCTAACTTCTTATAGGAAGGTCTAGGAGCGCTGAAAATGAACGTGCGTGTCTTTCACTCTTCCCGAGGGACTTAGAAGAATTTTATGATATTTTTTATTAAAATGGTGTATAAGGGTATATATATAAATATATTTTATGCACTGTATATGAGCTGGCGATTTCTAAGTCTGTGGTTCCGAGAGGGGGTAACCAGGCTCACTAATAAAGGTCAAGCCACTTGGTTTCCAGAATGCCCTGCTTCAGCACAGACCAGAAAGGCATTGTGATAAGCGTATCCCCGGTATAGTCAGGGGTTAATGGGAGTCGCCCCCGTCCCCCCAGTATACGGCCAGAAACATGGACCCGGTACTTGTGCTTCGGACTGTCTCCAACCAGCCATAATGTTGTGAGAGTGAAATCCTTCTAAGTCCAGCTTTGGTACATTAGAAGCAACTCTGAAACTTAACCTAAGCGTTTTTCGAAGCTACTTTTTGTCTAACTTCTTATAGGAAGGTCTAGGAGCGCTGAAAATGAACGTGCGCGTCTTTCACTCTTCCCGAGGGACTTAGAAGAATTTTGTGATATTTTTTATTAAAATGGTGTATAAGGGTATATATATAAATATATTTTATGCACTGTATATGAGCTGGCGATTTCTAAGTCTGTGGTTCCGAGAGGGGGTAACCAGGCTCACTAATAAAGGTCAAGCCACTTGGCTGCCAGAATGCCCTGCTTCAGCACAGACCAGAAAGGCATTGTGATAAGCGTATCCCCGGTATAGTCAGGGGTTAATGGGAGTCGTCCCCGTCCCCCCCAGTATACGCCCAGAACCATGGACCCGGTACTTGTGGTTCGGACTGTCTCCAACCAGCCATAATGTTGTGAGAGTCAAATTATGTCTAAGTCCAGCTTTGGTACATTAGAAGCAACTCTGAAACTTAACCTAAGCGTTTTTCGCAGCTACTTTTTGGCTAACTTCTTATAGGAAGGTCTAGGAGCGCTGAAAATGAACGTGCGCGTCTTTCACTCTTCCCGAGGGACTTAGAAGAATTTTGTGATATTTTTTATTAAAATGGTGTATAAGGGTATATATATAAATATATTTTATGCACTGTATATGAGCTGGCGATTTCTAAGTCTGTGGTTCCGAGAGGGGGTAACCAGGCTCACTAATAAAGGTCAAGCCACTTGGTTTCCAGAATGCCCTGCTTCAGCACAGACCAGAAAGGCATTGTGATAAGCGTATCCCCGGTATAGTCAGGGGTTAATGGGAGTCGCCCCCGTCCACCCAGTATACGGCCAGAAACATGGACCCGGTACTTGTGCTTCGGACTGTCTCCAACCAGCCATAATGTTGTGAGAGTGAAATCCTTCTAAGTCCAGCTTTGGTACATTAGAAGCAACTCTGAAACTTAACCTAAGCGTTTTTCGAAGCTACTTTTTGTCTAACTTCTTATAGGAAGGTCTAGGAGCGCTGAAAATGAACGTGCGCGTCTTTCACTCTTCCCGAGGGACTTACTGTAGAAGAATTTTGTGATATTTTTTATTAAAATGGTGTATAAGGGTATATATATAAATATATTTTATGCACTGTATATGAGCTGGCGATTTCTAAGTCTGTGGTTCCGAGAGGGGGTAACCAGGCTCACTAATAAAGGTCAAGCCACTTGGCTGCCAGAATGCCCTGCTTCAGCACAGACCAGAAAGGCATTGTGATAAGCGTATCCCCGGTATAGTCAGGGGTTAATGGGAGTCGTCCCCGTCCCCCCCAGTATACGCCCAGAACCATGGACCCGGTACTTGTGGTTCGGACTGTCTCCAACCAGCCATAATGTTGTGAGAGTCAAATTATGTCTAAGTCCAGCTTTGGTACATTAGAAGCAACTCTGAAACTTAACCTAAGCGTTTTTCGAAGCTACTTTTTGGCTAACTTCTTATAGGAAGGTCTAGGAGCGCTGAAAATGAACGTGCGCGTCTTTCACTCTTCCCGAGGGACTTAGAAGAATTTTGTGATATTTTTTATTAAAATGGTGTATAAGGGTATATATATAAATATATTTTATGCACTGTATATGAGCTGGCGATTTCTAAGTCTGTGGTTCCGAGAGGGGGTAACCAGGCTCACTAATAAAGGTCAAGCCACTTGGCTGCCAGAATGCCCTGCTTCAGCACAGACCAGAAAGGCATTGTGATAAGCGTATCCCCGGTATAGTCAGGGGTTAATGGGAGTCGTCCCCGTCCCCCCAGTATACGCCCAGAACCATCGACCCAGTACTTGTGGTTCGGACTGTCTCCAACCAGCCATAATGTTGTGAGAGTGAAATTATGTCTAAGTCCAACTTTGGTACATTAGAAGCAACTCTGAAACTTAACCTAAGCGTTTTTCGAAGCTACTTTTTGGCTAACTTCTTATAGGAAGGTCTAGGAGCGCTGAAAATGAACGTGCGCGTCTTTCACTCTTCCCGAGGGACTTAGAAGAATTTTGTGATATTTTTTATTAAAATGGTGTATAAGGGTATATATATAAAAATATTTTATGCACTGTATATGAGCTGGCGATTTCTAAGTCTGTGGTTCCAAGAGGGGGTAACCAGGCTCACTAACACAGGTCAAGCCACTTGGCTGCCAGAATGCCCTGCTTCAGCACAGACCAGAAAGGCATTGTGATAAGCGTATCCCCGGTATAGTCATGGGTTAATGGGAGTCGTCCCCGTCCCCCCCAGTATACGCCCAGAACCATGGACCCGGTACTTGTGGTTCGGACTGTCTCCAACCAGCCATAATGTTGTGAGAGTCAAATTATGTCTAAGTCCAGCTTTGGTACATTAGAAGCAACTCTGAAACTTAACCTAAGCGTTTTTCGAAGCTACTTTTTGGCTAACTTCTTATAGGAAGGTCTAGGAGCGCTGACAATGAACGTGCGTGTCTTTCACTCTTCCCGAGGGACTTAGAAAAATTTTGTGATATTTTTTATTAAAATGGTGTATAAGGGTATATATATAAATATATTTTATGCACTGTATATGAGCTGGCGATTTCTAAGTCTGTGGTTCCGAGAGGGGGTAACCAGGCTCACTAATAAAGGTCAAGCCACTTGGTTTCCAGAATGCCCTGCTTCAGCACAGACCAGAAAGGCATTGTGATAAGCGTATCCCCGGTATAGTCAGGGGTTAATGGGAGTCGCCCCCGTCCCCCCAGTATACGGCCAGAAACATGGACCCGGTACTTGTGCTTCGGACTGTCTCCAACCAGCCATAATGTTGTGAGAGTGAAATCCTTCTAAGTCCAGCTTTGGTACATTAGAAGCAACTCTGAAACTTAACCTAAGCGTTTTTCGAAGCTACTTTTTGTCTAACTTCTTATAGGAAGGTCTAGGAGCGCTGAAAATGAACGTGCGCGTCTTTCACTCTTCCCGAGGGACTTAGAAGAATTTTGTGATATTTTTTATTAAAATGGTGTATAAGGGTATATATATAAATATATTTTATGCACTGTATATGAGCTGGCGATTTCTAAGTCTGTGGTTCCGAGAGGGGGTAACCAGGCTCACTAATAAAGGTCAAGCCACTTGGCTGCCAGAATGCCCTGCTTCAGCACAGACCAGAAAGGCATTGTGATAAGCGTATCCCCGGTATAGTCAGGGGTTAATGGGAGTCCCCCCCGTCCCCCCCAGTATACGCCCAGAACCATGGACCCGGTACTTGTGGTTCGGACTGTCTCCAACCAGCCATAATGTTGTGTGAGTCAAATTATGTCTAAGTCCAGCTTTGGTACATTAGAAGCAACTCTGAAACTTAACCTAAGCGTTTTTCGAAGCTACTTTTTGGCTAACTTCTTATAGGAAGGTCTAGGAGCGCTGAAAATGAACGTGCGCGTCTTTCACTCTTCCCGAGGGACTTAGAAGAATTTTGTGATATTTTTTATTAAAATGGTGTATAAGGGTATATATATAAATATATTTTATGCACTGTATATGAGCTGGCGATTTCTAAGTCTGTGGTTCCGAGAGGGGGTAACCAGGCTCACTAATAAAGGTCAAGCCACTTGGCTGCCAGAATGCCCTGCTTCAGCACAGACCAGAAAGGCATTGTGATAAGCGTATCCCCGGTATAGTCAGGGGTTAATGGGAGTCGTCCCCGTCCCCCCAGTATACGCCTAGAACCATCGACCCGGTACTTGTGGTTCAGACTGTCTCCAACCAGCCATAATGTTGTGAGAGTGAAATTATGTCTAAGTCCAGCTTTGGTACATTAGAAGCAACTCTGAAACTTAACCTAAGCGTTTTTCGAAGCTACTTTTTGGCTAACTTCTTATAGGAAGGTCTAGGAGCGCTGAAAATGAACGTGCGCGTCTTTCACTCTTCCCGAGGGACTTAGAAGAATTTTGTGATATTTTTTATTAAAATGGTGTATAAGGGTATATATATAAATATATTTTATGCACTGTATATGAGCTGGCGATTTCTAAGTCTGTGGTTCCGAGAGGGGGTAACCAGGCTCACTAATAAAGGTCAAGCCACTTGGTTTCCAGAATGCCCTGCTTCAGCACAGACCAGAAAGGCATTGTGATAAGCGTATCCCCGGTATTGTCAGGGGTTAATGGGAGTCGCCCCCGTCCCCCCAGTATACGGCCAGAAACATGGACCCGGTACTTGTGCTTCGGACTGTCTCCAACCAGCCATAATGTTGTGAGAGTGAAATCCTTCTAAGTCCAGCTTTGGTACATTAGAAGCAACTCTGAAACTTAACCTAAGCGTTTTTCGAAGCTACTTTTTGTCTAACTTCTTATAGGAAGGTCTAGGAGCGCTGAAAATGAACGTGCGCGTCTTTCACTCTTCCCGAGGGACTTACTGTAGAAGAATTTTGTGATATTTTTTATTAAAATGGTGTATAAGGGTATATATATAAATATATTTTATGCACTGTATATGAGCTGGCGATTTCTAAGTCTGTGGTTCCGAGAGGGGGTAACCAGGCTCACTAATAAAGGTCAAGCCACTTGGCTGCCAGAATGCCCTGCTTCAGCACAGACCAGAAAGGCATTGTGATAAGCGTATCCCCGGTATAGTCAGGGGTTAATGGGAGTCGTCCCCGTCCCCCCCAGTATACGCCCAGAACCATGGACCCGGTACTTGTGGTTCGGACTGTCTCCAACCAGCCATAATGTTGTGAGAGTCAAATTATGTCTAAGTCCAGCTTTGGTACATTAGAAGCAACTCTGAAACTTAACCTAAGCGTTTTTCGAAGCTACTTTTTGGCTAACTTCTTATAGGAAGGTCTAGGAGCGCTGAAAATGAACGTGCGCGTCTTTCACTCTTCCCGAGGGACTTAGAAGAATTTTGTGATATTTTTTATTAAAATGGTGTATAAGGGTATATATATAAATATATTTTATGCACTGTATATGAGCTGGCGATTTCTAAGTCTGTGGTTCCGAGAGGGGGTAACCAGGCTCACTAATAAAGGTCAAGCCACTTGGCTGCCAGAATGCCCTGCTTCAGCACAGACCAGAAAGGCATTGTGATAAGCGTATCCCCGGTATAGTCAGGGGTTAATGGGAGTCGTCCCCGTCCCCCCCAGTATACGCCCAGAACCATGGACCCGGTACTTGTGGTTCGGACTGTCTCCAACCAGCCATAATGTTGTGAGAGTCAAATTATGTCTAAGTCCAGCTTTGGTACATTAGAAGCAACTCTGAAACTTAACCTAAGCGTTTTTCGAAGCTACTTTTTGGCTAACTTCTTATAGGAAGGTCTAGGAGCGCTGAAAATGAACGTGCGCGTCTTTCACTCTTCCCGAGGGACTTAGAAGAATTTTGTGATATTTTTTATTAAAATGGTGTATAAGGGTATATATATAAATATATTTTATGCACTGTATATGAGCTGGCGATTTCTAAGTCTGTGGTTCCGAGAGGGGGTAACCAGGCTCACTAATAAAGGTCAAGCCACTTGGCTGCCAGAATGCCCTGCTTCAGCACAGACCAGAAAGGCATTGTGATAAGCGTATCCCCGGTATAGTCAGGGGTTAATGGGAGTCGTCCCCGTCCCCCCAGTATACGCCTAGAACCATCGACCCGGTACTTGTGGTTCAGACTGTCTCCAACCAGCCATAATGTTGTGAGAGTGAAATTATGTCTAAGTCCAGCTTTGGTACATTAGAAGCAACTCTGAAACTTAACCTAAGCGTTTTTCGAAGCTACTTTTTGGCTAACTTCTTATAGGAAGGTCTAGGAGCGCTGAAAATGAACGTGCGCGTCTTTCACTCTTCCCGAGGGACTTAGAAGAATTTTGTGATATTTTTTATTAAAATGGTGTATAAGGGTATATATATAAATATATTTTATGCACTGTATATGAGCTGGCGATTTCTAAGTCTGTGGTTCCGAGAGGGGGTAACCAGGCTCACTAATAAAGGTCAAGCCACTTGGTTTCCAGAATGCCCTGCTTCAGCACAGACCAGAAAGGCATTGTGATAAGCGTATCCCCGGTATTGTCAGGGGTTAATGGGAGTCGCCCCCGTCCCCCCAGTATACGGCCAGAAACATGGACCCGGTACTTGTGCTTCGGACTGTCTCCAACCAGCCATAATGTTGTGAGAGTGAAATCCTTCTAAGTCCAGCTTTGGTACATTAGAAGCAACTCTGAAACTTAACCTAAGCGTTTTTCGAAGCTACTTTTTGTCTAACTTCTTATAGGAAGGTCTAGGAGCGCTGAAAATGAACGTGCGCGTCTTTCACTCTTCCCGAGGGACTTACTGTAGAAGAATTTTGTGATATTTTTTATTAAAATGGTGTATAAGGGTATATATATAAATATATTTTATGCACTGTATATGAGCTGGCGATTTCTAAGTCTGTGGTTCCGAGAGGGGGTAACCAGGCTCACTAATAAAGGTCAAGCCACTTGGCTGCCAGAATGCCCTGCTTCAGCACAGACCAGAAAGGCATTGTGATAAGCGTATCCCCGGTATAGTCAGGGGTTAATGGGAGTCGTCCCCGTCCCCCCAGTATACGCCTAGAACCATCGACCCGGTACTTGTGGTTCGGACAGTCTCCAACCAGCCATAATGTTGTGAGAGTGAAATTCTGTCTAAGTCCAGCTTTGGTACATTAGAAGCAACTCTGAAACTTAACCTAAGCGTTTTTCGAAGCTACTTTTTGGCTAACTTCTTATAGGAAGGTCTAGGAGCGCTGAAAATGAACGTGCGCGTCTTTCACTCTTCCCGAGGGACTTAGAAGAATTTTGTGATATTTTTTATTAAAATGGTGTATAAGGGTATATATATAAATATATTTTATGCACTGTATATGAGCTGGCGATTTCTAAGTCTGTGGTTCCGAGAGGGGGTAACCAGGCTCACTAATAAAGGTCAAGCCACTTGGCTGCCAGAATGCCCTGCTTCAGCACAGACCAGAAAGGCATTGTGATAAGCGTATCCCCGGTATAGTCAGGGGTTAATGGGAGTCGTCCCCGTCCCCCCAGTATACGCCTAGAACCATCGACCCGGTACTTGTGGTTCGGACTGTCTCCAACCAGCCATAATGTTGTGAGAGTGAAATTATGTCTAAGTCCAGCTTTGGTACATTAGAAGCAACTCTGAAACTTAACCTAAGCGTTTTTCGAAGCTACTTTTTGGCTAACTTCTTATACAGTAGGAAGGTCTAGGAGCGCTGAAAATGAACGTGCGCGTCTTTCACTCTTCCCGAGGGACTTAGAAGAATTTTGTGATATTTTTTATTAAAATGGTGTATAAGGGTATATATATAAATATATTTTATGCACTGTATATGAGCTGGCGATTTCTAAGTCTGTGGTTCCGAGAGGGGGTAACCAGGCTCACTAATAAAGGTCAGGCCACTTGGCTGCCAGAATGCCCTGCTTCAGCACAGACCAGAAAGGCATTGTGATAAGCGTATCCCCGGTATAGTCAGGGGTTAATGGGAGTCGTCCCTGTCCCCCCCAGTATACGCCCAGAACCATGGACCCGGTACTTGTGGTTCGGACTGTCTCCAACCAGCCATAATGTTGTGAGAGTGAAATTATGTCTAAGTCCAGCTTTGGTACATAAGAAGCAACTCTGAAACTTAACCTAAGCGTTTTTCGAAGCTACTTTTTGGCTAACTTCTTATAGGAAGGTCTAGGAGCGCTGAAAATGAACGTGCGCGTCTTTCACTCTTCCCGAGGGACTTAGAAGAATTTTGTGATATTTTTTATTAAAATGGTGTATAAGGGTATATATATAAATATATTATATAAATATATTTTATGCACTGTATATGAGCTGGCGATTTCTAAGTCTGTGGTTCCGAGAGGGGGTAACCAGGCTCACTAATAAAGGTCAAGCCACTTGGCTGCCAGAATGCCCTGCTTCAGCACAGACCAGAAAGGCATTGTGATAAGCTTATCCCCGGTATAGTCAGGGGTTAATGGGAGTCGTCCCCGTCCCCCCAGTATACGCCCAGAACCATCGACCCGGTACTTGTGGTTCGGACTGTCTCCAACCAGCCATAATGTTGTGAGAGTGAAATTATGTCTAAGTCCAGCTTTGGTACATTAGAAGCAACTCTGAAACTTAACCTAAGCGTTTTTCGAAGCTACTTTTTAGCTAACTTCTTATAGGAAGGTCTAGGAGCGCTGAAAATGAACGTGCGCGTCTTTTACTCTTCCCGAGGGACTTAGAAGAATTTTGTGATATTTTTTACTAAAATGGTGTATAAGGGTATATATATAAATATATTATATAAATATATTTTATGCACTGTATATGAGCTGGCGATTTCTAAGTCTGTGGTTCCGAGAGGGGGTAACCAGGCTCACTAATAAAGGTCAAGCCACTTGGCTGCCAGAATGCCCTGCTTCAGCACAGACCAGAAAGGCATTGTGATAAGCTAATCCCCGGTATAGTCAGGGGTTAATGGGAGTCGTCCCCGTCCCCCCCAGTATACGCCCAGAACCATGGACCCGGTACTTGTGGTTCGGACTGTCTCCAACCAGCCATAATGTTGTGAGAGTGAAATTATGTCTAAGTCCAGCTTTGGTACATTAGAAGCAACTCTGAAACTTAACCTAAGCGTTTTTCGAAGCTACTTACTTTTTGGCTAACTTCTTATAGGAAGGTCTAGGAGCGCTGAAAATGAACGTGCGCGTCTTTCACTCTTCCCGAGGGACTTAGAAGAATTTTGTGATATTTTTTATTAAAATGGTGTATAAGGGTATATATATAAATATATTTTATGCACTGTATATGAGCTGGCGATTTCTAAGTCTGTGGTTCCGAGAGGGGGTAACCAGGCTCACTAATAAAGGTCAAGCCACTTGGCTGCCAGAATGCCCTGCTTCAGCACAGACCAGAAAGGCATTGTGATAAGCGTATCCCCGGTATAGTCAGGGGTTAATGGGAGTCGTCCCCGTCCCCCCAGTATACGCCTAGAACCATCGACCCGGTACTTGTGGTTCGGACAGTCTCCAACCAGCCATAATGTTGTGAGAGTGAAATTCTGTCTAAGTCCAGCTTTGGTACATTAGAAGCAACTCTGAAACTTAACCTAAGCGTTTTTCGAAGCTACTTTTTAGCTAACTTCTTATAGGAAGGTCTAGGAGCGCTGAAAATGAACGTGCGCGTCTTTCACTCTTCCCGAGGGACTTAGAAGAATTTTGTGATATTTTTTATTAAAATGGTGTATAAGGGTATATATATAAATATATTTTATGCACTGTATATGAGCTGGCGATTTCTAAGTCTGTGGTTCCGAGAGGGGGTAACCAGGCTCACTAATAAAGGTCAGGCCACTTGGCTGCCAGAATGCCCTGCTTCAGCACAGACCAGAAAGGCATTGTGATAAGCGTATCCCCGGTATAGTCAGGGGTTAATGGGAGTCGTCCCTGTCCCCCCCAGTATACGCCCAGAACCATGGACCCGGTACTTGTGGTTCGGACTGTCTCCAACCAGCCATAATGTTGTGAGAGTGAAATTATGTCTAAGTCCAGCTTTGGTACATAAGAAGCAACTCTGAAACTTAACCTAAGCGTTTTTCGAAGCTACTTTTTGGCTAACTTCTTATAGGAAGGTCTAGGAGCGCTGAAAATGAACGTGCGCGTCTTTCACTCTTCCCGAGGGACTTAGAAGAATTTTGTGATATTTTTTATTAAAATGGTGTATAAGGGTATATATATAAATATATTATATAAATATATTTTATGCACTGTATATGAGCTGGCGATTTCTAAGTCTGTGGTTCCGAGAGGGGGTAACCAGGCTCACTAATAAAGGTCAAGCCACTTGGCTGCCAGAATGCCCTGCTTCAGCACAGACCAGAAAGGCATTGTGATAAGCTTATCCCCGGTATAGTCAGGGGTTAATGGGAGTCGTCCCCGTCCCCCCAGTATACGCCCAGAACCATCGACCCGGTACTTGTGGTTCGGACTGTCTCCAACCAGCCATAATGTTGTGAGAGTGAAATTATGTCTAAGTCCAGCTTTGGTACATTAGAAGCAACTCTGAAACTTAACCTAAGCGTTTTTCGAAGCTACCTTTTAGCTAACTTCTTATAGGAAGGTCTAGGAGCGCTGAAAATGAACGTGCGCGTCTTTTACTCTTCCCGAGGGACTTAGAAGAATTTTGTGATATTTTTTACTAAAATGGTGTATAAGGGTATATATATAAATATATTATATAAATATATTTTATGCACTGTATATGAGCTGGCGATTTCTAAGTCTGTGGTTCCGAGAGGGGGTAACCAGGCTCACTAATAAAGGTCAAGCCACTTGGCTGCCAGAATGCCCTGCTTCAGCACAGACCAGAAAGGCATTGTGATAAGCTAATCCCCGGTATAGTCAGGGGTTAATGGGAGTCGTCCCCGTCCCCCCCAGTATACGCCCAGAACCATGGACCCGGTACTTGTGGTTCGGACTGTCTCCAACCAGCCATAATGTTGTGAGAGTGAAATTATGTCTAAGTCCAGCTTTGGTACATTAGAAGCAACTCTGAAACTTAACCTAAGCGTTTTTCGAAGCTACTTTTTGGCTAACTTCTTATAGGAAGGTCTAGGAGCGCTGAAAATGAACGTGCGCGTCTTTCACTCTTCCCGAGGGACTTAGAAGAATTTTGTGATATTTTTTATTAAAATGGTGTATAAGGGTATATATATAAATATATTTTATGCACTGTATATGAGCTGGCGATTTCTAAGTCTGTGGTTCCGAGAGGGGGTAACCAGGCTCACTAATAAAGGTCAAGCCACTTGGCTGCCAGAATGCCCTGCTTCAGCACAGACCAGAAAGGCATTGTGATAAGCGTATCCCCGGTATAGTCAGGGGTTAATGGGAGTCGTCCCCGTCCCCCCAGTATACGCCTAGAACCATCGACCCGGTACTTGTGGTTCGGACTGTCTCCAACCAGCCATAATGTTGTGAGAGTGAAATTATGTCTAAGTCCAGCTTTGGTACATTAGAAGCAACTCTGAAACTTAACCTAAGCGTTTTTCGAAGCTACTTTTTAGCTAACTTCTTATAGGAAGGTCTAGGAGCGCTGAAAATGAACGTGCGCGTCTTTTACTCTTCCCGAGGGACTTAGAAGAATTTTGTGATATTTTTTACTAAAATGGTGTATAAGGGTATATATATAAATATATTATATAAATATATTTTATGCACTGTATATGAGCTGGCGATTTCTAAGTCTGTGGTTCCGAGAGGGGGTAACCAGGCTCACTAATAAAGGTCAAGCCACTTGGCTGCCAGAATGCCCTGCTTCAGCACAGACCAGAAAGGCATTATGATAAGCGTATCCCCGGTATAGTCAGGGGTTAATGGGAGTCGTCCCCGTCCCCCCAGTATACGCCCAGAACCATGGACCCGGTACTTGTGGTTCGGACTGTCTCCAACCAGCCATAATGTTGTGAGAGTGAAATTATGTCTAAGTCCAGCTTTGGTACATTAGAAGCAACTCTGAAACTTAACCTAAGCGTTTTTCGAAGCTACTTTTTGGCTAACTTCTTATAGGAAGGTCTGGGAGCGCTGAAAATGAACGTGCGCGTCTTTCACTCTTCCCGAGGGACTTAGAAGAATTTTGTGATATTTTTTATTAAAATGGTGTATAAGGGTATATATATAAATATATTATATAAATATATTTTATGCACTGTATATGAGCTGGCGATTTCTAAGTCTGTGGTTCCGAGAGGGGGTAACCAGGCTCACTAATAAAGGTCAAGCCATTTGGCTGCCAGAATGCCCTGCTTCAGCACAGACCAGAAAGGCATTATGATAAGCGTATCCCCGGTATAGTCAGGGGTTAATGGGAGTCGTCCCCGTCCCCCCAGTATACGCCCAGAACCATGGACCCGGTACTTGTGGTTCGGACTGTCTCCAACCAGACATAATGTTGTGAGAGTGAAATTATGTCTAAGTCCAGCTTTGGTACATTAGAAGCAACTCTGAAACTTAACCTAAGCGTTTTTCGAAGCTACTTTTTGGCTAACTTCTTATAGGAAGGTCTAGGAGCGCTGAAAATGAACGTGCGCGTCTTTCACTCTTCCCGAGGGACTTAGAAGATTTTTGTTATATTTTTTATTAAAATGGTGTATAAGGGTATATATATAAATATATTATATAAATATATTTTATGCACTGTATATGAGCTGGCGATTTCTAAGTCTGTGGTTCCGAGAGGGGGTAACCAGGCTCACTAATAAAGGTCAAGCCACTTGGCTGCCAGAATGCCCTGCTTCAGCACAGACCAGAAAGGCATTGTGATAAGCGTATCCCCGGTATAGTCAGGGGTTAATGGGAGTCGTCCCCGTCCCCCCAGTATACGCCCAGAACCATCGACCCGGTACTTGTGGTTCAGACTGTCTCCAACCAGCCATAATGTTGTGAGAGTGAAATTATGTCTAAGTCCAGCTTTGGTACATTAGAAGCAACTCTGAAACTTAACCTAAGCGTTTTTCGAAGCTACTTTTTGGCTAACTTCTTATAGGAAGGTCTAGGAGCTCTGAAAATGAACGTGCGCGTCTTTCACTCTTCCCGAGGGACTTAGAAGAATTTTGTGATATTTTTTATTAAAATGGTGTATAAGGGTATATATATAAATATATTTTATGCACTGTATATGAGCTGGCGATTTCTAAGTCTGTGGTTCCGAGAGGGGGTAACCAGGCTCACTAATAAAGGTCAAGCCACTTGGCTGCCAGAATGCCCTGCTTCAGCACAGACCAGAAAGGCATTGTGATAAGCGTATCCCCGGTATAGTCAGGGGTTAATGGGAGTCGTCCCCGTCCCCCCAGTATACGCCCAGAACCATCGACCCGGAACTTGTGGTTCAGACTGTCTCCAACCAGCCATAATGTTGTGAGAGTGAAATTATGTCTAAGTCCAGCTTTGGTACATTAGAAGCAACTCTGAAACTTAACCTAAGCGTTTTTCGAAGCTACTTTTTGGCTAACTTCTTATAGGAAGGTCTAGGAGCTCTGAAAATGAACGTGCGCGTCTTTCACTCGTCCCGAGGGACTTAGAAGAATTTTGTGATATTTTTTATTAAAATGGTGTATAAGGGTATATATATAAATATATTTTATGCACTGTATATGAGCTGGCGATTTCTAAGTCTGTGGTTCCGAGAGGGGGTAACCAGGCTCACTAATAAAGGTCAAGCCACTTGGCTGCCAGAATGCCCTGCTTCAGCACAGACCAGAAAGGCATTGTGATAAGCGTATCCCCGGTATAGTCAGGGGTTAATGGGAGTCGTCCCCGTCCCCCCCAGTTTACGCCCAGAACCATGGACCCGGTACTTGTGCTTCGGACTGTCTCCAACCAGCCATAATGTTGTGAGAGTGAAATTATGTCTAAGTCCAGCTTTGGTACATTAGAAGCAACTCTGAAACTTAACCTAAGCGTTTTTCGAAGCTACTTTTTGGCTAACTTCTTATAGGAAGGTCTGGGAGCGCTGAAAATGAACGTGCGCGTCTTTCACTCTTCCCGAGGGACTTAGAAGAATTTTGTGATATTTTTTATTAAAATGGTGTATAAGGGTATATATATAAATATATTATATAAATATATTTTATGCACTGTATATGAGCTGGCGATTTCTAAGTCTGTGGTTCCGAGAGGGGGTAACCAGGCTCACTAATAAAGGTCAAGCCACTTGGCTGCCAGAATGCCCTGCTTCAGCACAGACCAGAAAGGCATTATGATAAGCGTATCCCCGGTATAGTCAGGGGTTAATGGGAGTCGTCCCCGTCCCCCCAGTATACGCCCAGAACCATGGACCCGGTACTTGTGGTTCGGACTGTCTCCAACCAGCCATAATGTTGTGAGAGTGAAATTATGTCTAAGTCCAGTTTTGGTACATTAGAAGCAACTCTGAAACTTAACCTAAGCGTTTTTCGAAGCTACTTTTTGGTTAACTTCTTATAGGAAGGTCTAGGAACGCTGAAAATGAACGTGCGCGTCTTTCACTCTTCCCGAGGGACTTACTGTAGAAGAATTTTGTGATATTTTTTATTAAAATGGTGTATAAGGGTATATATATAAATATATTTTATGCACTGTATATGAGCTGGCAATTTCTAAGTCTGTGGTTCCGAGAGGGGGTAACCAGGCTCACTTATAAAGGTCAAGCCACTTGGCTGCCAGAATGCCCTGCTTCAGCACAGACCAGAAAGGCATTGTGATAAGCGTATCCCCGGTATAGTCAGGGGTTAATGGGAGTCGTCCCCGTCCCCCCCAGTATACGCCCAGAACCATGGACCCGGTACTTGTGGTTCGGACTGTCTCCAACCAGCCATAATGTTGTGAGAGTGAAATTATGTCTAAGTCCAGCTTTGGTACATTAGAAGCAACTCTGAAACTTAACCTAAGCGTTTTTCGAAGCTACTTTTTGGCTAACTTCTTATAGGAAGGTCTGGGAGCGCTGAAAATGAACGTGCGCGTCTTTCACTCTTCCCGAGGGACTTAGAAGAATTTTGTGATATTTTTTATTAAAATGGTGTATAAGGGTATATATATAAATATATTTTATGCACTGTATATGAGCTGGCGATTTCTAAGTCTGTGGTTCCGAGAGGGGGTAACCAGGCTCACTAATAAAGGTCAAGCCACTTGGCTGCCAGAATGCCCTGCTTCAGCACAGACCAGAAAGGCATTGTGATAAGCGTATCCCCGGTATAGTCAGGGGTTAATGGGAGTCGTCCCCGTCCCCCCAGTATACGCCCAGAACCATCGACCCGGTACTTGTGGTTCAGACTGTCTCCAACCAGCCATAATGTTGTGAGAGTGAAATTATGTCTAAGTCCAGCTTTGGTACATTAGAAGCAACTCTGAAACTTAACCTAAGCGTTTTTCGAAGCTACTTTTTGGCTAACTTCTTATAGGAAGGTCTAGGAGCTCTGAAAATGAACGTGCGCGTCTTTCACTCGTCCCGAGGGACTTAGAAGAATTTTGTGATATTTTTTATTAAAATGGTGTATAAGGGTATATATATAAATATATTTTATGCACTGTATATGAGCTGGCGATTTCTAAGTCTGTGGTTCCGAGAGGGGGTAACCAGGCTCACTAATAAAGGTCAAGCCACTTGGCTGCCAGAATGCCCTGCTTCAGCACAGACCAGAAAGGCATTGTGATAAGCGTATCCCCGGTATAGTCAGGGGTTAATGGGAGTCGTCCCCGTCCCCCCCAGTATACGCCCAGAACCATGGACCCGGTAATTGTGCTTCGGACTGTCTCCAACCAGCCATAATGTTGTGAGAGTGAAATTATGTCTAAGTCCAGCTTTGGTACATTAGAAGCAACTCTGAAACTTAACCTAAGCGTTTTTCGAAGCTACTTTTTGGATAACTTCTTATAGGAAGGTCAAGGAGCTCTGAAAATGAATGTGCGCGTCTTTCACTCTTCCCGAGGGACTTAGAAGAATTTTGTGATATTTTTTATTAAAATGGTGTATAAGGGTATATATATAAATATATTATATAAATATATTTTATGCACTGTATATGAGCTGGCGATTTCTAAGTCTGTGGTTCCGAGAGGGGGTAACCAGGCTCACTAATAAAGGTCAAGCCACTTGGCTGCCAGAATGCCCTGCTTCAGCACAGACCAGAAAGGCATTGTGATAAGCGTATCCCCGGTATAGTCAGGGGTTAATGGGAGTCGTCCCCGTCCCCCCAGTATACGCCCAGAACCATCGACCCGGTACTTGTGGTTCAGACTGTCTCCAACCAGCCATAATGTTGTGAGAGTGAAATTATGTCTAAGTCCAGCTTTGGTACATTAGAAGCAACTCTGAAACTTAACCTAAGCGTTTTTCGAAGCTACTTTTTGGCTAACTTCTTATAGGAAGGTCTAGGAGCTCTGAAAATGAACGTGCGCGTCTTTCACTCGTCCCGAGGGACTTAGAAGAATTTTGTGATATTTTTTATTAAAATGGTGTATAAGGGTATATATATAAATATATTTTATGCACTGTATATGAGCTGGCGATTTCTAAGTCTGTGGTTCCGAGAGGGGGTAACCAGGCTCACTAATAAAGGTCAAGCCACTTGGCTGCCAGAATGCCCTGCTTCAGCACAGACCAGAAAGGCATTGTGATAAGCGTATCCCCGGTATAGTCAGGGGTTAATGGGAGTCGTCCCCGTCCCCCCCAGTATACGCCCAGAACCATGGACCCGGTACTTGTGCTTCGGACTGTCTCCAACCAGCCATAATGTTGTGAGAGTGAAATTATGTCTAAGTCCAGCTTTGGTACATTAGAAGCAACTCTGAAACTTAACCTAAGCGTTTTTCGAAGCTACTTTTTGGATAACTTCTTATAGGAAGGTCAAGGAGCTCTGAAAATGAATGTGCGCGTCTTTCACTCTTCCCGAGGGACTTAGAAGAATTTTGTGATATTTTTTATTAAAATGGTGTATAAGGGTATATATATAAATATATTATATAAATATATTTTATGCACTGTATATGAGCTGGCGATTTCTAAGTCTGTGGTTCCGAGAGGGGGTAACCAGGCTCACTAATAAAGGTCAAGCCACTTGGCTGCCAGAATGCCCTGCTTCAGCACAGACCAGAAAGGCATTGTGATAAGCGTATCCCCGGTATAGTCAGGGGTTAATGGGAGTCGTCCCCGTCCCCCCAGTATACGCCCAGAACCATCGACCCGGTACTTGTGGTTCAGACTGTCTCCAACCAGCCATAATGTTGTGAGAGTGAAATTATGTCTAAGTCCAGCTTTGGTACATTAGAAGCAACTCTGAAACTTAACCTAAGCGTTTTTCGAAGCTACTTTTTGGCTAACTTCTTATAGGAAGGTCTAGGAGCTCTGAAAATGAACGTGCGCGTCTTTCACTCGTCCCGAGGGACTTAGAAGAATTTTGTGATATTTTTTATTAAAATGGTGTATAAGGGTATATATATAAATATATTTTATGCACTGTATATGAGCTGGCGATTTCTAAGTCTGTGGTTCCGAGAGGGGGTAACCAGGCTCACTAATAAAGGTCAAGCCACTTGGCTGCCAGAATGCCCTGCTTCAGCACAGACCAGAAAGGCATTGTGATAAGCGTATCCCCGGTATAGTCAGGGGTTAATGGGAGTCGTCCCCGTCCCCCCCAGTATACGCCCAGAACCATGGACCCGGTACTTGTGCTTCGGACTGTCTCCAACCAGCCATAATGTTGTGAGAGTGAAATTATGTCTAAGTCCAGCTTTGGTACATTAGAAGCAACTCTGAAACTTAACCTAAGCGTTTTTCGAAGCTACTTTTTGGATAACTTCTTATAGGAAGGTCAAGGAGCTCTGAAAATGAATGTGCGCGTCTTTCACTCTTCCCGAGGGACTTAGAAGAATTTTGTGATATTTTTTATTAAAATGGTGTATAAGGGTATATATATAAATATATTATATAAATATATTTTATGCACTGTATATGAGCTGGCGATTTCTAAGTCTGTGGTTCCGAGAGGGGGTAACCAGGCTCACTAATAAAGGTCAAGCCACTTGGCTGCCAGAATGCCCTGCTTCAGCACAGACCAGAAAGGCATTGTGATAAGCGTATCCCCGGTATAGTCAGGGGTTAATGGGAGTCGTCCCCGTCCCCCCAGTATACGCCCAGAACCATCGACCCGGTACTTGTGGTTCAGACTGTCTCCAACCAGCCATAATGTTGTGAGAGTCAAATTATGTCTAAGTCCAGCTTTGGTACATGAGAAGCAACTCTGAAACTTAACCTAAGCGTTTTTCGAAGCTACTTTTTGGCTAACTTCTTATAGGAAGGTCTAGGAGCTCTGAAAATGAACGTGCGCGTCTTTCACTCTTCCCGAGGGACTTAGAAGAATTTTGTGATATTTTTTATTAAAATGGTGTATAAGGGTATATATATAAATATATTTTATGCACTGTATATGAGCTGGCGATTTCTAAGTCTGTGGTTCCGAGAGGGGGTAACCAGGCTCACTAATAAAGGTCAAGCCACTTGGCTGCCAGAATGCCCTGCTTCAGCACAGACCAGAAAGGCATTGTGATAAGCGTATCCCCGGTATAGTCAGGGGTTAATGGGAGTCTTCCCCGTCCCCCCCAGTATATGCCCAGAACCATGGACCCGGTACTTGTGGTTCGGACTGTCTCCAACCAGCCATAATGTTGTGAGAGTGAAATTATGTCTAAGTCCAGCTTTGGTACATTAGAAGCAACTCTGAAACTTAACCTAAGCGTTTTTCGAAGCTACTTTTTGGCTAACTTCTTATAGGAAGGTCTAGGAGCTCTGAAAATGAACGTGCGCGTCTTTCACTCTTCCCGAGGGACTTAGAAGAATTTTGTGATATTTTTTATTAAAATGGTGTATAAGGGTATATATATAAATATATTTTATGCACTGTATATGAGCTGGCGATTTCTAAGTCTGTGGTTCCGAGAGGGGGTAACCAGGCTCACTAATAAAGGTCAAGCCACTTGGCTGCCAGAATGCCCTGCTTCAGCACAGACCAGAAAGGCATTGTGATAAGCGTATCCCCGGTATAGTCAGGGGTTAATGGGAGTCATCCCCGTCCCCCCCAGTATACGCCCAGAACCATGGACCCGATACTTGTGGTTCGGACTGTCTCCAACCAGCCATAATGTTGTGAGAGTGAAATTATGTCTAAGTCCAGCTTTGGTACATTAGAAGCAACTCTGAAACTTAACCTAAGCGTTTTTCGAAGCTACTTTTTGGCTAACTTCTTATAGGAAGGTCTGGGAGCGCTGAAAATGAACGTGCGCGTCTTTCACTCTTCCCGAGGGACTTAGAAGAATTTTGTGATATTTTTTATTAATATGGTGTATAAGGGTATATATATAAATATATTATATAAATATATTTTATGCACTGTATATGAGCTGGCGATTTCTAAGTCTGTGGTTCCGAGAGGGGGTAACCAGGCTCACTAATAAAGGTCAAGCCACTTGGCTGCCAGAATGCCCTGCTTCAGCACAGACCAGAAAGGCATTGTGATAAGCGTATCCCCGGTATAGTCAGGGGTTAATGGGAGTCGTCCCCGTCTCCCCAGTATACGCCCAGAACCATCGACCCGGTACTTGTGGTTCAGACTGTCTTCAACCAGCCATAATGTTGTGAGAGTGAAATTATGTCTAAGTCCAGCTTTGGTACATTAGAAGCAACTCTGAAACTTAACCTAAGCGTTTTTCGAAGCTACTTTTTGGCTAACTTCTTATAGGAAGGTCTAGGAGCTCTGAAAATGAACGTGCGCGTCTTTCACTCTTCCCGAGGGACTTAGAAGAATTTTGTGATATTTTTTATTAAAATGGTGTATAAGGGTATATATATAAATATATTTTATGCACTGTATATGAGCTGGCGATTTCAAAGTCTGTGGTTCCGAGAGGGGGTAACCAGGCTCACTAATAAAGGTCAAGCCACTTGGCTGCCAGAATGCCCTGCTTCAGCACAGACCAGAAAGGCATTGTGATAAGCGTATCCCCGGTATAGTCAGGGGTTAATGGGAGTCATCCCCGTCCCCCCCAGTATACGCCCAGAACCATGGACCCGATACTTGTGGTTCGGACTGTCTCCAACCAGCCATAATGTTGTGAGAGTGAAATTATGTCTAAGTCCAGCTTTGGTACATTAGAAGCAACTCTGAAACTTAACCTAAGCGTTTTTCGAAGCTACTTTTTGGCTAACTTCTTATAGGAAGGTCTGGGAGCGCTGAAAATGAACGTGCGCGTCTTTCACTCTTCCCGAGGGACTTAGAAGAATTTTGTGATATTTTTTATTAAAATGGTGTATAAGGGTATATATATAAATATATTATATAAATATATTTTATGCACTGTATATGAGCTGGCGATTTCTAAGTCTGTGGTTCCGAGAGGGGGTAACCAGGCTCACTAATAAAGGTCAAGCCACTTGGCTGCCAGAATGCCCTGCTTCAGCACAGACCAGAAAGGCATTGTGATAAGCGTATCCCCGGTATAGTCAGGGGTTAATGGGAGTCGTCCCCGTCCCCCCAGTATACGCCCAGAACCATCGACCCGGTACTTGTGGTTCAGACTGTCTCCAACCAGCCATAATGTTGTGAGAGTGAAATTATGTCTAAGTCCAGCTTTGGTACATTAGAAGCAACTCTGAAACTTAACCTAAGCGTTTTTCGAAGCTACTTTTTGGCTAACTTCTTATAGGAAGGTCTAGGAGCTCTGAAAATGAACGTGCGCGTCTTTCACTCTTCCCGAGGGACTTAGAAGAATTTTGTGATATTTTTTATTAAAATGGTGTATAAGGGTATATATATAAATATATTTTATGCACTGTATATGAGCTGGCGATTTCTAAGTCTGTGGTTCCGAGAGGGGGTAACCAGGCTCACTAATAAAGGTCAAGCCACTTGGCTGCCAGAATGCCCTGCTTCAGCACAGACCAGAAAGGCATTGTGATAAGCGTATCCCCGGTATAGTCAGGGGTTAATGGGAGTCTTCCCCGTCCCCCCCAGTATATGCCCAGAACCATGGACCCGGTACTTGTGGTTCGGACTGTCTCCAACCAGCCATAATGTTGTGAGAGTGAAATTATGTCTAAGTCCAGCTTTGGTACATTAGAAGCAACTCTGAAACTTAACCTAAGCGTTTTTCGAAGCTACTTTTTGGCTAACTTCTTATAGGAAGGTCTAGGAGCTCTGAAAATGAACGTGCGCGTCTTTCACTCTTCCCGAGGGACTTAGAAGAATTTTGTGATATTTTTTATTAAAATGGTGTATAAGGGTATATATATAAATATATTTTATGCACTGTATATGAGCTGGCGATTTCTAAGTCTGTGGTTCCGAGAGGGGGTAACCAGGCTCACTAATAAAGGTCAAGCCACTTGGCTGCCAGAATGCCCTGCTTCAGCACAGACCAGAAAGGCATTGTGATAAGCGTATCCCCGGTATAGTCAGGGGTTAATGGGAGTCATCCCCGTCCCCCCCAGTATACGCCCAGAACCATGGACCCGATACTTGTGGTTCGGACTGTCTCCAACCAGCCATAATGTTGTGAGAGTGAAATTATGTCTAAGTCCAGCTTTGGTACATTAGAAGCAACTCTGAAACTTAACCTAAGCGTTTTTCGAAGCTACTTTTTGGCTAACTTCTTATAGGAAGGTCTGGGAGCGCTGAAAATGAACGTGCGCGTCTTTCACTCTTCCCGAGGGACTTAGAAGAATTTTGTGATATTTTTTATTAAAATGGTGTATAAGGGTATATATATAAATATATTATATAAATATATTTTATGCACTGTATATGAGCTGGCGATTTCTAAGTCTGTGGTTCCGAGAGGGGGTAACCAGGCTCTTAATAATTCATCCTCAACTCAGCATATGTCGGGATCATCTCCAGTACATCGGATCGAACACCTTCGAAGGATTTTTCCCACTGTTACAGCCCTGGAAAAGTAATCGAACGTTCGGAGGAGAAATAATTGAGTCTGACACCAATGTGTGATCAAAAATATCTCCTGTTTATTAGACGTTTACAGCCACGTTATATAGGCCTTGAAACAAAGATGACTATTTGCCAATTTCCATTTCCCTTATTTTGTGCTTATGTTAGACATAACATGTCATTAAATCATTTATTTGGAAACTACCGTACATCACATGTCGCCTGATAAAATAGCTGAGGACGTATTTAATTTCCCGTTCGCTACCTTGTTTGGTCAGTACTTCCTATTTCAACACAGAAGTTCAGCCAACATTAAAACACAAACAGGGTAGTTGGAAAAAGGTTTAGTTAAGTCATATGATTAAGCGGAATATCAGTGTTAGCAGAAAATGGTTATACAAGAGACAAAATGGAGTCACCCCTGATATATATATTATCAGTCCCTCCTTTTGTCATCACCATGACAACCCCTTTTATACTGGGGAGGTCTGGAAATCGAATTGCATGTTTTCATAATCTAATAAAGGATAACCTACTGACGGGGTTGAGGCATTAGTGGGTAAGAGTCTGGACTGGTAGGACATGGTTGCGGGACCAGAAACAGGGGCGTTTATATTTAGAGCAGCATATGTGTGATTAACTGTTCTAACAGATGGTATTATCCGTTTGCATAGTGCTGACCCCATCACTTTGCAGCATGTAACAAGGATAGATAATATCACAAAAGCACAAACAAAAACTATCAGTCCCATTATAATTTTCTTTCCCAATTCTCCAAACCATGGACCTAGGCCAAAAGTCCAATCAAACTCATCTACTCTTTCAGTAATGCCTGCAACAAGCTCCTTGATATTTGATATATGATTTTGTACAGACTTGGAGTGGTCTGAAAGGTTGAAGCAGCACATTCCCTCAAAATCCTGACAACCATGTTCGTGTTTGAGCAGTAGATAGTCAATGGCTGCACGATTTTCCAAAACTGCCTTACGTGTACCCTTCAAATCTATCATTAATTCTTCTATGGCTTGGGAGGTTTGGTTTAACCCTTTAGCTACAACACATGCTAGCTTCCTTATAGCCTTTCCTGAATACAATGCCAATCCGGGTACTCCAATAAGGGAGACTGCTAAGCTTAGGATTTCAGTTTCTGATAACAAAATTACATTTGGGTTACAGTTTTCATCAAGTGGAATAGTTGATCGCTTAATCTTGGTTTGATGTAGGCCGGGCTCTACAGAAAACATCATAAGTCCTAGCCTGGTGAGAGTACAGGGCCCCCCTGTAATGTTTCCTGGTATATATGTATATGTGATATTACCACAGGAAAACAACCATCCTACGGGAAGTTTAACAGAATATATGTGACTTGGTGTTTTCATTGTGTGGTTGCAACTCATAGTATTAGTGACATTATAGCATTTTTCTTCAGTTCGGGCACATAGCACTTGAGATATGTTGGTGGATGTTGTGGGCATTAATTTTATCTGTTTGCATTTACCTATGTCTTCCGGATCACAGGTCATTTGATAACATACATCCCCCTGTGTAATACTCATAGTCCTAATTTGTGTCATATTGGCCCATTCTTTACCAACACACTGAGGACAGTCGTGACAATATTCATACACAGAGAGATGTTGCCTCACATCATGTTCTTCTGCAAGACTATCATCATGGCGGGTGCTAAATACTTTTAACAAAATTTCTACTGGTGTGGGTACTGCTATCAGGCAACTTGTGAGTATATCTTTTGTGCTGGTCATGTCAGATAAGCAGAAATGTGACATATTCAAGACATCAACAGCTAAGTGTTTCCAAATGTTAGTTTTGACTTCTATCAGAGATGAAGCCATTCGCTTCGATCGGGTGTTATAGTCTCCTACCAGATTAGAGAAATTGGACTCGATTGGTGGTACATGGGTTGCATTCTCATATTGCTCTCTGGGAAGGGGAGATGAAGTCTCACCTTCCTCAGAGACAATCTTGGGGTAAGAAAAGTCTTCCCATGTTTCCCAGGAGTTTTCATGAGGGCAGGTAGGATTGCTGCTAGTTTTATAATGATTATAAAGCAACTCCTTTACGCATATATAGTAGACAATGCAGACTAATAATGTTCCTAAACTAAATACTGTAAGGCCAGATACGCGCTTGAGCACGGTCCTCTGGTATTGTCCATCTACTCCTTCTTTGATGATTCGGATTCTTGTCTCTGGTTCTTGATCGACTTGATCCGTGATGCATGGATCCATATTGATGAATCTTCTGTCAGTACGGCTGTACGAGTTACTGCAAGGATCGTGGTGGGAAGTCCGTAGGGAGGCTCGGTCGTCCCTCCTTTGGTCGGCAGACGCTTAATCACCACTGTGTCTCCGGGCTGGAAAGAATGTGTTGGTTTATCTGAAGGAAGTGGAAGAGAAGAAGAAACATCACCATAGATGCCATTCAGTTTCTGTATCAAATGATGAACATAATTCTCTTGAATTTGTTCTAGGTCTCCAACTTCCTTCGGGCAATACGTACCATGAGCCCAGGGAGTTGGAAACGGCCGCCCCATTAAAATTTCAAATGGTGACAATTTGGTAGTGCTATTCGGGGTCATTCTAATTTCTGCAAGGACTGCGGGAAGGACATCTGGCCATCTCGAGAAGGTACCATTTGTTCCTTTCCGCAGTTTATCCTTGATGGTGCGATTAGTCCTCTCTACCTGTCCTGAAGACTGTGGGTGGTATGGTATGTGAAATTTCCAATCTATAGCAAGAGTTTTAGCAACTCCTTGAGTTACTTGAGATGTAAAATGTGTTCCTCTATCACTATTTATTTGAAGTGGGCATCCCCACCTGGGAATGATTTCCTTGCACAGTATTTTTACAACTGTCTTTGAGCTTTCGTTCGTTGTAGGGAATGCTTCAACCCATTTGCTAAATTGGTCTACCATTACCAATAGGTATTTCAGTTTCCCCGCTGCTGTCGGCATCTGTGTAAAATCAATCTGTATTTGTTCCATTGGGCCGCTAGGTGGCGGTAAATGTTCATGTTTTGCGGGTCGTGTTCCTTGTGTATTGTTTCTGATGCATGTTAAACATCTCGCTAGTTGTATCTCAACAACTTGATCAATGTCTCTGACTAGGAACAATTCTTTAATCTGATCACCTGTTGCTTTCTTTCCTTTATGCCCAATTCCATGAAAATGTGAAATTAAAATAGGGCTGGCTATTTTAGGAAAACCTATCACTGTTCCTCTAGCCCAAATCCCGTTTTCATCTCTGCTCAGGCCTTTCTCTTCCCATAATTCTATATCTCTGCCCTCCGCAAGTTCCTGTAGCATTTTAAGATCATAGTCTGGGAAGTGGCATGTCATAACCAGGTTGAGCTGAGTATCAACAGTAGTATTGTATGCCGGGAACATGATCTGCGATTGCGCTGCCTCTTTAGCATAGTAATCAGCCAACTCATTACCTTTGGCCTCATCTGTCTCTCCCCCAGCATGTCCTTTGCATTTAACAATGGCTAGTTTACTGGGTAACAACATGGCGTCCAGTAACTGCTCAACTAATGTGGCATGGGATATACCCTTACCATCAGTACTGACAAACCCACGATTTTTCCATATTACTCCAAAATCGTGTACTACCCCGTATGCATAACGAGAGTCAGTATAAATGGTTACCGTATTCTGTGATGATGCTTTGCATGCCTCTGTCAGTGCTACTAACTCTGCTGCTTGAGCTGAAACAAACGGTAATGCTCCAGAACAGATTACTGTGTCTGGTAATCTGACTACTGCAAATCCTGTCAGATACACTCCATCTGCAGGTTTAGAGCATGACCCATCTACAAACAGTACATCTCCCTCCTTAAGGGGCGTACTTTGTAAGTCGCTCCTTACTGACGTCATATTGTGTATGTTTCGTAGGCAGTCATGGTCTATTTCCTCTAAGTCAGAGTTGTGCAATAACATTTTAGACAGGCATTGGGCCGGACCTGTATGTGGTGGGTGATACTTGACAGTGAGGTTTGCGGTAGAAGTGAGTATAGTTTCATAGCCTGTTCTACGCTGAGCGGTCATGTGCTGTGTAGTGAGGTTCTTGAGAACATGTAGAACCTGGTGTGATGTATGTAGGGTTAGTTTGTGTGACAGCACAATAGTTTGTACTGTTTCTACCATAATCGCGCATGCAGCCACTTGTCTTAAACAAGCCGGAAACCCCTGCACAATCTCCTGTAGTTTCTTAGAATAGAATGCCACCGGCCTATAGCCCGAGCCATGCTCTTGTGCCAGTACGCCAACAACCACGGTGCCTGTCTCGCTGCAAAACAAATGGAAAGTCAGGTTATAGTTCGGCAAGCCCAAGGCGGGGCTTGAACACAATGCAGTCTTGAGTTCAGTAAATGCAGTGTTAGTCTCTGGCGTCCATTGTAATGTATCTGGTTGGTGCATCAAAGTCAATTGTCTCAGAATGTTATCCCAGTGGGAACAGTTCGGTATCCATTGGCGGCAATAGGTGATCATCCCCAGAAATGATAGCATAGCAGCTTTCGTCTTGGGTTTGGGGAGATTGGCAATTACCTTGACTCGCTCCGATGATAGGAGTCTCTGTCCTGGCTGTAGTATGAAGCCTAAATATTTGACAGTTTGCAGCGCCATTTGTATCTTGTGAGGAGAGACCTTGTGACCTGTAGCAGCGAGATGCTCCATCAGACTGTGAGTGTCCAGAATGCATATTTCTTCCGTTTGACTGCAGAGTAGCAAATCATCCACATACTGCAGCAAAACAGAGCCACCGGGCGGACACCAGTCGGCAAGAGTCATACGCACTACGGTACTATAGGCCGTAGGTGAATCACAAAATCCCTGTGGTAAACGTGACCACCGGTATTGAACACCTTTAAAGGTGAACGCAAACAAAGATCTTGTATTGGGGTGCACCGGAATACTAAAGAATGCGGAATTAAGGTCAATTACTGTGAAGTATGTCGCTGTTGCAGGTATGGCTGTAATGATTGCAGTGACATCTGGTACTATAGGCGCTAATGGTTGTACTAACTCATTTACTGCGCGCAAATCCTGTGTGAAGCGCCACTGCGAGCTGTTAGGTTTGGGAACAGGGTTAACTGGTGTGTTGTATGGTGAAACAGTTGGTTCTATCACTCCCTTTGTAAGTAATTCTTTAATAATAGGTTCTATCCCTGCTTCCTTTTCTGCAGATAATGGGTATTGTTTAATGTATACCGGACGTGCTCCTGGCTTTAGTGTGGCCTCGTATGGCGTGCATGAGATGAGTCCTGGGTCAGTGTTAGAGGTTGCCCATACCCGTGGGTCAATGTCCTGTAATGATAAGGGAATGTCAATCATGTTAGCAGAGTAAAGGTTGTATTCAATATTCCATATGTCGTCAATGGGTAAATATTTGTCCTGTAACACAAGCTGTTCTCCCTTGGCCCACAAAAAGGCTCCCTTATCTGAGGCAATGTATACCCTTGTTGGTGTGATCCATACACCTTCAATATGTGCAGAGACAGCCGTGTCTGCCCTAGGATCATGCATTTCTGTTTCTGGGTCAAAAATTCTGCAAGAGATGGGTTTAGAAAATGTCATACGTGTGTATGGCATGTCGCCATGAACGGCGAAATTTGATAAGTTCCTCAACTGTTTAAGTAATCTTTTTGGCATACTTAGGCCTCGTACTTTTAATCTGCCAGTATCATGCTGAAAGAGAGAGAGAGCAGAATGTTGAAAAAGAGACAGATCGTAATTATGAGGGGGAAAGTATGGGGAACATAAAGTAATTCCCCCTTCTTCATTAATACTTATCTCGAGTTTCATTTTGGCCATTAAATCACGTCCCAATAAATTTACTGGACATTGTGGAAGAACTCGAAATGAGTGATCCCATAGACGGGCGGACTTAAAATCTAATTGTACCGACATTACCGGTGTGATGAAACTTTTGGTTAGTGTACCCTCAATACCCATAGAGGACTCGTCTGCTTGTGTCAGTGGACCACTGTAGGAATATTTATTAAGACACGAACGGGTTGCCCCGGTGTCCACAAGGAAGTCGATTAATCTTCCGTTAATATACAATGATAATAGTGGTACATCTAACCATCTACTAGACACCGAATGTGCGCAGACGAGGGTTTCAGTCCCCGGGCATCCCTATTGGCTATAAGGCATTGTTTGGTTCCAGGCAACATTATAATTGGGGCTGGAAGTATTTTGTCCTTGGTAATTCTGTTGCTGCCTTTGCGCATTACCCTGGCCTTGCTGTCCATAGCCCTGGCCTTGCTGTCCATAGCCCTGGCCTTGCTGTCCATAGCCCTGACCTTGTCGGCTATTTACTGGACCCTGTTGGTCATTCCCTGGGTAATGTTGCTGGTTTAGATTTTGTTGCGGAAATGGCTGTTGGTTATTACTCGGTGGGGCCCAACACTCATTCCTCCAGTGACCAGTCTTCCCACAGTTAAAACATAACCCTGGTTTACGCTGGTTATTCCCTTGCTGGTTTCTCTTCCTGCCATGATTTTGTCTACCCCTATTATTGTTAGGATACTGGTTGGTATCATTATTATTCCAGTCCTTGCTATTTTGGGGTGAGCCATCCTGGGCATGCATAATGGTTGCGGGCGGGATATCGGGCGGCGGTGGTGGTGGCGGGGGTGGTGGCGGGGGTGGTGGTGGGGTTTGATCAGGAAAAGCCCCTGCACCATCTTTAATGGCCAGTTCCGCCTCTATCTCATTTGGTGGCATTTTTTGCCATCCAGTCACTGTCATGTAGACAATTTGCCTATGCTGTTCGCACAGACCGTTCAATAAAGACTGGACGTATAAAATATTCATTTCATCATTTGTATCACTAGGAAAACGCATTCCCGCGATGTTTACCCATTCATTTTTAAATCGACGGCAAAAATCTGTAACTGACTCTTTCTCTTTTTGCTTAATGGTCATAATTAAGCCAACATTCTTCCTTGATCTCCCTTGGTCGAAGAAATATTTATGCAAATTCTCCCATAATTGGGTAACAGTATGGGGGTTGTTCCAGACAAACTCACCCTCTCTAAGAGAAACAGATCCCTGCCCATACGTATATTTAGTACTGTCCCAGGGTACATCATATTTTTTATCTAAATGCGGATCAGCCTTAGACCAGTCAGTGTCAATGTGTCCGGTTAAACAATCCAGACAAAACCTGATATCCCCTCCCGTAAATTGGTAGCCCTGACTTCTTTTTTGTAAATACTTAATAGCACCACTGGGGTTTTTAAATGGGTCAGGGCATCCTTTTGCCCAGGACTCCATTAATGTGGTGTCCACTGATTGTATCAGAATCTCCCTTCCTAAAGTCATAAAAGGAAGTGTTAAATCCACCCCTGCCTGTTCTTTAGTACGTGTGTGTGCTGGTTCCTTTGTCACTAGATTGGATCGTAATCTTGTTGAGATTGGTGGACAGATAGGTGAAACAATAGAATCAAATACTAGTGACTGTCTGGGTGTTGCCCTCATGTCTTTGGTAAGCTGTAAGGCTTGGCCAAGTGTATCAGGACTAGTGGCACCTTCCTCCTGTGTTTCAACAGTGTTATCCTCATGCATTGGAGTGGGGGGCGGTGGATATGGGGAATTTAATACATTGATCGAGGTGCTAAGTATGTCTTTAAAGTTTTTAAATTGGTTTGTCAGTGTGCTAACAGAGTCACAGAGCTTATCAACATCTGTACTGCTGTCGTCGGCAGATGTCTGGGGCGTTAGGGATATCTCTGATACTGTCGGGGTTGGAGGTGTCAGAGGTGTTGGTGTCGGTGGTGTCAGGGGTGTTCGTGATGCTATCGGGGCATAATCTAGTGTTGAGTCTAGAAATGACTCAGGGGAGTGTAGTGGTGACTGTGATTGTGTCTCTGACAGGACTTTGAAACCCTCTGCTATCTGATTCATACATCCCTCTGCCAATCCCTCGGTTATCCCTTGAACAGTTAGAGATATGTATTCCTTAAGGTCTGTGTCCCTCAGAGACTGAATGTCCTGATGTTGGTGTGTGTCGGAATGAGAAATTAATTCCGCACTTTCGTCTGTCTTTTCAACCTCCCTGGATACAGGGGGTTTTCGTGTGACTTGTGTGGATGGGGCGGGTGGGGGTGATGGTAATGGTGCCATATTGGAGTTTGTATTATCTCGTAGTTCCTCGTGAGTGGGCTTATGTGTGGGGGGGTGCACATCCTCGGGACCCCATCCAGTACACATAGTACTGGAGGTGGAGGATTGTCCCTGATTGGGTGGGGCAGTGTACTGGTGAGGGTTTTGGGTTACCTGTGCAGCATAATATGACAACGCTGCCAGCACTGTTGGGTCTAAGCATGGGTACATGGGCATGGGCATGTGTGGTTTTGGGGGGTACGGGGGTGGTTGTAAATGTGCCAGCCGAGGTGGCGGGGGAAAAACTTCTGGCAGCACTGCATCCCCGGAGGGTGGTGCACTTGGGTTTAAAGAATACATTGGTATAGGGGGTTCAGGCGGGGGTGGGGGTGGCCATATTGGCGCTTGAGATTTTGGGTTATTTTCTTGTAATGATTCCTGAATTTTAGTGGCTATCTTAACCCAAATACGGCCGCATAATGCCATATATGTGGTGTCCCATTCGGGATCTGGCTGGAACCAGAGCCATTCAGGATCGCCACCCAAACATAGGCCTCGTATCATTGTTACATGGTATGGGGCAAAACTACCTTCTCTAGGAAAAGGGTTGGTTGACTGCATTGCTTCCGACCAGCCGGCCATATTATCGACAAACGGGTCTGAATAATAGTCTGCCGTGCAAGCTGTCACGAAGTCTTTGGGTGTTTCTATGTTGGGGTCATAGTGTCGGTTGATGATAAGTGTAGTTACGGGTTTTAGTTTGTCAGGTGCCTTATCATTACCAGTAGTGCTATCTGGTGCAACATGTGTGTTTTCCTTATCAGTAGTACTATCAGGTTTAACACGTTTGCTTTTCTTATGTTTTAATGTAGATTGCTTAACATCCCCATGGGCACGTTTACTATTAGACTCTCCCATCTTATACACAATACAAGTTCTTGGAAATACAATTGCGTACTAAAATGTCTTAGATATTCATGCAATAAAGCAGAGCACAGTAAAATTTACGGCGGACTTATGCACTTTCAAGAGATGATTTATAGATGTTAAAATACATGCACAGATACAATAAAATACACCAATATTTCCCACAAAAATGGGTATACGTTTCCACAGTCGCTGTAAGAGTATTTCCTGATATTCACACAGATATCTATTAGCAGGGACTCCCCCTGGCACTATACTCAGTCAGGATTCACTCTTATATCCTTGACTCAGCCCGGATTCACCCTTTATATCCTTGGCTGTGGTTAAACTATTAACCATATAGTCTAATTCGTCCAGTACGGAGGTAATATATAATAGGGCTCTAGATAAGGGGCACCGGGAGGATAATATACAGATAAAATTGATATCTTGTACTTACCCAGCCGTTGAGCCTTATCCCACTTCTGACACCAAATCTTAATAATTCATCCTCAACTCAGCATATGTCGGGATCATCTCCAGTACATCGGATCGAACACCTTCGAAGGATTTTTCCCACTGTTACAGCCCTGGAAAAGTAATCGAACGTTCGGAGGAGAAATAATTGAGTCTGACACCAATGTGTGATCAAAAATATCTCCTGTTTATTAGACGTTTACAGCCACGTTATATAGGCCTTGAAACAAAGATGACTATTTGCCAATTTCCATTTCCCTTATTTTGTGCTTATGTTAGACATAACATGTCATTAAATCATTTATTTGGAAACTACCGTACATCACATGTCGCCTGATAAAATAGCTGAGGACGTATTTAATTTCCCGTTCGCTACCTTGTTTGGTCAGTACTTCCTATTTCAACACAGAAGTTCAGCCAACATTAAAACACAAACAGGGTAGTTGGAAAAAGGTTTAGTTAAGTCATATGATTAAGCGGAATATCAGTGTTAGCAGAAAATGGTTATACAAGAGACAAAATGGAGTCACCCCTGATATATATATTATCACAGGCTCACTAATAAAGGTCAAGCCACTTGGCTGCCAGAATGCCCTGCTTCAGCACAGACCAGAAAGGCATTGTGATAAGCGTATCCCCGGTATAGTCAGGGGTTAATGGGAGTCGTCCCCGTCCCCCCAGTATACGCCCAGAACCATCGACCCGGTACTTGTGGTTCAGACTGTCTCCAACCAGCCATAATGTTGTGAGAGTGAAATTATGTCTAAGTCCAGCTTTGGTACATTAGAAGCAACTCTGAAACTTAACCTAAGCGTTTTTCGAAGCTACTTTTTGGCTAACTTCTTATAGGAAGGTCTAGGAGCTCTGAAAATGAACGTGCGCGTCTTTCACTCGTCCCGAGGGACTTAGAAGAATTTTGTGATATTTTTTATTAAAATGGTGTATAAGGGTATATATATAAATATATTTTATGCACTGTATATGAGCTGGCGATTTCTAAGTCTGTGGTTCCGAGAGGGGGTAACCAGGCTCACTAATAAAGGTCAAGCCACTTGGCTGCCAGAATGCCCTGCTTCAGCACAGACCAGAAAGGCATTGTGATAAGCGTATCCCCGGTATAGTCAGGGGTTAATGGGAGTCGTCCCCGTCCCCCCCAGTATACGCCCAGAACCATGGACCCGGTACTTGTGCTTCGGACTGTCTCCAACCAGCCATAATGTTGTGAGAGTGAAATTATGTCTAAGTCCAGCTTTGGTACATTAGAAGCAACTCTGAAACTTAACCTAAGCGTTTTTCGAAGCTACTTTTTGGATAACTTCTTATAGGAAGGTCAAGGAGCTCTGAAAATGAATGTGCGCGTCTTTCACTCTTCCCGAGGGACTTAGAAGAATTTTGTGATATTTTTTATTAAAATGGTGTATAAGGGTATATATATAAATATATTTTATGCACTGTATATGAGCTGGCGATTTCTAAGTCTGTGGTTCCGAGAGGGGGTAACCAGGCTCACTAATAAAGGTCAAGCCACTTGGCTGCCAGAATGCCCTGCTTCAGCACAGACCAGAAAGGCATTGTGATAAGCGTATCCCCGGTATAGTCAGGGGTTAATGGGAGTCTTCCCCGTCCCCCCCAGTATATGCCCAGAACCATGGACCCGGTACTTGTGGTTCGGACTGTCTCCAACCAGCCATAATGTTGTGAGAGTGAAATTATGTCTAAGTCCAGCTTTGGTACATTAGAAGCAACTCTGAAACTTAACCTAAGCGTTTTTCGAAGCTACTTTTTGGCTAACTTCTTATAGGAAGGTCTAGGAGCTCTGAAAATGAACGTGCGCGTCTTTCACTCTTCCCGAGGGACTTAGAAGAATTTTGTGATATTTTTTATTAAAATGGTGTATAAGGGTATATATATAAATATATTTTATGCACTGTATATGAGCTGGCGATTTCTAAGTCTGTGGTTCCGAGAGGGGGTAACCAGGCTCACTAATAAAGGTCAAGCCACTTGGCTGCCAGAATGCCCTGCTTCAGCACAGACCAGAAAGGCATTGTGATAAGCGTATCCCCGGTATAGTCAGGGGTTAATGGGAGTCATCCCCGTCCCCCCCAGTATACGCCCAGAACCATGGACCCGATACTTGTGGTTCGGACTGTCTCCAACCAGCCATAATGTTGTGAGAGTGAAATTATGTCTAAGTCCAGCTTTGGTACATTAGAAGCAACTCTGAAACTTAACCTAAGCGTTTTTCGAAGCTACTTTTTGGCTAACTTCTTATAGGAAGGTCTGGGAGCGCTGAAAATGAACGTGCGCGTCTTTCACTCTTCCCGAGGGACTTAGAAGAATTTTGTGATATTTTTTATTAAAATGGTGTATAAGGGTATATATATAAATATATTATATAAATATATTTTATGCACTGTATATGAGCTGGCGATTTCTAAGTCTGTGGTTCCGAGAGGGGGTAACCAGGCTCACTAATAAAGGTCAAGCCACTTGGCTGCCAGAATGCCCTGCTTCAGCACAGACCAGAAAGGCATTGTGATAAGCGTATCCCCGGTATAGTCAGGGGTTAATGGGAGTCGTCCCCGTCCCCCCAGTATACGCCCAGAACCATCGACCCGGTACTTGTGGTTCAGACTGTCTCCAACCAGCCATAATGTTGTGAGAGTGAAATTATGTCTAAGTCCAGCTTTGGTACATTAGAAGCAACTCTGAAACTTAACCTAAGCGTTTTTCGAAGCTACTTTTTGGCTAACTTCTTATAGGAAGGTCTAGGAGCTCTGAAAATGAACGTGCGCGTCTTTCACTCTTCCCGAGGGACTTAGAAGAATTTTGTGATATTTTTTATTAAAATGGTGTATAAGGGTATATATATAAATATATTTTATGCACTGTATATGAGCTGGCGATTTCTAAGTCTGTGGTTCCGAGAGGGGGTAACCAGGCTCACTAATAAAGGTCAAGCCACTTGGCTGCCAGAATGCCCTGCTTCAGCACAGACCAGAAAGGCATTGTGATAAGCGTATCCCCGGTATAGTCAGGGGTTAATGGGAGTCTTCCCCGTCCCCCCCAGTATATGCCCAGAACCATGGACCCGGTACTTGTGGTTCGGACTGTCTCCAACCAGCCATAATGTTGTGAGAGTGAAATTATGTCTAAGTCCAGCTTTGGTACATTAGAAGCAACTCTGAAACTTAACCTAAGCGTTTTTCGAAGCTACTTTTTGGCTAACTTCTTATAGGAAGGTCTAGGAGCTCTGAAAATGAACGTGCGCGTCTTTCACTCTTCCCGAGGGACTTAGAAGAATTTTGTGATATTTTTTATTAAAATGGTGTATAAGGGTATATATATAAATATATTTTATGCACTGTATATGAGCTGGCGATTTCTAAGTCTGTGGTTCCGAGAGGGGGTAACCAGGCTCACTAATAAAGGTCAAGCCACTTGGCTGCCAGAATGCCCTGCTTCAGCACAGACCAGAAAGGCATTGTGATAAGCGTATCCCCGGTATAGTCAGGGGTTAATGGGAGTCATCCCCGTGCCCCCCAGTATACGCCCAGAACCATGGACCCGATACTTGTGGTTCGGACTGTCTCCAACCAGCCATAATGTTGTGAGAGTGAAATTATGTCTAAGTCCAGCTTTGGTACATTAGAAGCAACTCTGAAACTTAACCTAAGCGTTTTTCGAAGCTACTTTTTGGCTAACTTCTTATAGGAAGGTCTGGGAGCGCTGAAAATGAACGTGCGCGTCTTTCACTCTTCCCGAGGGACTTAGAAGAATTTTGTGATATTTTTTATTAAAATGGTGTATAAGGGTATATATATAAATATATTATATAAATATATTTTATGCACTGTATATGAGCTGGCGATTTCTAAGTCTGTGGTTCCGAGAGGGGGTAACCAGGCTCACTAATAAAGGTCAAGCCACTTGGCTGCCAGAATGCCCTGCTTCAGCACAGACCAGAAAGGCATTGTGATAAGCGTATCCCCGGTATAGTCAGGGGTTAATGGGAGTCTTCCCCGTCCCCCCCAGTATATGCCCAGAACCATGGACCCGGTACTTGTGGTTCGGACTGTCTCCAACCAGCCATAATGTTGTGAGAGTGAAATTATGTCTAAGTCCAGCTTTGGTACATTAGAAGCAACTCTGAAACTTAACCTAAGCGTTTTTCGAAGCTACTTTTTGGCTAACTTCTTATAGGAAGGTCTAGGAGCTCTGAAAATGAACGTGCGCGTCTTTCACTCTTCCCGAGGGACTTAGAAGAATTTTGTGATATTTTTTATTAAAATGGTGTATAAGGGTATATATATAAATATATTTTATGCACTGTATATGAGCTGGCGATTTCTAAGTCTGTGGTTCCGAGAGGGGGTAACCAGGCTCACTAATAAAGGTCAAGCCACTTGGCTGCCAGAATGCCCTGCTTCAGCACAGACCAGAAAGGCATTGTGATAAGCGTATCCCCGGTATAGTCAGGGGTTAATGGGAGTCGTCCCCGTCCCCCCAGTATACGCCCAGAACCATCGACCCGGTACTTGTGGTTCAGACTGTCTCCAACCAGCCATAATGTTGTGAGAGTGAAATTATGTCTAAGTCCAGCTTTGGTACATTAGAAGCAACTCTGAAACTTAACCTAAGCGTTTTTCGAAGCTACTTTTTGGCTAACTTCTTATAGGAAGGTCTAGGAGCTCTGAAAATGAACGTGCTCGTCTTTCACTCATCCCGAGGGACTTAGAAGAATTTTGTGATATTTTTTATTAAAATGGTGAATAAGGGTATATATATAAATGTATTTTATGCACTGTATATGAGCTGGCGATTTCTAAGTCTGTGGTTCCGAGAGGGGGTAACCAGGCTCACTAATAAAGGTCAAGCCACTTGGCTGCCAGAATGCCCTGCTTCAGCACAGACCAGAAAGGCATTGTGATAAGCGTATCCCCGGTATAGTCAGGGGTTAATGGGAGTCGTCCCCGTCCCCCCAGTATACGCCCAGAACCATCGACCCGGTACTTGTGGTTCAGACTGTCTCCAACCAGCCATAATGTTGTGAGAGTGAAATTATGTCTAAGTCCAGCTTTGGTACATTAGAAGCAACTCTGAAACTTAACCTAAGCGTTTTTCGAAGCTACTTTTTGGCTAACTTCTTATAGGAAGGTCTAGGAACGCTGAAAATGAACGTGCGCATCTTTCACTCTTCCCGAGGGACTAAGAAGAATTTTGTGATATTTTTTATTAAAATGGTGTATAAGGGTATATATATAAATATATTATATAAATATATTTTATGCACTGTATATGAGCTGGCGATTTCTAAGTCTGTGGTTCCGAGAGGGGGTAACCAGGCTCACTAATAAAGGTCAAGCCACTTGGCTGCCAGAATGCCCTGCTTCAGCACAGACCAGAAAGGCATTGTGATAAGCGTATCCCCGGTATAGTCAGGGGTTAATGGGAGTCGTCCCCGTCCCCCCAGTATACGCCCAGAACCATCGACCCGGTACTTGTGGTTCAGACTGTCTCCAACCAGCCATAATGTTGTGAGAGTGAAATTATGTCTAAGTCCAGCTTTGGTACATTAGAAGCAACTCTGAAACTTAACCTAAGCGTTTTTCGAAGCTACTTTTTGGCTAACTTCTTATAGGAAGGTCTAGGAGCTCTGAAAATGAACGTGCGCGTCTTTCACTCTTCCCGAGGGACTTAGAAGAATTTTGTGATATTTTTTATTAAAATGGTGTATAAGGGTATATATATAAATATATTTTATGCACTGTATATGAGCTGGCGATTTCTGAGTCTGTGGTTCCGAGAGGGGGTAACCAGGCTCACTAATAAAGGTCAAGCCACTTGGCTGCCAGAATGCCCTGCTTCAGCACAGACCAGAAAGGCATTGTGATAAGCGTATCCCCGGTATAGTCAGGGGTTAATGGGAGTCGTCCCCGTCCCCCCCAGTATACGCCCAGAACCATGGACCCGGTACTTGTGCTTCGGACTGTCTCCAACCAGCCATAATGTTGTGAGAGTGAAATTATGTCTAAGTCCAGCTTTGGTACATTAGAAGCAACTCTGAAACTTAACCTAAGCGTTTTTCGAAGCTACTTTTTGGATAACTTCTTATAGGAAGGTCAAGGAGCTCTGAAAATGAATGTGCGCGTCTTTCACTCTTCCCGAGGGACTTAGAAGAATTTTGTGATATTTTTTATTAAAATGGTGTATAAGGGTATATATATAAATATATTATATAAATATATTTTATGCACTGTATATGAGCTGGCGATTTCTAAGTCTGTGGTTCCGAGAGGGGGTAACCAGGCTCACTAATAAAGGTCAAGCCACTTGGCTGCCAGAATGCCCTGCTTCAGCACAGACCAGAAAGGCATTGTGATAAGCGTATCCCCGGTATAGTCAGGGGTTAATGGGAGTCTTCCCCGTCCCCCCCAGTATATGCCCAGAACCATGGACCCGGTACTTGTGGTTCGGACTGTCTCCAACCAGCCATAATGTTGTGAGAGTGAAATTATGTCTAAGTCCAGCTTTGGTACATTAGAAGCAACTCTGAAACTTAACCTAAGCGTTTTTCGAAGCTACTTTTTGGCTAACTTCTTATAGGAAGGTCTAGGAGCTCTGAAAATGAACGTGCGCGTCTTTCACTCTTCCCGAGGGACTTAGAAGAATTTTGTGATATTTTTTATTAAAATGGTGTATAAGGGTATATATATAAATATATTTTATGCACTGTATATGAGCTGGCGATTTCTAAGTCTGTGGTTCCGAGAGGGGGTAACCAGGCTCACTAATAAAGGTCAAGCCACTTGGCTGCCAGAATGCCCTGCTTCAGCACAGACCAGAAAGGCATTGTGATAAGCGTATCCCCGGTATAGTCAGGGGTTAATGGGAGTCTTCCCCGTCCCCCCCAGTATATGCCCAGAACCATGGACCCGGTACTTGTGGTTCGGACTGTCTCCAACCAGCCATAATGTTGTGAGAGTGAAATTATGTCTAAGTCCAGCTTTGGTACATTAGAAGCAACTCTGAAACTTAACCTAAGCGTTTTTCGAAGCTACTTTTCGGCTAACTTCTTATAGGAAGGTCTAGGAGCTCTGAAAATGAACGTGCGCGTCTTTCACTCTTCCCGAGGGACTTAGAAGAATTTTGTGATATTTTTTATTAAAATGGTGTATAAGGGTATATATATAAATATATTTTATGCACTGTATATGAGCTGGCGATTTCTAAGTCTGTGGTTCCGAGAGGGGGTAACCAGGCTCACTAATAAAGGTCAAGCCACTTGGCTGCCAGAATGCCCTGCTTCAGCACAGACCAGAAAGGCATTGTGATAAGCGTATCCCCGGTATAGTCAGGGGTTAATGGGAGTCATCCCCGTCCCCCCCAGTATACGCCCAGAACCATGGACCCTATACTTGTGGTTCGGACTGTCTCCAACCAGCCATAATGTTGTGAGAGTGAAATTATGTCTAAGTCCAGCTTTGGTACATTAGAAGCAACTCTGAAACTTAACCTAAGCGTTTTTCGAAGCTACTTTTTGGCTAACTTCTTATAGGAAGGTCTGGGAGCGCTGAAAATGAACGTGCGCGTCTTTCACTCTTCCCGAGGGACTTAGAAGAATTTTGTGATATTTTTTATTAAAATGGTGTATAAGGGTATATATATAAATATATTATATAAATATATTTTATGCACTGTATATGAGCTGGCGATTTCTAAGTCTGTGGTTCCGAGAGGGGGTAACCAGGCTCACTAATAAAGGTCAAGCCACTTGGCTGCCAGAATGCCCTGCTTCAGCACAGACCAGAAAGGCATTGTGATAAGCGTATCCCCGGTATAGTCAGGGGTTAATGGGAGTCGTCCCCGTCCCCCCAGTATACGCCCAGAACCATCGACCCGGTACTTGTGGTTCAGACTGTCTCCAACCAGCCATAATGTTGTGAGAGTGAAATTATGTCTAAGTCCAGCTTTGGTACATTAGAAGCAACTCTGAAACTTAACCTAAGCGTTTTTCGAAGCTACTTTTTGGCTAACTTCTTATAGGAAGGTCTAGGAGCTCTGAAAATGAACGTGCGCGTCTTTCACTCTTCCCGAGGGACTTAGAAGAATTTTGTGATATTTTTTATTAAAATGGTGAATAAGGGTATATATATAAATGTATTTTATGCACTGTATATGAGCTGGCGATTTCTAAGTCTGTGGTTCCGAGAGGGGGTAACCAGGCTCACTAATAAAGGTCAAGCCACTTGGCTGCCAGAATGCCCTGCTTCAGCACAGACCAGAAAGGCATTGTGATAAGCGTATCCCCGGTATAGTCAGGGGTTAATGGGAGTCGTCCCCGTCCCCCCAGTATACGCCCAGAACCATCGACCCGGTACTTGTGGTTCAGACTGTCTCCAACCAGCCATAATGTTGTGAGAGTGAAATTATGTCTAAGTCCAGCTTTGGTACATTAGAAGCAACTCTGAAACTTAACCTAAGCGTTTTTCGAAGCTACTTTTTGGCTAACTTCTTATAGGAAGGTCTAGGAACGCTGAAAATGAACGTGCGCATCTTTCACTCTTCCCGAGGGACTTAGAAGAATTTTGTGATATTTTTTATTAAAATGGTGTATAAGGGTATATATATAAATATATTATATAAATATATTTTATGCACTGTATATGAGCTGGCGATTTCTAAGTCTGTGGTTCCGAGAGGGGGTAACCAGGCTCACTAATAAAGGTCAAGCCACTTGGCTGCCAGAATGCCCTGCTTCAGCACAGACCAGAAAGGCATTGTGATAAGCGTATCCCCGGTATAGTCAGGGGTTAATGGGAGTCGTCCCCGTCCCCCCAGTATACGCCCAGAACCATCGACCCGGTACTTGTGGTTCAGACTGTCTCCAACCAGCCATAATGTTGTGAGAGTGAAATTATGTCTAAGTCCAGCTTTGGTACATTAGAAGCAACTCTGAAACTTAACCTAAGCGTTTTTCGAAGCTACTTTTTGGCTAACTTATTATAGGAAGGTCTAGGAGCTCTAAAAATGAACGTGCGCGTCTTTCACTCTTCCCGAGGGACTTAGAAGAATTTTGTGATATTTTTTATTAAAATGGTGTATAAGGGTATATATATAAATATATTTTATGCACTGTATATGAGCTGGCGATTTCTGAGTCTGTGGTTCCGAGAGGGGGTAACCAGGCTCACTAATAAAGGTCAAGCCATTTGGCTGCCAGAATGCCCTGCTTCAGCACAGACCAGAAAGGCATTGTGATAAGCGTATCCCCGGTATAGTCAGGGGTTAATGGGAGTCGTCCCCGTCCCCCCAGTATACGCCCAGAACCATCGACCCGGTACTTGTGGTTCAGACTGTCTCCAACCAGCCATAATGTTGTGAGAGTGAAATTATGTCTAAGTCCAGCTTTGGTACATTAGAAGCAACTCTGGAACTTAACCTAAGCGTTTTTCGAAGCTACTTTTTGGCTAACTTCTTATAGGAAGGTCTAGGAGCTCTGAAAATGAACGTGCGCGTTTTTCACTCTTCCCGAGGGACTTAGAAGAATTTTGTGATATTTTTTATTAAAATGGTGTATAAGGGTATATATATAAATATATTTTATGCACTGTATATGAGCTGGCGATTTCTAAGTCTGTGGTTCCGAGAGGGGGTAACCAGGCTCACTAATAAAGGTCAAGCCACTTGGCTGCCAGAATGCCCTGCTTCAGCACAGACCAGAAAGGCATTGTGATAAGCGTATCCCCGGTATAGTCAGGGGTTAATGGGAGTCGTCCCCGTCCCCCCAGTATACGCCCAGAACCATCGACCCGGTACTTGTGGTTCAGACTGTCTCCAACCAGCCATAATGTTGTGAGAGTGAAATTATGTCTAAGTCCAGCTTTGGTACATTAGAAGCAACTCTGAAACTTAACCTAAGCGTTTTTCGAAGCTACTTTTTGGCTAACTTCTTATAGGAAGGTCTAGGAGCTCTGAAAATGAACGTCCGCGTCTTTCTCTCTTCCCGAGGGACTTAGAAGAATTTTGTGATATTTTTTATTAAAATGGTGTATAAGGGTATATATATAAATATATTTTATGCACTGTATATGAGCTGGCGATTTCTAAGTCTGTGGTTCCGAGAGGGGGTAACCAGGCTCACTAATAAAGGTCAAGCCACTTGGCTGCCAGAATGCCCTGCTTCAGCACAGACCAGAAAGGCATTGTGATAAGCGTATCCCCGGTATAGTCAGGGGTTAATGGGAGTCGTCCCCGTCCCCCCAGTATACGCCCAGAACCATCGACCCGGTACTTGTGGTTCAGACTGTCTCCAACCAGCCATAATGTTGTGAGAGTGAAATGATGTCTAAGTCCAGCTTTGGTACATTAGAAGCAACTCTGAAACTTAACCTAAGCGTTTTTCGAAGCTACTTTTTGGCTAACTTCTTATAGGAAGGTCTAGGAGCTCTGAAAATGAACGTGCGCGTTTTTCACTCTTCCCGAGGGACTTAGAAGAATTTTGTGATATTTTTTATTAAAATGGTGTATAAGGGTATATATAGAAATATATTTTATGCACTGTATATGAGCTGGCGATTTCTAAGTCTGTGGTTCCGAGAGGGGGTAACCAGGCTCACTAATAAAAGTCAAGCCACTTGGCTGCCAGAATGCCCTGCTTCAGCACAGACCAGAAAGGCATTGTGATAAGCGTATCCCCGGTATAGTCAGGGGTTAATGGGAGTCGTCCCCGTCCCCCCAGTATACGCCCAGAACCATCGACCCGGTACTTGTGGTTCAGACTGTCTCCAACCAGCCATAATGTTGTGAGAGTGAAATTATGTCTAAGTCCAGCTTTGGTACATTAGAAGCAACTCTGAAACTTAACCTAAGCGTTTTTCGAAGCTACTTTTTGGCTAACTTCTTATAGGAAGGTCTAGGAGCTCTGAAAATGAACGTGCGCGTCTTTCACTCTTCCCGAGGGACTTAGAAGAATTTTGTGATATTTTTTATTAAAATGGTGTATAAGGGTATATATATAAATATATTTTATGCACTGTATATGAGCTGGCGATTTCTAAGTCTGTGGTTCCGAGAGGGGGTAACCAGGCTCACTAATAAAGGTCAAGCCACTTGGCTGCCAGAATGCCCTGCTTCAGCACAGACCAGAAAGGCATTGTGATAAGCGTATCCCCGGTATAGTCAGGGGTTAATGGGAGTCGTCCCCGTCCCCCCCAGTATACGCCCAGAACCATGGACCCGATACTTGTGGTTCGGACTGTCTCCAACCAGCCATAATGTTGTGAGAGTGAAATTATGTCTAAGTCCAGCTTTGGTACATTAGAAGCAACTCTGAAACTTAACCTAAGCGTTTTTCGAAGCTACTTTTTGGCTAACTTCTTATAGGAAGGTCTGGGAGCGCTGAAAATGAACGTGCGCGTCTTTCACTCTTCGCGAGGGACTTAGAAGAATTTTGTGATATTTTTTATTAAAATGGTGTATAAGGGTATATATATAAATATATTATATAAATATATTTTATGCACTGTATATGAGCTGGCGATTTCTAAGTCTGTGGTTCCGAGAGGGGGTAACCAGGCTCACTAATAAAGGTCAAGCCACTTGGCTGCCAGAATGCCCTGCTTCAGCACAGACCAGAAAGGCATTGTGATAAGCGTATCCCCGGTATAGTCAGGGGTTAATGGGAGTCGTCCCCGTCCCCTCAGTATACGCCCAGAACCATCGACCCGGTACTTGTGGTTCAGACTGTCTCAAACCAGCCATAATGTTGTGAGAGTGAAATTATGTCTAAGTCCAGCTTTGGTACATTAGAAGCAACTCTGAAACTTAACCTAAGCGTTTTTCGAAGCTACTTTTTGGCTAACTTCTTATAAGAAGGTCTAGGAGCGCTGAAAATGAACGTGCGCGTCTTTCACTCTTCCCGAGGGACTTAGAAGAATTTTGTGATATTTTTTATTAAAATGGTGTATAAGGGTATATATATAAATATATTATATAAATATATTTTATGCACTGTATATGAGCTGGCGATTTCTAAGTCTGTGGTTCCGAGAGGGGGTAACCAGGCTCACTAATAAAGGTCAAGCCACTTGGCTGCCAGAATGCCCTGCTTCAGCACAGACCAGAAAGGCATTATGATAAGCGTATCCCCGGTATAGTCAGGGGTTAATGGGAGTCGTCCCCGTCCCCCCAGTATACGCCCAGAACCATGGACCCGGTACTTGTGGTTCGGACTGTCTCCAACCAGCCATAATGTTGTGAGAGTGAAATTATGTCTAAGTCCAGCTTTGGTACATTAGAAGCAACTCTGAAACTTAACCTAAGCGTTTTTCGAAGCTACTTTTTGGCTAACTTCTTATAGGAAGGTCTAGGAGCTCTGAAAATGAACGTGCGCGTCTTTCACTCTTCCCGAGGGACTTAGAAGAATTTTGTGATATTTTTTATTAAAATGGTGTATAAGGGTATATATATAAATATATTTTATGCACTGTATATGAGCTGGCAATTTCTAAGTCTGTGGTTCCGAGAGGGGGTAACCAGGCTCACTTATAAAGGTCAAGCCACTTGGCTGCCAGAATGCCCTGCTTCAGCACAGACCAGAAAGGCATTGTGATAAGCGTATCCCCGGTATAGTCAGGGGTTAATGGGAGTCGTCCCCGTCCCCCCCAGTATACGCCCAGAACCATGGACGCGGTACTTGTGGTTCGGACTGTCTCCAACCAGCCATAATGTTGTGAGAGTGAAATTATGTCTAAGTCCAGCTTTGGTACATTAGAAGCAACTCTGAAACTTAACCTAAGCGTTTTTCGAAGCTACTTTTTGGCTAACTTCTTATAGGAAGGTCTAGGAGCTCTGAAAATGAACGTGCGCGTCTTTCACTCTTCCCGAGGGACTTAGAAGAATTTTGTGATATTTTTTATTAAAATGGTGTATAAGGGTATATATATAAATATATTTTATGCACTGTATATGAGCTGGCGATTTCTAAGTCTGTGGTTCCGAGAGGGGGTAACCAGGCTCACTAATAAAGGTCAAGCCACTTGGCTGCCAGAATGCCCTGCTTCAGCACAGACCAGAAAGGCATTGTGATAAGCGTATCCCCGGTATAGTCAGGGGTTAATGGGAGTCGTCCCCGTCCCCCCCAGTATACGCCCAGAACCATGGACCCGATACTTGTGGTTCGGACTGTCTCCAACCAGCCATAATGTTGTGAGAGTGAAATTATGTCTAAGTCCAGCTTTGGTACATTAGAAGCAACTCTGAAACTTAACCTAAGCGTTTTTCGAAGCTACTTTTTGGCTAACTTCTTATAGGAAGGTCTGGGAGCGCTGAAAATGAACGTGCGCGTCTTTCACTCTTCGCGAGGGACTTAGAAGAATTTTGTGATATTTTTTATTAAAATGGTGTATAAGGGTATATATATAAATATATTATATAAATATATTTTATGCACTGTATATGAGCTGGCGATTTCTAAGTCTGTGGTTCCGAGAGGGGGTAACCAGGCTCACTAATAAAGGTCAAGCCACTTGGCTGCCAGAATGCCCTGCTTCAGCACAGACCAGAAAGGCATTGTGATAAGCGTATCCCCGGTATAGTCAGGGGTTAATGGGAGTCGTCCCCGTCCCCTCAGTATACGCCCAGAACCATCGACCCGGTACTTGTGGTTCAGAATGTCTCAAACCAGCCATAATGTTGTGAGAGTGAAATTATGTCTAAGTCCAGCTTTGGTACATTAGAAGCAACTCTGAAACTTAACCTAAGCGTTTTTCGAAGCTACTTTTTGGCTAACTTCTTATAAGAAGGTCTAGGAGCGCTGAAAATGAACGTGCGCGTCTTTCACTCTTCCCGAGGGACTTAGAAGAATTTTGTGATATTTTTTATTAAAATGTGTATAAGGGTATATATATAAATATATTTATGCACTGTATATGAGCTGGCGATTTCTAAGTCTGTGGTTCCGAGAGGGGGTAACCAGGCTCACTAATAAAGGTCAAGCCACTTGGCTGCCAGAATGCCCTGCTTCAGCACAGACCAGAAAGGGATTGTGATAAGCGTATCCCCGGTATAGTCAGGGGTTAATGGGAGTCGTCCCCGTCCCCCCAGTATACGCCCAGAACCATCGACCCGGTACTTGTGGTTCAGACTGTCTCCAACCAGCCATAATGTTGTGAGAGTGAAATTATGTCTAAGTCCAGCTTTGGTACATTAGAAGCAACTCTGAAACTTAACCTAAGCGTTTTTCGAAGCTACTTTTTGGCTAACTTCTTATAGGAAGGTCTAGGAGCGCTGAAAATGAACGTGCGCGTCTTTCACTCTTCCCGAGGGACTTAGAAGAATTTTGTGATATTTTTTATTAAAATGGTGTATAAGGGTATATATAGAAATATATTTTATGCACTTTATATGAGCTGGCGATTTCTAAGTCTGTGGTTCCGAGAGGGGGTAACCAGGCTCACTAATAAAGGTCAAGCCACTTGGTTTCCAGAATGCCCTGCTTCAGCACAGACCAGAAAGGCATTGTGATAAGCGTATCCCCGGTATAGTCAGGGGTTAATGGGAGTCGCCCCCGTCCCCCTAGTATACGGCCAGAACCATGGACCCGGTACTTGTGCTTCGGACTGTCTCCAACCAGCCATAATGTTGTGAGAGTGAAATTATGTCTAAGTCCAGCTTTGGTACATTAGAAGCAACTCTGAAACTTAACCTAAGCGTTTTTCGAAGCTACTTACTTTTTGGCTAACTTCTTATAGGAAGGTCTAGGAGCTCTGAAAATGAACGTGCGCGTCTTTCACTCTTCCCGAGGGACTTAGAAGAATTTTGTGATATTTTTAATTAAAATGGTGTATAAGGGTATATATATAAATATATTATATAAATATATTTTATGCACTGTATATGAGCTGGCGATTTCTAAGTCTGTGGTTCCGAGAGGGGGTAACCAGGCTCACTAATAAAGGTCAAGCCACTTGGTTTCCAGAATGCCCTGCTTCAGCACAGACCAGAAAGGCATTGTGATAAGCGTATCCCCTGTATAGTCAGGGGTTAATGGGAGTCGTCCCCGTCCCCCCAGTATACGCCCAGAACCATCGACCCGGTACTTGTGGTTCAGACTGTCTCCAACCAGCCATAATGTTGTGAGAGTGAAATTATGTCTAAGTCCAGCTTTGGTACATTAGAAGCAACTCTGAAACTTAACCTAAGCGTTTTTCGAAGCTATTTTTTGGCTAACTTCTTATAGGAAGGTCTAGGAGCTCTGAAAATGAACGTGCGCGTTTTTCACTCTTCCCGAGGGACTTTGAAGAATTTTGTGATATTTTTTATTAAAATGGTGTATAAGGGTATATATATAAATATATTTTATGCACTGTATATGAGCTGGCGATTTCTAAGTCTGTGGTTCCGAGAGGGGGTAACCAGGCTCACTAATAAAGGTCAAGCCACTTGGCTGCCAGAATGCCCTGCTTCAGCACAGACCAGAAAGGCATTGTGATAAGCGTATCCCCGGTATAGTCAGGGGTTAATGGGAGTCGTCCCCGTCCCCCCAGTATACGCCCAGAACCATCGACCCGGTACTTGTGGTTCAGACTGTCTCCAACCAGCCATAATGTTGTGAGAGTGAAATTATGTCTAAGTCCAGCTTTGGTACATTAGAAGCAACTCTGAAACTTAACCTAAGCGTTTTTCGAAGCTACTTTTTGGCTAACTTCTTATAGGAAGGTCTAGAAGCTCTGAAAATGAACGTGCGCGTCTTTCACTCTTCCCGAGGGACTTAGAAGAATTTTGTGATATTTTTTATTAAAATGGTGTATAAGGGTATATATATAAATATATTTTATGCACTGTATATGAGCTGGCGATTTCTAAGTCTGTGGTTCCGAGAGGGGGTAACCAGGCTCACTAATAAAGGTCAAGCCACTTGGTTTCCAGAATGCCCTGCTTCAGCACAGACCAGAAAGGCATTGTGATAAGCGTATCCCCTGTATAGTCAGGGGTTAATGGGAGTCGTCCCCGTCCCCCCAGTATACGCCCAGAACCATCGACCCGGTACTTGTGGTTCAGACTGTCTCCAACCAGCCATAATGTTGTGAGAGTGAAATTATGTCTAAGTCCAGCTTTGGTACATTAGAAGCAACTCTGAAACTTAACCTAAGCGTTTTTCGAAGCTACTTTTTGGCTAAATTCTTATAGGAAGGTCTAGGAGCTCTGAAAATGAACGTGCGCGTTTTTCACTCTTCCCGAGGGACTTTGAAGAATTTTGTGATATTTTTTATTAAAATGGTGTATAAGGGTATATATATAAATATATTTTATGCACTGTATATGAGCTGGCGATTTCTAAGTCTGTGGTTCCGAGAGGGGGTAACCAGGCTCACTAATAAAGGTCAAGCCACTTGGCTGCCAGAATGCCCTGCTTCAGCACAGACCAGAAAGGCATTGTGATAAGCGTATCCCCGGTATAGTCAGGGGTTAATGGGAGTCGTCCCCGTCCCCCCAGTATACGCCCAGAACCATCGACCCGGTACTTGTGGTTCAGACTGTCTCCAACCAGCCATAATGTTGTGAGAGTGAAATTATGTCTAAGTCCAGCTTTGGTACATTAGAAGCAACTCTGAAACTTAACCTAAGCGTTTTTCGAAGCTACTTTTTGGCTAACTTCTTATAGGAAGGTCTAGAAGCTCTGAAAATGAACGTGCGCGTCTTTCACTCTTCCCGAGGGACTTAGAAGAATTTTGTGATATTTTTTATTAAAATGGTGTATAAGGGTATATATATAAATATATTTTATGCACTGTATATGAGCTGGCGATTTCTAAGTCTGTGGTTCCGAGAGGGGGTAACCAGGCTCACTAATAAAGGTCAAGCCACTTGGCTGCCAGAATGCCCTGCTTCAGCACAGACCAGAAAGGCATTGTGATAAGCGTATCCCCGGTATAGTCAGGGGTTAATGGGAGTCGTCCCCGTCCCCCCAGTATACGTCCAGAACCATCGACCCGGTACTTGTGGTTCAGACTGTCTCCAACCAGCCATAATGTTGTGAGAGTGAAATTATGTCTAAGTCCAGCTTTGGTACATTAGAAGCAACTCTGAAACTTAACCTAAGCGTTTTTCGAAGCTACTTTTTGGCTAACTTCTTATAGGAAGGTCTAGGAGCTCTGAAAATGAACGTGCGCGTTTTTCACTCTTCCCGAGGGACTTTGAAGAATTTTGTGATATTTTTTATTAAAATGGTGTATAAGGGTATATATATAAATATATTTTATGCACTGTATATGAGCTGGCGATTTCTAAGTCTGTGGTTCCGAGAGGGGGTAACCAGGCTCACTAATAAAGGTCAAGCCACTTGGCTGCCAGAATGCCCTGCTTCAGCACAGACCAGAAAGGCATTGTGATAAGCGTATCCCCGGTATAGTCAGGGGTTAATGGGAGTCGTCCCCGTCCCCCCAGTATACGCCCAGAACCATCGACCCGGTACTTGTGGTTCAGACTGTCTCCAACCAGCCATAATGTTGTGAGAGTGAAATTATGTCTAAGTCCAGCTTTGGTACATTAGAAGCAACTCTGAAACTTAACCTAAGCGTTTTTCGAAGCTACTTACTTTTTGGCTAACTTCTTATAGGAAGGTCTAGAAGCTCTGAAAATGAACGTGCGCGTCTTTCACTCTTCCCGAGGGACTTAGAAGAATTTTGTGATATTTTTTATTAAAATGGTGTATAAGGGTATATATATAAATATATTTTATGCACTGTATATGAGCTGGCGATTTCTAAGTCTGTGGTTCCGAGAGGGGGTAACCAGGCTCACTAATAAAGGTCAAGCCACTTGGCTGGCAGAATGCCCTGCTTCAGCACAGACCAGAAAGGCATTGTGATAAGCGTATCCCCGGTATAGTCAGGGGTTAATGGGAGTCGTCCCCGTCCCCCCAGTATACGCCCAGAACCATCGACCCGGTACTTGTGGTTCAGACTGTCTCCAACCAGCCATAATGTTGTGAGAGTGAAATTATGTCTAAGTCCAGCTTTGGTACATTAGAAGCAACTCTGAAACTTAACCTAAGCGTTTTTCGAAGCTACTTTTTGGCTAACTTCTTATAGGAAGGTCTAGAAGCTCTGAAAATGAACGTGCGCGTCTTTCACTCTTCCCGAGGGACTTAGAAGAATTTTGTGATATTTTTTATTAAAATGGTGTATAAGGGTATATATATAAATATATTTTATGCACTGTATATGAGCTGGCGATTTCTAAGTCTGTGGTTCCGAGAGGGGGTAACCAGGCTCACTAATAAAGGTCAAGCCACTTGGCTGCCAGAATGCCCTGCTTCAGCACAGACCAGAAAGGCATTGTGATAAGCGTATCCCCGGTATAGTCAGGGGTTAATGGGAGTCGTCCCCGTCCCCCCAGTATACGCCCAGAACCATCGACCCAGTACTTGTGGTTCGGACTGTCTCCAACCAGCCATAATGTTGTGAGAGTGAAATTATGTCTAAGTCCAGCTTTGGTACATTAGAAGCAACTCTGAAACTTAACCTAAGCGTTTTTCGAAGCTACTTACTTTTTGGCTAACTTCTTATAGGAAGGTCTAGAAGCTCTGAAAATGAACGTGCGCGTCTTTCACTCTTCCCGAGGGACTTAGAAGAATTTTGTGATATTTTTTATTAAAATGGTGTATAAGGGTATATATATAAATATATTTTATGCACTGTATATGAGCTGGCGATTTCTAAGTCTGTGGTTCCGAGAGGGGGTAACCAGGCTCACTAATAAAGGTCAAGCCACTTGGCTGGCAGAATGCCCTGCTTCAGCACAGACCAGAAAGGCATTGTGATAAGCGTATCCCCGGTATAGTCAGGGGTTAATGGGAGTCGTCCCCGTCCCCCCAGTATACGCCCAGAACCATCGACCCGGTACTTGTGGTTCAGACTGTCTCCAACCAGCCATAATGTTGTGAGAGTGAAATTATGTCTAAGTCCAGCTTTGGTACATTAGAAGCAACTCTGAAACTTAACCTAAGCGTTTTTCGAAGCTACTTTTTGGCTAACTTCTTATAGGAAGGTCTAGAAGCTCTGAAAATGAACGTGCGCGTCTTTCACTCTTCCCGAGGGACTTAGAAGAATTTTGTGATATTTTTTATTAAAATGGTGTATAAGGGTATATATATAAATATATTTTATGCACTGTATATGAGCTGGCGATTTCTAAGTCTGTGGTTCCGAGAGGGGGTAACCAGGCTCACTAATAAAGGTCAAGCCACTTGGCTGCCAGAATGCCCTGCTTCAGCACAGACCAGAAAGGCATTGTGATAAGCGTATCCCCGGTATAGTCAGGGGTTAATGGGAGTCGTCCCCGTCCCCCCAGTATACGCCCAGAACCATCGACCCAGTACTTGTGGTTCGGACTGTCTCCAACCAGCCATAATGTTGTGAGAGTGAAATTATGTCTAAGTCCAGCTTTGGTACATTAGAAGCAACTCTGAAACTTAACCTAAGCGTTTTTCGAAGCTACTTTTTGGCTAACTTCTTATAGGAAGGTCTAGGAGCGCTGAAAATGAACGTGCGCGTCTTTTGCTCTTCCCGAGGGACTTAGAAGAATTTTGTGATATTTTTTATTAAAATGGTGTATAAGGGTATATATATAAATATATTTTATGCACTGTATATGAGCTGGCGATTTCTAAGTCTGTGGTTCCGAGAGGGGGTAACCAGGCTCACTAACAAAGGTCAAGCCACTTGGCTGCCAGAATGCCCTGCTTCAGCACAGACCAGAAAGGCATTGTGATAAGCGTATCCCCGGTATAGTCAGGGGTTAATGGGAGTCGCCCCCGTCCCCCCAGTATACGGCCAGAAACATGGACCCGGTACTTGTGCTTCGGACTGTCTCCAACCAGCCATAATGTTGTGAGAGTGAAATTATGTCTAAGTCCAGCTTTGGTACATTAGAAGCAACTCTGAAACTTAACCTAAGCGTTTTTCGAAGCTACTTTTTGTCTAACTTCTTATAGGAAGGTCTAGGAGCGCTGAAAATGAACGTGC